>NC_091478.1:4111989-4726077 GCF_036971445.1 Narcine bancroftii
AGTAAGCCTTACACAGATTTATGAAGTTATGTATATTAAATTAGTAAACCCTAGACAGGATTAGCAAAGACAATGAGGATAATGATGAGATGACACCGACAGGATACCCCCTGGTCCTCCAAGTGCACAGAAACAGCACGTAGGCAGGCAGGATTACCCAATGCCAAACCTCTCCAGGAGGCAGAAGAATGTAAGGGGAAGGGTATTCCTATACTGAAATTCACTGTATAAAAGTTGGGTGAGCCCCAGTGTATGTGTGTATTCCCAGGGTAAGGGGAAGCACCCAACTTTGCATTGTTGTTTAATAAATGTTCTTTGTTCTCAATTTTTGTCTCGAGCAATTTCTGTGAGGGTACACCTATTTCTAACAGTTACTCAGATGGACAATACTGTGTGACAGTGGATTGTATTGCCAGACAAAAGGCCTCCCCGAACTCTTGACCTAGTGCCATGAGATCAAATTCCATCATATCAGCAAGGCATCTCCAATAAATCTGATGTAGAACTATGGTGATAAAATAATTACCACGTGTCAAAATATAACTAGTTGACAAATATTCGTCAGACAAGATTTGTCATCTGATTCAGGAGTGATTTTGGTTACACCAAAGTTTGACTTTCGACTGACCCAAATTAATAGTTTAGGGGCATTTAGAGATGAACAGTAAAATGCTGGTGTGTACATCTCTTAAATAAACCAAAAAAATGTACATTTGATGTTGATCAATAGATGGGTTTGCTTTAAGTGGTCACAATGACAGCTGATACAGATAGTTTGCAAAAGCATTAACCAGATTCAGTTGGACTCTTGCCACTATGAGAAGGATGGGGTGATTAAAAGGAGATTTATAGGGCAGATTTTTTTAAAATATAAACACAGTGGAGGCAATGAAAACTGATATAGCATCATTTAAGAAGCATTTATTCAGGTACGAGAGGGACTGGAGGGGGAAAGACCACATGAAGACAACATAACTTGACATGATGGTCAGCAGAGACTGTGGTAAAATGGAAACATTAAAATCCCTCATTCAATATCTCCAGGTGCTTAGTGCTCACCAGCCCTATCTTGTTTGTTTGTACCCATTCTGACTACTTCATGTCCTGTACACATTTCCCCTTATCTTTTTACAACAGTCTCAAGGGTCTCTTCCCAGCAGTGTCAGGTTCTGTCTGATTAAAAAGAGGTCATAAACTGTGTGCAATGTGTAAATTGCCTGCTGTAATTTATCTACAGGTTAGCTTGTAACCCAGCCTGCAGCTAACGACCTCACAGTATCTAGAGATGAGCTGTTTCTTGCTACGATAACCAAGAGTCGACTTTGATTTCGGGCTGTTGCTAACCCCATCAGTCTTTAATTCCTTAAGCATGTCCTGTGTTCTCTTATAAATATTTTTTCAATTATTTCACTGTGGGTGTTGAGCACAACTGCTGTCAGTTACATATACCTCATGGAATTTTTCAGCTCTGGATATTAGAATGAATCTTGCTGAATCTGTTGCATGTTAATCACCGAGCAGGACTATCTGTTCCCCAGGGTCACGACTACATGGCCTTGTTGATCATCAGGGCTGAAGATACTGTGAATCTACATGTGAATGATGGTTTAGTATTCTTGTATGTATGGTGAAGCAGACTGGACACATTTTTCCATTCTAACTTTGCCTTCAACTTTGACACTGCTGTGGCTGAAGCCTATCGTTTCTCCTCATACACCCAAGAATAGCATGTTGTGAACTCTCAGTTTATCAGGTTGAATACCTTTGTGCTAAATAGGATTATAACAAGCCAAGCAGCTCAAAAATGGGCATCGATGAAATGCTGAAGAAACTAGGAACACTGAATTCCACTGAACACAGCCAACTCCTGGCCTCAGTCCACCAACAGCACCAAGGCCAGAAACTGCTCCCTGTGAAATGAGGAATGCAAAATTACATGCTGGGAGCAGCGGGGTGCTCAGGAGAAAGCACTTGACGCATCTGGCTGAACATGGCTGTGAATAGTCTGCAGCATGTTGGCAGTGCACGAGACCACGGACAGTCACACCAGCAATGGAACGTGACGGGGAATTGAAATGGGTGGCCACTGGAAGATCCACGCTATTGTGGTGGACAGAGCAGAGGTGCTCAACGATGTAATCTTCCAGTCTGCGTCCAGTCTCTCTGATGTCGAGGAGACCACAACAGGAGCACCAGATGCAGTAGACAACCCATGCAGATTCACAAGTGAAGTATTGCTTCACTTGGAAGGACCGTTTGTGGCCTAGAAGGATGGGGAGGGAGGAGGTGTGGAGTATTTCCTGCAGTCACAGGGGTAGGTGCCAAGGGGGCAATTGGTGGGGAGGGAGTTATGGAGAGAGTAGTCCCTGTGGAGGCAGAGTGAGGAAGACACTTATACTTTGAGGAAGGGTTCAGGCCTAAAGTGTCACTAATAGATCTTCAACTCCTGGGCATGCTGTGAGACTAGCTGAGTTCCTCCAGTATTTCAGTGTTTTATGTAGCATAAAGGAAGATGGGTTTGGTTGTTACAGGTCAATCCTCCCAGCCACAGGACATCAAAAGTTCCTCGAGCCCAATCTCCTACAGTTAACTAAACAACAACAAAAAAAAAAAGAATGAGGGGAGATTTGATAGAGGTATTTAAAATTATGAGGAGGGTGGACAGAGTAAATGTAGGTCAGCTTTTTCCACTGAGGGTAGGTGTGATACAAATAAAGACATGGGTTAAGAGTGAAAGGGGAAAAATTTAGGGGGAAAACATTGGGGGGAATCTTCACACAGATTGTGGAATGAGCTACCAGCTGAGGTGGTGAATGCGGGCTCAATTTTAATATTTAAGAAGAATTTGGACAGCTACGTGGATGGGAGGTATGGAGGGTTATGGGCTGGGTGCAGGTCAGTGAGACTTGGCACAGACTAGAAGGGCCTGTTTCTGTACTATAATGTTCTATGGTTCTTAGAATTTCATCCCAAGATCAGATCTTCACAGGTGATTCACAAATAAAGCAGCTCAGGTCTGCAAGCAGCACGATTTAGAAACACTCAGGGCTTGGCTACAATATTTACTAAGTAAACATTCTTTGGCTTGGCTTCGCGGACGAAGATTTATGGAGGGGGTAAAAGTCCACGTCAGCTGCAGGCTCGATTGTGGCTGACAAGTCCGATGCGGGACAGGCATTAATGCCACAATAATTGTAGGATTCTTGACCAAGACATCATCTAATCCCCTGCCCTTGGCAATGAATGGCTTTACCATAACTAACCCTCCCTCAGTCAACATTTGGGGTCATCTTTGACCATAAACCCAACTGAACCAGCCTTGCAAATTCTGTGGCCAGAAGGCTGGGTACCCTATGGTAAGTGACTTCATCTATCTGTAAAGTACAAACTCGGAGTGTGGTGGAATGGTCGATACTTTTCTGTATGACTACTGCTCATCAATACTTAAGACAGACACCATCAGGGCAAACCTTCCTTTATGATAAGTAACCCTATCAATTATCCCCACCCCCACACTACTACCAGCACATAGTAGCTTCAGTGTATACCAAATACAAAATGCAGCGCAGATACATTTCGAGGGCTTTTCCGACAGCACCTTCCAAGCCAGTGACACAATTACCAAGATGGGAAGGCGCAATGTCGTAATTTACAGATGTACTATGTTTGACACTATTCCAATCTGGAAATATCTGATCAGTCCTTTATTGTTGCCAGATCTAAATCTTAGAATGTTTTGACAGTATTTGATTAATGCCTTCAAAATTAGCAGTGGTTCACAAAGACAGCTCAGTACCACTTTCTCACAGACAATTAAAATATGTTCCCAACCAGCCTGCACTCAGTGATCAGGAAAGGAATTGAAGCAAATCATAAACTGCCCTCAACTTACCAATAATCTGCTCAGTCATACTTCATTTTGTTAGGCCCAGACCTCAATACAGCCTTGGTCTACACATTCTAAATGTGAGGCATTAACGTGAAGGCAGCATTCGACCAAGAGTGACATTGAGATAGGAATCAGTGAAGAAAATTACTAACATTTAAGAGTCGGAGGTTTATAATATGAAAATGAGCCACCAAATTGTCCATGTCAGAAAATTTCATCCAATTAGGCCCATATCTTCCAAACATTTCCTGTCCATGTATCATTTTTAAATTTCTTAAATGTGAAAATGTAAGACTCTCCTACCACTTCCATCTTTCTTCTTCTTTGACCTTTGTCGGTCGTGGTCAACCTTGGGTATTGCACCAAGCGAGGCTGGAGAAGCCCCTCCAGGGCATAAACCAGGACAGAGTTGACATGGAGATCCATCTGTTGCCCATGCAGTAGGATCCCCCACCCACCTCCCAATGCTAATGACAGGTCCATAGGAACAACGAAGATCGATACAGTTTGATGCCAGCAGCATTGCAGGAATTGCCAGGTACAGCAGTCAGCCACCTTAAGGACTCTGACTCCAAATCTTTTCCCTTGGGGATGACTTTCAAAGTCTTTCCTGTGAATGGGTATAGACACAAGGCAGCAGGTTTGAAATTGGAGCTTTCTCTCTCCTAGATGAGTTACTGTCCATGGTTTATGAGCCCCATCTGCCTGGAACAACTGGTTTAAAGGCTCTAGTGGCCCGCCTCTGCCCCTTCTCCTGACAGTGAGAGCAGCTCCACAGGGCAGAAGTACTATACCCCACATGAAGGCCAGGAGTTGGACTTGGTTGTCAGAGCCTGTTTGAGACATAGGGCATGAAGAGCACTTGTGCAGCAGTGGGAGCTCATCCCCATGACCACCCTTTGGCTAGGACAACCTTGAGAGCTAAGTTCATACCCACCATGTAATGTGTGAACAAGATGCCCCTCAGGTTCCTTTTAAATCTTTCCCCTCTCACCTTCCATCTCTGCTCTCCTGTTTTAAATTTACCAACCCCGTAATAAAAGACTATTTATTTATGGTATGACTCATAATTTTATAAACCTCTTAAAAGTTTGTCTCTTTCACTCCAGGGAGAAACGTTCCAGCCTACATCAACTTAAAACACTCAGTAATATATTTTGAACCTTGCCTGCACCATTTCCAACCTAGTGATACATTTCCCATTGCTGGGTGAGCAGAACTGCAGTCATGCCTTCACAGTTATTGGAGGTCAATCAATCATTTGAGCCCCAGAACATTGGTTGAGTTTCTCAGGGCAGTGTGGTCCCAACTATCTTCATAAATGAGAAGTCAGAAGATGGAGGGTTCACGACAGTATTCAGAAAATGAAAATGAGGAAACCCAACCTGCAAGAAGAAAGATTTGGACAATATTTGGACATGAGCAAATACACAAGTTATATCTTGTGACCTAGGCATCAACAACCATCTCCAACAAGAGAAAGTCCAAATATCTAATCTTCATATTCAATGCTGCTAGCATTCATCATGCCATTGACCACAACTGGACTGCTTCATCAAAACTCAGCTTCTGAACAAGAAAATGTCAGCTGAAGAGTACCATAACAAGGTGGCCTGTTTGATAGCCATTCTATCTACGATATTCACTCCCTCTACTGTCAGAGTGCAATATGTACCTCTCTACTGCTCTTCCAACATCTCCCAAACTCTCATTTTCTGTTGCAGGGAAGAACGAGCTTATCAGGCACACAGGATAACACCTAATGCAAGTTCCTCTTCAAGTCACACAGCATCCTAACAAGGAAATGTATTGCTGTTCCTGCATTATATCAACAACAGCATTGTGGGAGGATTTTCACCAAAAGGTGTAATAATGCCAAAAGTCACCTTCTCAAGGGCAAATTACAGACAGACAATAAATGCTGGCTTTGCCAACATAACCCACTTATAAAGTTGAACAGGAAAGTCTGGAGACACTGATTGTAGTGCAATACATAAAAGTGCTGGAGAAACTCAGCAGATTTTGCAGCGTCTATGGGAAGAGTACCTAATGTTTTGGGCCTGAGGCACTGTGGCCTCGTCTACACGGGACACACTGGATGCAGACTGGGAGATCGTTTCATTGAGCTCCTTCGCTCTGTCCACTGTAATAACAGGGACCTCCCAGTGGCTAACCAAACACAATGCTCACACCAGCATGCCCGTGGCCTCCTGCATTGCCAAAACAGAGGCTACCTGAAAATTAGAGGAACAACATCAAATATTCTGACGGAGTAATCTCCAACCAGACAGCATAAACATTAACCTTTCCAGTTTCCGTTAAACCCGACTTTCCAGTCTCTCTCCTCCTCCTTTCCTCCAGCACTTCAGCTTTTTTCCCTCTTCAACCCTCTACCCATATCCACCTCAAGCCCCTTCCTTGTTGGACTGTCCTCATCCCCTTGCCTCTTCCTCCTCCCACCACTCCCCACCATTTTATTCGGGCACCTGCCTGCTCATATCTCGATGCCCAAAATGTTGGTTACCTTTTACTTCCTATGGATGTTGCGTGACTGGATACATTTCTCCAGCACTTTTGTGTTTCCCTTTAACTGTCCCTCCAGTCAGCATGTTTGCAATTAGGGGGAACAAAGATACTTTTCAACCAAATTTGTCAAGTTGTTACTTTCACTTCCCGTGTCCATGAATTTAGCTGGGTCCATCATAATCTTAAAACCACCAAATCAGCAGTTCTGGGCAAGAGTGTCTAATATTGTAACCATTTAATAGTCTCTGATTCACAAATTCCTGGAGAATAGCAAATGGATCAAAAGTATGTGTGGATATTTTGCTTTTGTTATAATTTGGAATGCAACACTGTTATAGATTGCGCCAAAAAGCTTAAACTTTAGAGATTGCAATGTTGTCAACAATCCTTCTGAAGCTAATAGAATATTAAATTCATGAGTTGATCTTTGCCATGTTTTTAAGACAAAGGATCGAAAGAGAAGCAAGTGATGACAGTGAATGCAACTCCAGATGTAGAACCAGCAAACATTACAGCACAGAAACAAGCCCCTTTGGCCCTTCTAGTCTGTGCCAAACCATTTTTTTTTTGCTTAGTCCGACTGACCTGCACTCAGTCCATAACTCTCTATACCCCTTCCATCACATACCTGTCCAGCATCTTCTTAAATGTTAAAATTGAGTCTGCATTCACCACCTCACCTGACAGCTCGTCCCACACATCCACCACTGTCTGCAGGACAAGTTTCCCCTCACATTCCCCCTAATCTTTTCTCCTTTCACTCTTAACCTATATCCTCTGGTTTGTATCTCACCGACCCTCAGTGGAAAAAGCCTATTTACATTTAATCTGTCTATCCCCCTCAGAATTTTAAATACCTCTATCAAATCTCCTATGTTCCAGGGAATAAAGTCCTAACTTGAAGTCCAGGCAACATCCTAATAAATCTTCACTGCACTTGTTCTATCTTATCGATATCTTTCCTGTAGTTTGGTGACCAAAACTGCACACAATTCTCCAAATTTAGCCTCACCAATGTCTTACACATCTGTAGAACTTTACCATAACATCCCAACTCCTGTACTTAATACTTTGATTTTTAAAGGCCAAGATGCCAAAAGCTCTCTTTACAAACCTATCCACCCATGGCGCCACTTTTAGGGAATTATGTATCTGTATTCTCAGATCCCTCTGTTCTACCGCAGTCCTCAGTGCCCAACCATTTACCAGTATGTCCTTTCTTGGTTTGTCCTTCCAAAATGCAACACCTCACACTTGTCTGCATTAAATTCCATCTGCCATTCTTCAGCCCATTTTTCTAGCTGGTCCAGATCCCTCTGCAAGCTTTGAAAATCTTCTTCGCTGTCCACAACACCTCCAATCTTAGTGTCATCTGCAAACTTGCTGATCCAATTTACCACATTGTCATCTGTATCAATGATCTGGATGATAAACAACAATGGTCCCACCACAGATCCCTGAGCCACACTGCTAGTCACAGGCCTCCAATCTGAGAAGCAATAATCTACCACCGTTCTCAGGCTTCTCCTGGCCAGCCATTGTCAAATCAAGTTTATGACTTCACCATGTGTACCAAGTGTCTGAACCTTCCTGTGTTTGAAGCAGGTGGTGGAATGTCAAAACATAAACAAAAAAAAAAATGCTGGAATCACTTGGTAAGGAGAGAGAATTGGAAAATGGTCCTTGATCAGAACTGGAAATGAGAGAAACCAAGCATTCCTTAAACCAAGGAGGAGAGCAGTGGAGAGAACAGAGAACATACATGAAAGGGAACAGAAAGAAGGTAACAAATACATTTGTGGAGACAAGACTGGTGGAAGTAAGATGGACTGAATGTCTATGATTTTTCCATTGCTTTCATAGTAACTTCCAATTCACAAACGGAACAGAAACAGGCCACTCAGCCCCTCAAACCTGGCCCACCTTTTAATTTGACCATGGTTGATCTGCCATAAACATCACCTATGCCTGTCCCCTGCAACCCCCAATTCCGAAAGGTTTCAAGATGGTGGTCTTCAAATACTCTGATTCTGGTCATAACAGAAAATGCTACAGTGAAGCACTGGGAAGGAGGCCTTGGTTAAAAGAATTCAGATCTGAAACCAGATCAGAATTCAAACTGCAATGAAAGGCATCAAACAAAAAAAAACCTTGAAGTAATAAATTTCATCACTTCCTGTTGTTACGGGGTATGTTAGAATAGTTATGCTCAGAGACACTGATAAGACCTTTCAAAAATTGGGCTTGGAGCCTTGGGAGATGTATTTGGTTTTTACAAGTAGAGAGGGGAGAAAATAAACAGGTGCAGGTGAGGCTGCAAAATGGAAAGCTGGCAGGCTTGTTGAGAATCTCATTTTGAAGATGGGTTATGAGTTAAGCCTGTTCATAACCCTTGTTATCATTACAAGAGGAAATGGCTGGCCAGAGTGTTTCTCCAGAAATAAGGGAAACAAAAGGAACCTCTGGAAGAGGAGGATATCATTTGAAAAACCCATGATGGGGCAAGTTTCATCGGCAAGACACTGAGGTGACTGATCGGAGGGAATGAGTTTGTGTGTGTCCAATGAGCAACAAACATCTCTGAAACAAACAAGAACCTTCCTGAGTGGTAACCATTTACCTTTAAGCACCAGAGCCTGGTGAAGATTCAGAAATGTTAAATTCTGTGCACAGTTTCAGAATTGCCTGATATTGGTGAAAAATGAATGATTGGACAGTGAAAGAGAGAACTTTTCTGAACTTATATAAACATTACATGAGCTTAGCATCAGAATGGGGTTAAGTTAGGTTAAATTAATAGTATTAAGTTAAAGTTTGATTCTGTTAAGAAATTTAGAAGCAACTTTTGTCTTGGTGAATTTCTATTGATGCTGGGTTTTGGGGTCCTCTGGACTTATAACACAGTCTTTAATTCTTGACACGAGTTCCAGGGAAGGAATTGTCTCATCAGTTTAGATAAATCTAGAGGGCATTCACATTATTTTATAAAACCAAATTATAAAATAATGAAACCAAAAATCTGTTGTGTTAATGAGTGGTTTCATTTTTAAAATGAAATTTAAAGATTTTCTTAAGAAGGAATTCTTGGACTTTGAATTGTTTTGTACACTTCTAAATTTGTTTCATCTGCCCTCTTAAATGTTAGAAATACTTTATTTATCCTAAATCAGCCAAGGCCTTTAAAGTTCAAAATGAAATGACTGGAAAGGAACAAAAGGAAAAGCTGTGCAGATAGTGGCCACCAGGTGGGGAAGTTGTACCTCAAGCTCGTGGATAAAGGCTGCTAGACCTGGGTCCATCACTTCCAGTTTGAACCACTTATTTGAAACTTTTAGTCTTTGACTTAAAAGACAAAAGTCCAAATGGTCCTGATGGATGGTCCTATGCTCATGTTCTCATCAGATGAGCCCAGCGCTGGTGAGATACCCTAGGATCACTCTGGGATGCCACCTCTCCAAGCTCAAGTCAGTGAGAGCGGACATAGACTTCAATGCAGATGTCATGTGAATTAGGAAGAAAATGCGAGTTGCCCCCACGCCCCAAATTATTTCAGCAGTAAAAGATAAAATGGATTTGAAAATGGTACACAAAATCATTGAGGACCCTTCTACCCTGCACACAGCATCTTGTAGCGGCTCCTGTCAGGGAAAAGAAACAGGAGGATCAGAGCCAGCACGGCCAGGCTGACGAACAGCTCCCCCCCCACCCCCCCTCCCGCTGCCCACGGGCAGTGAGAATGCTGAACGACCAAAGGAACTGCTCACACTATCCATCCGAGACTCTCACATTCATGAAACATTGTTAATTAATATTTTGTATATATCATGCTTAATGCAAGAGCCACTTACGATAAACTTCAGATGTTTGAGTGTCACACGACATAAAAAATTACATACTATGAGATTTTACTCTTACATGCACATTTTGTTAAAGAATTTATATAAATATTAAGAAATACATGTGCATTTTAATATTTATTCATGTAGTTATTAAACTGTTCATTTGTAATAGTTTCAATAATCAAAATGTACATATACAGTATATACTTGAGTAACAGTCAAATTTTGTGGACCAATTTTTTTTAAAAAAGGTAAAATTTAGTGGGCCATCTGTTACATGCATACAACTTTTGACCAGGATAAGTACCAGAGTTGATTGGGGCATTGGGAGCTCAGATAGATGAACAGCCTGGATCACACTTGCACACCGCTAACGTCACTGCCTGCAATACAGCCACAGGTGCCACAATCAGGCGATTGCAAACCACACTCACTAACACTACCTATCTAATATACATCCGTGAGCCCCCCGTGAGCCCCACATTCATGTTAAAGAGCCGTGGTTTGACCACCCCTGGTTTATACAAATACTACATATGTATTGTTCGGCTGTGTGTTACGTCTAGTTGTGTGACTGTGCATTTTGCAGAGGACCAGAGAACGCGGTTTTGACAGGTTGTAATTGTGCAGTTAGAGGATAATAAACTTGACTTGGATTGAAAACGATCCCTGTCACATTCTGCATGGCTCTATTTAGCTGCACATCAATGATCGCTGTGTGACAGCGTGATGTAACAAGTATACAATGGTGCCAGGGATCCCACACAGGATTGGCGAACCTTGGAAAAGGTGGAAACTTTTCATTCCCTTTGTCTGGCTCTCTTCAGTCTGTCATAATCCGTGGTTGTCCAATTCCGTGTGGGCCCCTCCCTCATCCCTCCACCCTTGTCCTCTCTACCCTGCCCTGACAAAGAGTTTTAGCTCGAAACGTCGATCCTTTTTCTCCCATTGGTGCTGGTGGACCTCCTGAGTTCCTCCAGCAGATTGTGTTTTGCTTCAAATGGCAGCATCTGCAGCCTCGTGTCCCCAGCCCTCGTTGTCCACCAGGCAGCATCTGCAGCCTCGTGTCCCCAGCCCTCGTTGTCCACCAGGCAGCATCTGCAGCCTCGTGTCCCCAGCGCTTCGTTGTCCACCAGGTAGCATCTCCGGCTTGACAGAAATGGTTGGCTGGACTTTTTTTGATTCACGGTGGCCACTTTCCCTCCACAATGTATGGATTACAATAGATGTAGACAGGATGAAAAGGAATGAGCAGCAAGCTCTTCTGTGAAAAGATCCTTCTTGAAAAATAATTTGATAGAAACTCTTCCATAGACTGAAGAAATGTGATAATCTTTTAAACAAGACATTTACTCCATAGTTTATATCTAGTTGCTTTTGTGTGATCAGACAAAGTATAAATTAATTGAATACAAATCAATTTCACATCCTCCCAGTGGACTGTGCACTTGCCACATGCTCAGAATCACTTGACATAAAGTCACATTGTGTGCGCTATATTTACAAAATCCCAAGATCTATCAAAGGGATGTGTTCCTGGGAACTGCTGCTATTAATTATCATGCCAAATATGATGTACCTGTATCATTTCATTACAAAAATAATTTCGTAAGTCTTAAAGGCTAGATAAAATGAATCAAGTGTTTGTGGCAGTATATTCCTGTGGGGAGAGAAGGCTACCTTCCCTATTACAAGAACAATAGATTTGTAGAACTAAATAGGACACTTGTGCTTGAGAATAAATGGGTATGGTAGAAAAAAATGTGCATACCAAATATTTGTAAATTGAGGAATACCTTAACTTATTCAGTATTGAATTAAAATGTAGTCCTCGAAAGCACAAAAAATGTACATGCAATTTAATTTTTGGGTGCAGACCATGCGAAAAAGAAGCTTGCAAACACCCAAACACTTACAGCATTGAACAAAACCAAAGACACATCAGCAAAACTCGACAAATTCCAAATTTCACCCAAATCTCTCCACTTCTCTGGGGTTGCAGAGGTCATTGCAAACAAGGGCTAATGCAGCAGAAGTTTGATTACAAACCCAGCAGTGTTTCAATTGGGATTATGGCTTCTGACCATCAAGAGATACAATAGATATGGGTTCCCAAAATAATATTTGAAATAGAAAAGACAAAAATAACTTGTTTGGAGGTGGAAATCAAATTTTTTTTCAGTACACAAACTACCATGGACACTTTTCTGAATTGAATTTAAGAAAACATCTGAACAGTGATTTTCTTTTGATCAAAGTGGAAAATATCAAAATTCCATTATGTCAATATTAAATTTGGCATCAGGCATTCAAAATTATGAAATCATTTATGGTAGTAAATATTCTTCTTAGTAATTTCTTCTTTGCGTTTAGAACGACTTGCTTCCACTACATTTCTATGGGGTTAATAACCATTTAACCGTTTAATGAAACCACTGAAGAATCAGAAGCTGTAAGTTGATGTTGCTTTATAAAATGTATGTGGCACTTACATACCTTCCATCCAGGGATCAGAAATTACATGCCTCCCACTTACATACCTTCCACTGATATTCTGGGACTAGGTTGCATAGTGAAAGATTTTCAAATTACATGTAAAGTTGCAGCATGGATTTGAATGAAGCAAAGACTGATGAAATGGAATTCCTGATTTTGATGCTCTTGTACCTTCTTCTCGATGGTCATGGTTCAAAGATATGGCGTGGACCCAAATCTCAGCCAACTACTTCACCTGGTCTTTGCCAGATCAAAAATGTAGCCAAGAGCGATGCCCATCTTAATTCAGTTCCACCTGGACCTACTTCTTCAACTATTTCTCTGGTATATGACTTCATTGGTGCTACCTCTTGTTCTCGTGCGAACTGTTATTATTTTTGCTGCTGTATTCTACCCTTCTCTCTCCTTCACATGGACTGTCTCTGTCCAAGATCTTTTCGGTTTGCATCTCCATAGATAGGCTTTCATCCATCACATGCCTCAAGAAAACCATTATTTGTCCTACCCTGCCTGGTGCAAGAACTCTATTCCATCCCAGTTCTTTCATCTCCATCTTATTTGCTCCGATGACCTGAATTTCTGTGCCGGTGCCTCAAAAAAAGTCTTTCTTCCTCCAGTATTTCTGCCACCTCTATTCCCAACCACTCTCCTCCAGAACAGAATGAGGATAGAGTTTGCCTGGTCATTGTCCTTAGACAATAGGAGCTGGAGTGGGCCCTTCGGCCTGTCGAGCCAGCACCGCCATTTTACAGATCACTACTATCAGTACCCCTTTCCAGCCTTATCCCCATAACCCTTAACTCCTTTGCCCACTAGAGTCTTATCTAACTCTCTTTTGAACATAATCAGCGAATCTGCCTCTACCATCCTCTGTGGCAGAGCATTTCACAGATTCACACTTCTCTGGGTAAAAAAATGTTTTCTCATCTCCGTCCTAAAGGGCCTACCCTGTATTCTTAAACTATGCCCTCTAGTCCTCGTCTCCCCCATCATTGGGAACAAGTAATCCAACTTCACCCCGTCTGTCCCCCTGATAATTTTGTATACCTCAATCATGTCCTCCCTCATCCTTCTAAACTCCATCGGATACAAGTCCAGTTTTTCTAGCCTTTCAGCATATGTCAACCCCGCCATCCCTGGAACTAACCTTGTAAATCTGCGCTGCACACCCTCTATAGCTAGTATGTCCTTCCTCAAAATTGGAGACCAGAACTGGATGCAATACTCCAGGTGGGGTCTCACCAGGGCCCTGTACAACTGCAGAAGGGCGTCTCTGTTCCTATACTCCAATCCCCTCTTTATGAAAGCCAACATGCCATTTGCCTTCTTCACAGTTTTCTGAACCTGCATGTTAGCCTTCAGTGACCGGTGAACAAGTACACCCAGATCCATTTGCACCTCCCCACTCCCTAGCTTGTCTCCATTTAAATAATACTCAGCTTTCCTATTATTGCCCCCAAAATGGATAACCTCACATTTGCTCACATTGAACGTCATCTTCCATTCAGCAGCCCACTCCCCCAACCTGTCCAAGTTCCTCTGCATTTTCCTGACATCCTCCTCACACCGCCACCCAGTTTAGTGTCATCTGCAAATTTGCTCATGTTATTTATAATCCCCTCATCCAAATCATTAACATAAATTACAAACAACTGAGGACCCAATTCCAATCCCTGCGGCACTCCACTCGTCACATCCTGCCATCCTGAAAAAGACCCGCTTACTCCAACCCTTCGTTTCCTATTTCTTAACCAATTTCCTATCGACGTCAGCACCTTACCTCCAATACCATGCTCCCTGATCTTGCCCACTAGTCTCCCATGCGGTACCTTATCAAAGGCCTTCTGGAAGTCCAAATACACCACATCCACTGGCTCTCCCAAGTCCACCCTCTTTGTCACATCCTCGAAAAATTCCAGAAGCTTAGTCAAGCATGACTTACCCTTAAGGAATCCATGCTGACAAGCCCTTATACTATTATTTCTGCCTAACTGTTCTGCTATGACTCCTTTTATGATAGATTCCAATATCTTCCCCACCACTGACGTCAGGATGACCGGTCTATAATTTCCCGTTTTCTCCCTCCCTCCCTTCTTAAAAATCGGCACCACATCAGCCACTCTCCAATCCTCAGAGACCTCCCCCGAATCTATGGAACTTTGGAAAATGTCGACCAGTGCCTCCACAATTTCCATAGCAACTTCTTTAAGCACCCTGGGATGCAGCCCATCAGGCCCTGGGGATTTATCAGCCCTCAGTCCCAACAATTTACTCACAACCTCCTGCTTCTGGATCCAGATATCCATTAGATCCCCTACTTCCCCAGGAAAGTTCCCCAAGTCTCTTGATACCGCATGACCACTACCCCCTAACTGACCATAACCTATATCCTGCTTGGTGAAGACAGTTGCAAAGTATTTGTTAAATTCCTCAGCCATCTCCTTGTTTCCGGTAATAATTCCACCCTTTTCCATTCTTAATGGACCAATTTTAGACCGAACCAATTTCTTCCTCTTCACATATTTAAAAAAGCTTTTGCTATCCTCCATTATATTATTTGCTAATTTCCTCTCGTACTTCATTTTCCCCTCTCTTATGCCTTTCTTAGTTACCCTCTGATGCTCTTTGAAGGTTTCCCAATCCTCTAACTTCCCACTCCGCTTCGCTATCTTATACTTACTCCCTTTGGATTTGATATTGCACTTGATTTCATTAGTTAGCCACGGCTGCTATTTGCATCTCCTAGAGCCTTTCCTCCACTTTGGAATAAATTTGTCCTGAATCCTGTGAAAAATGTCCACAAATACCTGCCATTTTTCCCCAGTTGTCCTCCCAGCTAGTGTATCTTTCCATTTTATTTTGGCTAGCTCCTCCCTCATAGCTGCATAATCCCCTTTATTTAACTGCAGTACAGATGCTTCCGACTTCCTTTCTTTTTCCCTTTCTAATTGCAGCTCAAAAGTAACCATACCATGGTCACTATTCCCTAATGGCTCCCCTACATCGAGGTCACTTATTAACTCTGCGTCGCTGCACAGCACCAAGTCCAGAATCGACTTCCCCCTGGTAGGTACCTCCACTAGCTGCTCCAAGAAAGTATCTCGTAGACATTCAATAAACTCACTCTCTTGTGTTCCTGCCCCCATCTGATTATCCCAGCCCACCTTCATGTTGAAGTCCCCCATAACTACCGTATTGCTACCACTTTGACATGCCACTCTTAATTCCTGATTTATACTGCCACCGATATCTGAGCTACTTTTCGGAGGCCTGTAAATGACCCCCATTATGGTTCTCATGCCTTTACAATTTCTTAATTCTATCCAAACTGATTCTACCCCACCTGTTTCAATGTCTTTCCTTTCAAACGCCTGAATTTCATTTCTTACCAACAGAGCTACCCCACCTCCTCTTCCTAACTTTCTGTCTTTTCTATAGGACGTGTACCCGGGAACATTGATTTCCCAATCCTGCTCTTCCCGCAGCCATGTCTCCGTAACTCCGACAATGTCATAACCTCCCATTGCCATTTGCGCCTCAAGCTCATACATTTTATTCCTTACACTCCGTGCATTCATAAACAATACCTTGATACCATATCTCCTTTCTCCCTCCACCTTTGTTCTCGATGCACTTGCCCCTACTCTCCTATCACTTTTAGTTCCCTTTTTCCTTATTGTTTCAATAACGGAACCACCCCTATATTCACTCTCCTATCTGCTTCCCTATCAGTCCTGTTCCCTTCCCCCTGCCAAATTAGTTTAAATCAAATCCGACAGCATTATTAAACCTAACTGCCAGTATATTGGCCCCCGTTGCATTCAGGTGTAAACCATCCCTCCTGTAGAGGTCTTGTCTTCCCCAGAAGAGATCCCAATGATCAATGAACCTGAATCCCTGCACTCTGCACCATTCCTCCAGCCACACATTTAACCTCCTGATTTTATTATTTTTTTCTCCCACCCACGCACAGCACAGGTAGCAGCCCCGAGATTACAATCCTGGAGGTCTTGCTTCTTAACCTCCTTCCGAGCTCACGGTAGTCCCTCTTCAGGATCTCCTCCTTCATCTTATCCACGTCATTTGTACCCACGTGTATCAGGACTTCTGGCCCTTCACCTTCCCCCCCCCTCCCCCCAGGATACTCTGAACCCTATCCAAGACGTCTCGCACCCTGGCTCCTGGGAGGCAACACACCATACGGGAACACTTGTCAGGTTCGCAGAATCTTTTGTCTGTTCCCCTGACGATGGAGTCCCCAATGACCACCTTGTTCCCCTTCCTTCCTTTCCGCACCACCGGTTCCCTTGGTGCAACCTCTGGCAGGTTATCTTCCCCAACTACATCCAATACACTATATTTGTTGCTAAGAGCAGTAGCCACCGGGGTGCTCACCACAGAGCTAGCAACTTTCCCCCCTCCCCTTCTACCCCACCAGTCTCCAGAAACCTGAAGAAACACTCAGGCCTGAAACGCTGACTGCCTATTGCTTTGCAGGGAAGCTGCATGACCTGCTGATTTCCTCCAGCCCTTTTGTACCCTGCAGCCTGTCAATGAACCTGGTGCATGATATTTGAATGATGAAGTGTTGACAGTGTATCGGCTGAGCGAAGCTGAATGAAGCTACTGAGGAGAATCTGGATGTTAGGAACAAGCTGTCACTGATTGAGGTGGTTTCTCAATGAGTAACGGAAACCAGGTAAGGTGAAACCCTCGGCATCTGTCACCTATGGGGACTGGTAGACGCTGGGTAAGTGAATTTCCCGGTTGGGTAAGATTGTGTTGCGTGATTGGAGAACTAACTGTGAGGCGTGGCAACTTTAAACTTCTGTATTTTTAACCTATTTATTTTCTATGATTTTTGATGGTTTATTTTTTTATTTATTTTTCACACTACAAATCATACTGACCAAAATACATACAGACATTTTTCTCTTGAATATATAGTGTCATTTTCTCCCCCTTTTCCCCCCTCCCTTCCCTCCCTCCCTCTCCCGCCCCCCTTCCCATTTATTCAAAGTTCAATCTTAAGGCTGCCTGCTTGCTTGAATTCCAGGGGTTTTACTGTAGTTTGAAAGTATCCAAGTTCCTTGATGGGCTGACATTCACCGACCTTGACACCAGATCAAGCCTTTGAATTTCCAGCAGCATCTTTTCTAGATACTGACATCCATAGCCATCTCCTCCCATTCCCTCCTGACTGCTTGTCATTTGGGTCTCCAGTGAACAGACAATACCCTTCCTCTGCTCTGCCTCATGCCCAAGGCTTCCAGTGCAGTGTTAGAAAATTAAGCATCTCACTCTCCTGCCTGTCGCACCTCAAAACTTTTGGAAGGTTCAACGGAAGATGTAATAATGGCGGATTACCTACTTGTGGAAACTGACGCAACTACAACATTTAAGTTTTAAATTTAGACATATATGCACATTCACAGGCCATTTTCGCCCACGAGTCCACTTTACCCAATTAACCTACATCCACTCGTCCATTTCAAATGGTAGGAGGAAACCAAAGCCCCCAGAGAAAACCCACACAGACACGGGGAGAACATACAAACTCCTTGTAGACAGCGTGAGATTCAACCCCTTGTCCCGATCGCTGGCGCCGTAACAGCATCACACTATGTCAACTCTGTTACTCCTTTTAAACGATGCACATTCAACATGAATCAAATCTGCTGTCCAGGTTGTGCAAAGTGATTGACAATTATATGGTAATGAACAGGAAGAGTAATGTCTATTTGCAGTGGGTGAACAGGACACTGGGTAGTTGCAAGACAAAACTTCTGTATAGATTTTTCAGAGCTTTTAGTATATATTTATACTATATATATTTATACTAATATATTTATGGTTAGAACAGTCTCTTCCAACCAGAAGACTCGTCTTCCATGGGGGGGGGGAAATGTCAATGCAGCTCATTCAGATAGTTAATCAGGGGGAAGCAAACAGTCAGAGGAAGGGCATCAAATGCTTTTTAAATTCAGAGGCAAGGAATGGGTGGTAAATACTTAATGTAGGTCAGATAAACTTTGCAATTTAATCCCATGATTTAATGGAAGATATGAAGGAAACCCTTGCACAGGAAGTCATGTCATGCATTTGAGATGCTCAGTTTAATAATTCCAGCCAATCTGGCATTACAGGGGGGGGGGGGGGAAGGGGGGCAGTGCACCTCTCTGCATGCCAAAGAGTTGTTTCATTGAAACGCATTGCAGTTGGCATTGCCATATTGTTCCCTTGAGCATCCTGGCTGCAAGTATCATGCCCTGTTCTTTCCAGCATCCCAATTTCAAATAGCTTATTCCCGGATGTTGAAAGCTTTTCTGATTTCATCCTTAATTTTGCAATAATAATTCTGTTGAACATGGAAACAATAGTTCCTGCCTGATCCCACAATTTAGCTTTTCTGCTGGTGTGTGTTCAGAGCTGTGCCTTTTACCAACATGCATGTAAAGAGAAACAATCTACCTATCTAGATCTGTGTTGACATTACCTTTAAACATGCATAAAATTAAAATTGGTTCTGCTCATTTCATAAAATTCAAATGGTTGCTGAGAATTTTTGGCAAGTCAGAGAAATTACAAGGCTTGTACCTGGACCCAACTGAAAGGGGATAGCATCACCTCGCTCTCTGAGACTGAGTGGATTCTCTGCAAGAGGGAAATAGCTGGTTTGCTCACTTGTCCTTTTTATCAATCCTTCTTTCTACATAATGACCTGATCTGCTAACTACCAGAAGTATTATTTCACTAAATTTTACATTTCATTTATCACTAGCAGTAACAGAGTCGAGCACTATCACACCTCAGGGCCGAGTTCTCTGCCCACTCCTGTTCATGCTGCCGACCCACGACTGAAACACCAGATCCAGATCGAACAGTGTCATCAAGTTTGCAAATGACACAACAGTCGAAGACTTGCACTACAGAGAAGGGGTGGAAAATCTTGTGATATGTTGCGAGAATAATACCCCAAGTCTCAACGTGGGCAAGAAGATGATCATGGATTTCAGGAGGACCAGGAACAACCACCCTCCACTACACATCAATATCTCTGTCATGGAGAGAGTGGAGACACTAAGTTCCTTAGAGTTCACTTAACTAGTGACCTATCGTGGACACTCAACATCTCCTCACTTATCAGGAAGGTGCAACAGCGACTACACTTCCTGAAGCGGGCAAGGCTACTGGTACCATTATATCAGCTTCCACAGGAGCTCTATTGAGAGTGTCCTGGCTACTGCATCACAGTGTGATGCAGAGAAATAGATCAGAGGCCAATCCACAGGACCATAGGAGTGGCAGAAATATCACTGGAGTCTCTCTCCCCACCATCAATGTGATTTTCTGGGATCACTGTCTGAAGAGGGCACACAAAATCACTGGGGACCCCTTCCACCCTACACACAGCATCTTTCAGCTGCTCCCATCAAAGAGGTACAGAGGTATCAAAGGCAACGCCACCAGGCTGCGGAACAGCTTCTTCCCCCATGGGCAGTGAGAACGCTGAACGACCAAAGGGACTGCTCACACTGACCCTCTGAGAATCTCCTATGTACAAATAATATTTATTGATCTGTATTGTTCATTTGTATGTGTGCTACGTCTGGTTGTGTGTCTGTGTATTTGCGTCGAGGACCAAAGAACACTGTTTCATCAGGGTATACTTGTGCAATCAGATGATATAAACTCGACTTGATTTATTCTTCTGCAGATTAATCCATTCCTTATCAGATCTCATTTACTCTCTTGCAGACTGAACTAGTCAGGATTGCAATTGACTGGCTTCCTTCCACACCAGCTCATGAGGTTAATGGGCAATGGCATAAAGTCCAGAGATGGGGCAGGTACTGTTGAATGGGAGATGGCGAAGGTTTGTGAGACAGGCAGCACAATTCCGAAAGCTCCTTCAACAGTAATGAACAGAAATTCACACGTGTTCGTACATTTCTTCAAAGAGTTTTAATTACATCTGTGTGCCTGTCTAATGCTGTCAATTTCTGAAGTAAAGTTTTGACAAATATGCAAACAAAACCTTCTTCCCAGCACATCCTCTGAAGTATAACTAGGCCCTCAATACTGGGAATGTTGGCCTGGAAAAGAATAATGATGTCTAAACACTTATCCTTATGGAATGTGGAAGATTTTTACAGGAGGAAACTTTGGTAATTTTCCAGGTTGGAAGAACTATGTCTTCCAATGTCTTGAGGGCAAGGCCCATCCTCTTGCATGCTTCCTCTGACATTAGCTTGGATTCTAGTCTCTGATCATGTGCAATCAGGATTACTTAACCTACAGTCCACAGACCTCTGGTGGCCCTTATAAAAACACAAACACTGGAGGGACTCAGCAGGTCAAACAGGTAGCAAAGGCAGAGATACAGAACTGACATTTCAGGCTTGAGCCCTTCATCATACAACACTGTTTGACCTGCTGAGTCTCTCCAGCATTGTGTGTTTTTACTTCCACCCCGGTGTCCACAGAATTCTATGTTTTACCTCTGGGTTTTTGTGGTTGAGAACCAATGATCAAATGACTTAAATTTTACTTACTCATTCTCTTCACGATTTGTGGGTTGGTATCATCTGCAAATTTTGAAATTGACCCCCTTTATACCCAGACCTCAGCCACTAACACATCATAAAAGAAACTGTCCCTGCACAGAATCTGTAGTTTGTGGGAACCAGATACTAGCAATAAGATGATTTTAAACATAAAACATAACAATTACAGCACGGAAACAGGCCATTAGGCCCTTCTAGTCCGCACCGAACCAAAGACCCCTTTCTAGTCCCACCTCCCTGCACAATGCCCATAACCCTCCATCTTCTTCTCATCCATAGACCTGTCCAACCTTTTCTTAAATAATACAATTGACTCCGCCGCCACTTTTTGTTTAAGTAGCAGATAATATGCATTCATTTGTTTGTATAGACTAACACGATTAATGCAATTCATTTTCATTCACTTACATTTCACAAGAAAGCACATCAAACAACTCCACAGCCAAACAGAGAAGAACAAAAAGTCTGAATTGCCCATTTAAATTATGAGGTTTTTTTTGGCCTTAAGTATAATAGGTGGCTTAAACAAATGTGGACTAACCACTTCGATTTGAACACCACATCATCTGCTGATTATACTGGGAAAACTCAAGACGACAGAAATTTCTCATCTTTGTATCTTAAAATCCTTTGATGTTAGACTTTTGATCAAAGAAGCATAACTGCAAAGCTGCATCTTAATAGTGCAGTTTTTCTTACTAGAACCATAATTAGGAAACCAACTGAAATTCCCCAAATAAACTGCTGTTGAGGCTGAAATCTGAATTTCAGATTTTCCTATTTTGGATGAAGGATTATCCTTCAATTTATCTCAATTTTTTTTTACTTTCCACAGATGCCGTCTGATCTACTGAGCATTTATACCACAGGAGATTGAGTTTTGTATCATTATCATTCTTAAGAATCTTCTTAATGACTTTTACTAGTTCAAATACAAGATATAGACTTAGCACCAGTAACACTGCGACTGCTGTCTTTCACAAGTGGTAAGTTCCCAATGTCAATTCCTTTCATAATTTAAAATTCCCTGTTAGGGACAAGTAGTCTAAGACAGAAATTAATCAAGTTAGCAATAGATATTTAAATATGGAATCATACAGTTTCAAAACTCACCATTTGTGATGACACGACTGGTTCCCCACCTTCATCAAAGCTGAGTCTCAGCAACAGCTCAATGTAAAATCTGATCTGGGGACAGGTGTAACCCATTTAGAATTCTCAGCCTGTTTAAGTGTGGCTAAATTCCACACACCTGCCCAGGCTGCATATCAATGAGCTGCCAACACAATCTCTCCTTTAATGTTACTTATTAAACAGCATCTATCCCCATTTATGAAAGAAAGTAGCTGCATTTCCTCTTTGGATCTCAATGGTCTAAATCAGTGCTTTTCCACCTTTTTCCTTTCCACTCACCAACCACCTCAAGTAGTCTCTGTGCCACAGGTGCTCAGTGGGATTCCTTAAGGTGGGAGGTGAGTGGAAAGAGAAAGGTGGAAAACTACTGGTCTAAATCTACATTTTAGTCCTCATCCCCAGTCTCTGTGTCCAACCAGATCTTCTGAATGACTTGAACATTTCAACAGATTAGCACTTAATCTATTTGGACACCTAGGAATGTAACACAGATCTATTTAACTTCAACTTGTAATTTAACATGCAGCATTCTCTCAAATGTCAATACATTCCTCCTGACATACAGAATTCCCAGGTGTTCACAGGACTCTTGCTCTGCCCTCACAAGTGTTTTCTATTGCTGTAAAATAACTTCTACCAGCTTGTACTGTAATCCTTTTGCTAGAAAGGATTCTGGCCAGGGCGAGAGTTCGTGACAGAGGCTCCAGGGTGCGATGGGGTGGGATGCAAGCCCATGCCAGAGGTGGCAATCTCTTGTGAGGCATGCTTCTGATCCTCAACACCAGATGAATGAAGAACCTGGTGGTTGAACGCATGGATGCAGTGGAGGATTAAGTGCCTAAGAGGTCAGTGGCAGGTTGTGGTGAGTGAAGTTAGGATCTATAGAAGCGAGAGAGGGCCCCTGGAATCTGCATGTGGAGCTGAGAGTGGTCCATAGAATATATCTAGAGAAGAGAGCAACATTCAATGCAGTGCAGGTAATTTATTTAACCATTCAATAGAAGCTTTATGATAGTCCCTAATACAACTAGATTTTTTCCTAATTTTTACTGAACCTAAACAAAATACTTAAATTCATACATTCTGCTAACTGGATTTATTTTGACTTTGTAGTAAAACAACTGAAGGAGTTTTAATGCTTGAAAATCTTTTTTTTTTAATATATGAAAACTAAATATTGGAAAGTACAATCAAGTTAGACTAACCAGAGAATATATAAAAACAATTGAAAACCCTAAAGATTAAATATAAACAAAATGATGACACAGCAAAATCAAATACTTCTGGATATTTTTATAAATGGAATCTATGAATGAATCATTATTCTTTCAAATTTGCCTCCCCTCTTCATCATGAAACTAATAGACTCCATTTTAATGAATGAATAAGAAAAACTACTTTATTGAACAACTAATGAAGTCTAAGTTAAATCACATGAATTGGTGGTAATTAGCATGGGATAGTGTAACATGTAAAGAAATCTCAAGTCCATCGAGCTTTCAGGAACAACTGAATCTGCATCCAAAGTTTCCCATTTTTAAATTCCATTTTGAATCTACAACCTAATTACTCCCACAAAGCTTGCAGTGTAGTTTTATACAGGATCTGTTTCCTAAGAACTTTCTCATTTATCATGTACAACTTAAAATGGAAAACTTTTTTTTTATATACACAAAATGTATTAAATAATTATGTGCATATATTAAAAGGGACAATGAAAAGGCACATGCAATATACATTAAAAAAACACGAAATTGTTTTGGCAGTAGGTGAAACCTAATGCTTAAATGTGCTGAGATATAACTATTTAAATTGAGTATGCAACTGGAGCTCATTTACATCAGCAATACAATTTTCAAAGCATTTTCTTCACATTGTTAGAACACATTTGAAGCTGCAAGGACACATTATAAACTTCAATCTACAGACATTACAATCTTGATTTCGACAGCTTTCTGTGCACTTCATACAAAATAGGACAGGAATCTCTGGAATTATTATTGCTTTCAATAACATTGTTATTTATCATAAACCACCCTTCCATTTTCATGCATCATCACTTATGCGGAAAGGCTTTGCCAACCAATTACTTTGGACATTGAAGTACATTTCTACAGAAATTAAGGTTTTAAAATACATGATCAAAGTTGATATTAAGCACATTTACCAGGCACTCTCATTAATCAAGCGATCACTGTGTGAACAACCTCTGCACTGATAGACTTGGTGTCTCAGGTACAAGAAGAAAGTCAAGTACGGAAGGGTTACATTTATATACCTTTCGTGATCTCAGGAATACCAAAGCACAATTCACACCTCCATTCGGAAATAAAGTCATTTTTGTAGGAAACGTGACAACCAATTTGCTCAAAACAAGCTCTTGGAAGCATCAAATAGACCAATGTCAAGAAATCAAAGGTCTTTCAAATCATGTCATGGCCTTTTCTGGAATTCAGCACAGTGTAGCACTCCAAGTGCTAGAAATTGAATACATGTCAAGGTATTTGGGGCAGGAGTTTCTGAAGTGAAACGTAAGCCAACCACCTGTGATTCAGTCTCCAGAGTGGTATCCACAGAGTCATAACTGGCACTTACAGGGTAGGAAGAGGTGGTGGTTTTTAAGCCAAAATGTTTAAAAGTAGGATTGTATGTCATTCACAGGGCATTGTATGAAAATTCACAACTTTTCACCAATTCAAGCTATGCACACTTTACTTATTTATACAGAGGAGTTTGATTTGGAGAAAAGACATGAAAGCAACCAACATTTAAAATATATTTTGGTAATGAAATTCATTAAAAGTTTGTATATATTTGTGAGAGAGAGGCAGAGAAAAACAGACACACATGGAGGAGAAAGCTTGGCATACAGAATACACTTAGCATGAACATAATTTTTAATTGTGAATGATAAAGAATATTAGCATCATTTGAACTGAAAGGGATAAATAGACATGTCATTATTCGGACAGTGCAATGAATCATAATTTAGATGCAGGATGAGGCATAGAATTACTGCCAATTTCCAGCAATACCAAAGCACAGGGAAGCACTTTTATATATTATTGTTTGAGGGAAATGCAAAAGAACTTGCTTAATTTTCCAGTTCTGGTCAAATTGGCTATCCAAATAAAGAAACCAAGACATCTGAATGATATTTTGGAACACTATAAAAATATATCTATTTTTAATCTCAACATTTAGTTAGATTTTTCAATTATTAGCTCTGTGAAATTTGGTACAAACCACATTTCTAGTGCCGTACAATAATGCTACTCAAGTGCTGAGAGAGTATAAAGTTACCGCACAATGTTAAATTTAGCTGCTTCAAATCACCTTTAACAGGACATAATTGCAAAACAAATCTACAACCATAACTTCAGATTTAAACACTCATCCTTCCCGATTGCTGTAAATGTAAGAAGTACTTTTTACACTAGGTGTTAGGGTCATAGGTAGTTGGTGAGTAAATGTTCCAAGGGAGAAAATATATACTCAAACTGCTCAAAGCCATTGAAGCATTCATACTCAGGACTCTTGAGCCAAAAGGAGGCCAGAGCAGGAATGTTTACAGGTATAATCAAACACAACTCTTATTCAAAAGGCCAAAACTATACAGGAAGAATAGATTATACAGACATAAAACTCTGCCCTGTGATTCACTGTTTGTCCTTTATCAGAAAGGAAAGTTTAGTCTTGATTAAATAATGATTAGAAGGAGAGCAAATACGCCCAGCACCGTCTTTGCAGGTTGCTTCTGGGGGGGGGAGTTTCTCGATTCTAAAGATAGAGTTGATAATAGTCACGTCCCGAATGAAGGCAGAAATGCATCACTAGAATGAATATGTTATTTCTTTAGCTGGATCATAGGTTAAAGGATCAAACAGATTAATTTTGCAGAATTTGATTTTTTTTCTTGAAGAGAATGGCTGGGTCGAATCAAGAAAGAATGTCTTGTCCCAAAACAAGCTAATTTTAATTTACTTTGTCCTGGAATATATACAAATGATTAGTTGCAGCAACGGCTATGATATTTTCTTTAGGATGCCAAGCTGTATGCAAAATCTTCTTGTTGAAGTCCAGACTATCAACACTAATTTCGTCTTTCTTCCTTTTTCCACCTGTGCAAACTTTGCGTGGTTTCAAGATGGCACGTGGTTTACTGCTTTCTCGAGATGCTTCGAGTGTGATGTCGCGTTTGGTATTTCTATCAAACATTCGGAAGAAGTTGTTGTATGAGCCGGTCATGATAGCACTGGTTACAGGTTTTAAAATAAAAAGCAAAGCAATGTTACGACAAAAATTCAAAAGTACATCGCATTCAGAAAATGACCGCAGATGTGAAACTACTTTGATATCAGCTGTGAAATAATTATTTATAGAATTTAAAAAAGATATACCAATACTAACTTTCCCTACAACTTTCTACAAAAGCAAGCAGCAGACATCACAGCCAGGGAGGTCACTTACATTTCAATAAGCTGTAATTACAGATACCATCACTTAATATTGTTCACTTTTCCTCCTTCCATATTGGAAATCGGTTCAATACTCATTGAAATTAGTTTTATTATTTGCATAGTGAAAATAAATTTAATTTGGTGGAATTTGAATGGCTAAGATCTACCTGCATTTTCAATTCCCAAATTGGAAGCACTTGTGTGATGTTGGCTTTTTCAAACTCAAAGCTTACCAGGAGCATTTGTACAACAAGGAAGAACATGCAAAAAGGTATACTAACAGTCTCTCCTAGAACACATAAATGGAAAACTGTATGTAACTAAAACTTCTTGACCCAGAGGGTGGTGAATCTGTGGAATTCATTGCCACAGAGGGCAGTAGAGGCAGGTTCATTAAATCTATTGAAGAGGGAATTAGATCTATTTCTTCAGTATAAGGGTATTAAAGGTTACGGAGAGAAGGCGGGGACGGGGTACTGAACTTTAAGGTCAGCCATGATCTCGTTGAATGGCGGAGCAGGCCCGAAGGGTCGAATGACCTACTCCTGCTCCTATCTTCTATGTTTCTATGTTTAACCTAAGACACACAAGAGACTGAAGCTGCTGGAATCTGGAGCAAAAACAATCACTCGAGGAACTCAGCAGGGTCAAGCAGCAACAATGGGAGAAAGTGATTGGTAGACATTTTGGATCAGATCCCTTCATTTCATTGGCAGTAAACACCTACATGTCAATAAGCACTCGAGTACCTGTCTAAACCATTCCAGCAACACTCAAACTTGTCAAAGATGCAGTCATTCTCATACAACGAACATAATTTGCTTCGCAGGTATTCGTGCACCTGGAACGTAGAAGTATTAAAACAAAACACAAATCAGAATTGCAGGTATGTGAGTGAGATCAAAAAGAGGAAAAAAGCTGAGCACTTGCGTGAGGTGTACAGTGGGGGTCAATGAGGTGCAGTGCCCTTGTGGGGGGGGGGGGGGGTTTGAGGGGCAGCGTCCCCATTGGAATTTTTTTTTTGAAAATTAACAAAATTACCATTAAAAAACCAGTCATTTTCACAAGACAAAGGAACAGAACCAGGCCACTAGGCCCATCGAGTCTGTTCCATAAATCTACTCTAACCTATTCTACACTAGTTCCAATTTCCAGCCTTTTCCTCATATCCCATGATACCCTAACTCATGAGATACTTGTCTATTTCTTGTTTAAATACTCCAGGCAGCACCTCTTTCCCAATCTGCACCCAATCCCCAGGCAGTAACTACCACCCTGCATTGGATCTCTAAATAGTGCCATCCAGTCCTGTGCCCAGCAACCAGAAGTAGTGGATTCTCCAACCCTTGCCTTCTCTTTTCTCCCCAACCTGATGGAAGGCAAGAGGTTCCTTCCACAGGACAGCCATCACCTCCCTTGCCCACAGGTCCTGACTTCCCTCTCCATTCACAGGCCATAAAGCGAGTTCAGGATATCCTCCTCAAACAGTTGTAGCTTGAATTTCAGTTAAGGCAACCTCAGAATGCTACCTGAACGGAGCAGTTACTCCTGCCACCTTGGAGGCTGATACTGGGCAACCACCATGTGTCGACTCACTGCGTTTGCTTGCCCCGGCCCCACAGCCAGCACGCGCAGGCACGCCTGCACATGCACAGCCCACCTCTCTCACAGCGCACCACTCATGCGTCAACGATAGGGAAGGGAACAACGAACGAGAGTGTGATTGGACAGCCAATCACTGCTGTAGAAGTAACAGTGCTGGCGAGTGAAGGGGTAAAAAAAAAGTGGAATAGCAATTTTAAAAGTGCAGAAATCAGCAGAAACTTCACGAGGCCCGAAACTGTCGCAGGAAAATTAATTTTCACAAATGCATTTTTAAAAGTGTGAAATATACTCACCTGGTACGTTTCCACTGGTCTGGTTTCCATGTTAACATCCCATACTTTAACAGATAAATAGTCTCTTGTCATCATGTACCGACCGTTATGGCTGAATTTCACGTCAGAAATGGAGGAGATGATTTCAGAGAAAAATGATCTACTGCTTGGATCCTCTGGTTCTTCAAAGACTAGAAGTAGAACGTTAACAGAGATTAGACATCTCGACTTGATCACTTAATGAATTATGTGTCATAAGAATGTTATAACATAAACTTGTTGCTACATGCACAAATCAGAGATCACACATTCTGCAGCAAATGATGCACCTCCAAGCCTTTCAATACTTACGAGGTACAGATCAGAAGTGGGGTGGAATCATCTCCATTTGCTACAAGAATGCAGCTACAATATTCTTAATTCTACACCATTCAGGGAAAAGCAGTCTGCTTGACTAGCCAGTCAACCT
Source organism: Narcine bancroftii (assembly GCF_036971445.1). NCBI lineage: Eukaryota > Metazoa > Chordata > Chondrichthyes > Torpediniformes > Narcinidae > Narcine > Narcine bancroftii. The sequence continues at coordinate 4,141,247 of NC_091478.1, forward strand.
AAATCATTTATTCCCTCCACCAGCAGCATACTACTGCAGTACTGAGCATTACCTTCAAAATATAGTGCAACAACCTCTCAAACTCTGCAACCCATGGAAGAGAATGCAGCAGATACATGCAAACGCCAGCATCTGCAGGTTGCACACAATACAGACTTGGAAAGACGTTGCCAATCCTCAATTATTGTGGCGGCTCCCTTACCAACAATTTTGGACTATATAGCATTTAGAATCACTGTACGGTAATTGGAAATAAGGCCATAAATGCTAACTTTGTCAACAATGCCCATGTTCAATGAATAATTAAATGAAGAGAAAAACAACACGAGATACTGTAGGGAGAGGAATTGCTATTAAAAGGGAATTATGAAGAGCGACGATGGACAACCTTGCCAAATCACTTCTATCTGAAGCATCATTTCAATTAAGAGCAGGAATATTGAAATACAAAAGGCTTCCCAAATGAGCTTCAACATTTCAGAAGATCAAGATTCATCTTTAATCTCAACTCTACTTTCTCACAATGTCCCATTTCTTGAGTGCCCAAAATTTTATTGAAATCCATCCTGAGCATACTCTCAATGGCTCAGCATCCACAGTTCTCTGCTGCTTGAAATTCCAAAGGCTCACAATCCTTCTACATCTCATTAACAAAAGGGTAAACGCTTATGTAGAACTAGGAACCTTGTTTCTCGATTCTCAAGGAATAGTAACCAGTTCCCAGTGATTTTCTGACAATTATTATTTTGCATGATCTTTTTAATAGATTCCAAAAGAATTATATCTGTAGAAGCCAAAACTGTTATAAAAACAAAACTCTCCTCCAATATCAAAACACAGATCATTTACATCCTCACAGAAATTATGCTTATTTAATGCCAATTCCACCAATGTACAACTACAACCAATGAATAAACCATCTCTTTAGCTAATTACACTCATGATCTTATTTGCAAATTCACCTCACCAATTGTGGATGTGGTGGAAAGAGTACATGACTGGGTAAGTTCCATAAAAGATGTGATTATAATTCCTCAAGGAAGCAAAGTAGCTGAGGATGTAACCGAGAGTAGATGGAAACTATAGAAGTAAAAGGTTAGATTCAAAAGTACAAAGATCAGAAAGAAAATGTCAAAAAGAAATGGAAGAAACAGTAGTTACGTACATAGGCCATCGAGAACAATTTTCATTGCTGTTTATTTCAAGGGAAGAAAGACAAATTATGGAACTGGAGATGCTGGATTAGCCAATACTGTTTAGGTCATAATTGATTCCTGCTTGAGGCACAGGACCATTGGAGATCAAGGGGTGAATAACGGAACCAGTAAAAAACTGTTTAGCTCTCATACAGATTGCACAAATTTGTCTTTAATAATTTCTTCTATAATCTTGTGCTCTGTGAGTCTCTCACTAAAAATGTACATGAATAATAAAACAAGATATTTATATAGTATTCTGTTCGAGAACAGCCTTCTGTGATTAAAGCTTGAAGAGGTGATTAAAGATCTCCCTGACATTCTTAATTATGATTCAGATAATTGTTTTTGCTTGGCTGTAATAATACTTTACTAGGATTTGGTTGGAATCAAAACCCATTGATAAAGGTAAATGATCTCCTAACAAATAATTTTGTAATCTTCTTCCTTATTTAAATAAGAGAGGTAGCCATAATTCTGTATTCATAGTGTTATGTCGCAGACCAGCAGCAATAGAAATTAACCGAGAAACATCGACATACACTTGTGGGCCTCTGATAAACATGGTTAATGATCGAAGGATAGTTCGAATATTTAGATATATAGACTGACTGATTGAGATCTGTGATCAATAGTCCCTTTAAAATGTCTTCCCTGTACCTTAGAGAAGTAAATACAGTAGATTCAATAAGCAAAACAGAATGTGTCTGAAAAAGGGCCAGCAGTATTGATAGGGAGATAAGACTTTGGCAGGGCAGATTTCTCTCTGTTCAACTCTCCCAATAGGTATAGATTTTGGGATCTTACCACTTTTTTTAATATAACCCAGTTTTTGTAATCAATCAAGAACCTTAAATCGGTCACTTATTGACAGGAAGGTCGAAAATAAATAAATCCAAATGATCTTGTTCTTATCTGGCACAACATTCAAGCAACTATCTGGTTTGATGCCATAAAGCTCGGGGCTTGGAAGGACCAAGAAAACAAGTTGCAAAATCTATTATATATACACATACACACAAAAAATAATGACTCTGAAATTAAAACAGATCGAGCTCTTACTGCAGATGAACCTAATGTGTGCAGCTTACAAGCAGAGTATACTTACACTTGGAATGCTTGTCACAAAGGGCACCAGCGCGCATATCGCAGAGCCTTATAGTCCCTTTGCTGCTACTGTAGGCAAAAACGTTGCACTGATGAGGGTGACATTCGGCTGCTGTAATAACTTCGGTCAGCTCTTCCATATTGGCAGGTTTAACATCTACAATGTCTTTTATAGCTTGTTACGGAATATTTCATTCGTAATTCACCATGCAAACTGTTACCAGTACATTTTAATAGGCTAAATGTACATGAATAGAAAATGCATCAAAACTTTGATGCTCAAAATAAAGATCAGAAGTCAATACAATTAATATATTTGGAAAAGCAATTGCATGAAAGTTCAAAAGCACAAGGAAACAAAAGAATTCACAATTTTAAGGAAGGGAATATGGCCCTTAACCACTTTGTTACCATAAAAAAGTTTGCTTTTGTATCATCGCCTTGGGAAAATTCCAATTTTTGGAGTAAACCCATTTCAGAATAAAGATGACTAATACTATAAAACACAAGCTTTGGATTACGAATTTTCTGTATATGATGTATTCAAAAGCATCGAGTAGTTTAAATTTAGTCAACCTGGTATAAAACCTCATGAAGAAATGAATCTTATTTTTGAGATGGTTTTCCATTTCTCGAGCACATTTTCTCTATTAAAAAAACTCACTCCAATGAAATCAAGAATAGTGCAAATGCAAACTTCAACTGCACTACAATTTTCAAACCACTGATCCAAAGAAGTTCTAATTTACTTATGGAACAACCAACATTTCCTAACCTCATTTGCCTCAGCAGGTTTGACACGAAAAGGGCTGACACTCGAACTGAAGCTCCTGTGGAGGCAAATACATTGCTTTTAACTTATCCTCAAACAACAATAGCTGACATAGATAAAGGGTTGCAAAAGGTCACCTAATGCAACAATAACAATGTCAGTTTTCTTTTTGCAAAAAGCTTAAATGTTGTTCTAGATGAAAAAAAAACTAGATGGCACTAATTGGACATCATAACATAATGGAATAGGAACATTGAGAAAAAAGGATACTAAAACTTCTATCTGTAATTTCTAAATGCCAAAGGTTAATCCTAAGATCATCTGATGAAAGATAGGTTTCATAATCACTATTTACTGAAATTGAGTTAATGTGATAAGTGTGCGCATTTGCAAAGATTCTTCGGGGACTTGCTTCTACCATCAAGTCCATAGGCTTCAGTACTGGCACCTGTTAAAGTTAAAAATAACAATGTTTTCAAACAGAAAATTCATCTTTTGTTTTGAATCACCTTCTAATTTCAAAATCAGAATTTTTAAAAAGCACTTAAAAATGCACAAGCTTTTGAATGCTATGTGGTATTCTCTTGGATGTGTTTTCTATGTACTAAATTCTGAATTAATTTTCTAGAATGCCATGAGAAAAAGCTTGCTATAGTGATTGCAAAATTTGTGAAGTATACATTTCAATTAGATTTATCTGAAGGTAAATTTTTAAAACCTACATTTTCAAACTTTAAGCAAAGTTAATGTTCATTGTGTTGGAGTAAAATTAAGAAATATTCATATTAAGTGCAGAATTAGTAAGACTACAAAAAATCTGAAACAATGAAATACTTGGATACAAACCAGTGCACATCCCAGTTATCGCATCTTTCAGAGCCCCTGAATGCACGGGACTGGGTCAATTATTTTAAAATTTAGAGATTAAATTAAAATTCTGTAACAGCATTTCCAGCAACAAGCCCAATGACACCCATTTGAACAATTAACCCTTATACCTTTGGAACATGGGAGGAAACTGGGAAACCAGAGTAAACCCATGCAGATATGGGGAGAACATACACACTTCATACAAACAGCGGTGATTTGAACCCAGATCACTATTGCTCTAACTGCTCCTATCTCGTCCTGCACATATTCTGGAGTATCGCACAGCTGGTGGCCTAGTCCTAAGAGCAATCACATTCATTTATTTTCAAATGAAGATAACTGCCACATTTGGGTTAATTGGGTGGCATGGTTAGTGTAGCAGTTAGCGTAATGCTATTACAGTGCCAGCGACCAAATCCGGCGTGGTCTGTAAGGAGTTTATACGTTGTCCCCATGTCTGTCTGGGTTTCCTCTGGGTGCTCTGGTTTCCTCACACCCTTCAAAACGTACCAGGGTGGTAGGTCAATTGAATGTAATTGGGCAGTATGGGCCAAAAGGACTCGTTACCATGTTGTATATCCAAATTTAAATCAAAAATACCCTACATCTATTTCCATTTGAGAACTCAGTAAAGTTTATTTTCCTGATTATGGCTGCTATGCAACAATAAGAATGTACATTTAAATTACATTCAGGTTAAATTAAAGAACACCTTTAACAGTTACTAATTCATAAAACAAGAACCATTTTTTTTGCAATCACAACTTGAATGCAGTGTTCAATCAGTTAAAATATTTCATTCATTTTGAAAATTTACTTTTAGCAAGTGAAAATTATATAGTTCAAAGAATTTTAAAGAACAATTTAGATATAGTTCTAAATATAAAAACAACCTTCATACGACCATCTGAAATGAACATGTAGCAAGTTAATTTGTTGACATTTTAATACATTTTAAATTCACATCATGGTAAAACACAAGAATAATTCAATACATGTTTGCACAAGAAATATTTGCAAGCTCTGCCTGTGATGTGGAGCTCTATCTGTGGACAGCTTCTGTGCAAACAAATCAAGATCATCCCAAGTCCATGACAATACCCAAACTAGTTATATCAGCCTCTCATACCCGGAGAGTTGTTATTCTGACAGGATCCCTAAATCTTCCATCTTCTTCCTTCAAATTATAGCCTTCTGCTCGTTTGTCCCTTTCACTTATCTTCCATAATTTAATTGTTTTATCTGAAAGTCAGAAGTTAAACAAGTCAATTGAGAATTTCTTAGTGATGTAGTTCAGTGCAAGATTCATAGGATTAGTAATCTCAATGAACACAGCAAAACTCCAGTAACATTGTTATAGTATGATCATTAAAAAATCTTTTGAAAAGAAAATAATTTGTATGCTGGCTGAAAGGTCCTTTGGGAAATTAATTATTCAGATAATGGTAGACATGAGCAAATAGCACAGAACTCTATGTAAGAGAGGCTCAAGTTTCACACTCAGAAATCATAAAATATGATAATTAACAGATGATAACCTTCTGTGCAATTTGGTCATCAAATTCCCTGTGTTCTAACAGGGATAAACTTCAAAAATGTATCATTCAATTTAAAGGACTTTGATATATTCTGGACATAACGAAAGGCACTGACAATTTTTCTAATACTCAAGTTTCAGTTGTTTTATTTTGAAACCATCTTATTTGAATCACTGAATTTGGACAAAATTAACAAATAATAAGAATACACCCTGGAATATTCCTCTTGACAATGGAATGATGCTTGTATTTATCAATGTACAAATACATTTCACCAATTTTGTTTTGCTCTAGTCCATGGAAGTTTATTTTTTGGTGAATTATTTTAAAGCTCCAGGTTAAAAATTCTAGTCCTAAAAATCCTTATATCTGAACTGGTCCATCTGAGCCCACCATTTAAAATAATGCATGCAAAAAGCTTTCAACCAAAATTAACAGCAACAAAAATCAGCAAGTTAAATTCAAATTCAAATTTACCACACCGAATTTTCTTACAGCAGATTAGAACAATTTTGTAACAAGTAAAATTTCAGGGAAATTTAATAAACAAGATATGATGAGATATTAACAAAAGTTAGAAAAATGAGGAAGCATTTGGGCTTCAACATAATATAAAAGGCTGCATGGATAAAGTACCAGTTTTCTCAAAACAGAGGAACAGAACAACTTTCGAATGTAGGTTTTGAGAGGTGCAATTCTTAGCAACATTGCCATGAAAACATGCAAATTGATTTAGTACTAGAAGACCAAAAACCAAAATATGAAAGAAAAGCCAGTGGCATTCCTCCATAAAAGCAAGGTGATGTGGTTGCCAAATAAAATCCACTATAGGTTTCAATTATGAAAAATGATGTTAAAAGCATCGCATTGCAAAATGCAATTCACAATCGCTGAAGACTTCATTCACCTTTTAAGGTTGTTGGGTCCACATTTGGTAATGGAGCTTTCAAGAACATTTGCAGCAGTCATCTGTCAAATGCTACTGTCTCGCACAGAATTACCAATATTGGAGAAGACGCTGAATCCTAATTCACCGAGGGAGTGAAAACATCACATCGGTCGGTGTGCAATATAATTTGAAGAGTTGTCTGGCTGCAGTTCATATTATTTCTAAACTATATCAGAAAAGATCCTTTTTTAAAGATTTACTTTGCAGTGAAGAAAAGACACAATTTTCAACTGGCTTTGAAATGTTTCAAGTTCTGGATCAATAGGTGATCAGGTATGAAATTTAATAGAGCAGAAAAAAACCTACTGGAGGAATTCAGCAGGTTATATGATTGTAAGAACTGTCAACCTTTTGGTTGACACTTTGCGTCATCAATTCCTGTCCCCTCCATGGATGCTGATCGACTTGCTGAGTTATTCTAGCTTTTTGGTTTTTGTTGCTCCGGATTACAGCATCTACAATCTTGCACCTCCATAGACTCTTATAGGACAGCTACAACTGAAGTTGCAGCCACAATGACTGCCAGATATTCAGCTGTAGTGGTCAGACTGATGGAAGATGCACAGGAAGAATTAGGTAATATATTACTTCATTTCATCTAGTTATAAGCTTGTATGTATAAATCCTGCAGTAAAAATAGACAAACATGACTGAGGGATCCATGTTAGTTTAGGAAGATTGGCAGCCAGGCTCTGATCATGAAGGGGAGAAGAAGATTGTGCTGGCAAGCCCATTCATCTAAAATATTCATCTAAAACAGCAATAATTGCCATTTTAGATACTATTATCACCACCTCCTGCCTCCAAACTGCTATAAATTGGTGATCCAACTGTAAATCTGATTTTCAAGATCAGAATGGGCAATTACATTCCATTTAATACTGGGTTTGGAATAATTGCTGTCCATAGGCCTATTGGAGAGGAAATGAGAAATCAAATTTGAATACCAGCAGGGTGTACTGATGAGGACAGGATAAGAGTCTTGGAAGCAGCACACATGGGAAGGAGTGGAGCAAAGAAAGAGGTGTGGGAAGAAATCGGAGGAATCAAAAGGTTAATATAGCAACCTTGGACACCACTAAGATGAGGATTTCCAAGGAATATTGAACAATGGGCTCTCATGGAATAATATGGTTCAAGTTCTTGTGCAATACTCTGAAAGGACATTGCATAGAAAATGACATTACCTCGTGCACCCAATCGAGAAGTTGCACCAGGATTCACACCCATAAGAACTTCATTGAGTTTATGGAAGGAGCAATATTATGTGAAAATGTTTTACATGTTTCACTCAGAGGAAACAAAAAGATTTTCAATAGTGCAAGGCAAAAAAAAAAATTATGCAATCAAATTTTTAGAACACCAAATCTTATTGGAGTAGAGCTCCAGAGATATTAGTTTTCCAGCACGGTCTTGTGGAGGACCATTCTTCACATGGGTGTAGAGAGTGGTTGCTGGTGGGCTAATAGCACAATACCTTGGCTTCATCATATAGGTACTTGACATTCACACTCACTTCTCTTGATAAAATAACTGGATTGAACAACAAAAGTTGCTGTCCAGTTTTATAAACCTATGGCTCACTTGGATCTAATTAAAGACTTGGTAAAGCACCTCAAGTTTCATATACACTACAGACTGTAGATTTTGTCCAGGTCAAGTTGAGTTTAAAAAAAAACTACTGCTCATGGCATTGTGCAATTGGCTGAGGCAATTCTGCAAGTAATCATCAAGGATATTGTTCACAATATCTAGAATATCAAATCTAAGCACTGAATATTTTTCAAATAATTTTTTTTAAACAACACATTAATCCATCTCAACCAAGATATTTACAAATGAATAATAAGAATCTGAACCTCACCATTTGTAGACAATAAGAAATGAGCAGCATTCTGTTGCGGTAACCACCTGATTTTATTAATTTTTTCCTCAATTTCTAGACTTTTCAAATAATCAAACTCTGGTTCATGACTCTGAAATGTACTGTAAACATTGTATTCTCCTCCTCCATGGTGAGGTCTGCTTTTACTCTGCAAAACAAACAGGAAGTTGTACGCCAACATTAAGGGTATAAATCCAAATTTGATAAATCTTCAACAGCAAAATATTGTGATCTACTCCTATTTCATTCCCAACTTTTGCCAGATCAGATCTGAAATTTTACTTCAGTTCTATGATCTGTTGAGGAATTTGTATAAACTTTGTTTTAATGTGCAAAATCTGCATGTTCAGTAAAATCCCCATTATCTGGTATTCAATGAACTGGAAACTCAAATAACTGAAAAAAAAAGGAAATAAAAATTTTGAAAAAGAAATAAGAATAAATAAAATTTTACATCAAAGTTTAAAATTGTAAAAGGAAATTTTCTCCAAAGCAAGCATTCAGCCAGCAAAGTCCCCTAGTCATGTCCCACTTCCAGCAGCTGCTTGAATAAAGTATCAATAAAGTTGTGTTTGTATACAACGGCTGCACGCACCATTCAGAGTCAGCCAGTGCCGCTCGCTGCTAGGGTGACTGTCTCAAAAGTGTCTCTCTATCCCTGCCTAGTAATTCTATCCTTATTAGTGTATTATATTAGTAAGGCTTTATCTGTAAACTTGGGAGAGGTGGGCTTAATTATGATAGCGGCACGGTTAGCGTAGTGGCTTGCGAATGGGGTTCGAATCTACAGGAAGGTGCGCTTCGGGTCTGACTGGGACATTGGTGTGGTGGTGAGTGGGGTCGTTAACATGAGGAAGGTGTGTCAAGGAACTGACCAGTACACAAGTATGGAAGTGAGTTGGATTGTGTCAAGGGCCTGACCGAGACACCAGGATGAAGAGGCAGCCAAAGCCGCTCACCGCTAGGGTGACTCTTCCAAAATGTCTCACTATCCCTGCCTAGTAAGAGTCTGTATCTTTATTAGTATTAGGTATATTAGTAAGGCTTTATCTGCAAACTTAGGGGAGGGGAAGGGGTTAATTTGGGTGGCAGCACTGTGGTAGGGGTCAGCAATCTGGGTTCAAATTTAAATGTTGTAAGTTACAGGACTTACTTGAATGAAGTGAACTTTACATAATTAAAGACCTGAATATTTAAAAACAAAAAAAATTACTTTCCATTTTGCATTTGTCTTTTGCTTTTTTTTTTAAAAAAGTGTTCGTAATGCAGGTGTATTGGTTAGACATTGTTAGAGAGAGTTTCAGTCAACCGGAAAATTTACATTCCCGGCCATCAGCGATTCCCAAAGGTGCCAGATAATGGGGATTTTACTGTATTATAAAGAAAGCACATTTATTTAAAAATCTAACATGTAGACCAATAATGCTGAAAAAAACTTAATTAAAACATGACACAGTATCTTTTGCTATTCAAAATTTTCATTTTAAAAAACTAATAAAATGTAACAAGTCATTTCATTAGCCATCAAGAAACTGCTCGCTTCCACCTCAGCTCCATGATTGGCCATCAAGAAACTGCTCGCTTCCACCTCAGCTCCATGATTAGCCATCAAGAAACTGCTCGCCTCCACCTCAGCTCCATGATTGGCCATCAAGAAACTGCTCGCCTCCACCTCAGCTCCATGATTGGCCATCAAGAAACTGCTCGCTTCCACCTCAGCTCCATGATTAGCCATCAAGAAACTGCTCGCCTCCACCTCAGCTCCATGATTGGCCATCAAGAAACTGCTCGCCTCCACCTCAGCTCCATGATTGGCCATCAAGAAACTGCTCGCTTCCACCTCAGCTCCATGATTAGCCATCAAGAAACTGCTCGCCTCCACCTCAGCTCCATGATTAGCCATCAAGAAGCTGCTCGCCTCCACCTCGGCTCCATCATTTTTTATTTAAAGTTTCTTTTCTGGGATTTTATTACCTGACATACAACCCTTAATATTACAATATTCACAATTCCCATCAAGCTTTACCACAGAAGACTTGGCCAGCCCTGAAAAACTTGAATGCCATTTTAAAGAGAGCTTACACAAGCAAAATTGCCAGTTGAGAGGCAGAGCAAATAATGGCTTAGAGCTCACCAGTGTAACAATGGTTAGACTATCAGCATTCACCCGCATAACTCGGACAAATTGAAGGAACTTCAGAAAATCCACACATGGAGTTAACTACAGAAAGGTAGAGCTTTCCACCTGGCATGTTGTTTTGTAAAAAGGAAATAAAAACAAATTTGTCTTAATTCAGGCTAATTCTCAAAAAACAAATAAACTGATAGAATCCATGCATCTATGAAATATTTCAACTTAAAATATTCCGTTTTGTTATACTGTAGTATTATAATAGTATTTTTTTTCTCAAGATGATGGTATTTTAGCCTCTTCCTTTATCTCAAAATAAATTTCTGATCTGATATTTTGTGATTTGTGAAATGATCAAAAGATTTGTTAGAAATGCTAAAATTTACTTTCTGGTTTGATAACTGAGATTTCTTCCACTTGATTAGTGTCTTAGCCAGCTTGATAACATAATTGTTACTGAATGGAAGGGATTGATTCCCATGAACAGACATTGACAATAACTGACAATTAAAAAATTTGAAGTCCATGGAATTCAAATTGCTAGATCTTTCTGGGCGGATTCTTCAAAGTCAGCACCAAGGAACATTGTCCTTCACTTAATGGTCAGTAATGAAACAATGAAAAATAAAGCAACCTACATGAAAAAGATTACTTACCATATATGCCGTTGTATTGGACAACCCAGAAACTTAAAATTTTTGTCTTAAAATCAGGGTTGTTTTATATAAAGAGTATAAAATTCTTACCTTGACAACAAAGTCGCAAAACCACCACCATCTTCCTGCTGGCTCCGATGCAGTCTCGCGCATGTCCCATTAGTTATTTGCGAAGTCTCAGCACTCCTCCACGGGATCCATCCACCCATTTTAACTACTGTCAGCTCTGTGCAGGCTTTAAACAGCCTGTTACAGGAGCCAACAGTGGTTTATTTTAAAATATCCAAAATAAAATTAAACCTTTAAATGATAATTTGTTATTAAATAATGTGATTTGTTTTTAACTGCATCCACTGGTCAACGATAAGAGTCAGACTGGGGGTGTGTGGAGTTCATCTTATGCAAAGGGTATCACTCAAAGCCAACATTTTAAATGGAAATTCCAGTCATCCTAAACAACGGCATATACGATAGTTTAGAAAACTGACAGAAAAGATCAGACATGCCAACTTTTGAAAGCTACTCAAAATATGAACAGGTAAACTGTACTTAATAACATTGCAGACTACTTAGAAGTTACTGTGAGGGTGAATGAACTGATATCCAGCACTCACACAAGTCATGGTTTGGATGCAACACAAGCTTTTATTTTACTCAGAAAAACCTTGAAAGTAGTCTACAAAAAGCATCCTGCTGTGGCAATAGGAATTCTTAATGGCAGCGTTACCGTTCCTTTCTGCCTATTTCTATTTAAAAAATAATAGGTATGAAATTGTTGGAGATAAATACCTGGCAAAAGTAGATTAATTTTTTTGTGCCACTGAATTCAAATTCATTACCAACCTCTTGCTCCCGTTGAAATATAACAACTCTGCCACCTTTATCTCCAGTTGCTAGTAAATCTCCAGAGTAGTTGAATTCAACAGTTGAAATTATATCCGCTGAAAAGAGAAAATATAGAAACACTTAGCACTGAAAATATCTCCATCAGTCTGAAGTTTATTTTTATGATTTCCAAGACAAAGGTATAAAATTATTAGATTCCCATAAGAGTAAAGCTCCTAAGTCATTTCAACTCTGAAATACACTGTTGTACAATTTCCAGTATGGTCTGGGCAATATTTATCCAACAATTTTTTTATAAAAAGAAACAAGTTAATTGTATTGATCTATTTGCTGCTTTAGTACTTGTCTTGCTCATGTTGACTACTGTATTTCCCATAATTATACTAGTGTCTACAATAATTATTCTGAAGTATCTTGGTGTAAACAATAACAGAGATGATACCCAAAAAGGATTCACATGAATTCACAAGGATTCCTGGGCATTCATCATGCTTCCCATTGAAAAGAATATGGCACACCCTAAAGGAACCATCCATGTCAGGTCATCTATCAGAAGTTACAAATGGACAACTCCTCGCAACACTCAGCAAGGACAAGCAGCTTGCCCCTCTTCTCCTTTAAACTTCCCAGTTCAGGTTGTCAGTCCTTTACATCACAACTCAAAAATAAATTCCTGTTTACAAAGATGTTACCTCGCTGAAACAAATAATCAGTGAACCGGTGCGGACTTGAAAGGCCAACAAGGCCTGTTTCCGCTCTGTAAATGGTGATATGGTTATATACGAAAATAAAACAACTATTTTGTGAAAAAAATTGAAATTTGCTTTGTATGTTGACTTATTTCTAGACTACTCGCCATTCATTCATTACACCAGATTTCAAACAACTATGAGACGAAAGGAGATAAGAGTTTGATTCAGATTTATTGCCAGAGTATATATATCAGAATTGTATCAGAATTACAAACGGCAATGAGGAAGCATACAGGAGGGAGATAGATCAGCTCGTTGAATGGTGTAATGACAACAACCTTGCGATCAACGTCAGCAAAACCAAGGAGATGATTATGGACTTCAGAAGGAAGTCAGGGGAACACAACCCAGTCCTTATTGAGGGCTCAGTAATGGAGAGGATCAAGAATTTCAAATTCCTGGGTGTCAACATCTCCAAGGATCTGTCCTGGAGCCTCCATTGATCCAATCACAAAGGTTCACCAGCGGCTATACTTTGTGAGGTCTCTGAGGAGGTTCGGTATGTCACCGAAGACTCTAGTAAATTTACAGGTGTATCGTGGAGATCAACCTCGCTGATTGCATCACTGCCTGGTATGTAGGCACCAACTCTCAAGACAAGAATAAACTTCAGAGGGTTGTTAACTCAGCCTGTGACATCACAGGCACCAGACTTCACTCCAACAAGGACATCTACGAGATGGTGTCTTTAAATAAAAAGCACATGCTATCCTCAAAGACCCCCACCACCAGACCATGCCCTCTTCACTCTGCTACCCTTGGGAAAAAGGTACAGGAGCCTATGTGGACAAGTACAAGGGCAGTGATGGGATCAAGTTCAGATGAAAAGACTTCTGATTAAAGTTCAAATGTTGACAATCTTTATTAAAAACTACTGAACTGGTACATATTTTGTTCTAAAAGTACTGTATACATGTTGATATTCTTCATTTATTAGAACATACGTGGAGCATCTTTATTAAAGGTACTGTACATATGTTGACGTTCTTCATTCAAGGTTCATTTGTTGAAAATCTTTTTTAAAAATTGCTTTAACACCTCGTTAAGCCATGCAAGTTAGGTGAAACCGACTTACCTCCAATCTGAGTTACGACCAATCTTTCGAACCCAATTATAGTTGTAAATGGGGGAACTACCTGTAATTCACTCTTTCAAAAGGGTAGATTCATGATAAAACAACTATGCAATAATAACACCGAGGTTGTACAGGAAAAAGTTGATTTTAAAGTTTTACAATTTAAAATATTTCTAAAATCAACTAGAGACATTAGTATTCAATCATGAGAATCTAGATTAAGAAGTGGGAAGACAATTTTCCAAATGGGGAAACAAATGAAAATACTCAAATGCAAAAGGACCTGGGAATCCTTGTACAGGATATCCTGAAGATAAACTTGTATATTGAGTCGTTGGTGGTGAAGGGAAATGCTGGCAATCCATTTCAAGAGGAATAGAATACAAGAGCAGAATGTGATGTGAAGGTTTTATAAGGCAGTATTGTGAGCAGTTTTGGGAGCCTCATTTAAGAAAGGTTGTGCTGACCATAGAGACTTTTACACAGCCCCTTTGTTCTGGGATTCTGCAGCTTTTAAAAAAAAAAACAGCTACACCTGCTGTCTAAAATGCACCGACATGGAATGGTGGGGAGTCATTCCAGTTCTGGCTTAAAAAAAAAATACAAGGGCAGCAGGCACAGTAAAAGTGCCAGAATGCCATCTGGGTAAAAGGGGCTATCTGGCATTATGAGAATGGATGTATTTGTGTACTTTTTTTTGTGTATTTACCGGTAAGCATTTAAAACTTGGACAAAACATGCAAGTGGAACAACAAGAAATTCTTTTCAATAATATCGCTGTCCCACTCTCTCCCAGCAGCCTGCTCTCTGTTACTGTGGGCCGCTCGTGGAGACGGGTGAGGTCAATCACATGTGGCTGGGTCTAGCACCAACCTGGCAAGGTATCATTCCCAGTACATCACTGATTTGACACTAGATCTGCTAGATTGAGCTGCAATTATACAGCAAAGGTAGAAGACAGAGTCGGACTGGCTGACAGCGAGTAGTTCACTAGGGAAAACCTGATTGGCAGGCACTTGGGGTTTAGCCCATCTCGGATGTCTAAGCATGTTTCCATAAATGCAGAAGTCTGAAACAAGCTGTAGATGAAATGGCTGGAGCTGGAGATTAAATGTGCTAGTGGTGAAATAGTGATGCATCCTCCCAGTCTCTCAGGTGTAGAGGAGACCACAACAGGAGCACTGAATGCAGTAGATGACTCCCGCAGATTCACAAGTGAAATGTTGCTTCATTTGGAAGGACTGTTTGGGGCCCCGAATGGAGGTGAGGGAGGACGTGTGGGCGCACGTGGAGGATCTCCTGCAATCACAGGTATAGGTGCCCAGGGTACAATTGGTGGGGAGGGGGAAGTGCACAAGGGAGTTATGGAGAGACTGGTCCTTGCAGAAGGCAGAGAAAGGAATGTCTCTGGTGATGGGATGACAATAGTGGTGGAAATGGCAGAGGAAAATTTATTGAACATGGAGGCTGGTAGGTGAGGACAAGTGAATCAAGACCTTGTTGCATGTGGGGGTGGAGGGGGTCAAGGCAGATGTGTAGGTAATGGAGGATATGAGGGGCATGTTGAAAGTTGTGGAGGGAAAACCACAATCCTCACCCTAATAGCAGATACGACAGAGGAATTGAGAAAAGGGAATGGAATCCTCACAGGGGACAGGGTGTGAAGAGGTGTACTTGCAGTACCTGTGGGAGTTAGTGGGTTTGTAGAAGATATCTATCGAGTTTGTTTACTTAGATGGAGACAGAGAGATCAAGAAAAGAGAAGAAATCAGTGGAACAAGATAGAGGTGGGGGTGACCTAAAATTGGCCCAAAAAAATGGATGTTCATGACATAGGGTTTATTTATGGCTGTTCAGGTGGAATACGATGCACAAAAAATACAAATTTTATATTTGGTCTGACCTCGACATGGGTTGAAGGCACTTGTGTAGATTCTTGGCTTCCCCAGCAGCAAACTAAATAACTATTTTGATGACAGAGCAGAAAAGCATGTCAGGTGCATCACCAGGCATATCAAAAACTGATGTGCCAGCATACTGAAGCGGCAATGCAGGGTACCTGTGTGCAAACACCAGACCACAGACAGAACTGATCAGTCAGATTGAAGCTTCAGTCCTACCACATGTGTGGTGGGTATGGAAAATCCACAGGAGGAGACTCAATTTGAAAAAGCAATGCTTTCACAACTATCTTCAGCCAGGAGTGTGCAATGGATGGTCCATCTCAGTTCTCTCCAAGAGCTCCTTCAGAGAAGCCGGTCTCAAGCCAAGTTTATTTACTCAAATAGCTGAAAGTACTGGATACAGCGAATACCAATGGAAGCAGACAATAGCTCAGCTATAACATTAAAGGCCTGTTTCAGGTCGAGCTGCACCTCTAGTCAAGCTGTTCTAACACAGTTACAACAATGGCATCTATCCAACAATGCAGAATAAAGCCTGGGTAGGTTTCATTCATAAAAAGTAGGGCAAAGTGAATATGGTTAATCAATCTACTCTCAACAATCAAAGAGATGGAAACTGCTATCACCAATAATCTATGCATTGTTGCAGAGTTCAGTGTGTTTTCAGCTCCGCTCTCGACCTTACGGCATTGGGCCAAACATGGACCACAGTGCTGATGGGCAAATGCAAGGTAAGAAAGACTGCTCTTGGCACCAAGAAAGCATTTGTGCAAATATGGCATCCAATTGTCCTGGTAAAACGGAAATAAATGGGATTCAAAGAGAAAATACTCCAGTGCTAGAAGTTGGACCTTGCACAAAAAATGACGGATGGAGATCCAGATTTTCAGCCTTGGGCCATTACTGCAGAAGTTCCTGCGCACAATGCGCTTGGACCCAACCATCTTCTGCTGATTGAGCAATAATTTTCCTGCTACACGGTCAGAGGTGGAGATCTTGCCTGATGACTGAAAAAAAATGTTCAATTCCATTCACAACTTCACCAAAAGAAGTAGCCTGTATGATATGCAGCTTGATACAGAGAACATTTAAGCAGAGGTGAGTAATATTCTTACCACAAAGTCTCATTCATCTCCCACAAGCCATATTCTAACCTTCTACCCTTGACGTTCAATGGCATTACACTATCACCAGATTAACTCCTCCTCTATAGTAGTTTTAAAAAAGATACAACTCCAAGTAAAGCATGCAGGTTTTTTTTTATAATATTAGAGTAACTGACAGCTAAGTGAAATGAATCTTATGCATGTCAAGACAAGCAAAATTGTGAAGAATGCTGGCTAAAGGAAAGAAATATATTGTTGAAAATGATCAGCTGATTAGGTAATATTTGTGAACAGAGAAACACAACTAGGCTGATGGTCAAAGAACATCTGTAAATCCCACATACATCAATCCATGGGTTTGGAACATACTTGTGTGCCTTTTATGACTCAACTTTTGTCAAAACATTCACCATCTCTCAGCACTGAACATCCTCATATGAGAGAGAGTGTGAGGGAATTGTGTTATTATTAATCTTTAGTTATATATAATTTAAGTTTTTTTGTGGGTTGGATAAAGACACATACACACATAGAAACCATTTTGAGAGAGACGCCCTGTCTCCTATGTCCAGCTGTAAACAACCTTGGATAATGGTTCAGTGGAAGCTGTATAAACAGCTATAAAACTGAAATGATTGTCCATTGAAACTAAAGACAATGACACTTAGAGAAATACCTGTGAACACAAGAAAGCCATCTGTTGGTTGGCTAAGCAGACAGTTGGAAGCATTTTCTGGAGTTTGTATACATACACATATACAATATATACACACACACACATATATATAGAATATACACACACACAGATATATAATACACACACACACACACACATATACATATATACTATACACACACACAATATACAAAAACATTTGAGTACAGTGGGGTTAAGTTTAGAGTTAAGTAAGATTTTATATTATTAATATTTATTAATAAAAATTATTGTTTTTGAAGATACCATTGTCTTGGTGAATTTCTATTGCTGCTGGTCTAGGTCGTAACGGTGGAAAAGTAAACAATCTTCAACAAACTTGTTCAAAACTTGTTTGGGAAATCAAATAGACTATTCAAAACCATGACATTCATGTATTTTAAAGAAATTTATAAAGAAGCCATTAAAAAATTTGGCTGTGATAATCCATTAATTTTTAATACTTTCGCACAAAGCTCAGGTGAATTTCTTCTGAAATTATTGTCAAAAATACATTTGTTATTCTCTTTGTTTAAACTACGAACAATTTCCAGTTTATCACTTTTAACAAACTCAATATATGTAAATTATTTGTATTACACAATGAAAATAAGTAAATTAGTACACGAAATTCTCAATGGGGATTGCAAAAGTCAGACCATACGATTTTATTTACATGTACTTTGTGCTTTTTAAAAAAATATATATTTAAAACTAGCAATTTTACTTGCTTTGTACTATGTACAGGTTTCTGGAATCAGGCAATGGTGACCACTGACTAAAACTAGGTGCAAAACTATAAGCTATTAGGAATAGCTATCAGTCACAAAGCAATCCATCAAGTCACTGCACATGGAAGAATAAGCAAATTATTTATCATGCTACAAAATGGCGTTTAAAATCTGAAGCTAATAAATTACAATTTGTTCATTTGTGCAAAATAGATTCCAATATTACAAAAGAAAATATGCCAAATTCAAAACAAATATTTACAAATAAAAGCCTATTTTTGGCATTGAACTATTTTATAAAGGATGTAGACCCATGCAATTCATAGTAAATTAAAATTCTTAAAATATTAAGTAGAAAAAGAGTAACATAATAGAAGATTGGTTTTAAAAATCTACCCAAGATGAGATTTTCTGCTACATTTCCCTTTAAGATGCAACTACTTTAAAACATGAATGCAGAAAAGGAGCTTACTGCAGAGCCCAAGGGATTGAAAGGTTAGCAACAAAAATCTGAAGAGTAAATGGTGCATTTTCAAGATGCTAAAATACAGTTTAAATCCTTGCCTAAAATTTCATACCTTGATCAAAGGATGATCTTGACATCAGTGAATTTGTACCAGAGGCTGACGTCTTAAACACTTGAGAGAAATTGCAAGGAAAGCATTTCATCTTCTGCAGTATGCAAATACAGCTTTAACTTCCTCATTTGACACCTCCACAGTTCAACTGGGCGAATGCCCTCGTCTCCAATAAGATTTACTTTTGTTATAAATTTTCTAGATGCCTGCATTGCACAGAACAGGTCAATGCTTTATATTAGAAAGAACAGGCATGAGAAGGATGGATTCTGCATTTACAGCATTACAGTGCAGGCCCCATACGCTATTCCCAAGATACTGCTAAGACAGAGGTGATTGCACTAAACAGAGCTGTCCAGTTCATTGCCAACAATATAAAATTCAAAATCAAAGCAACGGTCACTATAGCATTGTTTTTGATCTCTTCTCAAGTTGAAGAACATTTTGGATGAGTTCATTATTAACTTCAAATTAATTTGACAATAATCAGAAATACATGAAAACATTTTGCTTTCGGTAAGATAATGTTTTACAATGCAACACTGCTTTTGCAGTTCAAATCAGCGGGCACGAGTGTGTGGAATCTACAGTTACAAAGGAAACGAAGCATCGTCCATTTTCATCTCTTTGTTGAATAATCCAGCACGTTAGTTGAGAAAAATCTCAAGCTGAAGTAGTATGTTCATTAAATTATCCCTCTGCCAACTGTGATCATTTGACAAGTTCATTAGGGAAACCAGGGATTGCTGTGTGATGCATTTCACCACCAAGACATGGCTGAATGAAAGCATTGCTGACACAGCATTGCAGCTTAGGGTTTCACCTTCCACTGCATGGATCGGGCATCAGCTAAAGGGCAGAGGCATTTGCTTCATCAACTTATTGTGGTACATAAACACAAGAGTTATGTCTTGGTCTTACCCAGCGTCATCCATGCTATCTGCCAAGGAAGTTCATCACCATCATCCTGGTCGCTGCGTACCTTCCACCCCAGGCTAATATCAGGCTGGCACTGGAAGGGCTGAGCACTGTATTCAACAGCCACGAGTCAGCACAACCTGATGCCTTCCTGAGCATTGTAGGGGACTTCAATCATTCCAGCTTAAAGGCGGCTGACCAACTAACATCAAGTTGTACAGGGCCCTGGTGAGTTGTACAGGGCCCTGGAGTATTGCGTCCAGTTCTGGTCTCCAATTTTGAGGAAGGACATACTAGCTATAGAGGATGTGCAGCGCAGATTTACAAGGTTAGTTCCAGGGATGGCGGGGTTGACATATGCTGAAAGGCTAGAAAAACTGGACTTGTATCTGATGGAGTTTAGAAGGATGAGGGGGGACATGATTGAGGTATACAAAATTATCAGGGGGATGGACAGGGTGAAGTCGGATTACTTGTTCCCAATGATGGGGGAGACGAGGACTAGAGGGCATAGTTTAAGAATACAGGGTAGGCCCTTTAGGACGGAGATGAGAAAACATTTTTTTACCCAGAGAAGTGTGAATCTGTGGAATGCTCTGCCACAGAGGGTGGTAGAGGCCGATTCGCTGATTATGTTCAAAAGAGAGTTAGATAAGACTCTAGTGGGCAAAGGAGTTAAGGGTTATGGGGATAAGGCTGGAAAGGGGTACTGATGGTAGTGATCAGCCATGATCTGTAAAATGGCGGTGCTGACTCGACGGGCCGAAGTGCGTACTCCAGCTCCTATTGTCTATTGTGCAATCAGAGGAGCCAACATACTTGACCACTGTTACACCACCATCAGGAATGCTTTCCGTGCTATCCCATATCAGCACTTTGGCAAGTCTGATCACCTGGCTGTACTTCTACTCCTGACGTACAGAGGACGACAGCGCTAGTGATGAAGACGGTGAAGGTATGTTCGAGGGCTAGATCAATGGGGTTGAAAATTGGTGGTCCAGAACTCTATAGGAAGACCAAGTACAATCTACAGAAGGCTATCTTAATAGCAAGGAAGCAACCAGAGAGAAGTTAGTAGCCAGCTATGGGAGGACTAACAAGCCAATACATCCTTTAAGGCAAAACCCAACATCATAAATGGCTGTGAAGTTTGATCCTCCTATGCTCACTTTGAAAAGGAGAATTCAACTGTACTTGTGAGAATCCCCACAGATTTCAAAGGCCAACATCAGAACATCTTTCAATAGGGTGAACCGTCAAGGGTCAGACCCTGAAGCTGTACCCGGCAGGGTACTGAAAATCTGTGCTAACTAACTAGCTGGAGTGTTCATGGATATTTTCAATCTCTCACTGCTGCAGTCAGAGCTCACCCTGCTTCAAAAGGCCATCATTCTGTCACACTTGTATGTATTGTGATGAAATGCTTTGAGAGATTGGTCATGGCCAGAACTCGTACCAAAGCAAAGAAATGGACCAATTGCAATTTGCCTATCACCATAATCATTGCATAACAGATGCAATCTCATTGGCTCACCACTCAGCCCTGGATCACCTGGACAATAGGAATACTGACATCACACTGCTTTCCATCAATTATAGCTCAGCTCTGAACACCATCATCCCATCAGTGCTGGCTAGCAAGCTTCAAAACCTCTGCAAATAGATCCTTGACTTCCTCATAGAAGACCATAGTCAGTATGGATCTGTAATAACATCTCCTTCTCACTGACAATCAACACAGGCACACCTCAAGGATGCATGCTTAGTCCACTGCTCTACTCTCTCTACACCGATGACTGTGTGGCTAGGAACAATTGAAATGCCATCTACAAATTTTCAAATAACACCACTGTTGTTTGCAGAATCACAGATGGCAATGAGGAAGCGTTCACAGATCAGCTAGTTGAGTGGTGTCACAACAACTTTGCATTCAATGTCAGTAAATCAAAGGAATTAATTGTGGATTTCAGGAAAGGAATGCCAGGGGGGAAAAAAACTCGTCTTCAGCGGGGTCAGCAACGGAGTGGGCAAGAAACCTCAGATTCCTGGTTGTCAACATCTCTCAAGCCATCCTGGGACCATCATATCAATGCAATCATGAAGGCGGTGCACAAGCCGCTATATTTCATTAGGAGTTTGAGAAGATTTGGTATGTCACCCAAGACTCTCACAAATTTCCACAGGTGTACTGTGGAGAGCATATTGACTGGTTGCATCACAGTCTCGTATGGAGATGGCAATGCACAAGACAGGAATAGGCGACAGAGTTGACAACTCTGCCAGTGCCCTTATAAGCATTAGTCATCCCTCCATTAAATGACATCTTTAAGAGGCAGTACCTCAAAAAAGCAGCAATGATCATCAAGGACCCTCACCACCCAAATCATGCTCTTTTCTGATTGCTACCACCAGGGAGGAAGTACTCAGGCAATATTACGAAAACAGTTCAAATATTTGTTTAAAGAATTCTTCTCTTCACCATCAGATTTCTGAACCTATGGACACTACCTCACTTTTTCTTTTTTCGCGACTTATTTTAAAACATTTTTAATTTGCGCAATTGTGGTTTTGCAGTGATTTTGCCACCTTGTTCTACACAAAACAATAAATTTCATGACACTTGGTAATGACAATAAACCTGATTCATTGTACAAAGAGCATTATACAAAATGAATACCGATGTCAAACAACATCAATCTTCCATTTTAAACATTTTTAATAGGGCGTGTAGCTTTATTTGGTATTTCAATCTGCAAAATTAATGACCACGTAAAACTGATATATATGTTGTGAATTTTTGTACTATCACGTACACAGTAACTGCTTTTCTCCTTCTCCACAAGTATTTCTGATGATAATAGTGTTAAATTTTTTTTATTGCCTTTTTGGGGAAACACCTTGCATTTTCTCTTGAAGAAAGTGGATGGACCATGGTGTATAAATAAAGATCATCGTGCTCAGTAAATATATACAAATAATAGTTGACAGAGAGCAAGAAAGGCGGTCACAGTCCTGCTATTTTCCACGATCATTTGAGATCGTCACATTAGTTGATTTTCCATGTGGACACCCATCTTGTTTTCATTTTCTCAACCTCACACTGGGTAGTTAAAAGACATTTCTTCCACTTCTAGATTGGCAAGAACCTCCTTTCAACTCCTGACACAACCCTGCTCCAGATAACTGCATGATCTGTATTAACCAATTTACAATCTTGACATTACTTTTGACCCTAAATTAACTGACCATACATCATCAAGAGCTTTTCTTTCCATCTCTGAGTCACCATCCTATTTTACAAATATCTGTTTATATGGTGAAACCCTCATCCACAGCTGTTAGATCTCAATTTGATGAATGTAAAGCACTCCTGGATGGCTTTCCACGTTATAAAATGTTCCAATTTCCCCTCAAATCTCCAATCACCCAACTTACTGACCAACATAGACTCTAGCTTTGCGATGACTTGACAATCGACAGCAGTTTCAGGTTGAGTACTACTTGGATTTATATTTTCTGATCTTTGTTTTCAGTCCTCCCATGCTCTCGTCCTTCTCAATTCTAATCTCTGCCAGCTCCAAGTGCCCTTAGAAAGGAATCAAGGGATATAGGAATAGTATAGAAAAATTAAGCTGAGGTAGATCAGGCATGATCTCATGTGGTCAGAAGGTTTCTTCCCTCAGTTATATTCTTCTCCATCTGGGCATTTTCATTTCCTGCCTTTTGCGTATTTTAATTATTCTTCCAATAATTACCAGTGCACCAAACTCTGGAATATTCTTCCCAACCCCTTTACCCAATCATTCTTTAAGACAATCATTAAAACCTAATTCCATCACAGCTACTCCCCACCCCCCCTTGAATTATTTAGTTTTTTTCCTCTCTACCCTTCCACCTATGTCCACTGATGACCTCTTACCTGGCAGCTTGTACGCCTACCATTGCCCCTTCCTCCCTACATTCTCTTCCCCCCCCCCCCCCCCCCAATCTTTTTATTTAGTCACCTGCCTGCTTTTGGCTCATACCTTGACAAAGGGCTCAGGCCTGAAACATTGGCTACCCTTTGCATGACTTGCTGAGTTTCTCCCTCACCTTTGTATATTCCACTACAATCACAGCATCTTCCGACTTTCCTGTTTAACTCCACCATATTATATTAGCTGGCATTTATGTTAGGCAGATGCACCTGTGTTTACTTATGTCACTTTCCTAAGGTTTCTATTTTTTTTACAACAATTATAGATTGAATCTTTTCAATGGCCATGTCTCCCATTCACTGAAGTTTAATAACTAAGCAGTGATGATTAACTCAGATTGTGGAACATTAAGTGACTCATTTATATTTGTACGCAAAACTTTAGAATAGGTTACCTGAGCTGACTTACTTCCACTTAACCAGTAGTATTTTGGGAAACTTATTTTGGTTCTCTCCTTTTGATGTTTATTTTTTTCAAATTTTCAAATTTGATTCAAATTATGAGGATTTCACATAAATTTGATAAAGATAAAATATAACCTTATTAGTCACTCAGACCTTCTCCTTCACTACTTTTGGGACCCAAAACAGTTCTTCGAAGTGAAGTAACACTTGTCTTGTGAATCTATAGGGGTCATTTACACTGGGGAAAACAGGAAACAGATTGGAAGATTGCTTCATTGAACACCTTCATTCAGACAGCTGCAAAAGCAAGAACTTCCCAGTGGCCAACAACTTCATTTCCACGCCAAACGCTGCGTTGACATGTTAGTCTATGGTGTCGTGTCCTGTCAAGTTGAGGCCACCCATAAATTGGAGAAACCACTCCTTATATTCCTTCTCAGCAGTCTCCAACCAGACTGCATCAATATTGACCTCCACATTTCATTAACCACTTCCCCAATCTTTCTTTCCTTCATCCCTTTGCATTCTTTCCTCAAGCTCCCCACCTGCTTCCCCTCCCATCTTCAGCACTTCCCAGTTGCTTTCTCTTCAATCCTCCCACCTTCATCCATCTATTACCACTTAACTGCCCCTCCTCACTCTTCTCCCAAACACCCACATTTTTATTCAGGTGTACTCACTCAAGGTGTATTTTAATACTTTTTAATCAAATTTCCCATTTAGATGGTTGAGTGGCACCAATTTCCTATTTGTAATCTTGCCAAATCACTTTCTCTCAGCAATAACTCATGTCTGTATTTTTTGCTGAATATTTTTCTGTAGCATTTTGCTGTTTATGGCCATTTCTCTTCATATTTGGGGCACAAATCTCTGGTATGTAAGCTAAAACTCAGCACACCTACCCCAATCCCTCTCAGTACTGCAATACGGAGTTGCAAAACTGACACTGATTAATTGGTAAATGCTAATTAACACCTGAAAGAATAGGTTACTGGGTGATGGAGTTGTTCAGAGAACCAGCAGACTCCATAGGCTGAATGGTATCCTGTGTCATGAGGAAATAAATGTGATGAATATAAAATACTAAAAAAGACAGATGCTGGATTTCTAACCCATCAGAAAAATAGAAAACTCTGAAATGCATTGATTGACCAGCCACAAGTTTTTAGTTTCATTCATTTTTGATCCTGATGTTATCACTGAAGTAATGCTGGATGCATCTAGATGTCTTCCAGGAAGTTTTGCATTTTATATTCAACTATTGTTTTTTAAATAAGCAAAAAAAAATCGTTCTCATTCTAACAGTAAGCCAGCCAATTAAAAACGCTAGTGCCTCACTGATTAAGTTGCCAATTTCCAGAAAACTTAATTTGTGTTCTTTTCAATACACAACTACTGCACTAAAACAATTTAATGAAACGTTTGTGTCCATTTCCTACTGATCTCCTGGCTATCAAAAAAAATTAAACCAGGTACTTCCAATTATGATTTCCCTGTACGTGATGCAGTCAAACCACATTGCAAATTTTAGTGGAAATTGTGAACCAACAGAAATTGAATCAATGGGACACAATTTGCAACATTCATTTACTCACATGTGCTTAATAGAAAGAGAACACTACAGGGCCTTCGACCCTCAATGTTGTGCCGATCCATATATTCCTTAAAAAAAATATATACTCAACCCCCTATTTTTCTTTCATCCATGTGCCTGTCTAAGAGTCTCATAGATGCTCCTAATGTTTCAGCCTCCACCACCATCCCTGGCAAGGCATTCCAGCCACCCACAAGTCACTGTGTATATATTAAAAAAATGACCCCAATGTCTCCCCTAAAATTCCCTCCCTTAACTTTGTACATTTGTCCTCTGGTGTAGGCTCACACACAATTTTATAAGCTGCCTACCTAAAAAATATTTCAATGTATGGAAAAAAATCTCACTGTCAACAGTGCTGAATACAAATCAAAGAATAAGTGCACGGGTACCTTCTGTTGACAGGTGTCTTAATTTATGCCCATGGTTGCTCAATGCAACTCACACAAAGTGACATGATTTTGAGGGGCATCTGGAGACCACCTGCACCATTATCCTCCAATTGCTACTGCAACCCTGTGTGGGTTTTTAAAATAAATCCAGCCTTTGTGACTGTTGCAGAGAGATCTATGCCATTAATTGCTTCCAAGCAGGCAGCATGTAATTATAGAAATCTGGACCATCCAAGAATCTGGACTCTTAAACATATAAAATTTAGCAGGCTTTTGTGTGCATGCATGCACAAGTGCCATAGAGGCACAGTGCCAACAAGTGGCCGTGTTTAATAAAAGGTTCATTTTTCTTTAACAATGTTCATCTTGCTTTTTTAAAAATATTTTTACAACAAAAAAAAATGAATTATGAAATGTGCTACAAGACTGGAGAAAAGTAATAATAATAAAATGGAGCATAACAAAAGAAATAAATAAATTTCAAAACCCCTTCCCCTAAACAAGGTTGAAGATTAGCATTCATAAATCCAAGTGCCTCAGTCTGTTGTAGTTGGTTTTTGTTGCTTTAGAGAGGGACAACAGAATACTAAGATTCCAGATTTAACACTAAATCTCAAGGTTGTGGTAGTAGTCCAAGAGTGAACTCCATATCATTTGAAATGTAATATTTGAATTGTTAACTGTATATCTAATTTTTTCCCCCAAATTTAAACAAGACATAATATCTTAGCCATTGTGCACATGTAGGTGGAGTATTATCTTTTCATTTAATCAAAATTGGACATCTGTCCATCAATGAAGTAAAAGATAAAATGCGACATTGAAATGAAGTTAGTAACACATCATCTTCTCGGAATGTTCCAAAAAGAGCAATTAACGGGCTAGGTTCCAATTTTAAATTATCAATAATGTTTGAAAAGCTTCCTTCCAAAATGTTTCTAAGCTACGGCAGGTCTAAAGCATGAATCAAGGAAGCATCACCTGTTTTACATTTATCACATTAGGGATTTATGTCCAAATTAAAACTAGATCACTTTAGTTTAGACATATGTGCTCAGTGATCCACTTTAAATTGCAGCAGACAATGCCACGTGCAAAGAAATGTAGTGTTAATCAGTTTAAAAATAGGGTTCCCAACCTCATTTGACAGTGAAAGGTTCAAATCCTGGTCCCAGACATTCTTGATTTTAATTAATAGGGCCTGTCGTAACTCAGCCAATTTGTCATAAATAAGAGATATTAATCCTTTATAGAGAAAGTGGTTATAGTTAAAAAAATGTATCGAGAATATTCCCCAATGCAGGGCGGTCAACTTGATTATCAAATTGTAATAAAAGAATCAAGTTATATATATTGACCTCCCAATAATAAATCTGAAGTTAGGAAATGCCAAATTTTTGAAGATGAAATTTATTTAAGTGGGGGCATTTTCTTTGCCATATGCAAGAAGACATCAGCGAATTAAAAAAGATTTAGGAATAAAAATTGGTATAAATTGGAAAAGAATCAAAAATTTAGGTAAAATGTTCATTTCAATAGAATTAAGTACAACCAATCGTAGAAATAGATAAAGATGACCATCCCATTAAGGATAATTAACATATTTAAATAAAGTAGAAAAAGGTTCCATAAAAAGATGTTTATAAATATTTGTAATTATAAGATCAAGATAAGTAAATTGATACTTCACAATCTTAGGAGCATAAGGGTACAAGTTCACTCTTGTGCAGATTCAACTTATACCCTGAAAACTGACTAAATTGAGATAGCAAAGATAGTATGAATGGTAAAGAGGTATCTGGATTAGATATAAAAAAGCAAAAGATCATCTGTGTATAGGGAAACTTTATGTTCAATAACCTTCCTGTAAATCCCTGAAAAATCTCTGCACTCACAAAAGGCTAATGGTTCTAAAAACAAATAAAAAAATAGTGGACTTAAAGGCAGCACTGACGAGTACCCCGTTGGATATTAAAAGGTTTTGATTGTTGTAGTTTAGTAAGAATTGAAGCAGTAGGACATAAATATAATAATTGAATCCATTTAATAAAATTTAACATTTTCCAAAGTTGAAAATAAATAACCCTACTCCACGCAGTCAAAAGCTTTCTCTGTATCTAACAAAAGGACATATTCAGGGACAGGAATGGGTGGTAAATATAAAATGTTCAATTAGCGACATATATTAAAATAAAAATATAGATTTCTAATAAAGTCAGTATGGTCTTCAGAAATAATTAATGGCAATCTATTCTCCATTCTATGGGTCAACACTTTAGCCAAGATCTTCATATCAACATTCAGTGAAGAAATTGGCCTAGAAGAAGAACACCTAAGTGGAATTCTTCCTTATTTTCGCAATAAGAGAAATGTGAGGTTCATTAAAAAATGATGGACGATTGCCCTGTTTAAATGATTCATTAAGCACTGAATTTAATTGTGCACAAGCAATTTAGAAAAAGATTTTAAAAATTCCACAGGGTACCTATCATGTCCTGGAGATTTATTAGATTACAATAAGGAAATCGCAAGAAGCATTTCCTCTTGGAAAATAGGCTCCTCCAGGCTCATATGATTATTTTGAGAGAGCATGGGA
This sequence comes from Narcine bancroftii, assembly GCF_036971445.1. Lineage (NCBI taxonomy): Eukaryota > Metazoa > Chordata > Chondrichthyes > Torpediniformes > Narcinidae > Narcine > Narcine bancroftii. Next base: position 4,169,918 of record NC_091478.1, read on the forward strand.
ATATTTAGGTGATCCAAAAAATCCACCATTAGGCGATTAACATTATTAGATTCAAAAGTATAAAATCTAAAATAAAATTCTCCAAATATATAATTTTTTTTAGACTAATCTGTGGTAACAGTATCATCGTCCATTTGAATTTTATGTAGATTGCTTGTAACAATAATGTAATGACCATATTTATCTAATATATTATGATGTACAAAAGAAATATTCTGATTTACTAAAATAGTAACTCCCTTAACTTTAGCATTAGAAGAATGGAAACATTTCCCTTTCCACTTTGACATAAGTCAGGAGTTATTATAGTTTTGGATATGAGTTTCTTGTAAAAATACAATCTCAACTTTTAGATGTTTGACATGCACAAACACTCTACTATGTTTCATAGGGCTGCTTAAACCTTTAACATTCCAAGAGATAACTTTGATAGGATTAATCATAACTTTTAATGAATGCTATGAACAAAATCAGACATAGTCCATCACTACCTCCAAGCAGCCAACTTGAATTTGTGCAATAGCGTGGCTTACACAAAATTTGAAGCCATAACAACCTTACAAACCCAACTCTTTAACCCAAACAACCACCCTCCCTAACAACCCAACTTCGAAAGTTGCCAAACAAGACAGCAACGAGCTAAAAAAATACATTTAAACCCTTTACACTTCTGCTGAAGATTCTAAATATAGCTCCTTATTTTAAAAGAATAATTATTAATAATTTTTGCAAACAATGAAAAATTGTACAAAAGAATACAATCAAAATAAAAGAATTTGCAGTAAAGATAATGTAATGCATGCCTGTTAAATTCACATTTCCCTTTCCTACAGTCAGCAATAAAAGAAAAAATATATGCTAATGCATTAAATTCAAAAACACATCTAGACAACAAGCATTCAAAATAATACCAGACCATTAATAGTAAAAAAAAACCCCACCAAAAATATAGACAGCAAAGGAACTTTACAGGGTCGGTAGAGCAAATATCTGAAACAAGCACATAAAATTGGCTATGTGCATGTACATTATTTTTAATGTTAACCTTATTTTCCCCATAGTCACATAAACTTAGTGCAAAACATTACTTGCTGTATTGATAAATGAATAACAAAAGTATGAAATTTAAATCAACATTAATAAGATAAAATTAATATAATCCATTTAAATCTTTCATGCCAAAAAAAACAAAAGCAGAAGAACAAGGTCGCTGTGCCTGCCATGTTGTAGAAGCAGCAACCTCAATCTTTGAAGCAGGAGCAGTGGTCTTGTTCTCCTGGCAGAAGGTTCCCACTCTTGCTGGGAGAACGAGGATGACACTCCTGCCACGTAGGTCCGAGGTTCTTGCTCCCGCTAGGAGAATGAGATCGCTGCTCCTGCCCGGTAGGTTGTTATTTTTTTTTTAAAACTTTCTTTTTACTTGCTTTACAACTTTGTTTCTTAGCAATTGGGGAGGTTTTTTAAAAATTTTGGGTTGTCACTGGGAGCCCCGGACAGCCAGAAAATGGGGGTTGACTTGTACATCAGATACACCATAAAACCATTAAAATGGGGCTAAAAAGGGGGAATCGACCGATATGCTGGTTGACTTGTATGCCAAAATAGATGACATCTTATTTTGTTCTGGTTTTTTTTTGGTGAGAATTAAACATTATTTCATGCTTTAAAAGCCTTCCCTTAATGTTTTGTTGTTTAACCACTGTTACAACTGATTTGCTGTTGCTCCTGGCTGTTTTTAACCAGTTATCCAAAAAAAAATAGTTGATCTGAAATAGGCCTGGTCCCAACCATTTTGGATAATCGGAGTTGTACTGTATTTTATTTTTGCAAAAAAAAAAATCTCTACTTGTTTCTTGAAGCATGGGTGGTATAAAACAGTATAGGGAGGCTAAATAAATCTCGCATTTCAGCATTTCACTTTGGACTCAGTACCAATGTTCCCTGGTGAAACTAGATGTCAGATGCCCCTGCATCAGGAATACATTGATTGACCAAAGCTGTTAGCCAATTGTTCTCCCCAGAATCAATGGGTAAAGAGAAGCAAGATCTGGGCTATTATGATCAGATCAATAGAGACCTTGAAATTTCATTAATTGTCAATTTTTATCCTACTCTTTTTCTGTGGTCTATATTTAAACTCTTTTCTTTTGACATTCTTAACTACACCTCAAGGGGACATTCTAGCAACCAACATATATTCCAACCTCAAAGACTCAAAGCTTTCTTAACTGCTAAAGATTTTAGCTAAATACAGCATCAAAGTAAATGTTGCAGACACTTCCCATGCTCAATGACCACCTGCTCAGCAGCCAAGCCACAAAGATCACCAGTTTTGCCAAGCTTAATCCAAAGACCGTACTGAGGCAGTTAGTCTCACCGAGACAGAAATGAAATTTGTCCCAATTAAAATTAAGGTCCTGGATTAAGGAGAATAGAGTTTACAGAGATTAATCACAAGAATGTTTCCGCAAAACAACAAATTTCACGACACCTGCTCATGACAATAAATTCTGATCCTGATCAGTCCATGACACGACTTAAAACTACTTTTAAGGAGGTGCCAAGCTGGACATGATTGTATCATTTGTGGGGGGAAAAGTGGCAATGTTCATAAATATTTATACTAAAAAAAAATTGAAAAGATGCAAAGACTTCAAGAGAAAGCTGCTAAGTTAAAATTCAGTTATTTGATTAATATCCTTGACAAGATAACAAAAATCATCCTAAACAGAAAGTTCATACTATCTATATACATGATTTGCATTAGATAATCTTAAAATATTTCGACTAAAGCTGCATGCTCTGGTACTTTTACTATATCACTTCCAAACATTATAGCGGAGTTCTATCTTTTGATCCATAATTAGAGAGAAAAATAATTCTTCCAGCTCTCAAGTTTCAAGCAATTGGCTACCTCTATCCTGAAGCTGTCCACTTTCAACATTCCACAAAGAGATTAAGCGCTTTGTAGTCCCAATAAAAATCCAAAAATTTGTCCATATCCAGAATAGGTCTCCCCAATGAGAAACCAGGAAAGATCAGAAAATAACCTTGTGAATAGAAAGGAGGAATTGGACACTGAGCCACCAGAACTGTGAGTCAAGTTTGAGTAGCTGAGGCTACATATTAACAAGAATATTTAAAAGATTAAAGAACAAGTAAAGCACACCAATTTGGATGACTCACATCTTCATGCAACTTGTATTGAGTGGAATGACAACACGATAGCCAGATTTTGTCAAGTAATTTACTGACAAAACTTTTCTCATTATGAAAATTTGGTTTACAGTTGCCTTATGATAATGCTGGATATGGAAAGGGCAACATTAAAAGGAGAAATAACAATGGGTTAATTTCTTTTGCTCGTTTATAGTTAGCCAGAAATTACAAACACTTATTTTTCATCAATGGTGCAATTCAAGCATCTGTAATCTCTCGTGCCTCCTTCCATCTGTGTTTATTTTATGTTTTTAAGGAAGATGGCAGATTAAAGAATGAGAATTCTGATTGCTACAGTCTTAATTTTCCAAAGGTGCTTTATAAGTAGGAGAGGCTATTTCCTATTTTTCATCCTCCATTCTCCCATCATTTCTACTTGTCCAACCATTTTCCTTTGAGCAGTTCACTTTTCAACTTTAAATTCATCTTTTCAAATTTTTATTGAATCAGAATGCAACTTTTGAAATAAAAGCATAATTAATCTCACAGATCAACAGCAATTTTTCAGATTTCTGTGAAAAGGAGAGGCATCCTATTGGCTGGAAGATTCATTTTGATTTTTCTAATACCCAACAAGCAAAACAAGAGCTACAAACATAAAGTTATTTCATCAGTAAAATAGGTCTAAGAAATCTGAAATATGCTAACTTAAGATTTTTAAACCTACAAAATCTGTTGTTACAAGGAAGGGGTTATACAAGTTGTTTTTAAAAATGTTTTAATACATATGCACTTATTACAACATTTCTTTGAAAACTTCAGTAAAAATGCCTCCATGAGTTCACACTATTCAGCCCAAGGCAATAGTTCAATCAGTTCCTATTTAAATGTTTAAGCATAAATTTTTGCTTTCATAATTCAACTTTAAAAAAAATGCTGTAACAGGAACAACATTCAAGAAAGATTAGAAAGGAAACAAAAGTGGTCAAAGAAGTGGTATTTCAGAATATCTTCAAGTAAAAAAAATTCAAATTCAGAGGAGCCATTCAGGGATGAATTGCAAGGGTTAGTTGCCCAGAAGCAAGATCCCTGATTTGGACAGAGTTGATCATGATGGCACATAGCTGTGAAGGGACTTGGTTGTTAAAAATAGGAATCCAGGTAGTGTACCCTTAGAGAATGACAAACTTGACAATTAAAAATGAGAAGACCACCATCAACTAGGGCAAGATGAAGAGCTTCAGAGGTAGAGAGAAAAGACAAATGTTGCTGTAATATTATGTACAGTATATAGAAGTGGGCTTTATTAGGGGTACGTAGTATATAATTCAGACTTAAAAAGATTTCAAAAGTATAAAAGTTTGTTTTAATTGTTAGAGTCGAATTCTGAAATTCTTATTTGATAGCTTCTGGCAGCAACACATCTACTACAACAGCAGCATTTTATGATGGCTGAATTTAACAAGATGATTTAACATTAAAATCTCGCTTGCACATTAACCTACATTACCTTATCAAGTAGTCTTTGAATCCAATAAACTTTCACTGAGAGACCTGCAATCCTGCCAATATCACTTCATATTTTTTTTCCAGGACTATGATTGCCAGCAGAAAGGTTGAGAGTGACTTACCAAATTCATCCAGGCTTAAAGTATCCAAGATACTGCAATATCAAATGAAAAATGAAAATCCTTGAAAGTCTAGTGGTCACAAGGGGGTTTGCTAGACTAGTACTGCCGCAGGGCATCTTTGGTCATGAGCCCCTCATTTCATTATAAACATCAGCGCCTGATGAATTTAAATTTAGACATACAGCAGTTACAGGTCCTTTTAGCCCACGCCACCCAATTACATTTTGAAGGGTTAGAGGAAACATGGAGGAAGCCCACGTAGACACGGAAGAACGTACAAACTTCTTTCAGACAGCGTGTGACTTGAATGCCGGTACCGATCACTGGTGCTGTAACATCATTGCACTAACTCCGACAGTAACCTTGCCACTCTTCATTTTCAAGAGTTGACAGTGAAACCAGGTTTGAGTACTGGGTTGCATGGTGGGAGTGAACAAGTTTATTTTCAGTGCTGATGATGGCGCAGAATTATCACAAAACAATTTGGGAATTTAAGGGATGGAGAAGGAAAGGTGGATATCAAGGATTACATCAGAAGCTTTGGGCCAGTTGATCAGAAGGAACCTATCTGCGAGAAGTGCGACCAACTGCAAACAATATTAAGGAGGCTGAGGGGGTGAAAGACAGGAGTTACAGAGAGGCAGGTAGCTGGGTGACAATCAGGAGAGAGAAACATGGCGTCATTATGGTCATTCCCCTCAGCAACAAATATACTCCTAAGAATGCCGCTGGTGGTGGGGCGGGGGGTAGAGGATGGAAAATAACCTATTTGGTCAAGGCAGCAAAGAGAGCTTGATAGTCGGGGAAACAGATAGGAGGTTCAGTGGCTGCAAGAGTTTCTAGGATAGTGTGTTGTCTCCCGGGCACTCGGGTTCAGTACGTCTCAGAGTTGGTGCAAAATATTCTTAAAAGGAAAAGTGAGCAGCCAGATGTTGTGCTGCATATTGGTACCAATGACATAGCCAGGTGTGGGATAGAGATCCAACAATGCAAGTTTAGGGAGTTAGGAAAAAGGCTGAAGAGTAGGACCTCCAAGGTGGTAATCTCTGGATTATTCCTGGTGCCATGAGATGGGGAAGGTCAGAACAGGAAAATAATGCAGACAAATAGATGGCTGAACAGATGGTGCACAGGGGAGGGTTTCAAGTTCTTGGATCATTGGATCCTTTTCTGGGGAAGGGGTGACCTGTACAAGTGAGACACGTTGGACTTGAACTCAACATCCTGGCAGGAAGGTTTGCTAATGCTATTGGGGTGGGATTTAAACTAGATTCGCAGTAGGGTGGGAATCAAAGTGAAGAGGCAGAGGTGGTTGGCGCACTAGAAGGGACAGTTGGCTAGGGAGTTTGTGTGAAAAGACAGACAGATAGGTCAAAATTGCAGCCAGTGGGATGAGTTACAATGCAACAGTGACACAGTCAAAAAAAAAAGTATGAATACAGGACTAAAGGTTTTGTATTTAAATACACGCAGTACAAGAAATAAAGTGGAAGACCTTGTAAGATAATTGCACATTGGCAGTTAAGATGTGGCTATTACAGAGTTGTAGCTAAGGGTTGGATACCATTGGGAGCTGAATGTCCAAGAATACAGAATGCATCGAAGGGATAGGCAGGTAATCATAGGGAGTGATGTGGCTCTGTTTGTAAGGAATAACATTAAATCATTAGAAAGATGTGACATTGGATCAGACGTTAGAAAATCATTATGGGTTGAGTTAAGAAATGGCAAGAGTAAAAAGATGGCAGTTATATAGAGACCTCTAAACAGTAGCAAAGATCTAGACAACAAATCACAGGATACAAATAAATTGGTAGAACAGAAAAAAGCAGAACACATGAATTTACTCTGGAGAAATGAGAGATTATCTTGACAGAAAGGATAAAGAGGTAATATGCAATAAAGAATGCACTTCCAGAATAGAGTGGCCTGGGATAGGTGTGAACAAATCATCAAAAATAGCACAGCATGTTGAGAAAGTCATGAATAAAGAATTCACCTTTAGGGTCAATCAGTAGAGCCATTAAAAAAAAGCATGGCAGTCATGCCTAATCCTATAAAACACTGTTCCAACTTAAAATGATTCATATTGCCATTTTCTTGGGAAGCATTAGGGAGGATCAACAAGAGGTATGCAGAATGCTCATGGTATAACTAGTTACAAGGAGGGAAGGCTGAGGGAGTTACAGTAAATATATAAAACAATTAGTAATCTGGGCACATTGGATAGTGGGAGAGAGACCAATTATTTTGGTGGAAGGATCATGGAGTAGTCATCACAGGGCAAAACAGATAGCAAGTTGAGAGTGACTCAAGGCAAAATCCTGTGTGCAAAGTGTAGTGGCAATCTGGAATGCAGTCACTGCAGTTGTGAAGGAGGCAGGTTCCATCATGGAAAATAGATAAGTACATATTCAGAAATTTTTTTTAAAGGGACAGATGGATGGAATGGAATATTCCATTGATAGATAGCGACATGATGGGAGAAACAAGCCCATTCTCCACTAAAATGCACTTAAGATGATGAAAAGGGGCAGAAATGCCACGTACAACAAAAATCAAACTTTAGCATTTGGTTGATGCCTTTAATGCATCCTCGTGTCACCCCAGGAAGAAGTCAGAAACTGCATTTTCTCTGAAATTTTTTCTGCCTTCATCAGGATCCTAAAGGTTCTTTACCATTTTATTCAAGCACCTGCCAACATTTGCTCATACCTTGATGAAGGGCTCAAGACCAAAATATTGGCTATGTATTGTTGCTACACAAGTACAGTTTGACCAGCTGAGTTTCTCCTGTATGGTGCTTTTACTCCAACAGGATCCTACAGCAGACACATTCCCTCCCTGCTTTTCAAAGGTATCATTCTCTCCATGATTCCCCTGTCCACTCATCCCTTTGCACTACCCCTACCCCCAACTCCTGGACTTAGCCCTGCAACCACGTGCACTTCCCTCACAACCATTGTACTTCCACATGAAGCAACCTTCACATGCAAATCCAAAGGGGTCATGTCCTGCATCCAGTGTAGATCCTCTATGGAGGATGGATGCAGATGGTTGCTGTGGATGGGGAGGGGAAGAATCTCTGAGCACCTTCACTCTGTCCAGAGCTGGGACTCTTCAATTTGGAGCGTAGAAGGATGAGAGGAGAGTTGATAGAGGTCTATAAGATTATGAGAGGCACAGATAGAGTGGACGGCCAGGGGAGGATCAGCAAACACCAGAGGACGTGTGTACAAAGTGAAGGGGGGGGGGGGGGGGCGGGGGAAGACATCAGGTTTTTTTTTAAACCATAGAGAGTTGTGGGGACCTGGAATGTCTGGAACATTGGGGGCATTTAGACAGACATGTGGATGAAAGGAAAATAGAGCATCACGGGGTAGGGAGGGTTCAGTACGTTTTTTAGGAAGGGACATATGGGCCGAAGAGCCTGTGCTGTGACAGCAAGGGGCTGCCGTACGTCACTTGCCTGCGCCCTCCCTTCGGCCGGCGCACACCATTTACGTCACGCACACCCACGGCGACCTTTCCTCGCCGCCCGCCGCTGGGGAAAAGCCACGAGCGACCGGACTCCGCCCGGGTGACGAGGCCGCGGGAATCTCCACCACCTCACTCACCTTCCGCCACGTCCTCGTCCACGGCTCCTTTCACCTGCGAGAAGCACCACTGCAAGTCGTTGCCGCCGCCGCCGCCGCCGCCTCCCGGGCCTGCCGAGCAAACACACGCCGTGAGGTAAAGGCAGGCGGGAGGGGCGGTGAACCGGGCCCTCATCCATCACCCCTCCCCCCCCTCCTCGGGCGAACCGGAGCCCCAGCGGCGGCGTTCCCGCTCTTACCCGCCATGGCCGTCAGTCAGCCCCGCGGGCGCGCTTGCCGGCGACCTGGCTCCGGACGGCGACCATCAATCAGCGCCGGCGAGCCGTCAGCGAGCTTCCAACATGGCGGGCAGGCGGCATGGGCCGGGTGACGTCGCGCTCGGGCTTTCGTCTTAAAGGGGCCGCGTCCGCCAGTGCTGGGCCCGCCCACGGACCCGGCCCGTTCTGGGGGTGGGTGCGGACAGATTGGGGGGGGGGGGGGGGGCAGTCGCTCCCATCAAGGTTGATTGTCAGCTACATACATGACACTGGATACAACCCTGAGATTCCTTTATCTGTGGGCCAGGCAGAAAAACTGGACTCAGGCTAAACAGACAACAAATGGAAACAAACTGACTGCAAGATAACAACCAATAAAGAGACCTTCTGATGGGGAAGGGGGGTGGTCCCATCTGGTCCTGAGCCTCGGGGTGCAAGTATTGTGGCACTGAGACCCCTTTCCTGATGGCAGCAGCGAGGACAGCGCGTGCGCTGGGTGCTGTGGATCCTGGAGGATTTCTGCTGCTCCACAGTGGGGAGGGTTTTGCCCTGATGTACTGGGCTGCTGTTGTGAGTGAGAAAACTGATTTGATGGGCCTCAAAAGCAAGGACTCTGAACACAGTCTACAATAAATAATCTTATTTACAAAGACGCGTAGGGGAAAATTGTAACGGGAATCAAACACACACAATTTATAGAAGACGAGTTTGGGAAATTCTGCAATAGGGATAAAATGCACGTGCACATAAAACAAACTAGGTTCATACAATCAAGGAAAAACAATAGGATACCTGTCATCCCTTGACTCAGTGCAGGTTATGTTACTAGGGACAATAACAAAAACACTGCCAACCTTATATCAGTGCACACCTCACCAAATGATTTTCCAGCACCATTCCACAGAACTGGCCTGGAGTGAAGCAGGGTGGTCCATCAAAGATGACAAACAGAAGAAACTGAGCATGTGAGGCACCCTTTATGGTACTGGAGGGCTGGGGAATCCAGGCCAGGTCATTTACAGTGGTCCATTGACTCAGTGCCAGAAAAGTCTAGTCAATTACAAAGGCCAATGGCCCAAGGCCAAGTACAAACGTACTTAAAGGGGCCAATGGTCAGGTGTGCACTGATGGGTGGATCCAACCTTGATCGGCAGGTGGTGTGTCTTCTGACCAGGTAGTGGGCAGTGCTGTCAGGTAACAGCCATGACCCTCTACAATACAGCTGCGTCTACTACCTTCAAGTCAAGTTTATTGTCATCTGATTGTACAAGTACAACCTGACGAAACAGCGTTCTCTGGTCCTTAGAGCAAAACATGCAAACACACAACCTGATATAACACACATACAGACAAATAATACATATGCAGGACAAGTATTTCATCAATACATCTACCTTTTGCAGGACTTTAATATTATTATTATTGTAAGTTTATTATCCATAATTAATATTTTCTTACAATTGTAAAGTACAACTGGATGAATAATCATCCTTTGGTTCTTGGTGTAAAAAAATGCAAACATGTATATAGACATAGAATACATATTTACGAGCAATTTACAGTATATGCAGTACATATATTAAAATAAATAAAAATTGTTAAATAATAATAGAGTCTCTGAGGGATTTGTATGAGCAGTTCATCAGTTATTCTCACTGCCCGTGGGAAGAAACTGTTCCTCAGCCTAATGGAGCTGACTCTGATCTTCCTGTGTCTCTTCCCTAACAGGAGCAGCTGAAAGATGTGTGTAGGGTGGAAGATGTCCTCAATGGTTTGTGTGCTCTCTTTAGATAACAATCCAGATAGACCATATCGATGGGGGAAAGTGAGACCCCAAAGATCCTCTTATGGTCCTGTGGATTGATATCCAATCAATTCTTCTACAGCAGGGACGGCCAACCTATAGCAAAAGTGCCAAATGTGGTGCATCTGATGACTTGAAGTGGCACATTGAGGGAGGCACGGTTAGTGTAGATTGTTACAAGATCAAACCACAAAGAAGGCATATCACACAGGGGTAAAGATGAACAATTAGTTTATTAACAAAAATTCACCTTCAAAATTTAATTCAAAATTCCCCCTTTTATAACAATGCCCACTGGTTACTATGCAAATTCCTATAACAGTGTAAAACTAATAACTTCCCCTAAATTCAGCCTAAATATAACGTATGTAATTAAAGTCTAAATCATATTTCCAACCAGCCCACAGAAAAACTTAGACACAAAACACACAAGACTCAACAAAACTTCGATCTCAACCGAAGTAAAGATCATAAACAAAATTCAGTTTGTTTGGTAAACTGAAGCCAAAAGATCTTTGAGAGAGAGAGAGCACAAAATTCAAAGTTGTTGTGTGTTGCTTGCAGAGAGAGGAACCACTGGCTTGGTCCGGATCCTCTGGCTGCCTTCGGAATGTTCATCCTTTTTAAAATCCCAACATTCCAAACTGTCCTCTAGACCATGACTCATGCTCTGGGCCTTCTTCCACTCCACAGCATTGTCATCCAAGTCCAATAATTTTTAGATCATTTTCTGCACATGCTCAGTCCATCTCCCACTCTCTCAGCAGTCCACCTTCACCTTGGCTCTCTAAGGCAAACTGTCACTTTTTAACATAAAACCACACAACACATCGGCCAATACACAACACAGAACTCTGTAACAAGATGGACGCCCAATTTTGCCTAGACACAATCTGATTTCTTCCCCCCACAACTAAAAAGAACACACACCTCTTTCTTCGCTGCTCAGTCCACTCTTCCTTCTCCTCCTATTTGCTCTTAACAATAAAAGGCTGAAGCCACCACCGGTGCCAGCTCTCGCGTGACCCCCTTTTGATGCATGGAATGTAAAAGGTTGCCCACCCTGCTCTACTTATTTGGATTCAAAGGAACTTCAGTCCACGCTGCTGAAGATCCAGCTGCGCTGGGTGGGTCACGTCTCCAGAATGGAGGACCATCGCCTTCCCAAGATCGTGTTATATGGCGAGCTCTCCACTGGCCACCGTGACAGAGGTGCACCAAAGAAAAGGTACAAGGACTGCCTAAAGAAATCTCTTGGTGCCTGCCACATTGACCACCGCCAGTGGGCTGATATCGCCTCAAACCGTGCATCTTGGCGCCTCACAGTTTGGCGGGCAGCAACCTCCTTTGAAGAAGACCGCAGAGCCCACCTCACTGACAAAAGGCAAAGGAGGAAAAACCCAACACCCAACCCCAACCAACCAATTTTCCCCTGCAGCCGCTGCAACCGTGTCTGCCTGTCCCGCATCGGACTTGTCAGCCACAAACGAGCCTGCAGCTGACGTGGACTTTTACCCCCTCCATAAATCTTCGTCCGCGAAGCCAAGCCAAAGAAGAAAGATTGATGTGTAGTGGAGGGTGGTAGTCCCTATCTCATTTGTCTTATCCACATTGAGGCAGAAGTTGTCATTCTTGCACCATAACTTTAGATTTTCTTCTTTTCCATAGTCCGACTCATCGCTGTTGCTGATGAGGCCAATTACTGTTGATATCCTGTAGAACTCATCAGGCAGGAAGTATAATTTGCAATTTGCTGCTTCTGGAGCTATGAAGAAGGATGGGGTGGGATTGGAAAGTGTTCAGAGGAGGTTCACAACAGTAATCTCTGGAGTGAAAAAGTTCTCATATGATGGGCGTAAACTCACTGGAGTTTAGAAGAATGAGAGGGGATCACAGTGAAATCTATAGAATACTGAAAAGCCTGGTTAGAGTAGGAATGAAGAGGATGTTTGCTGGGAGAGTTTGGCACAGCCTCAGAATGCAAAAATGTTCCTTTAGAACAGAGATGAGGTGGAATTTCTTTACCTGGAGGCTGGTAAATCTATGGAATTTGTTGCTCCAGACAGCTGTTGAGGCCATTGTTGAGATATATGAAAATAGAGATTGATGGGTTCCTGACCAGGAAGGGAATCATGGAAAAAAGTTTGGAGAATGGGATTGAAAAGGACAGCAAATCTGCTATGATGGATTGGGGGAGTGGACTCGATGAGCCGAATAGCCTATCTTCCCTAAAACTAAAATTAGTCAGTTCAACACAGAATCCAATTGTTTATTATACTTCAGTATTATTGTCACGGTTTGCGAGATACAATAAAAGACTGTTTGTATGCCGTTCAGGGGAATCAATCCATACTGCAAATGTGCAAAATCTAGTGTTCCACAAAAATTGCAGATTATAAAAAATAGATTAAGGACCACAATGACCTAGATTTGTGGGATCAAGAGATCATCCTTAATATACGAGAGGTCGATCAACAGTAAGAAACAAGGAGAAATTCCATTACAAAGAGAGTGGTTAGAATATAAAAAGTGCTATTCCTAGCCATATTAATAGCAAATATATTCAAAATGAAACATGTATGTCAGAGAAAAGGGAATAGAAAGTAATGGCATTAGATAATGTAAATGTAAAGCGAGGAGAACTGAGGGTAGTGATAACAGCTTGCATTTAATATTGGAGCATGTCCAAAACTATCTCACAAGAGCATAATCAAACGCTAAGGCATGTAAGATATTTATAGATTGAGTGCGTATGCATTAATTGCCTTGAGAGAGAAAGGAGGAGAGGGAGTTCAAGGTATTGTTCCTGAGCTTCAAATCTCCAAGGCTTCATTAAAATCGTGCAATAGTCCAAAATTACGAGTAGAATAGTTCAGGCTACAGAGATAGAAAAGAGCAAGGCAATGATGAGACCTGAAGATGATATATTTTAAATCAATGGATGGCTTAACTGGGTGCTGATGTAATTCAATGAATACAGGGTAATGGGAGAATGTGATTAATTTCTGAATTAGGACACAGGCATCAGAGATGTAGACTGGCCTAAAGTTAAGAAAACAGGACAGGAATGAATTACTCAAGACTGGAGATGATTAAAGCACAGGTGAGGGGTTCAACAGTAAAACAGCCACGGCAGGGCTGGTTATGAAGATACAGATAGGCACCCAAAATAATAGCATAGAACTGCAAAGGGAATCTCAGTTCAGAGACTGGTTCCCTTTCCACAGATGTTGCATAATCTTTTCAGTATTTCAAATATTTGCTGCTTTGACTTCAAAATCAAGACCCTAATCACACACTGTGTAGAAAAATACTATATATCATTTTGGTTCTTTTGCCAATCACTTTCATGATATGTCCCCTGATTTTTGGCCTGGATGAGAACAATTTCTACTCTATTTGTTCTCTTCATGTCTTAAATACTTGTATTAGATCTGCTTTTTGGTTCCTCTGTTCCAAGGAGAATAACGACAGACTTACACAGTGCCATTGTCCATCCCCGGAATGAATTAAATCAAACCTCTCTCAAAACCCTGGCGCCCCTACCAATAAGATAACAGACCTTCCCTTCAGAGACTCTGTAGGTTCACCTCCTGAGCTCCCATAATCTCTGCAACTGCACGACTTCCTGTTCTCTCCAGCAGCAAAACCAGAACGACTAGTTCTGAACTTCTGATATGATCAGAAAGCTGCAAACACTGGAGTCCTTTAGGAGCCTTCTTGCCATCAGCAATCTTATGAATTCTGGTCACAATACCTGCTTTTGACGACCCAGTCTCCAGCAGCCTGCAGCCTGATGTGAGCCCTTCAGATGCTGGTCCACTGCTGTGGTCACCGTCCCTGCAGGACTGTCTATCAGCCATCACCACAAAAAAAGAAAAGAGAATACTCAAAGAATTCAATGGGTCAACACAAGAACAGAATCTGAAATTCTGAAATATTGCTGGGATTCTCATATTGTAAAAGGGCTGAATGGCTTAGAGTTTGTCAAATGTGTTCAGGAAAGTTTTTGGAATTAATATATCAGAATTTATTGTCATGAATATGCACAAAATTTGTTTTGCGGGTAGCATTACAGGTACAAAAATTGATATAAATTAATTTTAAAAAATAATAAATTAGTGCAAAAAGAAGAGAAAGTGAGGCAGTGCCTGTGGTTCACTGTCCATGCAGAAATCTGATGGCAGAGGGGAATAAACTATTTTTTATTGTTGGGTGTTTGTCTTCAGGCTCCTGTACCTCCTTCCTGATGGTAGCAGTGTGAAGAGGGCACGGTTTGGATGCTGAGGGACCTTAAGAATGATTTCTTGAGACATTACCTCTTGTAGATGTCCTTAATGGAGTGAAGACTGATGCCCATGATGGTGGTAGCTGACTTCACAACTCTCTTTTGTCTTATCCTCTCCTGTCATTGGCATCTCCATGATGCTACCAGTCAGAATGCTCTCCATGGAACTCCTGTAGAAATTTGCAGAAGTCTTTGGTGACATACCAAATCTCCTCAAACCTCACAAAGTCTAGCTACTGGCGAGCCTCCTTCATGATAGATCTTCAGAGATGTTGATACCCAGAAATTTGAAATTCTTAGCCTGATGTGTATGTTGCTGTTTTCTAGGTGATCAAGGGCTGAGTGGAGAGCCAGTGTGCTTGCATCTGCTGTGGGTCTAGATCTTTACTCTGGCCATGACCATCCTCGAGGTACCATCTAGAAAGAGTGCCATACTAGATCTCCTATTAGTGAAAAGACAGGACAGGTGACAGAAGAATGTGCAGGGGAACAATTTGGGTTCAGTGATCATAATGCCATTAGTTTCATGGATAAGGATATGTCTGGTTCTTGGGTTGAGATTCTAAATTGGAGAAAGGCCAATTTCGATGAAATGTAAAAGGATCTAGAAAGCCTGGATTGGGATAGGTTGTTTTCTGGGAAGGATGTGTTTGGTAAGTGGAAGGCCTTCAAAGCAAAATTTTGACAGTACAACATTTCTATGTAATGGTCAGGATTAAAGGCAAAGTTATTAGGCATAAGGATCCTTGGTTTTTAATGGATATTGGGGATCTGGTTAACATAGAAATCTACAGCATAGTACAGGCATTTTAGTCCATAGTAATGTGTCAACCTAATAACCTACTTTAACAAATGTCTTGAATTTCTCTACTGTTTAACCCTAATTTGTCTCAGTTACATGTACCTGTCTATAGTCTCATTTGTGGGGAGCAAGAGAGATAAAAATGTAATAGTTACCCAAATTTTTAAATTTGGACGCAAGTCTTGAGGGCTTCACCATACCTAGATGGATGAGCTTCCATTGGCCACCTTTGCAGAAATGAAGGAGTCTGGAGACAAGAGAATTGGAATGGGGCAGAAAATCAGTATGATAAGATTGGAAGGTCTCATAGCATATTCCGGTAATTTAATTCATAACATCGTGGCTGGTGGAACATACCTGTGTGTTTGCAGCAAGTAAGAATTTTGGTGCGCTTATACATTGTAATTATTTGTTATGACAACAAGTTCTAATTCTTCTGCCTCTTCTCACTTTTGTCATCACTCTCTTGATTCCTTCTGCCATCATCCCGTCCCATCTTGTTCCATCTATCAGCTACCACCCTAGCTTATATGGTTCAATTTACCCATCACACCATCCCAGTTCAATCTATTACCTAACTTGTATTTACACATTTGGTTCATTAAATCCTCCCAGTTTAAAGGAAACATTTAACATATTTAAAGTTCATAATTTCTAATACTTCCTGTACAATTAATTACCTTTATTGGCAATGAAAGGAATTATTGTTACATTTACACAAGCCACTAATGCACAATCTATGGGTAAGTATCCCTTGTCTCTCTTTCTCCTGTTTCTTTTACATATAGTTTTTTTAAAAAGTATCAGACCTATCAGCAGGTAAAAAC
The DNA here is from genome assembly GCF_036971445.1 of Narcine bancroftii. Lineage (NCBI taxonomy): Eukaryota > Metazoa > Chordata > Chondrichthyes > Torpediniformes > Narcinidae > Narcine > Narcine bancroftii. The sequence continues at coordinate 4,186,282 of NC_091478.1, forward strand.
TGCAGAAGCAACATTTTATATATCATGTTTTTATTTTATTTTCCACCTTAGGCCACTGGAATAAAATATGCAGTATTGGGAGGTGGATGATAGATGAGAACTTCTATTAAAATGATTAGTGGCCTTTTTACTTTGATCCTGCCCCAAGTACATTAAAATACATTTTACAAATTGCCTTCAAGTAATGATTTTTACACACATAGGCTACAGGAAATCATGATGTCTAATTTATTTACATTGATTGCCATAAAAGCTCCGAAATTTAATAATAATTGTAGTGAGGGAACGAACAAGATAGTTTTAACTTTCCTAATTTGGAATATAGTCCATGGGAGCAGTGGTTAATTATTTTCCAATACATAAACACTGTTTAGTTGTCTCAGTAAAATAATTAGTTTGTATTCGTGTGAATGATATCAATCTCTCCTAGATGTCTAGAGAAAGCTGTCTAAATTAAGTAAACTGACATGGAGATTTTATAACCCAAGGCTTGAATAAGTAAAACTTTGGTTTCATATGTGGAGGCAATGCTGTACTAATATATGAAATTGGCAATTAAGCATTTTTAGGGTAATGTACACCAAAGAAAATCCTGACTGACGTGACTATTCTGTAAGGTGGCATGATTAGCATAGCGGTTAGTGCAATGCTGTTACATCACTGGTGATCAGGACTGGGGTTCCAATCTCGCACTGTCTGTAAGGAGTTTAACACCATGGTTGAAGTCAAAACACAATGCTGAAGAAACTCAAACTGTACTTCATCTCACAAAGATAAAGATACATAACCACTGTTTCAAGCTTGAGCCTTTCACCAAGGTATGAAAGAATGTCAGCAACCCCCGGAACAAAAAGGTAAATGGGAAGGGTTGTCCCAAAGGCAGGAGGTAATAAGTGGGTAAGGAGGGTGGACACTGCAGCAAGCAGGAGGAGAAGGGATAGCTAGGTGAAGAGAGGGAAAAGGGTGGAGTCCTGAGGGAAAGAAGACAAGGGGTAGGGTAAGGAGGGGGAAAGGTGAAACAGAAGTCAAGGTTAATGCCATCTGGCTGGAGAGTGCCCAGACAGAAAATCAGGTGTTTCTCAATTTACCGGTGGTCTTGGTGGGACAGTACATGAGGCCATGGACATGTGAGTATGGGAGTGGGATGCAGAATTGAAAGGGTTGGGCATTGGGAAGTCCCTGTCACTGATGTGGACAAAGCGAAATGATCTTCAGTCTATGCCCAGTCTCTCTGATGTCGAGAAGAGCACAAAGGGAGCACCAGATTCAGTAGATGACTCCTGCAGATACACAAATGAAGTGTTTCTTCACTTGAAAGGCCTGTTTAGGGCCCCAAACTACGATGAGGAAGGAGGTGTGGTGCAAGGGTGGCACTTAATGTGGCCACAGGGAAAGATATGGGGGAATGACTGGTGGGGAGGCATGAGTACATGAGGGAGTCCCTATGGAAGGTAGAGAGGGGAGGAGAGGAGAAGATGTGTGGCATCATGTAAGTGCTGGAAATTCCAGAGGATAATGTGTTGGATGTGGAGGCTGGTGGGGTGGTAGGTAAGGACAAGAGAATCCTGTTTTTGTGGCATCTAGGAACAGAGGGGGACAGGGCAGATGAGCAGGAAATGATGGAGATTGTGGGTGAGAGCAGAGTTGATGATGATGGAGGGGAAGCCACGTTTGTGGAAGAAGGCAGACATTTCAGAAGATCTGGACTGGAAGACCTCTTCCTGGGAACAGATGAGGCGGATTGCGGAGCATTGTGTTTTTACTGTAAGGAGTTTGTATGTTCTCCCCATGTCTTCTGTGTTCTTTGGTTTCCTCCCATCGTTCAAAACATACCGGGAGTAGGTTGAGTGTAAATGAGCATCATGGGCTTGTGTACCAAAAGGGCCTTTTACCGTGCTGTATGTCTAAAATAATAAAAGAGAAAATGCTATGAAAACTCTCCTGCTTAAGCAACAGCTGTTGAGGAACAAACAGAGGTTTTAACAAAAAAATTTGAGGAATAAATAAAAGTGTTTAAATTTCAGGTTGATAGCTTTTTGTCAGTGCATGAACGTGAAACATTAACTCCTCCTCTCTCTGCTGGTGTTGTTTTACCTGCAGAGTCTTTGCAGCTTTTTATATTTAATTTCATAATTCAATTTTCTTCAGTATTTTGCTATTAAATGATTCCTTACCAGACTGAGAATTGGCACAGGCCGTCAGCTGGTCAAAAATTAGAAAACAATTCAGGAGTCCTAAAATAGGCTTGTATGGCAATCAAAGTAAATCAATTAGACATTGTTCCTTACAATCTGTTTATATTCCAAAGTGTATATCTTACATTAATATTAATGCAACTCCACTACACTATCTGCAGGGCTGTGTTATCAGTAACATCAGTGCAAGTTTGCACTGTGAACTGTATAATAGTAGTTGTGTCAGATAAAGGCCCAAGTGCCAAAATCCACAAAGCATTTCACAATATCTCTGTTTAACTTGTATTGCCAATTACATAAAGGCACATAAAGAAGTTTATGTAAATCTTAAATCAATACAGTCTGGCCTTCAGATAATGGCTTTATTGTCCTGGACTGTTTTCATTAGTCCATTGAACAGTTTACTATTTTCCAAACACAGTAAAAATATTAAAATTCCAGCTTAGTCCAGTCCGGTTAGAATTTACAGGCCAATCATTCAAATTATTCTTATGTATCAGTCTTGACATCCCAGAAATCAGAATGGTAAACATTTACTGAGGTCCTTCGATTGCAGGAACATTTTTCTTCAGATAAGAAGATCAAAACTGAGCACAATACTTAAGGTATCGTCTCATTAAGGCCTCTTGCAATTGGGATGAGACATCCCTGATTCCATTCTTGAATTCTCTTGCTTTGAAGAACACCATACCAATTGCCAGTGGAATTTATGGTATGATTACTATAAATTATTAGCTAAATGCAAAATTTAATAACATAGTATTTTAGTAAAAATAGTCAATGAGAAATATTTGCATCTGAATTTAAAATGAACTTCATATCTATGAATACTGTAACTAATCTTAATCAAAGAATAATTTTTCTCTCACAAAATAATTATTTGGAGATTTACTGTTCATTTCTATGGCCTAGGTAGTTTACCTTTGAACTGAATTATATATGTACACCTAAAGTTACACCAACCATGCTTGTACATAATCTAGTAAAGTCAATCAGATCCTATATATAACCAAGAAGTAAAACACAGAAGTCTGCAGACACTATGGTTGAAGTAAAAACACAATGCCGAGAAACTCAGCAGGTCAAATAGTGACCTTTATATAACAAAAATAAAGATATGTAACCACCGTTTTGGGCTTGAGCCCTTCATCAAGGTGTGGAAAAATGTTAGCAAGTGCCCACTTGGTGGTGAGTGTGTGGATCTGGCGGAGGATGGAGTGCAGGAGGGGTCCACTGCAAACTGTACTGACAATAACCACACCAGCAGTGCGAGTATAAAACAGCTTTAATAAACTAATATGTACACTAAGAGGTCTTGTCTCTCTGCAAGACTGTAGCTCTGGACTGCTTTATAGACAAGGTCACTGGGATGACCCCTGGTGACCTAGTGGTGTAATGCACGGTGAAGGCGAGTTGATGCTGATATCTCCATATTGAAGTGAGGGTGGTGCGTAGGAGTTGTCGGGAGAAGTGAAGAAAGCAGCAGTCAATACTGTGTAATTACCCGAGATCCAGGTGGGGGCCAAACTAGGAGGCCTGGAATTGGAGCTGGAAACCACAAGGCACAAGATGATAGCTGAGGCAACTTGCGAGGAAAGCTATGTGGCTATAGAAGTGAGTCAGGGTGAATTTATAGATGTAGAGCTTGAGAGCAACAGGGATTACAGATGGGGACCAGTGAGAGAGAATTGGAGAGCAAAGGAGAACTTCTTCTGGGTAGGCATCTTTCGAAGAGATTTCACAGAGTTTTGCAGTAGTTGGAAGTAAAACACGAAAGTGCAGACTAGGGTAGAAGTAAAAACAGAACGGCAGAGAAACACACAGGTGAAGCAGTGCCCTTTATATAGCAAAGATGAAGATACGTAACTGACGTTTCAGGCTTGAGCCCTTCATCGAGGTGCGGAAAAATGTTGGCAGGCACCAAATCAAATCAATCACTACATTATTTAATAGAGATTTTCAATGAATTGAGAGAGGTTTTCATATCAATGTTAATGAAATACAATAAGCAGCAATCATTCATCATCTTGTTTAAACCTCTTTCAAATGAATAACCTTTGAGATATCTGATCTTCCTTCTGACCTTTTGTGCATTCTCACTTTTATTCCCTCCTCCACTGGCTGCTGTGCCTTCAGCTGCCTCAAGTTGAAACACAAGAATACATTTACTAAACCACTTCATCCCTTTCCTCCTCTTTAAACCAAAACCCACCCTGACCAAGATTATGTAATCAGTCCTTAAATCCCCATGTGTGGTTCAGAATTAAATCTTTGCAGTCCTGAAAAAAAAGCCTTAGGATATTTCACTGCATTAAACTGTTATATAAATACAAGTTATTGTTGTTGAGGAATACTTAGTGATGTGGAGTAGCTCAGAGATGAATATCTCAGCAGTTGCTTTTTTTGCTTTATAAAATTAGTGCACAGCTAATTAGTGGAGAAAGTGCTTTGAGTCCATTATAAAAGAAGCATTAGCGGAACATTTGAAAAAGAATGACAGGATTGATTGAAATTGCTAAAGGGAAACCATGCTTGGGGCAGCATAGTTGGTGTAGGAGCGGCACAATTGGTATAGCAGTTAGCTCCACGCCTTTACAGCACCAGTGATTGGGACTGGGGTTCGAATCCCGCAATGTCTTTAAGGAGTTTGTACATTCTTCCCGTGTCTGAGTGGGTTTTCCACGAGGGCTCCAGTTTCCTCCCATTGTATGAAACGTTCTGGGGCTGTAGGTTAATTGGGTGTAAAATTGGGCAGGAAAAACTCGTGGGCCGAAATGGCCTGTTACCATGCCTTAAGTCTAAATATAGTATGATAAATTTACTAGAAAATTTTGAGGATATTCCTGATGAACTGAATGGATGAACAGATGGATATTGTGTATATGGACTTTACAAAGGGTTTTAACAAATCACACAAAAGAGATTAATATGCAAAATTAACATATAGAGGTTTGGGGATAAAATACTAACATAGATAGAGAACTGGGTGGCAGGACAGAAGTTTAGGAATAATTCGGTCTTTTCCTGAGTGACAGCAAGTGAAATGGAGTGCCATTAGGTTCAGTACTTGGTTCCCAGCAATGTTTTATCATATTAATGATATAGTTGATGGAATTAAATATAATATCTTGATGTTTGCAATTAACATGAGCTAGGTGGCAGTATGAGCTGTAAGGAAGATGCAGAGGCTGCAGTGTGATTTGGACAGATTAACCTTGTGGGCAAATGCTTCGCAAATGAGTATGATATGGGTAAATGCAAAGTTATTCACTTTATAGGCAAAAGGAGAAAGAGACTATTATCTGAATAGCAATAGATTAGGAAACGGTCTCTTTGTAAACCATTTGAAGTAAGTACAGATGCCAGAGCAACAGGTGATTAAGAAGATAATTTGCATGTTACATTTCAAAGCAGGATAATTCAAGTATAGGAGCAGAGAGGCCTTATCCTAATTCTACGAGGCCTTGCTGAGACAATACCTTGATTCTTGAATGCAGTTTTGGTCTTCTTTTCAGAAGAAAAATGTTTTTGCCATGACAGGAGCTTTCCAAATCTTTATTAGACTGATTCTTGGGATGTCAAGACTAATGTATGGAGAAATTGGAAGGATTAGACTTATACAGTACATTGGCCCATATCCATAAAGCTTGGGTCCAGGCATTTTTAAGTAAACTGGATTTTTCAGATTACGGAATAATGGCTTTAAGTACCCCAGTAGCTTCAGCAGAATACTGTGTCAGCAGTTTAACGACAACAAACAAAAATGGAAGGCTTTTCAAGCATGAAATAATGTTTAATTCTTACCTAAAAACGTGATCTCTGCTTACAAATAAGATAAGCGCTTCCTCCTTTTCTTTTCACTGGCATTGAAAATGCTATCCACAGACCTTTTTGCCATTGTACAAGAGCTCCACTGGATTCAAAATGGCACTAACAGTGCGTCAGAGCCCCACATGAGCATGTTGGGTGAAATTTTTTTCAACTTGTGATATCATGTCGCTGCCAGAAAAAAAACTTTGGATAATTAAACTTTTCGGTTAACCAAATTTTGGATATGGGGAAACATACTGTATTTGTTAGTTTAGAAGAATGCAAGGATATCTTCAGGAAACCTATACATTCTAACAGGATGCAGGAAAGATATTACTGATTGTGGGCAAGTCCAGAACTAAAGGTCACAGCCTGAGGAGTTAGAGTAAGCCGTCTAGAATGGGACATGGAGAACTTTACCACCCAGAGAGTGGGTACCCGTGGAATTCTCCACTACATTGTCTTTGCATTGAGGTGAAATCATTCAATGTATATTTCAAAATTATATATAATTCTGAAGGTTAGAGAGATCAAGGGAGAAAGTGAAAAAGCCAGTACTGAATTGGGATGATCAGCCATGATTGTATTGAATGGTGCAGCAGACCAGAAGGGCTGAGTGGGCTCCTGACACTCCTATTTCCAATGTTTCTATTTGCCCATATTGGGTTTTTACTTGCAGATAAGCCACAGCTATGCAACTTCCCACACTGCTGACACACCTGTTTTCTATCCATACTTGAACGAATGAGGGGTACATAGAACCATAGAATGCTACAGCACAGAAAACAGCCCATTTGGCCCTTCTAGTCTGTGCTGATCATTATTCAGCCAGTCACAATAACTTGGTCCCATTCTGGAACACTCCAGGCCTCTCCCATCCATGTATCTATCCATTTTATTCTTAAAACTCAAGATCGAGTCTGCACCCACCACATCAAATGGCAGCTCATTCCACCCTCCCATCACTCTCTGAGTGAAGAAGTTCCCTCTAATGTTCCCCCTAAACCTTTCCCCTTTCACCCTAAAGCCATGTCCGTTGTATTTATCTCTCCTAATATAAGTGGAAAGAGCTTATTCACATTTATTCTGTCTATACCCCTCATAATTTTGTAAACCTCTCTCAAATCTCCCCTCATTCTTCTTTGTTCCAAGGAATAAATTTCTAACCTATTTAATCTTTCCCTGTAATTCAACTCCGGAAGAGCCGGCAACATTTTAGTAAATCTTTGCTCTCTTTCACTCTTACTGTTATCCTTCCTGTAGCTAGGTGACCAGAACTGCACATAATATTCCATATTTAGCCTCACTGATTTCTTAAATAATTTCAATATAATATCCCAACTCCTATACCAATCCTTTGATTTATAAAGGTTAAGATGCCAAAAGCTTTCTTTACAACGTTGTCTACCTGCAACACCATCTTCAGGGAACATTGTACCTGTATCCCCAGGTCTCTTTGCTTCTCCGCACTCTTCAGTGCCCTTCCATTTACAGTGTACATCCTTCCTTGATTTGCTCTTCCATAACGCAATACCTCACACACCTGCATTAAACTCCATCCTCCATTTACTGGCCCATTCTCCCAGTTGGTCCAGATCCCTCTGCAAGCTTTGAAAATCTTCCTCATTGTCCACAGCGCTTCCTATCTCTGTGTCATCAGCAAACCTGCTGATCCAATTTACCACATTATCATCCAGATCATTGATATAGTCCACACACAATGGTCCCAGTACAGATCCCTGAGGCACACCACTTGACACGTCTCCAGTCTGAGAAGCAACCATCCGCTACCACTCTGTTTTCTCCCATTCAGCCAATTTCAAATCTAGTTTACAACCACTCTATTGGTACTTAGTGTCTTAATCTTCTGAACTAACCTCCCACGTGGGACCTTGTTGAAGGCCTTACTAAAGTCCATGTAGACATCATCCACAGCCTTTCCTTCATCTACCTTCTTGGTAACTTTCTTTAAAAACTCTATAAGATTTTCATATATTATTCTCTTTTCTTGCCAGGATGCTGACATGAATTTGTTGGTACTGTGCTGCTTCAGTCTGACAGCAGTCTGATGTGCCCTATTTTATCATAATCAGTTCCCAGTTTTCCCCATCATTAACAGTTTGTGGAACATGATAACAGGTTCTGCTCCAGGATATCTTTATGTCTGGTCAGTTTATGATGGAACTACAGCATAATTATTTTACTTAACAATATGTCCCTGTCAATGTACATGGATCAGATCAGGTTCACAATACTCTGTCAAAGGTGGAACCACATGTTCAAATTTTAGCTTTATTTCTTTGCATTTTTTTGATGGTGCAAAATATTAAATATATTTTTATTCACGCTGTAGTAGTCGAATTGTGGTGGAATTAATTGCAGCATTATGTACTTTAAGGTGAGTAAACCACACTTCATTTTTCCCAAGCCTCCATCTTTGTGTTAAAGTCCTGGTCATACCTCTTTTCACTCAATGGATGATCACAACATGAGAGTATCAAAATCAGAACCAGAATTTATTGTCATGAACATGTCACTAAATTTGTTGTTTTGCAGCTACATCACAGTGCAAAGATTGATATCAACCACATTGGTGCCTGTGATGTCGCAGGCGGAGTTATCAACCCTCTGGAGTGTTTTCTTGTCCTGAGCATTGGCACCTCCGTACCAGACAGTGATGCAACCAGCCAGAATGCTCTCCACTGTACACCTGTAGAACTTATTGAGAATCTTTGGTGACATACCGAATCTCCTCAAATTCCTTACAAAGTCCACTAATGAGCCTTCTTTGTGATTACATCGACATGGAGGCTCCAGGACAGATCCTCAGAGATGTTGACACCCAGCAATGCAAGACCAAGATCTATAATTGTCTTACAGGCTTCATAAAGGATATTGCTTTGCAATATAAGTGTTCCTTATGAACACTTGAAAGATGCTGACTGAACCATATTTCCATTTTGATGAAGCAGATAGAGAGTCCATAGTTTTGGCTGCCCTTCAAATCTTTTAATAAGCTACTGCAATGCACTTTCAAGAAACATAAACTTCTGAGGATGCAGATTAATCACTAAAACCTGTGATCAAATAAGTAGCATCAACAACTAAATTTCACAGAACCCTGAAAATTAAAAATACTGCAGGTTTTGAAAATCCGAAAAATAAAATGTATAACAATTAACTTTTCTCTCTTAAATTTAAAAAATGTTGGAAAGACTGCAGGTCAGGCAGAATCTATGGAAAAGGATGAGGTTAATATTATAATTGATGATAAAATATCTGCATAAATAGAAGATTTGACTTAATAGAAACACTGAGGATAAATGGGCACTTTTAAGGTATCAAGTTATAATTGAAAGGGATGTAACAAGGTTTAGAATCAATTATTTTCAATCTATACAAACAATTTAAATGAAAGAATAGAGTACATTATAGCCAAAATTGCTGAAGTTGAAAAGATAGCTAAGTATGCAAATAAGGAAGGCATAAATGTCTAAAAATTGGACTTAATTTCTTAGTAAATTGAACAAAAAGAAATTTACACATTCTGCTGTTTAATCTCCTTATTTAAGACATCAGAAAAGCTTCATCAGCTTAATTTCTGGTACAGAGATTTACTTATGAGAAATTGTCCTTTATACTGAGATAAGTAAAAATCTTTACTTTGCGTGTGATCCAGGCAAGTCAACTCATTAAGTAAAACAGGTAGTGTAAGATAAAACAAGGTTCCTTTCTTTGTCATATACTATAATGTAATATAGATGATATACTTCAAGAGTTGCCATGCGTATTGTCCAATGTCCCTAACAGGAGAAAGAGAAGTAAAAGGGAGTCCCTTCAGCACTCCCATAGGCTCCACAGTTCCACAAAAGAATCAAAAGAGCAGAATATAGTGTTACAGAAAAAAGTGTAGTTCGAACAGTGCAAGGTCTATATTGAGGTAGTTTTGTGTGAGTGAGAGGCCATGTTTTGTGTACGGGAGGCTCAGCAGGAGTCAGCAATGTGTGTAAAGTGCTTTTGAAAAGAATGAGAAGTGATCTTTTTGAAACATATCTGCTGAGAGGAGGTTTCACTTCATGGATAATCTACAACTAACAGGCATTGCTTCAAAATAAAGGATGACCTTTATGATGGGAATGAGTGCAAATTTCTTGGAAACAAATGTTGATCTTTGAAATTCTTTATCCCAGTGTGTTGTTGAGGCTGATTCATTAAAAATATTTAAGACTAAGTTAGATCAATTTTTTGACAATACGGAGACAAGGCCAAGATAAATTCAGCCATAATTTGAATAAATGGAGAAGAAGGTTGGAGGGACCATAATACTATTTCTGTTCCTTTATCATATGTTCTAATTGAAATTGGGACACATGTGAAATGTGTTACAGTGCGAAAGCTGAAAGATGTGTTTCTAAAAATACAAGTCAATTTTACAGTATTTTCATTTAATTGATCAATTGTAACCTGTAATTATAGGCTGCTTTATAACTTTAATTGTTACTTTAACCACTCAAGTGCAGTGGTATTGACCAGTTTTGATTATCTGAAATAGCAGTCATTTTTGTCTGGATATAAATTAATCAAATAAAAGAGAGTTGATACTTTGGTTTTGGGGTAATGTAGATGGCAGTTGGGATTCTTAAAAAATAATACCGTTCCCAATTGAAAATAAATACCTGGTATCCAGTACCTATGGGGATTGGTAGATACCGGATAAGTGAATTTGCTGGTTGTTTGAGATTGGGTGTTGCGTGATTGGCAAACTAACCAATAGGGGGCACCAATTTTAAACTTTCGTATTTCTTACCTATTTATTTTCCATGATATTTTTGCCAATTGCTTGAGGCTGCCAGTCACTTGAATTCCAGATAATGGAGATTTTACTGTAGTTGAAGAAAGGATCGTACCCTCTATGGAACTTTCAATGTTGTTTGTTTCTCTCTGTGTCACAGAATGTTATGACTTAAAAAGAATCCATGCAATCTGTTGCTTTTGGACAGCACAGTGGGATAAGTGGTGGAGTTGTTGCCTCACTCCTCCAACAACTGAGTGGTAGGCCCTGGGAAAGTTGATGGGAAAGTGGAGGGAATGAAACATGATTATTGGAGGATGCGTGAAATAGATATTTGCCAGTCAATGCATTCTAGTTGGGCTGAAGGACATGTTTCCATGCCTTGTGGTTCTCTGACCAGCCACTCTCAACCGGGTCCCTACAGCCCCCGCTGGAGGCTCCAGGACATTTAAGTAAAGTCATGCTTTCTTTTCACCTCACATAACATGAATATCTTTTATGCATTTTGCTGTGTGAAAAACAGCTTGAAGAATAAATATGTAATAACAGGCTGTGTGTTTAATCGTAAGCTTCACCAGCAAGATGAAAACATAGAGGAATAAGTAGAGCTTGATACAAGTCAAATTTCAATCATAACAGGAAGGTGTAATCTAACTGGCACTCTCTGTATCAGAACATTACCATTTAAAACTAAAAACTAATTCTTCTAAGCAATTTTCTGTGTGGATCACAATTATCCATGAAGGTTCCATCAGTTGTTGAAAATATGACTAATTTACACCTTTATCATGATCTATTTTCAAACCAAACTAGTCTACATCAAAAAGACAAAGAACGGTTTCAAATTTGAAAATATATAAATTGCCTTTTACAAAATACTTATTTATGTTAAAAAGGATGAGATTTTTCATATGCTATTCTTTTATGCATTAGAGCAAGTTCAAGCAGCATTAATATTTTGGAAAATGGATGTACTTAAGCAGAGATTGAATAACTCCTTGTTATAAATGGATCAGGCATCACAAAGAATGAAGCAAAGAAGTGCTACTTCGGTAAATTGTGATTCTGCAATTCTTAAAAATGGAATGTAGCTGCATATAATTGGAATTTATATAGGCATTTTAAAAGAGGTCTATCAAGGTTTCTTTTCTAGTAATATACCCTTGGCCTTATCCTATTACATAGGAACATAGGAAGTAGGAACAGGAGTAGGCCAAAAATGGCCCATCGAGCCTGCTCCGCCATTCAATACGATCACGACTGATCTAATTTATGACCTAACTCCACCTACCTGCTTTCTCCCCATATCCCCTAATTCCTCTATCATGTAAAAATTTATCTAACCGAATTTTAAATATCTTTAATGAAGCAGCCTCAACCACTTCCCTGGTTAGAGAATTCCAAACATTCACTACTCTCTGGGAAAAACTATTTTTCCTCATCTCTGTCCTAAATCTACTCCCCCGAATCTTGAGACTGTGTCCTCTCGTTTTAGTTTCCCCGGCCAGCTCAAAAAACCTTCCTACATCTATCCTATCCATACCCTTCATTACTGATATGGATTTCTGAGCTTTCTAGAAAAATGAGAGCACTCAAATTTTAGGTAATATAGATTATGAGTGTTAAAGATGAATCTCAGACAAGATTGAAGCAAAAGTCATGTATTGTGCACATTATCAATCCAGATATACTGATCTTCAACTGTTATTGGATTACAGTTAAAGTTAGGCAGCCTAAAAAATTGTATGAAGAATAATCTGAGCATTTCTCTTCAATAAGACAACTGCTTACATTTTATAGGACTGATAGCTGCTGTGGCTAAAATCTTTTCTGGTGCAAAATATTGTGGCTCATTGGGTTTTCTTGTGTCCTCTTTGTTCAGTTAGTTATACATTGTGATTCCTGTGTAATCATTGTTTCACTGTTTGGTCTGGTGATGTCGTACAGCATTAAGGAATCTTTAGTTGCCTTCTGAAAGATCACTATAGTTGTAAATGGGGATTTACAGAAAGAATCAATTGTTTCTACTCTACAGGCTTATTGAATAGCTCCTATACTGTATTATCAGTTTTGTTATTGGAATCCAAATGGAACAAAATTACCCTTGTCCATCACCTGTAACAAAGTCAAATAACTTTTACAAGTACAGCATTTACTTGAAAATTCACCTTGTTGTTGGTAATATAAAATAAGATTGTGTTCAGAACAGCACTAAATCTAACCTGAATCAAGCATGGAAAGTCCTTGCCTGGAAATTCAATTGTTTACTTCCACAATGATAAATCAATCTTCTGGGTGATTTTATGTCACTTGGAAAATTCATGATTTGTTACTTGATTTCTGCATTACAGATGTCAACGATTACATCATTCACCTTGCAATGTCCCTTTTGAAGTATTATCAGAATCTTAGAATCTCACAGCGTAGTCAAGTTTAATGTCATCTGATTGCATAAGTACAACCTGTTGAAACAATGTTATCCAGTCCTAGGTGCAAAACATGCAGATACACAACGAGACATAGCAAACATACAAACGATACAGATACAGGACAAGTATTCATATAGACATGTAAACAAACAAATAAATAAATAGACAGATAAATATTGGTTAAATATGGTCCCCTTCCTCCCTTCACCGATCACCTCCTGCCTTGGCAACCACACTCTCCCTGCCCACTCTTTTGTTTGGATGCCTGCCGACATTTTTCCATACCTTGTTGCTCAAGCCTGAAATGTTGGTTGTGTATTTTTTCCTTTGCTATATAAAGGACACTATTTGACCTACTGAGTTTCTCTAGCACTGTGTTTTTACTGTTTTTATTGGATCCCATCATGACAAGACAATAGCCAAGAAAATGCACCAGCCTGAGGAAATTCAGCATGTCATCTGAGTCAATAGACAATAGGAGCTGGAGTAGGCCCTTCGTCCCTCAACAACTTCCACAGATGCCCTCTCAGAAATATCCTGTCAGGATTCCTCACAATGATATGGGAACCGCTTGGTGAAGACGCTCTCCCCTCCTTAAATTTCATCTTCACTCCTACTGCCTCCGAAAATCACCAAACTTATTAAAAGACTCATCCCACTCTTGCCACATTCTCTTCTCTCTCCTCCCATTGGGAAGATCCATGAGTATGAGACCATGGACAGTTACTTTTCCACTGCTATCAGACTACTGATCGAAACACACACTCAGAGCATAATGTTGCTATTGGTCTGTCCTAACTGATCTCTCTCTGTAACTCTGCATTTGTACTGTGTTATAGTTGCTGTACTATGTATGTATGGGCTGGCTAGCTGGACTGCATGTCTTTTTTACACGTGACAATAAACTTGAACTGGAAGGATTTTGGCATTGATTTGAATTGTTTTTGTTTGTCTCTCTGTTGAAATAAATGGGAAGAAATAATACTGATATACTGGGACTGTGTATTGAAACTGAACTATCTAATTATTTTAGAAATAACCAAATTAAAACTACTTGTGTCTGATTTTATTAAAATTCATAATGTAAGAGGAGATTGATGTTGTAAAAAATTGCATCACTCAAATTTAATGTCCCATTTCATTACCTTGGTCGAAGTGAAGGGTCAGATTATTAGGAGCCTACCATTTTGGGAACCTACAGTCAGTGATACAAGAACTGCCATTTGGGTGGCATGGGCTCAAGGACTGGAAAGGCCTGTTACTGTGCTGTATCTCTTAAGAAAACTCCAATATCTGGAATGGAAGGATCTAGAAAATAGATGTTCAAATCCAATCGTAGAACTATCCCCATTGTTTAAAGTACATGAACAATAGGTTGTTATGAGCAATTTTACCTTTCCAACAAAATAGAGTAATGACAGGAACTCTGAGCGGATGATTGGCTCGGGAGCAGAATAGTCTGCCCATGGAATAAGCTCATCTAGTTTGATTTTCTTCCTTAAACATTTTCTTCCTTCCCCTAAAAGCCTGAAAATGGGAAGTTAATCAATCTTTGAATGTTTAATTGATGTTTGAATAACTTCAACAATAATTGTTGGCAAAAGTTCAAATTAACTTTTATTCTTAACCCTTTCATCAATTTTTGATTCTCAACAAAATTACTTGGTTCTAAGCAAGACTAAAATAAGATAACCCATTTTTAAAAGCAGATTATATTTAAAAATGAAAGAAGTTTCAGTTTTAAAGTTATCTCATTTTAGGGAACTTAATATTTTAATTATTGAGGTTGTGTATATCAATGATAATCCAAACAAGAGAGAAACAAGGTGTTGGAATCTTGAGTAAACAAGAATTGTCTGAGGTTAAAGCACACATGGTCTAATTTTAGGAGCCCAAAGCTATTATTTATTGAACTGTATTATTGGACTGTAGGATATAGCTAGATGGAAAATGAATATCAAAATAGCAAAGCAATAAGTCCTTTCTCAAATGTGGCATGTTTTAGGTCCAAGGTTCCTTTTATTGTACATTAAACATAATATACTTTAACCTGCTCTAAGGCAAAGAGTTTCCATTAGTATTGCCTAGGGCCCCTTACAGTACGAGAGAAAGAAGGAAAAGAGAGTCCCTGCAGTCTCTGAGTGTCTGTGGATTCACCTCCAGTGCTCACACAGCCTCTGCAGCCGTACAGATCCCTGTTAGATTTATCGGCAACCTGAGCTCCAGATCCAAACCTCTGACATGATCAGGAAGCCTTCAGCATCCGAGGCCATTCAGGACCTTTCTCAGCACCCGCTTGAATCCCAATCTTGATACCTGGTTCTCATAAGCCAGTCTCCAGCATCCTGCAGCCCATGTGGCTCCTCTGTCTGCAAATCGACAATAGATGGCAGCCTATGTGGATCCCGAATTCACTTAGCTCCTTGCTTGTCTTCTGCCATTGTCACCTTCCCTTTAGGATCTCTCATTGTCGAGCCTCTCTGGTTTGCCGCTGTGGTCACCGTCCTGTAGGTTTGTCTCCTCTGCTTCTCCTTCTCAATGGGAGGTGTTCCTCCATTGTATTAAAACATCCAAGTGATTTTGTTATTTCTACAGATTTATTTTCAATGTAGAATCCACTTTCAACTCATAATTGATAATATTCATTATTTTTTGTTTTTAATCTGTATATTGGCAAGTATGTCAACACAATAGCTTTGAACTCTAATCCTTATTTTTAAATCTTGCAGCAGAAACACATTTCTTTATTTCTCCAAAAACAAAGAAATAAAAGCACAGTAATGATAAGATAGATTAGCAGTAGGAGGATTAGATACAAAGCCACAAAGTTAAAGCTTTGACTCTAGTTCATGCACAAAACTGTCTCATTGATTTTTTTTCATCCACTACCTGATGTAGTAGTGAAGCAACATTCCTTTAGAGAGACAAAAGAGGAATACAATGGTCTGCATTCTCAGCTACCTGTACTTTATATAGTTGATCAGGTATCAACAAGAATGTGAAAAACCTCTTGGCTTGGACCTATTTGTGAAACAGTGTTTCACAATCCTAAATTTAATCGCCAAGAACTCATGATAGATTCCTGATTTTTTTTCTCTATTTACAAATTCCCTTGAGCAGATTATGCATCATTGATTAAATTACAGTAATGTCTTTGGCTTGATGCCAAACTGCTAATGCCATGAGGATCAAATTCATCAAATACTTCAATAACATGTCTTATCTAAATGACACCATGATATTGGAATTTTCTCGACACTATGTTCTACACACTGGGATAACTCAAATATGAGGTCTAATAAGGCATTTCTTCTCCACATGGCTCTCAGAAGATTACCAGAGTATATTACAGAGGAATATAGGAAGGGAGAACTGGACAGATGAAATTAAGCCTGCTCAAAGCAAGCTATTGGATTTAACACCAGATGGATTTTATTATCATATATGCAATCTCGTTCTTACATTTTTTTCTCCAAGCACAATTCCCATTTTTAAAAATTTTTGTTCAGCATCCCTTCTATTGTAAATATTGCTGAGGCTCCAGATTGTTTCTCCTCTATTCCCATCCCCACCATCACAATAGGACACTGTCTAATGGCTTTTCCAAACTCCTCCAATCCAATCATATCCTTGATCCTCAGCCTACTCCTGAACTTTGAAAGTGTGACAAGCTCCAATATTCAGGCTTGACCTTTCTCATCCCTTTTAGTTCTGGTCACCAACATCTCCACCACCATGCTCAACTAGGCCATCAATGATCTAATTATCTTCCACACTAAGGATCTAGCAACAGCTCCACCTCTTACTCCCCACCTTCTATAAACGTCTGATATGCAACCTTTCTTACTTTAGGAACCAAAATCCAGGCACAAGAGTAGATCACACAGCTTACAAATCTGCTCCCTTCCACATGGTCATAGCTGATCTTCTGCAATGGAAAATGAGGAGGTTTTTGAGGATTTGGATCAATTATATTGAAAGAACACCAAGGGTGCAACAAGGTATTTTATTAAAGTGGAGTGAGTAAAGTGAAAGATTAACAAAATAATAAGTATACAGTATAAACATCAATAAAATACAACTTTCATGACCTTCTGCTTATTGAGGACTCTGGTATATGATACCTGTCAGAGGAGAAGTCCAATGAGCTTGCTCACTACAGACACATAAAATCAGCAAATCCACACTTCTGTTCTAATCTACACATACGAGCAAGTTACAAGTCTAAAACGAAATTGTCTTAATCATAGGCAAGTCCACTGAATCAATCTCACGTCTTGAGAATCTCATTTTTTTCATGGAAACCATCTCCAGTGGATGTAGATTGAATTTTTGCACAGGTTGCCAGCGACGTGAAGTCAAAGAACTCACTCCAGTCTGTGGGCTACAGGAGACTGGCTCATGAGTACCAAGTATTGGAACTGGGAATCGAAAGGATCCTGAGGGCAGAGCTCCTGAAGGGTCCTTAGTGCTGAAGGCTTTCTCATCGTGTCAGAGATTTGGATCTGAGCTCGGTTGCTGATGGTTTGAACTGAACAGCAAGATCAACATGCTCTCAACCTCAACTGTGACCAAAACACAGAGTTTCACAGACTGTGATAAAGACCAAGATCAGGGGTAGAACGAGACCCTAAGCACATTCATCTTCAACCCTCAAATTCCAGCCACAAGTCTGTAGACTCCTCCTGAAGATGCATAGTCAATGGAGGCATGAGCTGCAGAGGGGAAATGGCAGATGGTGGGGAAATGGTGATGGTGGGGAAAAGAAAGAAAACCCAAGCCCCAAGAAAGAGACCAGCAATGGACAGCACAAGCAGGGGAAAGAAAAGGGCCAGGTGTAACCAGAAGCCAGCAGGCTCTCAGCATCTGAGGAGGAAGCCGGCACGTGCTGGGTTCAGACAGAGGAAGCTCAAGGATGGAGAGGAAAGAAAGGAAGATAATGGATTGCAATTAAGCCTGACGGTGAGAGGTTTAACACCCAATGACCCCCAGTCCCAGGAGGCCATGAGCAAGGCAGAGGTCAGCGGTCTCCACCACCCAGAGGCCAGGAGCAGTGGAGAGACCTTCGAACCCCCAGCGTCAGAAGACTGGGAGCAGTCCAAACGCTGTGGCTCCCCAGATATGGGAGAAGAAAACAAACTAGCAAGAAGACGGAGGAGCAGGAGCACAGCTGGACCTTCCCCCAGTGACACCAGAGTTGCCCGAGGAGACTTCACTCCCACAGGAAGTTCACACCCTGTTCCTGAGCTTGCATTCAGTAATGAAGTTCACCAAAGCTCTGGGCAAGTGGGCTCAAGCTGATGGACACTGACTGGCTGGACTGCAAGGATTGTACATTGTGGACTTTTATGGCCAAAGAATGGAAATTAAGTTCACAACTCTAAGCATGCACAGAGTTAAATGCAATACACGATATATTAATGCTTTACAATACATTGGTAAAGTCAAAGCAGATGTGATCTTCCAACAGAAGGGTTGCCATTCCTCCAAAACTATTGGAGGTGGTTGCGATGGTGGTCCTAAGGGTTGGCTGTGTGGTTGGGGGGAACCATTGTCATGCATCTGGTCTGGACCTTTTCCTTTGGGGAGGAAACTTTGCAATCACTGAGGTTAAGGAGGTGGTTAGGGAATGTCTCCTTGTGGTGGACTTAAAGTATTGTGAAATCCCACTCTGACAGATCAATGTGTACTCATACCCATAGAGTGATAGCCTGCCCATTTTCCAGCAGCTCCCACCATTCCTGGCAACATCCAAACTGGTCTTTCTGGCTGGGGACTTCAACTGTATCATCAATGTGGCTGAACAATCTGAATGAAGACCGTGACTTGTTATGATTTCTTTGGTGGCCTGATGGAGACTACAGTCAGATCATGGTAGAATACAGAATGACAGGGCATCTATTTGGAGCAACTTCATCACCAAGTTGTGTGAATTTTGCCCTTAGATAATGTCCTGAGGACAATATGGAACAATTTAGCTCTCAAGCTATAAGCACATTAGGAATAATTTCTATGTGGATGATTGTCTCACTTCTGCAGCTATAGTAAAAGAAACAATAGCTCTTTATCAGGAATCTGTTTCAAAGGAATCTTTCTACTTATTAAATGGAGAAGTAACAGTCACCAGGTATTGACTGCCACACCTGAAAGAGCGAGGGCAAAAGCAATGAAGGACTTGGACCGTGACCACCTTCCTGTGGAGAGAGTGTTGGATGAACAATGGTGTGTTCATGTGATGCTTTTAAGTTCAAAACCATTTTGAAAGAGCATCCTCTCACAAGAAGGGGATTCTTTTGAGATATGATCCTCTAGGAATATTGGCACCAGTTGTCCTGTCTGCCAAGAAGATCCTGCAAGCTTTATGTAAGAAAAGGATTGGTCGGGATGATGAGATACCAGAATCCATTGTGCAAGAATGGACATGTTGGTTTCAGGAACTTCGTCATAAACTGGAAGACTTCAAGACTGACAGATGCTTCAAACCCACAAATTTCAGAACTGTAACATCTGCTCAATTGCATCATTTTTCTGATGCAGGTGAAGACGGTTACAGAATTGTTCATGATAACTAGGATCAAGTCCATTATGGATTTGCAATGGAAAGGCCAGATTGGCACCATTGAAATCAGTCACTATCCCACGAATGGAGTTGACGGCTGCTACCATGACGAGTAGAATGGACACAATGTTGAAAAGAGAGTTGCAGATGAAACTAACAGACTCCATAATTTGGACTGATAGCATCTCTGTGCTCAAATACATTAATAATAAAACCACAAGTTTTCAAAATTTCATGGCTAACAGAATTACTGAAATTGATAAACTCTCATATCCAATACAACAGA
This sequence comes from Narcine bancroftii, assembly GCF_036971445.1. Taxonomy (NCBI): domain Eukaryota; kingdom Metazoa; phylum Chordata; class Chondrichthyes; order Torpediniformes; family Narcinidae; genus Narcine; species Narcine bancroftii. The sequence goes on from NC_091478.1 coordinate 4,206,353, forward strand.
GATTTGTTAATGCAGTTAAACAATCCCTGCTGATCTGGTTTCCTGAGGTTTGAACGTCAAGTCTTTTCTGAAGAATGAAATATGGGTGTCTGGGCCTCAATTTCTTCCATAGCCTCAAAAGAAGTGGCCTTAAAATCCTGATAAATTAAAACAAATTTTGTTTGTTAATTAAAACAAAGTCTGAACAAATGGATTCTGTTACCCGCTTCATCCATTACTTCTCATCATGGAATCATTTGAAAAAGGCAATAGCATAGATGCTCAGATTTAAAAGATGGTTTCTGAATCATAGCAGAAAGAACAAACAAACAATGATCCTGCTCAATTTCTATCAGATAATATCCTTCAAAAAGATCTATCACCAAAAGGATCAGGTGATCTTGAGACTCAAGAAAAGGGAGGTCTCACAATTAATGAATTGATTATTGCTGAACTGTGGATAATCTGCTTTTGCCAGAGGAAGAGATTTGCAGATGAAATTTCAAGTTTGAAAAAAGGAATTAATACTTTTAAGACAAAGCCTTCATTGTTACTGGGGCAGTTTCAGAAGGAAGACATTAATGTACGCCGCAGGTGGAAGCAGGTGTAATTTTTACCAGATTTGTTCTGGAAAAGATGGGTGAAAAGAATATCTTCCGCTGTTTCATTAGTTTAAGATCTGGTGTAATTTCATGGCTGGGAAGGTCATGATCATCATAGACTATACAGTGCCTCAAGATTCCTGGTTGATGGGGAAGATTGTTGACACTATCCAGGACAAAAGAGGTCTTGGATGTCAAGTTTGGATCAAGACTGGCTTTCTGTACAGCTCAATTACCAAAATCTGTCCTTTACAAGAGGCAGAAAGCTTTGATAATTGACTTTCACTTTCTTTTTAAATTTAACCGATATATATTACTATATACAATGTTTGATTTTTATTTTGTAATGGTAATTATTATTATTTTTAGACATAATAATTAGGCGGCAGTATTGTAAGGGTAAGAATGTATTTCTTGCAAGCAAATTATGTTTTATGGCTTTCAAGAAGAATGTTTACATGTTCTTTGAGTGTCTCCCGAAATGGTAAGGGACTTCGAATGTTCTGACAACATTTATTGACCATTTAATCATCATTTAACAATGTTTAGAACCATCTAACAAAGTTTGTACAGCTTGTAATAATGTATAGCAACTGATAATAATGTTTAATAAACTGTGGAAAACTCAACTCAATTTTAGTACAAATTTGTTTGAATGAGTCATAGACAATAAAATTCTAATTCCTGCAGGCAATTATAAAGGAAAATAGTCACTTCACTACTGTTTAGCAGGGAATTACTGGCTTCGATAAAGATGGTTCTGTTGAATCTCTATGTTCTACCTTAGTTTATATGCTCATTTTGCATTCCACCACAGAAACAAATTCATCGACACTAACAGGACAACAAACGCATTTCCTCACTGGCAATGGAATAAAATAAAACTAAGTTCAAATGAGGTGGATTGGAAGTAAATTTCTTTAAGATAAAGCCCTTGTGATATCCAACAGATGGTTGGATGACAGAGAGAAGCTTGCTCAAGTTAAGTGAATATTTTTACCATATCAAAGAGATAGATTGCCAGAGAACTTGTGTCACGAAAAATCTCCAGATGCTGAATATTTAAAATAAAAACAGAAAATGCAGCATCTGTGGAAAGAAAAACAAAGTTAATGTTTCAGGTCAAAGACCATCAAAATCTGCGATGAAGATTTTTTGATTTGAAATTATAGCTTTTTCCACTGATGCTGCCTGAACCTGCCAATTTTACCAGTATTTTCAGTTTTCATTTTGATATCATGAGAAGTTTTATTCAACTGCTGATAAGTTAACCTGAAAGAATTAAATTAAGTTTGCATTCAGTTTTGCCACATTAATTGGTGAATACTGCAAAAGTACCTAGAAAAGATCCAGCTTGTATCCTTTACAATCTCTTTAGATAGTTATCTCTTGGATATATTGTCTATTGGGAAGAGTAATAGGTTCAGTGGATTCACAGTGAGATGAGTCTGGACACGAGTGTTACAAGCACATGTGTCTTTAATTACCACACATTTAAACAGTACTCAATTACTATTTCACTTAAGCAATGATATGGATATTTACCTCGGACCAAGCTTGAACTCTCACACGAGTGAGCCTATACTCAGTACGCTCACACCCTAACACACACACACCCTACAAACGGGGACTATTACTCAAAGCCGGATCCCTTACCAATGTGGATGCAGCTCTCTGCAAGTACTGATCTGCACAATCCCATGGCTCATCCTCAGCGTAGTGCACACCTTACCCACAACACTTCCAGTGATGTGCACAGTAGCGACCTGGCATGGAGTGATATCCAGGGCCTGAACCATGAGGCGGGGAGAAAGAAATGTGTTGTGCTTTGGTGTTATATTCGGAGCTTCTAGCCAATAATGATCCTGTGTGATGTAAATAAGCCAATGGCACGATGTACACCAACGAGTGGCCGGAGTCAACCTTGATAGACGGGTGATGTGACTTCCAAAAAAGTTTCAGTCAGGGAGGACACATGACCACCCACAATTCACACATTCCAGACAGCCAGGTAGGCCACATTTCCTCCACAACAACACTTATTCTGAGTTTCACCTAAATCTGTTCTTTTGAAAGGTTAAGAGAGAACAAATCCCATAAACAAACTAATATAAATAAAAGCAAAGTAAGTGTGAAATTTAATCCATTTAATGGCATGTAATAAAGCAGAAATTTCATATTACATGAAATTGCCTTTAAATGACCATATAAAGATTTGCCATTAACATTGCCTGGTGTCCCTCACATTCAGAGGAAGAGAAGCAAAAGAGGGTCCCCATAGACTCACCGAGAGTTCACGGATCTGTCTCCAATATTCATGTAGCCTCTGTAGCTGCACAAGATTCCAGTTCAGTTTAAATCATTGTCAACTTGAGTCCAGATCTACACCTCCAACGTGACGGAGAAGCCCTCGGCATCCTCGGCAATCCTGGCTTTGACATCTGGCTCCGATGAGCCAGCAGTTTGCAGCGAGACGCAAGTCAGCAGCTTTTGCCGCCTTTGTGCGTCCTTCAGCTACAAAGCACCTCCCGGGTCCGCCACCGGAGTCACCGTCCTTAGGGTCATCTACTCGGCTTCTCCTTCTTAGTGGGAGATATTCTCCCTGTTACTGCTCCTCCCACAGAATTTGTGACCCCTTGAGGGTGCTGCTGAACACAGATTCCGCCAATCCTGCTGTTCAGGATTTAAATGAAAATACCATTAGCTCTCTTACCAGGCCATTTAAAGCCTGCATCATCCGGTAATAGGACAGGGTTTTAAGACCCCGAGGAGGAACACTGTGTCTGCTCCCGCTGACTCGGGTCCACCCCAGCGGCAGCGCTGCCTTAACAGCAGTGGCACCTTTTGTTAATTATTACAATAAACAACCAAAGATATGATACAAGATATTGGAAAATCTCATGCACTAATATGATCTTTAGCTTTAATTCCTCATTTGTAATTATAATTTCAACTCACAGGCAACTTCTCTTCAATTCTAACTTTGAGAGCAACTCACTCAGGAAATCATTTCCTTCTCTACCGGAGATCACTCCATCTGCAATTCCCTTGCAATCTACCCTTGAACTTTTAGTATTTAAAAAAAAACTTGATGATTCAGAGTTACATCTTCCTGATTATTTTTCAGAGAAGATCAGTTCCCCAATGTAGAAGGGATCTATTCAGGCTGTAGTGCCTTTCGAAGTTGCCAAAGTTTCCTCCTTGAAGAATAAAAATATCACACAACATGGCAGTTTGATTGATGCACTCCCTCTTTTTGATAGCATCACTTCATATATTTTTATACATCTATGAAAATGATTCCTTCTCACTCAGCTTCAGTGAATTACTCTATTCCCTCTCGGGATAGTTATGGTGTTTGATGTTTTGACCTTTATCACATAAAGCCACTTTGATGAGACACTTGTAAAAAGTCAATAAATAGGTTGCATGTCAACAACAATTTGAGCATTAACATTTCCAAAGATTTTGGAGATTAATCCATTCTTGAATAATGAGTCCAAGTGTAAAGATTCAGAGAAGGAACCATACAGTTAACTTCCTTCTGTTTTAATAGTTCATTCAATAGTCCCTTGATTTGTCATAACATGTTGATGAGGAAATTCTGGTCAATATTTTCTCAGTGTTGATTGATCATGAGTTAACCATAAGCAATTGTCAAATTTTGTGGACCAATTTTCAGGGTAAAAATTAGGGGATCATCTATTACACACGTTGTACTTTTGAGAGCAGTAAGTACCTGTGTTGTCGGAAGCTTTTGTGTGTGAAGGAAATGTATCTGGAATGTGTGTATTGTAGTTGGTCACTCCCCCCTCCTCCCCCACCCCGGGTCTGGAATTTATTTGGAAGTCACATCACCTGTCAATCAAGATTGGGCTCTGCCCACTAATTACATCACACATCAGACAGGTTTAGGCACCGGCCACTAATCAGTATACAGCTTGCCATTGGCTAATTCAAATCACTCAGCATCATTATTGGCTAGACATACAAATTAGCTCTCTATTTAGCACCAGGACAGAGAACATTGTTCTCTCTGCCTTGTGGTCATAGCCCTGGAAATCGCTCCATGCCACCATCGCTACTGTGGACGTCGCTTGGAAGCGTTGTGGGTAAAGTGTGCATTGCACTGGAGCTGAGCTGTAGTATCACCATAGTTTAAACTGATATGGATCGATACTCTCAGTAGAGCCGCATCTCCTGACGATCAGGGGCCTGAGAGTGTGCGTATACCCCTGCGGGTACTGTTTGTACCAGAGCCAATGCCCAATGATCAGGGGTCTGGGAAGGCTGTGCGTTACCTCTACTATAGTGTAAATGCTGGCACCACCTGTTTGAATAATAAATTGTATAAATTGTTTGGTGATAATGAAAGCTATGTGTGATAACAAACCCTTGTGTCCAGACTCATCTTTCTGAGAACCCACTGAATCTGATACTTTCTCAACACAACAGCAGTTGGCCAGGATTATGGTGGTAAGTCTGCATTTGGAGCATCGTGAACTAGGATCGGTAAGCAGCCAGCTGGGACCGGGTGGAAAGTCTGCATTTGGGGCATCATAAGTGGAGCTTGGATGGACAGGTGGCAGGGGCCGAGGCGGGAGTCTGCGGTCAGGGCATCAGTAGCTCAGATGGACAAGCAACCATGGCATAGGCGAGAGTTTGCAGTTGGGGGGCTGGGAGCTCCATTGGGTGGGCTTCTGAGGATTAGGTCAGAAGCTCCGGTGAGTGGGTGGCCAGGGCTGAAAATGTAAGGGGGGGGGGGGGGGGGGTCAACTTTTACATGCAACATATGGAAAATACCAGATATTGGGGCCTAAAATAGGGGGTTAAGTTTTACATTGTGTCAACTATTACATTTGTATATATGCTATACTTATTATGTCTTTGGAGCACTATTTCTCCACCCATTGGTGAATTTGTTATAGGTGATCCTTAGAGGTGAGGTAATGACATTACTGATATAATTAACAAGTAATATGGTTGTAAACATTATCAACAAAAACCTGAATATTCTCAAACAAATTCTAATCAGTAGGCTGGGAAGGGGGCTTGAGTTCACCACAAATGGTCATGTTGGGTTGTTAGAGATGATCTGAATACTGAACTTAGTGGTATGTGGAGGAGCAAAGGTTGAGAACCAATTCTATAAACTATGTTGATATTACTAAATAAGGGGGGGGGGGGAAGTAAATGTGGGAACAAATGAGGCTGGGGAGGAAGGGGGATGTCCAAAGTGAATACTTTGCTTCAGTGCTCACCTGGGAAAGGGGCCCTGGTTAATGTATAGAACAGGTTAAGAAGGAAGTGTTGGATCTTCTTAAAAATATTGAAGTAGATAAGTTGATGGGTCTAGATGGTATATACGCCAGGTTACTACAGGAAGCAAGGGAAAAGATGGCTGGGGCATGGGCAATGATTACTGCATCTTCCCAAGCCTCAGGAGAAGTACCAGAGGATTGAAGAATGGCAAACTAGTCTCCTTATTTAAGAAAGTTAAGAGGGAAAATTGTGGGATTAATAGACCAGCGAGTCTTATGTCAATGGTAGCCAAACTGTTGGAGAGACTTATTATGGACATATTTACAAGCATTTAGTGAAGTATAGTCTTCTCAAACCTAAATTAGTTTTTCAAGAAGGGAACAAAAGAAAGTGATGATGGTAATGCAGTGGATGTGATGTACATGGATTTTAGTAAGGCATTTGTAGGCTCATTCAGAAAGTCATGCCACATGAGATCTATAAAACTTTGACTGTGGATTAAGAAAGCAAATGTTAGTAGATGATGGAACATATTCTGCCTGGAGTTCAGTGACTATTAACGTTCTGCAGGGATCTGTTCTGGGACTAGTGCTCTTTGTGGTTTTTATTATTGACTTAGATGAAGTGGAGGGGTGGATCAGCATGTTTGCAGATGAAACAAAGATTGGAGATGTATGGATTGTGTGGAAGATTGTCATGGGTTACAACAGAATATATATTCAGGATGCAGAATTGGAGTTCAATATGGATAAGTCTGAAGTGATGTACTTTGAAAGGTTAAACTTGAAGGGGAGTATGTAGTTAATGGAAGGATTCTTACCAGTCTGGAAGACCAGTGATCTTGTGGTCCAGGTCCATAGATCCTTCTAGGTTGTCACACAATTTGGCAGGGTGGTTAAGAAGGTGTATGGTGTGCTGGCCTTTAATAATCAATGGATTGAGTTCAAGGGCAATGAGATAATGTTGCCGCTCTGTAAAACTGGTTAAACTACACTTGGAGTATTCAGTTCTGATTGCCTCATTCCAGGAAGGATGCAGATACTTTGGAAGGAGTGTGGAGAATATTGCTTGGATTGGAGAATATGACCTATGGAGCAAGGGTTTGAAGGATGAGTGGTGGCAATAGATGTATATAAGATTAAGAGGAGCATAGATATGGTGGACAGCCTGCACCCTTTTCCTGCGGTGACAATAGCAAATACCAGAGGACATTATTTAAGGTGAGTGGAGGAACGTTTTGAGGAGATATCAGAGGTATTTTTTTACACACAGAGAGGTGGGTGCATTGCTGGGTGCAGTGGTGGGGACTGTTACTATAGGAACATTAAAAAAAACTCTTAGAGTGGTACATGGATATAAGAAAAGTAGAAGGTTATGGGTGTGAGATAAGGAAGGATTAGATTGTTGTGGAATAGGTTTACACTAGGACGTCACAACATCATGGGCCAAAGGGCCTGTACTTTGCTGTAATTTTCTATTCTATTCTCTATAAATATTGGGCAATCAAAGAAACTTCTGTTGTAAAAGCTCAGGCAGAAATCCACTCTGTCAAGTAACATCAGTTAATAGTTTTGTAGAAAGAAATGTTCTCTGGCTAACAATTTAAAGCTTTGTAAATATCTTTTGTTTGGCGGAGGGACTTCAAAGAAATGGGAGCAACAGATTATAGACAATAGATGGCAGTGTACAGACATTACAGAATCTCATCTTTCACCAAATATAAAATTGATTTGTTTTATCTGTGTTCTAGTAAAATGATGCAGAGGGGAAAGAAAACTAACTGGTTATGGCTAATGATTGACAATAAAGTAGTGTTTTTATGTGCACATTATCAAAACCAAAGACATTAGTGGGAATACATGTCAAAGCAGATTGGGTGAAATTGGTCACTGAGTAGGACTGGGCTCAGATATTCTGAGCTCACGTATAAAGGTTGATTCATAAATAAGTACATTTTTCAGAAGCTAACAAATCACAGCTTCAACATGGATTCAATTAATTTAGAAATGTGTAAAAGCTCATTAATAAATTAGACAACATACTCGAGAACTTAACCTTGTGGAATTTTCCTCTGTGGCCTGAGATTAAAGTGTTATCAGGGCCTGTAAAACAAGTTCAAGTTTATTATCAGAGTACATACATGACATCACATACATCCCTAAGGTTCTTTTTCGTGAGGGCCAGGAAGAATTTTGACTTTTCGTTAGTGAAACGGTACTCGAAAAAAGATGCATAGAGAAATGTAGGGAAAGGAAGAAATGTAAGCAGACTGTGCAATGCATAAAATATAACTATAGTATTCAATAATAAATAAAGAGCAAAGTTAGAGTCCTTAAACATGGTCATAGATGTAAAGTGAGTAGATTGGGGGCTTGCTGATGCTTTGTGATGCTCTGGTGCTGATGGAGATTGTGAAGCTGTTCTTGCCAATCCACTCAGATTGGGGTTTGGAGGAGAGGAAATCCAGGATCCAAGTACATAATTGGGTCTTGATGTCGAGTTTTCTGATAATTTTGAGAGGATGATGGTGTTGAATGGCAATCTATAGTCAATAAAGAACATCATGATGTATGTATCTTTGCTATCCAGGTGTTCTAGGGTTTTATGTAGAGCCAGTAAGATGGCATCTGATGTAGACCTGTTGGTGCAGTAGGCAAAATGGAATGGATCCATGTCGGCACTTAGACAGGATCTGATATGCTTCAACACCAGCCTCTCATGTCAGTTCCTCACTATGGATGTGAGTGCCACTGGTTGGTAGTCAATACAATGATTTTAGTGAGGTTGAATGGCTCGTGACCATCTCATGGAGCAGTTTAAACCAAGAAAACATGATTATAGGTCAGAATTTGTTAATGTGCACCAGAACTGAGTAAGACTTGCAGAGGAGAAAACTACAGTTGATTCGATGAAAAGATAGTTTGAATAGGAGCAGTAGTTTGTTCAATTCATCAAATGATGCATGAGGTAGGCACAAGTCTGAGACATAAAATTAGGCCTTTATATAATTTTTCAATAAACCACAATATTTAACCCAGGGGTGGCATGGTTGGCATAGCGGTTAGCGCAAAGCCTTTACAGTGCCAGCGATCGGGACCAGGGTTCAAATCCTGCCCTGTCTGTATGTTCTCCCTGTATCTGTGTGGGTTTTCTCCGGGGGCTCCGGTTTCCTCCCACCATTCAAAATGTACCAAGGGTGTAGATTAGTGAGTTGTGGGTTTGGTAGCATGGCCTGTGGGCCAAAATGGCCTGTTACCATGCTGAATGTCTAAATTTTAAAAATTAATTGAAATATTTTTTAAAAAATGCAATATACAACAATTATTAAATCTATTTTCAAAGCTTGTGATATTATCAGCCAAAGGAAAATATTAGATGAGATAAAGACATGGACACATTTAAGAAAAGCTAGATAAATACACAAGGGTGCAAATATACAAAAGGAGCTAGACTCAGAATTGTCTAGTAATAATGCACAGGAGGCTATTAGGCAAATCGTTCCTTCACTGATGCTTTGAAAAGGCTGTCCAGTTAATTCCACTCCTCTGCTTTATTTCCTCAGAGCGTTGTTTTCCCCTTTACGTGCTTATCCATTTCCCTTTGAAAGTACTGTTAAATCGACTTCAGCCACACTCTAGTCAGTATATTTCACTTCACATCACAGCTTGCAGGGTTATTTATTTTCCTTTTGTTGCCTCTGGTTCTTTTGCCAATCACTTCAAATCTTTACTGTCTGGAAAATGTCCCTTTGCCCCTTACACAATTTCTGCTGATGTATTCCAACAAAACCATTCAAGTTTGGAATACCTCTCAAATCTCCTCTTAATCTTCTCTCCTTGTGACATAAACATCCCCAGTTTTAGTTTCCTGGGGATTTACCTCTCCAATCCTACAAGAGGTTCCATTGATTTCAGTAAGCATTACTGTGTGCAAATGAGTATGATGTGAATGGGTTAAGATGAGCAAATTTTTAGTACAAATATATCATTTTAATGTAATATTTCAGATTAGTTCTGTGTTTTGTATATTTTTATTAGCATTTTATATTTTTTAATACATTTTAATTCGTGTTTTTCTTTGCAACCATGCACCTCAGTGCTAAAAGGTTTTAAATGTTGCCATGTCAGGGCATTTATAAACTTAAAAGCCAGCCTCTGCCCCCAGTGTTGCCCTCTGTCAAAGCTGGTCTGTGGCTTTTCATAGGTGGGTCACAGTAACATGTTGCCTGTGGCCTAGTTGCCATTGAAATTTTGATGCTTGATTAAAACAGGTCGAGGGTCAGAGTTTATCCCTTCCTCATATGACCGAGGAAATTATAAGTGTGTGAGGACCTGCCAGTAATGACTTCAGCACGGAGCTCAATTAACCTGAAAAAAATGCCTCCAAAATTGATTATTGAGGCTTCAACTATACATTAGTCTCCAGTTCAAAAAGCTATATTAACAAATACTGCGCATCCTTAGCTATTTTTGAGTCCTCCATGATCCTTTAATGACGCCATAGAGTCTATTCTATTGTGCTACCAAAATACTTTATCAAGGTAATGGGAATGTAATGTGCTTTTAAAAATTCCTTTTTGACTTTCAGTCATTAATCACTAGTTTTTCAAGTGACGAGTAACTCTGGCCTAGATTATTATATCGAGAAAGCTTCCCATTGGCAAACACTAGATGGAATAGACTATAATTGTTTGGTTTATTTTTCTGGCCCATATTGAACAGATGTTAAAAATTTAAATCCATAGTTTAGTGATAATTGGGTCAATGATCCAAGCCTTCAGATTCCAGTCCAACAACTCAACCAAAATGTTGCAATAACTTTAAATTAAGGTCATTGTATTTAAATTCAAGACATGAAATAAATCTGGAATAAAGTTGCTGGTAATGGTGTCTATGAAACTACTGGATTAATATTTAATGTTCTTCATGGCACAAAGCTGCATCTCTATCCTGTTGACCTAAAAGTGGGTAACTCTTAATCACTCCGTGAAATTGCATTGAGAAGGCCAGTAAGTTCCGTTTGGGATGACATTAAATGCCCACCTTGTCAGAGGCACGCACATTTAATGAATGAATAATAGATGGGACACTCTTTTCATTGTGCTTTTTACAATATTGGAAGTTAGTGATAAGTGTTGTACTTGGATGTCGATCAGCTTAAAACAAGTTTATCCAGCCTTCAGATTCTTGGTGAACAAAATCAAAACTTTTTGTGAAAGTGAATATGCTAATAGGTAAACCATCAGTATAACGCACAGCTGTTTATATTTCTAGCTTTAATGAAGGCAATAAATTAGTGAGAAAATATGTTGATGAATTTGGCATAATGTAATAGTCTATGGAAACTAATAGCCCTTTTCTACATGATCATTTTAGGTGTAATTAATGGCTAATTGCACAAATATGTTGCTCTCTAAAACACTGGAAGACTTATTTTGGCTTGTATGTCTTATGTTTAAGTACAGAGACTATATTACCAAAGTAAATCTAATATGAGCAGCTGTGGATACAATTTTTCACGGTAATTACTTTTGCATTTTAATTGGATCATTATCAAATGAAATTAAAGTTAATCCGCATCATTTAGGAATATATATTAAAACATTAGTGGAATTCCCTGTGCACGTATGGCAGGTTCCATTTCAAAAAGGATCAAAATATGATATAAAAACACATTATTTTGCAAGTTTATGAGAAAAATTAACATAAATAGCATGGATCAACTCTATTTATATTGATTATATTATATTAACATTTTATATTTCCCAAAAAGAGAGAAAAAAAACCCCAAAATGTTGAAAATTCTCAGCATGCCAGGTCAGGGATTGAAGCCTTAGACAAGAGCAGGGATGGGAAAAGGAGATAGATTAGATTATTCCTTTTTGAGAATATTTTGTCAACAGTAACAAAACATAGATATTACACTTTGAAATCAATTTAGGCAATCTGCCATGAAGATAATTCAGAATTCCTTAATGAGGGGGCAGACATAAGAAGGCACATATTTAGTAAACATCTGTGTTGTGCTCATTTAACATCTGTAGACCCTGGCAAATTAGAATGGTAAATCTTAAGCAGCTAGCAGTCTGGATAAAAACAGAACAAAAAATCCATTATTAATAACAAAGAACACAACATACATGCATCTAATCTTGTACTTATACACTAAAGGGAATCTGAGACATAATGAAAAAGACATAAAGAACTTTAAAATTGACTTGCAGTTGAGAAACTCACAATAGCTTCTATAGATTCATGCAAAGGAAACATTAGATCATCTAGGATACATTGAGTTCCTATCATTGTGGGGACTAGATATTCAGTGGTAAACTTTTACATAAAGCAGTTTGCAGAAGGTTGTATTCACTTAACTGAAAGGAAAAGGGAGTGGACATTCCACATCAAACTGCAATTGCTTTAAGTAAATCAAAAATATCAAGAGAATACACTGAAAATTTCCACAGGGTGTTTTTACATTCTTACTGAAAAACTATTCTTAAGGATTAAGGATCAATAGAGGGAGAATAATTCTTGATAGATATATCATGGTAAGGTTCATTGTGAAAAGGTTAATAGTAAACACATTGGAGAAAGATGCAAGAACTTTGAACTGAGAAAATTTGGGAACTTCTAATATAGACAGGGAAAGATTAAGAAAGATGTCCAATATGTTTCCTTATGCTTAGGACAAGCTAGAATAAGGCCATTTGGCCTATCAGATCTATGCCAGATTCCAGGAAGCATTCCTATGAGTTCCTTTCCCTTTCTTATTTCTCTGTATTTCTGCAACTTATTCTCCATTGCACAGGTCCATCAATTCCTTTTCAATTAATTTTGCAACTAACCTACACAAAATTACACTTTACATTTAGAACTCCAATGAACCTACCAGCATGCCATTTAATTGTGGGAGGAAAGCTGAGCACCTATCGGGGTCCTACCGAGTCACAGGGCGCATGTGCAAGCTCCACAAAGATAATATCCGAGATTAAAGTTGAACCTGGGTTCCTGGAACTGTGAGACAGCAGGCTTTAACCGCCATATCTTCGGTGCTGCTACCAGATAAAGATAAAAAGAATTGTTGACTCTTGTTTGGGTGAATGAAAGAAAGCAAAAGGAAAATAATATCAGTTTAGAATAGTAATTAAAAATCAAAAGTGAAAATAAGGAAAAGGAGCAGATATAACTTGAGTGCTCCAGAGGGATTGAAAAGTCAGCAGATTAACACAATGAATGGGAAATTTTCAGAGAAGTGAGTTTAGAAATTCTGTGATGTAGTTTGTTTATGTGCGTCACTCACTTGAATGTCTGAGACTGAAAATGTAAAAAAAAGTCCAAAATTGGTGAGAGGCCGGTTTCCTCCCACCCTCCAAAAATATATGGGGTTTGTAGGTTAATTGGTGCATTTGGATGGCACAGACACATGGCACAAGGGCCTGCCTGCTACTCTGGTGTATGTCTACATTTTAAAAACATTAAACTCAAAAGGTTAGTACATAAAATTCAGCAAATTTGTTAAAGGCAAATCATATTGACAAATTTTATAAATTTTTTCTGGCAAAGTAACAAAGATGGTAATTTGGTTGTGGAGGTAGGCTTTTTGAAGGGTTTCAATCATTCACTTCAGGATCTATGCCAGTAGAATATTTAAATAATTGTCTGATTTACTATTTTTCCTTCCAAAGTGGATGACCTCACATTTACCAGCATTGTAAATCCTATATCTCTTTGAAAGTCTATGTTACACAGTTTGCTTTTCCATGCAATTTAGTGGAAAATGAAAGACCTTAATTATGTGGAGAAATAAATGGTTTAGTTGTTATGCATAGTCCATAGAAGATTAAGTGGCAATTTTTTAGAATAGATCATAATATTTATAGACAGCTTCTTTGCTTATTGATATAATATAGGCTTTGCTGGTAGTTTACTCAATGATTTGCGGACTCTGCCTTGATGGGCCATTTTAGGGAGGATTTAAGTGTCAACCAGATTGCTGTGCATCCAGTAACAAGTAGCCTGGAGCGGGTAATCATGGTAAAGTTTCTTCCCTTGCAGACATTATTGAAGCAGATGGATTTTTATGACAATCTGGAAGTTTCACAGCCACCATTACCGAAACCAGTTTTCTAATTTCAGTTTTATTTAATTACCCGTCTTTAATTTCCCCAGCTGCTGTTGCAGGACTCGCCCTCACATTTTTGGATTCCCTCAAGGCCCCTGAGTTACTGATCCTATAATGTAACCAAGTCGGTAAGAGCAGTAGTTTCCAGCAGCAGGAAGACCAGTAGTTGCAAATTTAAGGTGATTGCTGAGAGAACACATCTGCTCCAGATTTGGAATCATTTCCTTAAAGGAAATGGAAGTAAATTCAGCAGTTAATTTTCAAAGTTTCTTGAATTAAAACAAGAGAAGGAAATATTTACAGGAAGAAATAGAACTGAGGTGGGACTAATGGAAAGACTCTTTTAAGAGCAGCGACAACACAACAGACCAAATGGTTGAATGAAGAAACACAAAAAGTGCAGACGCTGGAATCTCGAGCAAACAATGAGAAGCTGGGGGGACTCGGAGGGTCAGACAGCATCCATGGATAGAAATGGCCAGTCAAAATCTTGACTAAATAGGAAGGGGTGATATATTGTACATTAAGGAGGGAAAAAGTGGGTGAGGTGGGAGGAATAAGAAGCTGAAATGGGTGAAGAGGAAACAGAATGGAAAAAAATGGTCTCCTGTGTCAAATCATTCCTTTAGGGAATTTTATGAAGGCATTAAATAGTAAGTAAGTAAAAAAAAGCTTTTGGGCTGGGGAAAAAAATCAATCCAGCAAGGCTCACTGAGTTAAATGGTCTCCATATTAACATATAAAAAAGAGCAGGAAAACTATTTAAGACTAAAACACAAGTAGAATTAGACCATTCGGCCCATCAAGTATGCTCTGCCATTCAAATCACAGCTGATGTATTTTTCCTTTCAACCACATTCTTGTGTCTCCTCCCCATAATTTTTGATGCCTTTACTAATCAGGTACCTGTCTGTGGTAACACGTTCCACAGATTTACAACCCTCTAGCTTTCCAGCTGAAGAAAGCTTTCCACATCTCTGTCTGTATGTTGGATGAGGAGGCCAGTGGAGGTGCTAAGTAACGATGAGGGGAATCCTGTCCTTGTTGTGTCTGGGGGTGGACATTGCAGTTTCCTTCCTTACTACTGACTCAACCTGCAAGTTAACCCTTAGGGAATCCTGCACTATGATTTGTCCCTTTGGACCTCCACTTTCTGAATTTCCTCCATATTTAGAAAACAGTCTACTTCTTGATTCCTTTTACCAAAGTCCATGACCATATACTTCCTGATGCTCTATTCCAGCTATTTTTTTGCTCATTATCCCAATGTGTCGAAGTTCCTATGCAGACTCCCTACTTCCTCAACGTTACTCTCCCCTCCACCTCTCTTTGTGTCATTTGCAAACAACTTGAAAAATAGCGGACCCAACACTGACCTCTGAGGAATACCACTAGTCACCCAGTCAGAAAAGGTCCACTTTATTCCTTCTCTTTGCTGTCTGCAGTCAGCTAATCCTCTATCCCTGCCAGTTCCTTTTCCATAAAAACATGAGCTCTCATCTTGTTGCGCAGCCGCATGTGCAGCAGCTTGTCAAAGGCCTGAAAATCCAAGTAAGCCACATCCACTGACTCTCTTCTGTCTAACCAGCTTGTTCTTCCTCAAAGAGCTCCAACAGATTTGTTAGGCAAGATAACTCCCAAAGGAAACCATGCTAACTTTGGCTTATTTTATTTTGTGTTTTCAAGTACTTCAAAACCTCATCCTTATTAGTAGATTTAGAATCTTGCCAATTATTGAAGTCAGGCCCGTAATTTCCTGCCCTTTTGCCTCTCTTCCTTCTTAAAGAAGTCCCTTAGAACTATTCCCAACTCTAGCGATTAATGAAAGATCACAACTAATGCATTCACAATTTCCTCAGCTATCTCTTTCAGAACCCCAGTGTTTGGTCCATTCACTCCAGGTAACATCCACTTTCAACCCTTTCAGCTTCCAAAGCACTTTCTCCAAAGGAAATGGGCCAATGACAATTTTTCTTAAGCAGAATTTCAGTAACAACTGGGTCTAGAGCAGTGATTCTCACCCTTCCCTTCCCACTCACCTATCACCTTAAGCAATCCTGCACTAATCACAGAGCACCGATGGCATAGGGATTACTTAAAGTGGGATGTGCGTGGAAAGAAAAAG
The DNA here is from genome assembly GCF_036971445.1 of Narcine bancroftii. NCBI lineage: Eukaryota > Metazoa > Chordata > Chondrichthyes > Torpediniformes > Narcinidae > Narcine > Narcine bancroftii. The sequence continues at coordinate 4,222,442 of NC_091478.1, forward strand.
GTTGAGAACCACTGGGTTGATGTGTGATCATGTGTAAACACTTAAGGCAATAAAGTAATGGTGAAATACACCTCAAACAAAACCAAAAGCAAATATCATATCTGAAGTTATTCCTCCTGCATATATTGTATTTAGTATCAGTAAGTAAATGTGGTGGTACACCACCGGCCTACTGCAGGGGGCAACCTCTGTACGTGCAGGAGTGTAAGGGGACAGGACAACAACTGGCCGGCTGTCAATCAGTCGGCCTGAATGGATCAAGCCCCACCTGGTCGGGTGTCAATCACCTTCTGGATAGAAGCCTGTGCCGGCCTCACTCAGAGTTGCTGCAGCCACAGCCAGCCTTGGCTCAGTGGAAGCCTTTGTGGATTAAAGCCTGTTGCACAGTCTTTATCTTTGTGTGTATCTGATTCTGGCTAACACCGCACCACAGTAAAAATTAGAACCTCTTCCTTTTTTACATTTCTTTCTCACTTTTCTTCTTCCCACCCTACCTTTCCACTTGAAAGCGGGTTCGGTATATTCTCAACTTAAATTTGGGTTTTTTAAGCTATATAATTGGACAATCATTTTGGCCAAAATATAAAATAGTATGTAGGCTGCCTGGGCCTTAATATTAAAAATATCCAGCAATAAATTGGTAAGATGACTGAAAAAAAATAGATGAAATATGAATTCTTGAAAACACTGCATTCTGACGTGAAAGAGGGAAATTCTTGATTCCTCTATTACTCATGATTACTAAAAGTTTTACAAAGGATATGTATTTTTATCCTTTCATAACTCTAACTCACTGGATGGATCGTTCTGGAAGGTCAGGAAATCTTGCACACATTTTCTTGTGCACCTTCTTCGGGGCTGTATTTCCATTATGCCCATGATGTCAACTCACCACAACTATTAAGTACTTTTTAGTTCAAGGCAGCTTCTGCATTCATCATGGAGAGATCATTTGTGTGTAGCCAAAACTCTAGTCCTTTTAAAGCATAAATTGCCTGATAGATTGGGTGATTTGGGAGAAGGAAAATGCAAACACATCTGTGCTGCTACAGTCTTCAGGGAACAAGGCTGCGACAGTATTCAAACAATTACAATGATTGTCTTCTGTGATTAATGCTCACACATTGTCACTTGTGACAATGACTGAAATATATCTTAGGAGCAAGACATCATTCTGGTCATTTTTCTTCTCTGTGCAAAGGTCTCACAAGTAGATGAAGAGCTATAAATAGAACAATGCTAATTAAATCCTCAAAGGAAAAAAACCTGAGGAAGAATCTATGCCAATCTGGATATAAATGCAGGCTACTTCAATGGACTACTTGAAGCAGAAAGTTAGGCATTAACATCCTAATTAATAATGTCCCAAAGTGTATAAAGTTTTTTTTCCATAATAGCCACCGAGGGAGTATGTTTAGAAATTAATCGGGCAGAGGAGAGAATTTTTCAAAACCAGCACTAATATTAAGGTATGAAACAAAAGGCTACATGATTGTATTAAAAGCTCAAAAATACTGGAGGAACTCAGCAAGTCACGCAGTGTCCTTTGGAAGCAAAGATAGATAACCGACATTTCGGGGCTAAACCCTCCTTCAAAGTATTGAAACCCTTGAAAAAGGGGTCAGGCCAGAATTGTTAGATATATAGTTTTAACTCCAATGGACGCTATATGACCTGCTGAGTTCCTCCAGCATTTTTGTGTTTCAAATATTAAGCTATTTCAGCAATATATATAATTTTAGGAATATAACAACTTTTATGAAAGTACATGCACACTAAATAATTGTGACATGAGTGGAATTTGCTGAGTATTGCAGAAAACAGATGGAATGATCAAAGAATTATCATTCCACTATCCTTTAAACACTTTAGATAATTTCTAGTAGAGTAAATAGAATATGTCAGATACATAAATAAACAAGGATACAGAAGTAAATTCCGAAAAAAAGAACTGTATATATTGAACATTTAAACGACAGGGGTTTGCAATTTCTCCACAATTAAAGACATACATTATATGAAATGCATTTATAAAGCACAAGAAAATGTCACAACAGTAAAAAAAATTAGTATTTGTGATTCAAGATGTAATTCAATTGCCTTAATATATATAAATTGGTGGCAATTTATATATTAAAACTCATCGAACCAGTTGAATGCCAATGTACGACTTGAGCAATCAGTTTGTTTAGTTAATGGACCTAGAAGTGTTGCAACAAGTAATAGAAGCTAGAATAGTTCCCATCAGATCTGGATAATTGGATTAATGTCGATGGATAGAATAATCCCACTGCATAAGAAACAGGATAATTGTGACTGCTGTCTGCTAGCAAAATGAATGAGTTCCAACAATGGGCCTGTTTAAACCAATCCCCTCTAGATTTACCCTTTTCATCCTGTATCTAGTCATTCTGATACATATGTAGGTCCCATTTGGAAAGCAAATGCATACTGGAGAGTACAGAGGGTAGTCATCAGGATGTTACCTGAAATGGAGCATTACAGTAATCAGGAGAAACCTCATAGGCTTGGCTCTTTTTCCCTGGGGCAGAGGAAGCGGAGGGGTGACCTAATAGAAATATATGAAATTATGAGGGAGATAAATTTGATAGACAATAGGGTGGTGTTTTCAAGATAGAGGTAGAAAGTTGAAAGGCAATCTAAGGAGAATTTTATTTACACATCCATAAGACATAGGACCAGAAATAGTCTATTCAGCCCATCAAGTCTGTCCCGTCATGAGCCAATCCATTTTCCCACTCAACCCCTCCGTCCGGCCTTCTCCCCATAACTGTTCATGTCCTGAATAATCAAGAAATTATCCATCTCTCCTGGCCTCCACAACCACCTGTGGCAACAAATTCCACAGATTCACCTCCCTCTGGCTAAAGAGATCCCTCTGCATCTCTGTTCTGAGTGGATGCCCTTCAATCTGAAGTTGTGCCCTCTCTCCCACCATGGGAAACAACTTTTACTCTGTCCATGCCTTTCAATTTTCAAATGTTTAAAATGCGATCCCCCTCATTCTCTTAAATTCCAACAAGTATAGGTCAAGAGCTGTCAAACGTTCCTCATATAACATTTTAATTCCCAGAAACATCCTTGTGAACCTCCTCTGTACACTCTCTAATATCAGCCCATTTCTTAAATGAGGAGCCCAAAACTGTTCAAATTACTCCAAGTGAGGTCTCATCAGTTCCTTATAAAGCCTCAACATCGTATCCCTGCTCTTCTATTCCCCTTAAATTAATGCCAGCATTGCATTTCTCTTCTTAACCCTGACTCAACCTGCAAGTTTATCTTCAGGTTTATCTCCAGGACCCTTTGCATCTGGGAATTTTCAATTTTCTCCCCTTTTAGAAAATAGTCTGCCTGTTTATTTTTTTTCTACCAAAATGCATGATCATACACATTCTGACATTTTATTCAGCAGGTGGTTGGAATTTGAACTGTGGAGCTCTCAGGCATCATTGGTTTTGGACCTATTAGTGTGGGCAGGAAGAACGTGCAGCACAGACACGGTGACCAAACTTGATGACTCCATATGTCTCTTGCATATCTCAGGCAAATTGCCTTCAAGTTTTGTTATAATTTGTTGGAATTTAAGCACTTGTAATTTCAATTTGTGAATGACTGATGTCATAGTAGCTCCTGCCTAGAACGTGGAACACTACAGCCCTTGGGGCCACAATGTTGAGCTGACCCCTATCTACTAAAAAAAAGGAACCCTCCTACCTCATAACCTTTCTTTCATCTATGTGCCTGTCTAAGAGTCTCTTAAATGCCCTGACTATTCCGTCCCCCCCCCCACCCCCACCACTCCTAGCACCACATATCTTTGTGTAAAAAATAACTTACCCCTGATATCTCTCCTAAATTTACCTCCCTTCATTTTGTACAGATGCCCTCTGATCTTTTCTACTCCTGCCTTGGGAAAAAGGTGCTGGCTGTCTACCTTATCCATGCCTCTCATAACCCTTGTTTATTAAGTCACCTCTCACCCTTCACTCCAGAGAGAAAAGCCCTAGATTTTTGTGTGGCTTTACATAACTTTTTGGAACAAGTTACAGAAATTGCTTTTCTGCAATGTCCTGATTTATTTTTATTAGGAAATATTGAAGGTGAAGGTCCTAAATTGAAACTGTCAATTTATCAACTGAAATCTGTTAAATTAGGATTAGTGGTAACAAGGAAATGTATTGCAATTACATGATACATGTAATCATTGATTCTCCCAAGGTAGCTCGCTGAAATTCAAAGTTGTATTCCTGTGGAAAAAATAAATCACCTGTAATTTAAGAAATAAATACCTGAAGTTTTTACAAATTTGGCACCCGTACACCCAAATAATAGGATTAAATTTGTAATTATATCCTTCTTTTCCCTCCAGACCTACGGGATTCTCCCCTGTATGTTTATGTTAGATCTGGTGATTTGTACTGGGCGACATCTTTCTCCGCAATCCAAAGATTTTACTTTCTCTTTTTCTTTTCCTTTCTTTTTATAGCCATAAAGTTATTTTTTCATTTTGTATATTGTAGCGCCTTTGGAAGACTACACAAAAGAGTCTGGAAAAACAACCAACTGAAAAACCTCACAAAGATAAGCGTATACAGAGCCGTTGTCATACCCACACTCCTGTTCGGCTCCGAATCATGGGTCCTCTACCGGCACCACCTACGGCTCCTAGAACGCTTCCACCAGCGTTGTCTCCGCTCCATCCTCAACATCCATTGGAGCGCTCACACCCCTATCGTCGAGGTACTCGAGATGGCAGAGGTCGACAGCATCGAGTCCACGCTGCTGAAGATCCAGCTGCGCTGGATGGGTCACGTCTCCAGAATGGAGGACCATCGCCTTCCCAAGATCGTATTATATGGCGAGCTCTCCACTGGCCACCGTGACAGAGGTGCACCAAAGAAAAGGTACAAGGACTGCCTAAAGAAATCTCTTGGTGCCTGCCACATTGACCACCGCCAGTGGGCTGATAACGCCTCAAACCGTGCATCTTGGCGCCTCACAGTTTGGCGGGCAGCAGCCTCCTTTGAAGAAGACCGCAGAGCCCACCTCACTGACAAAAGGCAAAGGAGGAAAAACCCAACACCCAACCCCAACCAACCAATTTTCCCTTGCAACCGCTGCAATCGTGTCTGCCTGTCCCGCATCGGACTGGTCAGCCACAAACGAGCCTGCAGCTGACGTGGACTTTTTACCCCCTCCATAAATCTTCGTCCGCGAAGCCAAGCCAAAGTAAGAAAGAAGATATTGTTTCCTTGAGGGGGGTGACTAAGTTGGAGGGAGGGTTTTTTGGGGAGGGGTGAAAACCATCATGTATGTAATCAATTTGTTTTTTTTGATATCTGTATTATTATAACTATGTATGGACTATGTATGTAATAACTGCATGTATGGAATTTTAAATAAAATATTTAAGAAATAAGTCGCTACATGAGGTTTTCTGTTACGAACCTGGACACTTTTTGCTCTTTTGCATTGCAACTTAAACTGCATTTATTCCTGGGGTAATTATACACTATATATGGAAATCAGTCTAGACACATCTGTTCATATGTCCTCTGAGAGGGTGAAACATGGAAATCGACAGGCGCTGTGACTGTAGTAAAAACCGAGAGCAAATGATGGAGGAACTCCGCCTGTTTTGTAGCGTCTATAGGAGGTAAAGATATATGAGACCTTCTGCAAAGTATAACCAAAAAGCAGGCTGGTGTCTCAATAAAGACTGAGAGAGAGAGATCGAAGAATGGGAGGGGTGGGAGCCTCGACCAGCAAACAAAAGGTATTAATTGGATAGGATAAGAGGAAAGGTGAGAATTGATTTTTGGTCTGTGAAAGGAGAAAGGGAAATGGGAAGAGAGAGAGAGAGAGAGCTGGGGGAAAGGTGACAGGGGATAGAAGAAGGGTAGGGGAGTGGTTTAATGGAAACTGAAGAAGTTGATGTTAATGCAATCTGGTTAGGGGATTCCCAAACAGAAGATGAGGTGTTGTTTCTCCAATTTGCAATTTGAGACCATGGACAGACAGGTCAGCAAGGGAATGGGATAGGGAATTGAAATGGGTGGCCACTGGGAGATCCATATTATTGTGGTGGACAGAGCCAAGGTGCTCAATGAAGTGACCTCCCAGTCTGTGCCTAGTCTCTCCAATGTAGAGAAGACCACAATGGGAGCACCAGATGCAGTAGACGATCCCTGCAGATTTGCAAGTAAAGTATTGATTCACTTGGAAGGACTGTTTGGGGCCACAAATGGTGGTGAGGCAGGATGTGTGAGCATAAATGGAGCATCTCCTGCAGTCACAGAGTTAGGTGCCAAGGGTACAATCGATGGGGAGGGAGGAGTGGACAAAGGAATCATGGAGGGAGTGGTCCCTGTGGGGAGAGAAAGGAGGAGAAGGGAATGGTGGGATCATGTAAGAGGTAGTGGAAATTGTTGGGCACAGAGGCTAGAGGGGTGGAAGGTGAGGACCAAGGAAATTATTTCTTGTTGCACGTGGGAGCGGAGAGGGCCAGGGCAGATGCGCGGGTAATAGAGGATATGCGGGTGAGAGTCGAGTTGATGGTGGTAGAGGGAAAGTCATGTGCTTGGAGGAGGACATCAAACAAGATTTGTTCACGATATCATTGTGGCCATTTCTCCAATGATCAAATCACAACGGTGAATTATGGCCATTGTTAAATAAGCATAAAAATGAAGCAACCCCCAAAACAAATGGATTTGGAGACATGATTTAAAGGACTGATCTCAATAACCCCGTCATGGCCTCTGGTAGAGAACTTTTCAATGTTTAATTCTTATGCACAATCAAAATGCGATTCTGGGGATGACTGCAATATGTCATTGTTCTGTGGCTCATTGCAGTAAGTTGGTACCTCATGGTGGTTTTCAGCCACTCGTAGAATGGGGCACAGGGCAGATCAATTCATTAGGTGAAGATGATTCTCAAGCCTGTTGTTTGGTTATACCTTGAAGAAGGTCGCGTATATCTTCACCTTTTATGGACGCTGTGAGACTGGCTGAGTTCCTCCAGCATTTACTGTATGTTTTTACTCCAATCAGAGTGCCTGCAGACTTCTGTGAGCTGTGTCTCCCTTGTGTTATAATTTGCCTGCTCACCATGACATCTGTTTCTGCTGCTTCTGTGCTGATTTGCTTCAGTGGTTTACATGGCAAGTGGAGCAGCAGCTGTGAACCACAGTTAAACAAGGAAATCTGCAGATTCAGGGGTCAAGTGAAATAGACACAAGTGCTCCAGAAACTCAGCTGGTCACAAGAAGTAAAAATTAACCAATGTTTTGGGCCTGGGGTCTTCCCCTCCTTTACTGGTCCTCCTACTCCTGCCCACAACATAAAACAGAGAACATAGAACACTTCAGCTCAGTACCTCTTAAATGGCCCTAATAGTTAAGCATCCACCACCATCCCTGGCAAGGTATTTTAGCTCTGGGACCTTGTCAAATTTCTTAGTAAAATCCATGTAGACCACATCTACCACCCCCTACCCTCATCAATTTCTTTTGTTACCTCCTTAAAAAACTCAGTTTGACTCATGAGGCTCGACTTTCCCTTCACAAAGCCATGCTGACAATCCTTGAGTAGAGTGCACTTCTCCAAATGCTCATAGATCCTATCTTTAAGAATCCTTTCCATTAATTTGCACACCACTGACCTAAAACTCATTGGTCTATAATTCCCAGGATTCTCCCTATTATCTTTTTAAATTAAAATGGCCATTCACCAATCCTCCGGCACCTACCTGATGGCCAAAGGGGATTCAAAGATCATAGCTACTGCCCCAGCTATCTCTTCCCTCATCTCCCACAGCAACCTGGGGTATATTGCATCCGGCCCCAGGGATTTATCAATCTTAATGTTTTTAATACTTCCTCTTCCTTAACTTCAGCACCGTTCAGCACATCAGCCTGATCAAGGTAATTTTCTCTTGTGAAAACTGAAGCAAAGTATTCACTTAGACCTCCCTAACCTCTTCTGCCTCCAGGCACATGTTGCCTCCTTTATCCTTTAGTAGCCCCACCTTCATTCTTGTTATTCTTCTGTTCTTTACCTATGCAAAGAATGTCTTAGGGTTCCCCTGTATCCTACATCCCAAGGCCTTCTCATGCCCCCTTTGAGCTTTCCTTAAGCACTTTCCTGGCTACCACATACTTCTCATGAACCCTTCCTGATTCCTGATTCCTAAATCTGTTTCCTTCTTCTTCTTGACCAGTTGCCTCACCTGTTTCGTCAACCATGGTTCCTTTTTCCTAACATCTTTTCCTTGTCCCAGTGGGACAAGCCTATCCTGAACCCAGCATGTGTTCCTAAACTTCTTCCACATTAGTTCTGTGCTTTCGCCCTTGAATGTCTGATTCCAATTTACTCTTGCTAATTCCTGCCTCATCCCATTGTGATTAGCCCTTCCCCAATTAAACATTTGCCCATTTTGTCTGCTTTTATCCTTTTCCATAGCTATGTGAAAGCTCAGAGAGTTGTGGTCGATCTCACCAAAATGCTCCCCCCCCGAGAAGTCCACCACCTGACCAGGTTCATTACGCAGTATTAGATTTAGTATGGCCTTTCCTTTCATTGGCTGGTCCACAGACTGTGTCAGGAATCCTTCTTGAACACACCTAACAAATTCAATCCATCTAACCCTCTTATAGTCATAAAGTGCCTGTCAATATTGGGTAAGCTGAAATCTCCCATAACAACAACCCTGTATTTCCCACACCTTTCCAAAATCTACCTGCTTATCTGTTCATTGCTGTCCCGAGGGCTATTTGGGGGCCTATAGATGACTCCCAGCAAGGTGATAGCTCCCTTCCTATTTCTGACTTCCACCCACACTGACTCAGTGGACAGTCCCTCTGCAGTGTCTTCTTTCTCTATAGCCATGATACTATCCCTAACCAGTAATGCTACTCTCCCGCCTCTTACCTTTTAAAAGACCTAAACCCTAGTACCTGCATCAGCCAATCATGCCCTTCCTCCAGCCAAGACACTGTAACAGCCACAACATCACATTTCCACATACTGATCCAAGCTCTAAGTTGATCTTTTTATTCCTAATATTTCAAACATCGAAACGACACATTTCAAACCCTCTAACTGACTACATTTAGGTTTCATCCACTCCCTGTCCTTCCTCACAAACTCAGAGCACATAGCATCATGCTTTTGATCTTATGCCCTATTCTTACACTCACATTCTGATTCCCATCCTCTGCCAAACTAGTTTAAACCCTCCTCAACAGCTCTAGCAAATCTGCCCACCAGGATATTGGTCCCTTTCCAATTCAGGTGCAAGTATCCTTGTAATACAGGTCAGACCTTCTCAAGAAGAGATTCCAATGATCCCAAAATGTGAACCCTGTCCCCTGCATCAACTCTTCAGCGACACATTAATTTGCCACAACTTCCTATTCTTACCCTCCCTGGCACGTGGCAAAGGTGGTTCCCGACATCACTGCTCTCCCAAGTCTCTCACTCCTCCTCTTCCAGTGATGGTCCCAAAATTACAATATTACAATAGGAAATTACATGCAGGCTGATGCAGGCCATGTGAGTTCCCCTGTCTTCTACCTCAGTGTCATTCTTTTGGACCCAAGCACATCCTCCTCCTTCTAGCCCATCTTGCAAATGGATTTTCTCCCTCATAATTTTCCTGGCTATTGGCCCGAGCAGGAACAGAACCACCCAGGTCAGGATGGCAGTGGTGACCAGATGTCCCACCAGCGCTGGGATAACCCTGAAGCTCTCGGGAGTCACAGTCAGAGTCATAGGGACCCTTGAAGAGTCTGGTAATCAGACCCCACTCCCTGATGTCCCCACCTGTCCCCCATCTGCCCAGGACTATATATCCGACTCCAGCAAGGAGGTGTTCCAAACCTGGACTGTAGCAACCACCCAGTCCCACAGGGACACATTTTCCTCGAGGCCATTAATAATGCCCTATGGATGCCACTGGAAGCCCACCCAGGATGCCTTCTTTCCAACAGGACACGCTCACTGGCTTCCTGGCTCTCTTCTTCACCCCTATTTGAAAGGGATGACTGAGAACTCCCATGTCAGTACAGGAACACATGGTCTCTGCCCTAGCCTTCTAGGATTCAGATACATAGGGGTGGGATATCCACACTATGGGTCTGCATGTTTATTATCCTCACCGTCTATCCATCCCCATCCCCCAATCCCCCTGCAGCATCATGGATCTGAACCTGACTGGGTCCAGCTGCCAACTTCCAACTGCTGCGTCTTCACTAGCCTGCACGCCAGTTCAGTGCCCACGTGCTCGCTGCCAGGCCCTGACGACTTCTTCACATAGTAGACCAACACTGCCGCAGCATCTCCACCTCACCTTTCAACTGGGTAGTCGCCTGTTTTTCTTTCCCCAGGACATTGTGGTAATGCCTCACGGCAGCTTCCAGTAGCATCAAGGCATCTTTCTGGCTCCCCTTACTTCCTGAGAACCCCGATCCCCTGAGGAGCATTCCCTTGTGGCTCTAATCTATCTGACCAGTCCACTGGCTTGCCATAGTCTGCCAGTACATACACACGCATGCGCACACACACTGCAGGAGACCCTCACAGATGGTGATGAGTACAATGCAAAACATCGCAACTGTGCTTGTGTCCATTTGAGTCTCCTTGAACTCTGCTCATTGCACCAATTGTGATGAGGAGAATGAGTTTGATGGGTTCAAAGAGTTACAGGTCTTGGTCACGTGTTAATAGAAAATTGAAATCTATATACAAGGAGGAATTTGCAACAGGGGACACTCATACACACAAACACAACAGTAGCACTCAAATCATCCACATTGTACACTAGCCAGTCAAATCACTCACAATAGAGATGCTTGGGTTATATAACCATACCCACCACCACTCTATAAGATACAAGCCCAGTTCACTAATCAATAGAGGAACACCAATTCAATTACAGATGCAACATGTGAAATGTGGTGACTCTCTTGGGTGGATGCCATAATAGCCCCCATCTTGTCGAGGCATGCATCACACAACTTATCTCCAGCATCACCCATGGCTCAAAATCTGGATTGGATCCTTCACAGTCAGTCTTCCAGGATTGCCTGTGGCCTACAACCTGGTGTGGAGCTCAGGGATCATCTTGAGGGAACAAGAGGGTTAGCTACTCTATGTGGAAGGTTTTATACTGCAACCCGGCTAGAGGGGCCAGCCCAGGTTTGACGTGTGTTCTACAAGAACCAATTGCTCAGCAGCTTTACCTGTGGGTGGATCTAATCCTTCATGAGATGACTTCCTGCTGGAGATATCAGGTGAACTTCTGTATGGTTATATGGTATAACAGATATACACAGCACATTTTTAATCAATGCATAACAATCATTTTTAATATTTAACCCATTTTTTTTTAGTGATTTGAAAAGTTTTGTTTGGGCAGATTCATATTTTTCATTAAAGTGCAAAAATGCTGCCCTCCTTGAAATATTATCTTATTAAGATCAACTTTCATTCTATTAGCATAAAATTCCTGAAGCATCTAAAATGAAAGATTGAGCTCGAGTCACTGCTATTCATCATTGTGCCATTATTTTCTATAAAAAGTTGTCAGATTTCAGATTTATCTGAATAAAACAATCAGATTGGACAATTGTGGCCAACCCCTTTTCATCCTTATGGAAGTAAGCTCTAATGGTCTTTATGGCTTAAATCCAGCTTGACAACCATTATTTACCGAGTTCAGAAAAAAAAGCCCATTAGAATACCTGAATGAATGTATCCCTGCAATTTATCTAATCCTGTTGGCACATAAAACACAATCAATACCAAAAAATAACATCCTAAATTCCATCTGCATAATTAGAGCCTTCACACTGGTCTATGGAGAAGGATATTTTATATCTCTTTCCTATTTTTTTGCAATGTCCTCTCTCTTCAGATGAACTCCTTTGTTTCTCTACTCGCTGGCACATCTTATCTTCACCTTCCAATTACATGATGTGTCCCAATATTTCTGAATCTGTGCCATTACTGCAGTTAAATTATTCAAGAAGTAAATCAATGAGGTTGTGCAAAGAACTTTGGACAGCCTTTGAATCTTCAGGTCTGTTCCAAACTGATCTGCATCCGCACCATATCTATCCTATCCATGTATCTGTGCAAATTTTTCTTGAATGTCAAAATTGAGCCCGCATTCACCACTTCACTTGGCAGCTCATTCCACACTGCCTCTACTCTCTGTGAAAAAAATCCCCTTTCACCCTTAACCTATATCCTTTAGTTTTATATCTCTCCTAACTTCAGTAGAAAAAGCCTGATGCCATTTATTCTATCTGTACCCATCATAATTTTGCATACCTCTATTAAATCTCACCTTATTCTTCTATGCTGCAGGAAATAAAGTCCTAACCTGATTAACCTTTCTCTGTAACTCAGTTCTTCAAGTCCTGGGTATATCAGCTCTGCACTCTTTCAGTCTTATTGATATCCAAAACTGGACACATACACCAAATTTGGCCTCATCAGTGTCTTATACACCTCACCATAACATCCCATGTCCTCTATTCAACATTTTCATTTATGAAAGCCAATGTACTAAAAGTTCTCTTTATGATCCTGTCCACCTGTGATGCCACTTTCAGGGAATTATGTATCTGTTTTCCCAGATTTCTCTTCCTACCACACTCCTCAGTGCCCAACCATTTACCATGCATGTTCTACCTTGGTTTGTCCTTCCAAAGAGGAACACCTCTCACATTTTTCTGCATTATGTTCTATCTGTCATTTGACAGCCATTTTTCAAGCTGGTCCAAATCCCTCTGCAAGCTTTGAAAGCTTTCCTCACTGTCCACTCTATTGTTCAATTTTCTAAGAACAATGACATTATCTGTAACCTATTCAGGTGAATTGTATTATGGGTATTTTGTTGCTCCTTTTGGACATTGAAGAATCATGTAGTCCATGACAAGGGGCAATAATAATATCAGAAAGTACTTAATTCCAGCCTAGAAACAGAACAGGGTTAGTCAGTCCATTCAATAAGATCTGTAACATAACTCCATGTAGTTATCTTTGCCCCATACCTCTTAATGACTGAAAACATCTATCAGTCATATTTAAAAGGTATGCCATGAGCTTTTGGATCCATATAACACACGAGTGAATTTTGTTCCAAATCTGATTCCAAGACTTGCAACCTATCTTGGTTCTGAAAGCCAGCAGGGTATATTTATATTGTTCTTTATCGACTCTCAGTAGTGACTTGGGTCAGGAGTTCCCTCCACATTTTCCATATATTCTAACAATTTCTGATGAAAGGCAAGTGCTATAAATTGAATCTACCTCAGTGACAATGGAAGACCTCTATTCATGATATATTAGGCCCTCAGCACTTACTATCATTCCAAACAAAACACACTGCACCTTGCAGTTCTTCATCCACATTAATCTTGCAGCTATCTAATGCCGGCCTTTGGTCTATGCCAGACTGAATGATGGCGTGAAGTACTCAGGTGAATTGTGCTGCTGTTATTTTGTTGTGCTTTGCTGGTTTCTTGTGGCTGATGGAGCAATTCTGTGATTTTATTAGCATCTTGTCTATTTGCTTATTTCCATTTCAGTGCTTGAGCTATAATTTATCCATTAGAACTTTACAAAACACATTGATGCAACATTTTGAGCAGGGGGAAATTGTTCTGAATGCTTTGATGCACAGTTAACTTATAAATGCACATAAAAAGAAAATGAATGTAACTTTCCTGCATTCAATTATTCCCCCGGTTTATCTTTTTGGCATTTTAAAAGATGAAATTTTAATTTAAGATTACCTATAATTGGTCAGGTAAATTGATTGGATGCTTGTTACCACCAGTGTGATTACCAATATAGGGTACTCATAAAAAATACCATGCAGTGAGTGGTGGGGCAACTGGAAATAATCTGGATCAAACCCTCTGAGCTGTGTATTAATAACAACACAGTCCACTTAATGCTTTTTTTCCAACCTACATCTTTAATGTTGGTAATCTACTTAGGCAGAAGCCTTGTCTGTTTCAGCTGATTGATATCCTATTAAATAGCTAGGACACAAAAGTTCTTTTATAAGCTACCAGGTAGAACATCTGTGCACTATAGTTATACCAGATGCAGGGCGTCTTGTGGGGCTAGTTAAGGCAGGATTGCTTTTACATCCACAACTAATGTAGCTTAAATGACTGGTTACTGAGTTTCCTGAATTCTTCAATCCACCTTAATGGCTTACTGGACCCTCCATTCCAACGCAGGTAGGGTGATGGACACTGAAGTGTTAAATATAGTAAGCTATATTGGACATCTGCAATAATCAGCTAAACATCTGCACCATCTCCTACAGACTGGATGTTTGTGATAATTTTCTACAGAGATTCCTATGAATGGAAACCAAGAATACTTATTTTCTGTTTTTCCTGGGTTGACCATAACCCATGTCCAATTATGAACTCTAACATTTATCAAATCACAATCAAATACACAGGACATCACTGATTGCCTGACAAAACATCCCTGGTCAGAATAGACATAAGGCTGTTCCCATAACATGTGGTTAAGAACAGTGACAAAGAATTCAGAGAAAACCAGAGTGCCAATTCTTTGTTGCAGGTTCTGCATTACTATTGATGGATGAATTTATAATGGCACAGAACACCAGTCAGCTCATCAGGTCCATGTCTGTTCCCACAGGAAGAATCTAATGAATCCCTCTACCTTCTGTTGGTTGCCAGAAAAGATCTAGTAGTTATGTACTTAAGTATTTTACATTTATTGAGGGAAGCATGAAGCAAGCGTGAAGTAAAAGGGTTTGGAGCACAGACAATGCTATTCCATATCAAGATGAAATGGTTGGAACACTGCTTTTGTCCCATACCATCATTATTGAGTGACTTGATAGGCAGGATCTACATTTGGAAACACTAGGTGCCTCAGGCGCGATAACAGGCCACTTTAGCCCACAAGTCTGTGCCACTCAATTACACTCCTGGTACATTTGGAATGATGGGAGGAAACCCATACAAACACGGGGAGAATGTACAATCTCCTTAGAGACAAAACAGGATTTGAACCCCGGTTCTGATCGCTGCCGCTATAACGGCACTGCACTAACCACTACACCAACCAGGCCACCCGTGATACAAGGACAATCGTCCAAGGTACTAAATTGCATTGGATACTGGTTATCAGACTGTTGACCTTATTAAAATACCTACATTTCATTAAACTTCACCTTTAGCTATTTCAACTAATTACAAGTAATTATGTTGGTTATTTTGATTTACCGCATTGCTGATGGGTGTTAAAATACATCCACATCACTCTTATCTAATACATTTATTACATTAAAAAACAAGTAAATGGAGTTGAGTGCAGATCAGCTGGAATCCACTCAGTAGACCGTCCATAATTCCAGCAGGTCTCTAACTGCTTAGGTGCTTGCTTCAAATATATACATCTACCATTTTTAACTTTTACCTTGAACTCCTAATGCTCTATCTTTAAGGTGAAACCTTTGATCATTAAAATCTTCTTAAAATCCACCAAGGCTGCCTCTTTTTTCAAGGGAAGTGAAGAGAACTATTAGCTTTTGATTCATCAGTCCATTTGTACAACACAGAAACTGATCTGTGCTGCTCTTGGTCTTGGCTCATTCTCTTATTCCTTGAAGAATGGCTCAGGCCAAAACATTGGCAATATATCTTTGTCAAATCCTATGGACGGTGAAAGACCAACTGAGTTCCTCCAGCATTTCAGTGTGTTTTTACAAAAATTGGTTTGTTGGCTCATTGATCCTGCAATTGATTATTGGTCTTCCATTCACCTTTACACATTAATCTCACATTCATATGGCTCTCACCTTCTCATCATCTCCCCTCAGATTGTATCACTACCATCAGGAATAATTTACAGTGGTCAATTAATCCAAAACACACATCATTGGGATGTGGGAGGGAAATGGAGCACCTGGAGGAAACCCCTGTTGTGACAGGAAGAATGTGGAAACTCCACACAGACAGCGCAGAGGTCAAGGTTGAACCTACAGCTCTGGTGCTGTGAGTCAACTGCTCTGCTAGCTGTGCCATCGTGCTGTCCTGTTTAGATATATACAACCTTTAAAGCTGAAAATTCTTTCCATTCTACCTTGATGCGGCCTGGTTAGCGTTGAGGTTAGTGTGTTGCTGTTACCAATGACCTCCTCTAGTGTAGATTCTGTGTGACCTGCTGAGTCATGCAGCAGGTCACACAGCAACTCAGGTTCAAATCTGATGCTGTCTTTAAGGAGTTTGTATGAAGCAGAATGTTGTGATAGTAGGAGATTTTAACTTCCCAAATATTAACTGGGACTCCTATACTGTAAAAGTTCTGGATGGCTTGAAGTTTGTGAAATGTGTTCAGGAAAGTTTTCTAAATCAATAATATAGAGGTACCAATGAGAGAGGATGCAGTACTTGATCTCCTATTGGTGAATGAGACAGGTCAGGTGAATATTTTGGGTCCAGTGACCATAATATCATTAGCTTCAAGTAAATTGTGGATAAGGATAAGTCTGGTCCTCATGCTGGGATTCAGAATTGGAAGAAGGCAAATTTTATGGAAATGAGAAAGGATCTAGGAAGAGCTGATTGGGACGTGTTGTTTTCTAGCAAGGGTGTGTTAAGTAAGTGAATGGACTTCAAGGGCAAAATCTTGAAAGTGCAGAGTTTGCATGTTCTTGTTAGGATTAAAGGCAAAGTTACCAGGCAGAGGGATCCTTGGTTTTCAAGGGATATTCGTGATCGTGTGAGGAAGAGGGAGGTGTATAGCAGGTATAGGCAATGAGGAGCTACTGAGGTACTTGAAGAGTAGAGAAAAATCAAGAAAATACTCAAGAAAGAAATCAGGAAGGTAAAAAGACAAAAGGTTGCTCTGGAAGATAATGTGAAAGTAAACCCGAAGGGTGTCTATACATATATTAAAAGGACAGTGAGGGACAAAATTGGTCCCCTAGAGGATCAGAGTGGTCAACTATGTGTGGAGCCTCATGTAATGGGGGAGATCTTAAAGTTTTTTGCATCAGTATTTACTCAGGAAACTGGCAAAGTGCATAAGGAAGGAAGGGAAACAAACAGAAGGGTCAAGGAACATATGGAGATTAAGGAGGAGGAGGTGCTTATGCCTCACAGTGGGCCAGATGTGATATTCCCTCAGATCTTGAGGGAGATGAGTGTAGAAATTTCAGGGGCCCTCGCTGATATATTTAAAATGTCCTTAGCCACAGGTGAAGGACTAGAGGATTGGAGGGATGCTCATTTTGTTGTTTAAAAAAGGCTCCAAAAAACCCCTCAGGTAATTATAGGCTGGTGAGGCTGACATTAGT
Source organism: Narcine bancroftii (assembly GCF_036971445.1). Classification (NCBI taxonomy): domain Eukaryota; kingdom Metazoa; phylum Chordata; class Chondrichthyes; order Torpediniformes; family Narcinidae; genus Narcine; species Narcine bancroftii. The sequence goes on from NC_091478.1 coordinate 4,239,830, forward strand.
AGTAGATAAATTATTGGAAGGAGTTCAGAAAGATAGGATATATAGGTATTTGGACAGTCCTGGACTGATTAAGAACCGTCAGCATGGCTTTGTGCGTGGTAGGTCATGTTTAATGAATCTTGTGGAATTTTTTTGAGGAGATTACCAAAAAGATAGATGAAGGAAAGGCTATAGATGTTGTCTAGATAGACTTTAGTAAAGCCTTTGACAAGGTCTCACATGGGAGGTTAATTCAGAAGGTTATGACACCAGGTATCCATGGAGAGATTGTAAACTGGATTTCTAATTGGCTGGGTGGGAGAAAACAGAGAGTGGTAGTAGATGGTTGCTTCTCAGACTGGAGGCCTGTAACTAGTGGTGTGCCTCAGGGATCCATGTTGGGACCATTGATGTTTGTCATCTATGTTAATGATCTGGATGATCAGGTGGTAAAATTAGATCAACAAGTTTGCTGATGACATAAAGATAGGAGACGTTGTGGACAACGAGGAATGTTTTCAAAGCTTGCAGAGGGATCTGAGCCAACTGGGAGAATGGGCCAACAGTGGCAGATGGAGTTTAATGCAGATAAGTGTGAGGTGATTCATTTTGGAAGGGAAAACCAAGGTAGGACATACACAGTTAGGGCACTGAGGAGTGCAGAGGAGCAGAGAGATCTTGGAATACAGATACATTGTTCCTTGAAAGTGGCTGCGCAGGTGGCCAGGGTTGTAAAGAAAGCTTTTGGCATCTTAGCCTTTATAAATCAATATATTGAGTATAGGAGCTGGATGGTATGTTGAAATTGTTTAATACATTGGTGAGGCCAAATTTAAAATATTGTGTGCAGTAAAATTGAAAGAGTGCAGAGAAGATTTACTAAGATGTTGCTGGGTCTTCAGGAGTTGAATTACAGGGAAAGATTAAACAGGTTAGGACTTTATTCCTTGGAGTGAGAAGAATGAGGGGTGGAAGAACGATAGAGGTTTACAAGATTGTGAGAGGTATAGACGGAGTGAATGTGAGTAGGCTTTTCCCACTTAGATTGGGGGAGAGAAATATGAGGTCATAGTTTTAAGCTGAAAAGGGAAAGTTCTTCACTCAGAGTGTGGTGGGAGTGTGGAATGAGCTGCCATCTGATGTGGAGAATGTGGGCTCTATCTTGTGTTTTAAGAATAAATTGGAAAGATACATGGATGGGAGAGGTCTGGAGTGTTATGAAATGGGTTCAGGTCAGTAGGACTAGCAAAATAATGGTCAGCACAGTCTAGAAGGGGTGAATGGCCTGTTTTTCTGTGCTGTATCTTTCTATGGTTCTATTCTCCCCCTGACCTGCGTGGGCTTTCCCTGGGTAGTCCGGTATGGGGTTGTAGGGTAATTGGGTGCTACGGGTCTCAATGGCTAGAATCAGCTTATTCCATGTTATAAATGAAAACAAATGACAAAGGTTCATTGTTTTATTTAATATTGATATGGGAACTATATTGTTTTTCAAATCTGCAACACAATAGCTTGGTTCCAGTTTATTTAGTTTTCTGAAGTCATATGGTTCCAGGATTTAGTATTTAAGATAAATGTTTCAACCTGCATTGAGGATTCAAAGTCTGCCCCAATACATATTGGTCATACAGCATCCATTTTCTCTTGAAGTCTGACATTGCAGTATTGTAGATAGAATTATGGCTTAAGAGAATTAGATGTGGTATAAAATGTCTATTTCTTACTCTTATTTGACTATGGCCCAGAAGGCATGACTACATCCAATTGCATTCAGTCAGTGTGGCACTGTCACTTGTCATAAAACGAAGCACACTTATTGTTTGTAGAATTTTAGTCTTTGTGCACTGGGGCATAAATTGTAGCATTTTAAAGATTAGAGTGCCAAACTCGTATGGCTGGGTAAAGGAGATAAGAAAGAAAGACTTGCACTTATGAAATGTCCAATAAGTTTTACATTCAATGAATTATTCTGGTGTAGTGGCGAGGCTTTATTCAGCCCACTGCCTAATTACATTCTGCTGTCCCCTTCTGGTTGCACTAACCCATTCAGGATATGAAGAACGGCCTAAAATTAAATGTCTCTGAGCATTGAAGATAATTAAAACAGCTCAAATAGTTAAATATAGTTAACGATGCCTTCAGTAATATCATCTAATTAAACATTTTAAAATAGCTCAAGCACTTTCAAACTGAGGATCACTGGGGGGTCTCCCCCCGGCCCCCATCAAGGTGATCTAAAATTTTAAATTAAAATTTAGACAAACAGCACAGTAACAGTCCATTTTGGCCCACAAGCCCGTGCTGCCAAATTATAACCAATGAACCTATAATTAATCTACCGGGATCTTTGTCTGAAGAGGGCTCGCAAAATTGTTGGGGACCCTTATCACCCTGCATGCAGCATCTTTCAGCTACTCCCATCGGGAGTATTTATATATATCCTGAATATGTATCATTTTTCTGTCCGTGTGTTTTGTCTGTATGTGTGCTTGCATGATTTTGCACTGAGGACTGAAGAATGCTGTATTGCCGGGTTGTACCTGAACAATTGGATGATAATAAATTTGAACTTGACTACACTTTCCCTCACTTATGTTTGGTGATTAGGTTGGTAACTACATCTAAGTAAATGGGATCTGCAAAGCACCTGGGTTCAGTCCTCAGAAGTGATCCTCAGCTTTTGATTGTCTGCCAATTTAATACTTCTGATCCACCCCGACTCCTGCACTGTTACCAAAAGGCCCAGAGCAAGATTAATTTTCTGTCTCATCATTACTTTACCCCTCAGCTTAACTTACCCTGCTTTCTTGGAGTTAAAACGGATAATTTCTGTCATAAGTCATCCATCTGTGATAGTGGTTCAGTTTTTTCTCCCTACATTAGTATAAACCTGACTTGCTAGGCATGCTATTAGCCACATATTATGATTCTTTGTTTTCTTTACATCTGTAATTGCTCTCCCTTAACCCAATAACTTGGGCCAACTCCACACCAACGTTAAAACTCATTGTATCAGAGACATTTATACAATACACAAATGTGCTGGAGGAGCTCAACAGGTTATGTAGCTTCTATAGGAAGTATGAAAAAAAAGGCAGGTGCTCTATTAAAAAGATGGGGGGGGCGTGAAGATTCGAAGAGGGAGGAAGGGCAGGGGAGGAGCACAGGCTAACAGGCAAGAGTTCACAGATGAATACTGATGGGAGGGTAGAAGAGCAAAAAAAAAGCTGAGAAGTGAAAGAGGATGGTAGCTCTCTGATAGGAGAGGGAAGGGGATGAGGAGTTGGAAGAAAGGAGACCAGGGGAATAGGGAAAGAAAGAGACCTGGGGAAAGGGAATTAGAGAAGTTGATGTTAATGACATATGGTTAGAGAGTGCCCAGAGAGAACATAAAGTGCAGTTCTTCCAATTTATGGAAAGCCTCAATTCAGCAGTGGATGAGGCAATGGAGAGTCATGTCAATGTGGGAATAATTCATCACACTATTTCCACACTGGCACATCAACCATTTTAATTCCATAAACCATTTCAACACTGGCATGTCCAACCATTTGAATTAAAATAATTATATACAATATTTTGGGATAATTACTTGGTTACAGGGTACTGTTTATTGATGTCACAGTCTGCAGGAAGATGCTATTCCCCAGCCTGGCAGTCCTGAATTGATGCTCTTTCTTGATGGCACGGGTCAAAGATACTGTGTGCTGGATGGAAAATGACTTCTATCATTCTTTGAGCCCTATTTAAGCAATGCTTCTGGTAAATGCCATAAATAGAGGAAAGGGAGATGTCTTTCCTCTATGCATTCTGCCCCTTGTTTCAGTGTTCTTTCACTGGGCACAATGTTGAATTCAAGGTAGAACAGGAGGTCCAAAGGACTGGTATATTCCTCCAAAATCTTCTTGGACTTCCCCATTCGACCAGACGGAACAAAAGGTGGGGAACAAGTAAACAAATCAGGACAATGTCATTATATAATCAGACGTAATAGTGTAATTAATATAATATTAGTCTTGATAAGAATTTTCAGTATGTTTTTGGCTCACTAATATTTATTTATGTGAGGACTTCCTATTTTTCTCCAGAGAAGTACAAAATATGTGCAAAACCAAGAGTTAACGGGTGTTTCTCAAATGATATTTCTATTATGTTGAATTTCTTTTGTGGTCGAGGAAGAAAACAAAAGGAATTTTTCATTTGGGTGCACGGGTTTGTGATGTGATTGAAAGTGATGGTGCGCCTTCAAATAGTTGCTCTTTGTGAACTTTTTGAAGAATATGATGGTCACTGAGTTACTGTATCAGATGATATAATAGTTCCAACTTGTTCTGTTAGAGATTGTGAAGAAGCATTTTAAAAAAGAGTTGATATTTATTCACAGTTTTTTTGTTTTGTTCATCCTTGCTTTTTATTTCACACGATCATTGTCCTTGACTATTAGTCAATCACTGACAAAATAACATTTAGTTCTCTCTGGTTCTCTCTCCATTTCACAGCACACTTCTCTCCCACACTGTTAATAAAAACGAACCCTTCCTGGGTCTTTTTTTGACGTAAAAATTTAAAACCATTTAATTCTCTGTTGTTGCAGGTTTCTTCACTATTTTTGAACTAATCTTAAGAAACTAGGTAAACTTTAATTCAATGTAACTGTCACAAAATCTAAATGCTGAATTCTAATGTTCAGAAACAGTGAGAATGATTCATGAAGGAGAGAAAGAGGAGGGTAGGAGTTGTTGGTGGATTGGCATCATCCAGTGAATCTACATTTTTTTTGATAATATTTTAAAAGCTAATTCTCTAGAATACATTTATTTTCATGGGTTCATAATCCCATATATTAAGTGGCATAGTGTCCTCGAGTCATTCAGTAAGGAACAGGCCATTCAACCCAGCTCATCAATGCTGACCAAGTTGGCATTCTGGGATAGTCCCATTTGCCTATACTTGATCTACATGCTTCTAAAGTCTTTCTGTCCATATATCTGCCCCAGCATTGTCTGGCAACTCAGTAAATCTGAATTTTCATATTTCATAATTTGAAGGCATGAGTCTATTTTAACTTTTTTATTTACAGGGATATTGCAGTTATGGTATTTGATTGATTCAGGAGTTGGTTGCATAGCTCAAAGAAGATTGAACACAGACGATAAATAATCCAAGACTGGTCCAAGATTTGAACCCCAAATGAAAGGAAGAAGAAGTTGTTGCTGATTCCAACGACTCATGGCAAAGGAGTCCCAGAAGTGCTCAGAAGGAACTGAGAATGTGGTCCAAGATAAAGGCTGCAGATGATTTAGTTACCTCATCAGATCAAGAAAAGGTTGTGTAGTCACATATTCACTTATATCCTGAGATGTGTATTATTTTAATTTGACAATCTGGCCTATTGTGGCTGCTCTAGTTTGTCACTCGTAATTAATTAATTGCTCAAATACACTCTTCTCTTTCTGTCGACCTATTCCTCACTTGCCCATCAATTAATTTGCTGCTCACATTCAATCTCATGGGTATAGAGAGATTTGTTCCTCCTTGTTAGTTATCATCAACAAATATTTTCCATTCATCCATTTAAATAGTGTCATAGATTTAAATCCAATGACACTTGTCTTCCACTTTGCACAATGCCTGAGTGCAAGACCAATGTCAATATCGGGGTGGTGACATCTCAACAACCTGGAGACAGAATTCTATTTCATCCAGTCACAGTGAAGTCTCACATTCACTTGAAGTCGTGGGGTGAAAAATGATCACGTGTATAATCTTTATTTTACTTTGACAGCTCTAATTCATCTTCAACCATACTTTCTCCAGATTGTGACAATGGCAACTCCTCCTCAGAGGAGGTCAACTGATCAAATGATGTGGCTTCTCAGTAGCCATGCCCATCACCTACCTATTGAGAAGCTTGCTCTTTCACGAGACCTGTCAGGGAGACAGGCTTTCTTTCACCTTATCCTTCACATCACAACTCAGCAACGGTCAATGAGAGAACCAGGTGCAGTCGTGGAAAGGCAGTATCGAAGTATGCAACTGCCCATGCTTTATTCAAGTGTAGCACATCTGGGCCTATTAATAGTCTGCAGCCAAATACATATGAGATTTTACTGGTGGACATCCCAACTGCATTGCCCAAAGGGTGATTTGTGTATGAATGACACAAAATTACAAGCACTTGCAGGATGCCTTAATTTATGGAAAGAATTGTTATCTGCATGGAACACTGTAGAAGCGATGTAAGTAAACACAGGGTTCACTTGAGAAAGCTGCAGTGGCAAGGTTTCATGATACCCTAGCATTGGCCACTTGTGGTCCCATTGATCTGCAGCAATGCACCCACTGGTAACAGGGAGGTTTAGAAGGGGTATGGGAGGGATGCAGAAGTTCTGGTCAGAACATTTTTAACTTCTCTCATGATAGCTAATCCCTCTCACTAAGTATCCCACATGAAACCTTTTGTCATCAGTGCAGGATTGAAGTAGGAACACAATGGCTGTAAAATCATAAGACATTAAAATCCAAAACCATATAAACCATATAACCACTTACAGCACAGAACAGGCCAATTCAGCCTTACTAGTCCATGCCGTAACAAATCCCCACCCTCCTAGTCCCACTGACCAGCACCCGGTCCATACCCCTCCAGTCCTCTCCTCTCCATGTAACTATCTCTTTCTTTCTTTGGCTTGGCTTCGCGGACGAAGATTTATGGAGGGGGTAAAAAGTCCACGTCAGCTGCAGGCTCGTTTGTGGCTGACAAGTCCGATGCGGGACAGGCAGACACGATTGCAGCGGTTGCAGGGGAAAATTGGTGGGTTGGGTGTTGGGTTTTTCCTCCTTTGTCTTTTGTCAGTGAGGTGGGCTCTGCGGTCTTCTTCAAAGGAGGCTGCTGCCCGCCAAACTGTGAGGCGCCAAGATGCGAGATGGTTTGAGGCGAGATCAGCCCACTGGCGGTGGTCAATGTGGCAGGCACCAAGAGATTTCTTTAGGCAGTCCTTGTACCTCTTCTTTGGTGCACCTCTGTCACGGTGGCCAGTGGAGAGCTCGCCATATAACACTATCTTGGGAAGGCGATGGTCCTCCATTCTGGAGACATGACCCACCCAGCGCAGTTGGATCTTCAGCAGCGTGGATTCGATGCTGTCGGCCTCTGCCATCTCGAGTACTTCGATGTTGGTGATGAAGTCGCACCAATGAATGTTGAGGATGGAGCGGAGACAATGCTGGTGGAAGCGTTCTAGGAGCTGTAGGTGATGCCGGTAGAGGACCCATGATTCGGAGCCGAACAGGAGTGTGGGTATGACAACGGCTCTGTATACGCTTATCTTTGTGAGGTTTTTCAGTTGGTTGTTTTTCCAGACTCTTTTGTGTAGTCTTCCAAAGGCGCTATTTGCCTTGGCGAGTCTGTTGTCTATCTCATTGTCGATCCTTGCATCCGATGAAATGGTGCAGCCGAGATAGGTAAACTGGTTGACCGTTTTGAGTTTTGTGTGCCCGATGGAGATGTGGGGGGGCTGGTAATCATGGTGGGGAGCTGGCTGATGGAGGACCTCAGTTTTCTCAGTTTCCAGAAGTCTGGAAGGCTGGCGGCAAAACTCTGCATGCCAAACTGCATGAGTTTTTCAAGCTTTGTTGGGACCAAGGTAAACTGCCTCAGGATCTTCGTGATGCCACCATCATCACCCTGTACAAAAACAAAGGCGAGAAATCAGACTGCTCAAACTACAGGGGAATCACGTTGCTCTCCATTGCAGGCAAAATCTTCGCTAGGATTCTCCTAAATAGAATAATACCTAGTGTCGCCGAGAATATTCTCCCAGAATCACAGTGCGGCTTTCGCGCAAACAGAGGAACTACTGACATGGTCTTTGCCCTCAGACAGCTCCAAGAAAAATGCAGAGAACAAAACAAAGGACTCTACATCACCTTTGATGACCTCACCAAAGCCTTCGACACCGTGAGCAGGAAAGGGCTTTGGCAAATACTAGAGCGCATCGGATGTCCCCCAAAGTTCCTCAACATGATTATCCAACTGCACGAAAACCAACAAGGTCGGGTCAGATACAGCAATGAGCTCTCTGAACCCTTCTCCATTAACAATGGCGTGAAGCAAGGCTGTGTTCTGGCACCAACCCTCTTTTCAATCTTCTTCAGCATGATGCTGAACCAAGCCATGAAAGACCCCAACAATGAAGACGCTGTTTACATCCGGTACCGCACGGATGGCAGTCTCTTCAATCTGAGGCGCCTGCAAGCTCACACCAAGACACAAGAGAAACTTGTCCGTGAACTACTCTTTGCAGACGATGCCGCTTTAGTTGCCCATTCAGAGCCAGCTCTTCAGCGCTTGACGTCCTGCTTTGCGGAAACTGCCAAAATGTTTGGCCTGGAAGTCAGCCTGAAGAAAACTGATGTAACTATCTAGTCTTTCCTTAAATGTAACCAATGATCCCGCCGCGACCACGTCTGTCGGAAGCTCATTCCACATCCCCACCACCCTTTGCGTAAAGACATTTCCCCTCATGTTCCCCTTATAATTTTCCCCCTTCAACCTTAAACCATGCCCTCTAGTTTGAATCTCCCCCACTCTTAATTGAAAAAGCCTATCCACATTTACTCTGTCTGTCCCTTTTAAAATCTTAAACACCTCGATCAAGTTCCCTCTCAATCTTCTAGGCTCCAGAGAAAAAAGCCCGAGTCTGCACAACCTTTCCCTGTAACTCAAACCTTGAAATCCTGTCAACATTCTCATGAACCTTCTCTGCACCCTCTCTCTCTCTGACAAAAGCATGTCAGCAGGTCAAAGGGAGCATCTTCTCACTGTCGCTGCTGAATAAATACCCAGTAGGAAAAGAAAAGATGCATCATTGCACATGGGTTTGCCTACAGATGTAGGAGTGGGAGGTCTCCTCACTTTTTACATCATGTTGCAAAATAAGAAATCAGCAGAAATGTGCACATGGTTCACAATGGTCCAATCAATCCTCACTTATTTGATCTGGTGATGTTTTCATATCAAGTTCAGGCAAGCTGTTGGCTTGATCATTTATCATTGATGATAGGACTACCTTGTTCACATGGTGCCATGCAAATCAACACCTTGTACAAGGCATGCTGTAATGACAATTACATTTCTGATCTCATCACTGTGTTGAAGCAAGTTGCAAAACCCAGAGAAATTTTGCAGAGGGTGGGGAATCTGGAGTTCCCTGCCTATTGAAACAGTGGAAGTGACTTCAGTAAATATATTTAAGAGAAGGTTGGATAGATTTCTACATAGTAAAGGAATGAAGGGATATAGGGAAAAGGCAGGTAGGTAGAGATGAGTCTATCATTACATCAGACATGATCTCTTTGAATGGCAGAGCAGGCTTGATAAGGTGGATGGCTGACTCCTGCTCCAACTTCTTATATTCTAAATTTCTTGCTCATTCAACTTTTAGTCTCATCCCAGTATTTACCTTCTTTGTTGTGTATTGCCTCCAAATCCACACACTCTTTCTTCTGACTCGAGCATCTGCTTCTCAAACCCACTCACACTCTTCTGGTTTATCACAAATGACACCTGAAACTTGCAGGGTCTGCTTTCCCATCTCTCCCACCCTTTGCCCCTCCCTAAAATCCACCTCTGTAGTGATTTTTTTTAGTTGCCTCTGCAGTCAACCTCGATGATGTATTTAGTCTGTTTCCTACATGTAGTGTAGTATTTGAAACTTTGTGGTGTATTATGCCCATGTGGTTTCATTGTGTCCCTTCAGATTGGAAGTTTATTTTCAAATACAATTCATGGATAGAATTTACTGGTATTAAAAAGCTTCAAGATTGAATTAATTTCAATGATGCATGTTTAAACCATACATTATTTCATAACAATTGCTGGTGCAGTAAAATCTGGATACAGGTTCCACAGCTTGCTGAATTCACTACAAACTGCAGTATCAGAGGTTATTTCGAATGGGATTTGATAGACTCTGCGGATGCTCTATTTGGAAAAAAACAAATGCCTTCAACCAAAACCAGGTCCAAACACCCTGCACTTTGTAAAACTCCATCATTATTCAAACATTCTGATATGTTCATGACCTGTCATCCCTCTTATGAAGGAAATACCTTCACTCTCAGTCACTGAGTCAGCTTGTTTATCCCTTTACATTCAGCAGGGAACTGTACACTATTCATTTATTCAGATGTATTTTTAAAAGCATCTAATGTTGTTGATTATGCAAGTTCCTTTGATGCAATACATACTGTCATTTTAAATGATTCAGAATTGTTTTAAGGGTCAAGTACTGAAAGGCCAAAATTTCACAGAATTTTGACAGTCCATTAACAGTCGTTTCAAATTTCTATAAAAACGTCCTTTTAATTATTTTCAATGAAATGAAATAAAATGGGCTGCAATAAAATGCATACGTACATGTATGTTTCTACGTTATTTAATTTGTTGTTGCTGCTTTACTCAATGTTAAAACGAAGGCAACATTTTCAAAAGAACATTCATGCTTAGTCGTGAATCACCATGGTCTAAAGATAAAGCATGGCCCAGCGTGCTGCAACCTAAAACTGCATCATTGCTAAGAATGAGTTTCTCGCCTCCAATTATTACTGAATACCCGAACCAAACGCATTACGGGGAGGACATTCAGAAAATGTTTTTTACAAGGAAGCTGGATTAAGCCAATTTGCCCCTCAGCGTTTCATGTGATCATGGCTGATCAAGCCCAGGCCTAATATCCTCTTCTGTATCAGTTAGAATGAAGGGAATGGTTCAAGGTGTTACTTGATCACTTCCTTTTTGAGGGCAATTAAGGTTGGCAGAAAAGGTGATCATGTTAGGAACACCTACATCACCTTTCATCCATCACTGGAGTCTCCCTCCCCACCCATCAATGTCATGTTTTGAATAGATTAGGATATCTGTTTAGAACAGAGATGAAGAGTGTTTCTTCAGCCAGGTGATGTTCGGAGGAGTCACGTGATGGAGTAGTGGCCGGTAGGGGAACTCCAGCCCTCTCCAGAAAAGTTAAAAAAAGATAGAGAAAAAACAAAGGCACAAACATAAAAACCATAACAAAGTGAAAGTAAAAGTGTGGAGAAAATGGCAGCGAAGAAAGAAAAACCAAAAACAACGGGAAGAAAAGAAGAAGGAAGGACGTCGGAAGAAGAAGGTGAAGGCCTTACCTGTACGAGGAGGCTTGCCGTGGAGAGAGAAGCCCGCTCCCTGAGGTCAGTCGAAGCCCCGAACTTGGGACTACAAAAATGGCTCACGGAGCCAAACAAAAGTGCGCAACTGCGCATGCGCGAGGATTCGCGCATGCGCGATGCCCAAGACAAAAATAACACTGACGGGAGGGGGGACCAGCTGAGGAGTAGATCTCCACAGCTGAAACAGACAACTACAACACAACAGCAAGAGGAAAACATAGAAAATAACGAGAACAAGAAGGAAGAGAATAAAAATAAGAAATCAAACAACAGATGACCAACCCAGAGGAAGAAGACCAACACCAAGACACTTCTAATAAAAATAAGAAGACCAAAAATACCCAACAAAATAAAACAAACAATCCAACAAGAAAACCAGAAGAGACAGAGGTAAAGGACACAGACCCTGGAGTGGACTCAGAAGAAGAGGAGGAAGAACACAGAGAAATGGAAGATGAAGGGAAGGGCAAGTACATGGATATATTTTTTTTTAAAGAATATATGGAAACACTAAAAGAATGGCTGACACAGGAATTCAGTGAAATAAAAAGAAGAATAAAAAGTACAGAAGAAAAAGTGAATAGATTAGAGATGATCATGACAGATATAGGAAAAAGAGTGGACAAGGTGGAAGAACGAGAAACAGCCATAGAAATGGAAGTAGATGACTTAAAAAAGAAATTAGAAGAAACTGATAAAAAAGTTAAAGAGATACAAGAGCTGTTAGCTCAGAAGATAGATATAATGGAAAAAATTATAATAGAAGAAACAATATAAAGATAGTGGGCCTTAAGGAAGATGAAGAAGGCAAAAATATGAAAGAATTTATAAAAGAATGGATCCCCAGGGTCCTAGGAAGACCAGAATTACAGGAAGAACTGGAAATAGAAAGGGCACACAGAACATTAGCCCCTAAACCACAACCACAACAAAAACCAAGATCCATTCTAGTAAAATTCCTAAGATATACAACAAGAGAGCCAGGTGATGTTCAATCTGTAGAATTTGCTGCCGCATATGGCTGTGGAGGTCAAGTCATCAGGCACATTTAAAGTAAGAGTTTGATAGGTTCATGATTAGTAGGGGCATCAAAGGGGAGGCATGAGTATGTGGTTGAAAGGAATGTGGTTTGAATGGCAAAGCAGACTTGATAGGCTGAATGGCCTAATTCTGCTGCTAAGTCTTATGGTCTTATCAGGATAATGTCTTGTATCACCACAATTAGTCACTCCACATTCAACTATCCATTGAATCAAAAAGCACAAAACTGCACATTAGACCAATGGTTCTCAACCTTTTTCTTTCCACTCACATCCCACTTTAAGTAATCCCTATGCCATTGGTGCTCTGTGAATAGTAAGGGATTGTTTAAGGTGGTATTTGAGTGGGAAGGGAAGGTGGAGAATCACTGCTCTAGACCCAATTGTTACTGAAATCTTTTGCTTGAGACAAATTGTCCTTTGGAGTTATGAAACTGTACACATAACGAGTCAATGAAGTACAATTAAAACAGTGGTTTTCAACCTTTTTCTTTCCACCCACATACCACTTTAAGCAATCCCTTACTAATTATAGAGCACAATTGTCATTGGGATTACTTAAAGTGGTATGTGAGTGGAAAGAAAAAGGTTGAGAACCACTGGGTTAAATACTGGAGATCTGAAATAAAAGGTCACTGACTGATAATTCTGATCTACACAGGTCTTCTCACTCAGCCTTCTTTCTAAACCCCCTCTTGGCCTCTTGTTACCCACTCTCTTTCATCTCCCCTCCTTCTTTATCTGCTTATCACCCATACTCTTACCATGGGGTTCCGTATTCTCTCCCCTCACTGTCACCATCTGCCCACCATCCCTCCCTTAGCTGGTTCAACTCATCATCTGGATGATAGGGTTAGCGTAGCGGCTAGTGCAATGCTATTACAGCGCCGGCGACCCAGGTTCGAATTTGGCGCTGTCTGTAAACAGTTTGTACATTCTTTCCATGTCTGTGTGAGTTTCCTCCACTTCAAAATGTTCATGGCTTATAGATTGATTGGGGTTTTTGGGTGGCACTGGCTCGTGGGCTGGAAAGACCTGTTATATCTAAATTTAAAAATAATTAAATTAAATCTTTCTTATCAGATTTCATAATCTGCAGCCCTTTTGTTACCTTCACATCACCTCCCAGCCTCTGTTACTATTTCCTCTCTTCCTTCCCCTACCTGACTGTATCTGCTGAGTAGCTCCATCCTGACTTGGGTCCACCTATCGCTCTTCCCTTGGCAGGGCCGGTGCCAAGGAGGGTGGGGACATTCGCGGGCATTGTCCCCCAATGAGGTATTGTGACCCCCCCTCCGCAGTTACCCTAATATCCTCCCCCCCCCCCCCCCCCGATTAGACTGATTCTGTCGCCAACCCTGTGCCTTGCCCTTCCCTTTACGTTCACGGCCTCACACCATCTTCCTCTTTCAGTCCTGATGAAAGGTCTCAGCCTGAGATATGAACTGTCCATTTATCTCCATAGATGCTGTTTACCTTGCTGAGAATCACCAGCTTTTCCTGTTCTTTCTGTATGTTTAACTGATAAAAGTCCTTGGAAAGGATCATAACAAGTCTCCCTCTGTCCTTTCACAGTGCACTCAACAACAAGGCCAGCGAAAAGTTAGTCTCCTTGTCAGACAACATAACGAACAGTATCTAACTTCCAGTGTCAGGCTGTTTTATTTTATTTAAATAAGGTTATATAAGGCAGGGGCAATGCATGACATGTGGAATAAACTCATGATTCCATAGCTTTTTCATCTTGTAAGTGGTGTCACAAAATGCAAACCTCTTGTTTTGAATTTAATCTGATCTGATGGAGAAAGCTCACGGAAAGTGCTTATTGTCAGGTTCAAGCTGATTATGTGTTGATAAAAGACATTTTAAATATTGATTTACATTGGGTCATAGATAAAGGACTCCTGCCAGGCCTTTCTAAAGTACAGATTTCTGTAGTAAATCACCTATGGATTTGTCTTCAGAAATAAATTTATAGCCCTTCAGTAGAGTTTACAGTCTGAAGTGGATTGACCCAAGTGCTTTAATTGTTGATGAAGCCATTATTTATTGGAGATAATGTAATCTGAAATAGATAATTGAATTTCCCTTTAATCCTACTCCTTGTTAAGATGAATATCACAAAGCAGAGCAGTACAAGTTAAGAGAAAGGAAGCTTCTTTTGGAACTTCAGCTCACATTAGGCATGAAGCTCATGCAACAAATCAAGAATGGAAATTTCCACTGGCAGGTTTGCAGATAAACAGTGGCCTAGAAATTAAAGTGTGCTGTATTTGCTGCACCAACAATCATTTCAGTGAAGGGCCTGCTGCATCTCTCTGTATGCATCGAGGAAGGAAAATGCATCTTCGTGTTCAAGATTTGCTCTGGATGGGATTAAGTTTGGGAGAGGATCTATGATTAAAGGAATGGACATAGAGAGCAGGGTAGGGATTGGTTTACAGAAGATCTGGCTGATGGCAGGGGAAGTAATATTTCAGATGTACATGCATGACTCATGCTAAGAAGTGCCTGTTCAAATTCCCTGACAGATGCACAAGTGACCACTACAGTAGAAGTCCAAAAATCCAGATGCTGGAAATCCAGACCACCTGAGAGTTCAGACATTTTGAAAACTCTCAAACTTTCAAAATTTAGCAGGCGCAAAAGCATCACAGATGCACAGTGGCCACAAGCGACCATGCGGCAAACACAACAGAAGTCGCGGAAATGAACGAATAAATATTTGGGGTTTTTATATACTTTGTATTTTATATGAAAATATTTAATTAATAAACTAGAAATAATTAATTAATTTCTATGAAATAACTCCTGCTTTTATTTGTAGAATGTATTTTTCTTTTACAATGTTCACTTTAAATATAATTTCAAGCATTACACAGTATTTTTGTAGTAAATGTTTTCATTTTTGTCGAGTGTTGACGTTATTCTTCTTTAGACCTGCTTGTTTTGATAAATAAAGTATGCTGTATTAGCTAATGAATAAAATATCAGAATGTACCTGTTCATCTCTTCTTCTCTCTTAAATCTGAATTTTAAAAGTACTGCTCGAGAATCCAGAAAATCCAAAAATCCAATCCCCGAGCAAGCTGGATTTTCAAAATTCTACTGTATCATGATTTATTCCTTTCAAAATGCACTTTCAATCAACACTCTAATGAATTTATTTAGATTCTCTTTGCCTGCTGTCGATGAGAAAGGAGGAGAGACAAAGATCCTCAGCTGGAGCCCACAGTTTGAGCTGGGGCAGCAGGTAAGGGAGCTTTGTGAGTGAGTGAGTGTTGGAGGTGATGGTGGCAGTGTGCGAATGGTAGCTTGGGAGGGGTAATGTGGGAGTGTTTAATGCAGAATGGGCAGTGTGTGAGGGGCTTATTGTGGGAGGAGATAGCATGTGAAGACTTGGTGTTTGAGGGGGCAGTTATGAGTGATTAATGAGAGGGGAAGTGTGTGAGGGTACAGCATGCCAAAGATTCATGTTGGAAGGGTATGTGCATGTGACGGGTGAATGTAAAAACTGTTTGCAAAGAGTTCATGTGTGAGGGGCAGTATGTTAGGGGTTCATTTTGGAGGGGGAGGTGTGCGAGAAACTGTGTGAGGGGTTGATTCATGATGGGGCAATATTTGAGGTATAACATTGTAAGGGTCTCTGTCTGAGGGGTTAACATGTAAGTGGGGGGACACAGGAGACTACAGGTACTGCAACTTGGAGCAAAAGGCAATTGCTGGAAGAACTCAGCAGGTCAAGTAGTAACTGAAAGAATAGAAACAGGTAGAGGGAGAAACTTGTCTTTCCATGTCTCACATCATCTGCCCAATCTATCATCTCTTGACCTCTCCGCAAGCTTGTTTCTCCCTTCATTTTGTCACTTATCAATTTCATCTTAGTCTTGATCAAGAGTTCAGACTGAAACATTGACCATCTCTACCAATGGACGCTATCTGAACTGCTTCGTTCCTCCAACTATTGTTTGTCTGCTGTACACTGAGGCTCTTTCGTGTTGCTCACATTGCTTTAACATTTCCACAAGTACAGCTTTGGAGAGGATTTGAATCCAGATATTACCCAGTACAGAAGAACTTGGTCAGCATGGATGAGCTGGGTAGAAGGACTTGCTGGTTCCATTTACAGCACCATAAACTCGCCGATCCACCCTCAGGATAACTGACCTTCTCTGGCCCCTAGACTCAGGGCCCTCTTCTTCATCAAAGTTGCTCTTGAGTTATTGCTGCTGACAACTTCAATGTAGGTGAACAAGAAGACGGGAGATGCTGGAACACTGGAGCAGCTCACTAAGTGTTGGAGGAACCCAGTTGGTCAGGCAGCATCCATGGAGAGTAATAGATTTTCTATATTCCTCCATCACTGTGATACCCCCAATATCCCATCTTTTATTGTTTCTTCCAGAATATTCATTGTCATGCCCTCTCTGGGATTCTCATGACATTGAGATCATACATCCAAGGCTCATGCATACAGGAAACATCTGCTTGGATGTTCCGATTTCAGTTTTCCAATTTAGAGATATTGCAAATGGTTGGGTGACCTTGAGTATCTAAACTCAGTTGAATCGGTCCTCTGGTTTTACTTCCCTTTCCCAGCCTTCTGGTGTTCACAAGCCTGTTAGTTTCTTTATCTCTTATGTTTTGTGGAGGTTTAATTGTTAGCCACATGTGAAATGAGAGGGACCATGAAGCAGCTTTCTCAATTTTGGCAGCTGCAGAAATACTGTATTATCTCCTATCTTATACTAAGCTATTTGATGGCAAGCAATATTGACTATTGATGATTTTATAGTGATATTAAAGAATCTGTCACAACTAAAATTTGGGTGTGATATCGACCTCTGCTGGGTAAAGTCACATCTTGCATGTACTATGTTTGATTTTTTTTCTTTGTAATGGTAATTTTTAAAAACAAAATAATTAGGGGTTGGTATTATAAGAGTTAAAATGAATGACAGATTGCAAGCAGTCTGTGAGTAGCAATTGTTTACATTTTCTTTTGAGTGTCACCTAGCAACGTCTTCAAGTTGAGGTCTTACGGTTTGTTAGAGATTACGCCAGTTAGTTTAGTTTCCTTTCCTCTTCAAAATGGAAGGAATTCGTTTAGTTCCGAAAATTTTAGCACCATCTAACAAAGTTTTAATGGCTTGTTAAAACATATAGCAACTGATATTAATGTTAACAATGTTTAATAAACTCTGGAAAACTCAACTTTAATATGGATTTGTTTGAAAGAGTCATTCTAATATCCTCCAAGTGACTATAAAGGAAAATAGTCATTACAAATGCTGTGATTGCAATTAATGCAGAAGAGTGCTGGAGAAACTCAGCAGGCCCCATAGAGTCCATAGGACCCATGGATATATATCCCCAGGTTATGAATGAGTTGGGTCACTGGGGCCTGTCCATAAGCCAAATTTGTGCATAAGGTGGAACAGGTCCTTACAGTTTTTATTTAGCATTTTTGAGATAGCATTATGTGCATGTGCCAGTTGGGGAACAGCCCATTTGTAAGTACGAACTGATTATAACCTGGATGTTCATAACCCATGGACTGCCTGTAACCAACATTTTGGGCCTGAGCCCTTCATCTTAACTTGATGAAGGGCTCAGGCCTGAAACATTGGTTATATATCACTGCCTCCCATGGACACTAAGGGACCTGCTGAGTTTCTCCAGCAGTTTTGCGTATTAACTTTATTCCGTGCAAGGTAATTTAAACTCATCCCGGCCCTTTTCAAAATTGCCCTTAGGCAATGGTTAATGCTGGCTGCTGAGATTATGGAAATGAGCAGGCAGCACAAATTTCATGCACAGCTTGCACTGCTTTGAATGGGCACAAGTTAATTGCACATGATGAAGCTGGCACATGTACTTCAGCACTATCCAATTTACCTTGTGCTTTGATTTTCTGTTGCTTGCTAGATCAAATCCTTTGAAAGTCATTGACAAGCATCTATATACCTATTTTATGCCCAGGGGGGGGGGGGGGGGGCGGGGGGAGGGGGTGGAAAAGCACATTTAAAATCTGCTGGACTTGACTAATCAACACATGAAAATTATCCTCCAGTGTGTAGTTGAAATGTTGCAGTGGCTATGTTATTCCAAAACCTTTGAATAAATGTGTAAAATAATTAAGTCGCCTACCTGAAGGTCCCACTGATGTTGCAAAAAACACGGTTCATTTTATTCCATTTTCATTCTTATGCTTCCAAGAAATTCCATCACATAGCAGGACCTGTTTGGAGGGACGAGGTATTTAACTAAATGTGAACAGGTTTTTTTTGTGTATGCTACATTTAAATTATTACATTTCTTTCACCTCTTTGCTTGTCTTACATGTACAGTGACTGCAGTCCATGCTGAGAAATGTGAAATGCCATGTACTGCACACCGACCGAAAGGTTTTCAGAAAGCAAGTGAATCCTGCTCATGCACTGAGGGGAATCAGCTGTATTACCTCAGGCTAGTGCACGTGCTTTTAGGAAATGGATTTTCCTCAACAGCTCACGTCAGCCCCTTTTTGTTGCAGATAACATTCAGTTCCTCCTATTAATGCTTGCACCATCATGCCAGTTGATAGCGTTGGCACTTCATCCCATCCTATACCTTGATCAGATTCTCAAGTCATGACCACCTTCAATGTCCAACCCAATCCTCAGTTACCCATCTTCACCATTCCCAACTCAAGATCTGAATTTCCATATGTCTAAATGTCTTGTTATTACAATCCCCTCATATCCTGTGACCTATGATCTGGCCAATTCAATGGCGCACAAGGGTGAGGACCCTTTGCTCATCACTGAGTTGTAAAAGAAATGTGTATTTTAGATTGACCTCACTGTGTTTTAGATAATGCTCTCTCTTTTACATGGAGTACATAGGATTTTATTGAGTTTATTATGTTAATGATTAAAATAGATATTTCTTGTATTGTGCATTTTGCAAACTGATAGATTCAATTTAAAGAGTGCTGATGCAAGTCAGAAATTAATGGCTCTATGAAGCTGAGAACATTAAGGATATGTGAATTTGGAGATGATTCTGGAAAAAGGAAAAGAAGGAACTGGGCAACAAATTTTTTCAAAAGGTTTGCTTCCTGAAAATAATAGGGAATATGACAGACAACTTCAAGCTGAACACAAAGATAATTTCAGATTTGTTGTTTCACCTTGGAGAAACATTACATTAACTTACTGAATTTAGAATGTTTAATTGCATAATGACACTGACACATTGCGTTAGTTCAACTGATCTAAAAATGTTTTGCCGCTGATTTTTATTTGCGCTTAGCATCTGATGCCTCTTGTGTCAGTGTCCAACAGTGCCCTGATACCGCTTTTCCATGGTCGCAATGTCCTGGTGAAACCTTTCACCATGTTCCTCACTGACTGCACCCAGATCAGCAGGGAAGACGTCCACGTGCGAATGCAGAAAATAAATTTTCAATGACGCTGCATTTCACGGTTTTGGAGCTTGAACCAATTTGTCAATCAGCCAGATGTAGTTTGGTGCTCTGTAATTGCCAAGAAAGTTCTCAACAACACCTTGAAATGCCTTCCATGCCTGTCAACATTTGCATAGCACCTGGACTGAGTGCATACCCAGGCATGCTTGGACCAACCAAAACAGCTTGCTTTTGTGGGCAATATACTAGTAGACTTAAAATAACACAGGAAATCACAAATAGAGGTTATATTTTTTAAAAATGGTATATTTGATAGGAAAATATTTGGGTAATTTTTGTGATAAGTAGGCCAAAATCCATAAAATACACCTAAAAGTGTTCAGGAAGCATAATCTTTGTTGTCCAGTATTATTGGACAACTATCCAAAGGCTTGAGCAATTGATCTGGAAACATGTTTTCAAATCTCACCATGGGTGGACATGAATTTAAATTAGAACAGAATATTCCAGCATAGTCCAGGTCCTTCAGCTCACAATGTTGTACCAACCTACTCCACAGTAATTTACTTATATTTTCATTGTGTAAGTCAAACCCCTCCCCCCCAACTTTTTTAGCCTCATTTTAAGGGTCTTAAGGTATATCCAACGTTTAAAGCACCCCCCAATTTTCTTGCTGCCTGAGGTGAGGTGCCCCACTGACCAGCGTACAAGTCGACTTCCAAAGCTCATGATGCCTGCGATGGGTCGTTGACCGGCGTATATGTCGACCCCAATAGATTGCGTAAATTGATCTGCTGGGCTTTGGCAGGAAGTGATTGCTATCAAGAAGGGTCCAAGGACACCTCCCAGTGAGCGATGAAAATAAGAAGCGAGCTTTAAGTTGAAAGTGATAGAAATGGCCAAGAAAACCAACAACTGCACTGCTGCAGGAACATTTGATGAGCACGAGAAGAGATTGGAGGAAGAAAGAAGAGACTTTAAGAAACATACCAAAAAGGCAATGTTCTTTGACAAAAGGAATCACTCGTTGACCAGTTGGAAAATTACGTTGCTGAATGGGTACATGAACAGAGGCAAGATTACTACACAGTCACCCGAAATAAAGTAAGAACATTTGCACTGCAGTGGGCCAAGTCGCACCCAGACCTCAGTAAGGATTTTGAGGCTACAATCGGCTGGCGCAATTGTTTCATGAAAAATCTGGTAATACGATAAAAAACAAAAATTGCACAGAAACTACCAAAAGACCTTGATCATAAAGTTGTAACTTTTCACCAGTTTATTATACGGAACCGGCAGAAACACCAGTTTGCATCGTCAAATATCAGAAACATGGACGAAACCCCCATGAATTTCAACATGATAGGCGATGAACCAGTGGAACGGAGAGGTGCTAAAACTGTGCAAACTAGACGTACGGACCACGAAAGGACCAGTGTTACCGTACATGGCCAACAGGAGAAAATTAAGACCCATGGTAATCTTCAAACGCAAAATTAAACCAAAAATGAAATTCTCTGCATGTATTTTTGTACATTTTCATGAAAAAGAATGGATGGATGAAAATGGTGTAAAACTAAAGATAGTCGATGTGTGGAACAGGTGGCCAGGTGGTTACACAAAGATTGGAGTTTGCTGGTCTGGGATAGGTTTCGTAGCCACTTAACTGAGAACACTATAAGTAGATTAGTACTAAATAATACTTACATGGCAGTTATCCTGGATAGTTTTACGCCTATATTGCAACCTCTCGATGTCTGGTTGAACAAGGCATTCAAAGACCATGTGCATGAGGAATGGAATACAGAAAAGTCGTTTATAAAAGGCGGGGCAATGCGTGCTGTATCACTTGATGTGGTGTGTAACTTCGTGCTCAAGGCATGGGACAAAATGAAAGTAGAGACTGTGATAAAATTGTTTAAAAAGTGCAGTATCTCTTGTGCAATTGATGGTACAGAAGATGATTTATTGTGGGGGACACTGACAATGAAACTGATACAGACTGGGGCCCATATGAAGACTGTTTAAAGAGTGAGAGTGTGAATCTCTTGCTGCCAACTTTGTTTCAGACAATGAGAGTGATTTTGAAGGGTGATAATTGTGTTGTTTTCAATGAAAATCTGTCGCTGTAGGATTTTTAAAGTTTTCAATGGTCGACTTATACGCCAAATTGGTTTTTCAAAGGTTGATTTGTAAACTGGATCGCTGCGATTGGATTTTGAGATGAATTTAAGGTCTCAAAAGAATATCCAGCATACAAGTCACCCCCATTTTTTGAGATTTTTTTTTGGTTTCATGGTATTTCCTGCCTCATACCCATAATCTTCTATCTAAGAGTCTGTCAAATTACCCTATTATTCTAGCCTCCACCACCATTCAAGTATGATATAAATCTGGAATGGCCAGGAAATTATGCAGGACCTGGAAATATTGGCTATTTATGGAAGGGAAATAGATGTGGACCCAGATGATTGAATGTAACAAAAACGTGTTAAAACAATTCAGCCAGATCTAGGTAATTACGGAAACTGACAGACAAATGTTGAAATGGAATCCTCTCTCACATGACTATTGGCTTTTTACAAATTCTACTGAAGATACAATTAAATTGTTTAGTAGCAATGAAAAACAGGTAATTCTTATCTGGTGTACAGAGACGGAGTTGGAAACGTACTAAATTGCCTTGCCAGGCAGCCGTGTTGTTTGAATGGTTCTCTTTATCGAACGGAATAATGCTGTAGAAAACCTGATAAGCAAAGTACAATTTCTTATATCTCAAGACTTCAAATTAGAGCAAGTTTTTCAGGAAATATTGTTAAGGAAAGAAAGACTTGCATTTATATTGGAAATCATTCCAAATTGTTTTATAACAAAATAATTACTTTTGAAGCATAATTACTAATTTAAAATAAGTGAGAGTCCATTTGGGTGCAACCATTGCATCAGCCATTGGTTATACAGCACGTCTAAACTCAGAGGGGAAAGTTCTGTTAATATAATGGCATGTAAACTTCATTCACATAGAAAACGTTTGATTTTGAGAATGGACGGGATTGCAGCAACTTCTCCCAATAAATTCAAGATATTTATCTAGAAAACAGGAGGAAGCAGAAGATAGCTACAAAATTGGTGATTCAACAGTGTAGCCAACAACCCTGAATGACAGTGAAATTACTCAACAAACCATCATTGTTACAAACAGAGAAATAGTCCAAATAAGGCACAATATTTTGTTTTATGCTTATTCATATTTTAATATGATAGTCCATATTCTAAGCATTGTGGTTTTTTAAAGCAAACTCTCTTGGTATCATATGCTTTTCATAACCAGCTAATTTGCTACAGTAACAGGAGCACAGTTGACATGAAGAGTCTTTGAATATTAAGTTTCCATTGATGCTAAACTACTGAGTATTTGTAGGATTTCTTTCAATTTTATCACAGAAAGAAATGGCTTAGGATAGATAATAAATTCAGATGGTACAAAGTTCTATCAAGTTGCTAATAAAAGCTAGATGGGAATAAAATTGAAGCAGTCAGGATATTCTGGATCAAGATGCAACAGGATGCATTTCTGGAGAGAGAAGAATATTGAGTGAAATTGGAGAGGTAGATTGACCCACAAAGAAAATGTGGATTGATTGTCTTATAAAAAAAATGGTTTATTTATACAGTAGGATCCTTGGATACCTTGTGGTTTTTAAGGGATCGTCATTTTAAAAGCCTGGCACTTAAAATGTTATGTGTAAAGATGAATGGCAGGTTCCCCTTAATTGTTCAAGGCTGCGTCAAAATGTTCATACATTGAGGTTCATTAATTGGGATTGGCAATAAACCCCTGTAAAGTAAAAATGTAGAGCTATAAATGGACAGTGAGCTTTGAAATAAAGTGACTACTATGCAAGAATATCTTAACACAGATCACTTATTGGCATTTGCACTTTGTAACTAGAGAGACTTGGAATCTGCATAATTATCATCTGTTACATCTTTTGGGACTTGACTGGGCATTAACATATAAACAGTAAATTATACAAAGTGATTTCCAAAGTCAAAAGGCACAAAAATATCTGATTGCCTTCAATTTATAGTAACAAGAGTGTGATGATATGTCATTACACCACTAGGTCACCAGGGGCCGCCACCTGACGACCCTGTGTATAAAGCCGATCGGAGCTCATGCTCTCCTCCTTCTGACCTGGGCTTGCACCAACCGAGACAAGACCTAGCTGTAGATCTCACTCTATTAAATTGAGACCAACATCAACCACACGAAGCAGAGTGAAGGTTAAATGCAGGCTTTAATTTATAGGAATATTTGTTAACGCAGATCTAAAATCTGAAAATATGTAGTTTCTCTCTAATGTTTAGTTCATTGTGAAGTATTGAAGGTTATAGCTTCATTATTTCCTTGGCAGAAGGGTCTCATCATCAAGATACAGCTACTCCTGCTCTTTGTTCTTGCCCCAAGACTTTAAACTCTCCATGCTCGAACAAACATATTGCTGTCTCACCACGCTGGCAGATGGTGGGTGTTTCACTCGGGCCCAGGCTTTTTGTGTCTATTTGATTTCGAGCCAACTAATGCCAGCACATGTGAATATTCAAAGCAGACAGCAAAGCAGGTGTGTATTTGTGTGTTTTAGGTAGTCTTCGATGTAATGTAGATAACAGAGTGAATCTAGACATGCCTTTAATATGAACATTCATTGCATTACTGCCTTAAACAGTTAAGTAAATGTTCATACAATAAATATCAGCTAGCATACTCTCTTAGTTTATTTTATGTTTTCCTGCAACTGCTCTGTTTTTGTATCTTACTTTTCCAAAATGTTCTCCCACACCCCCCACCCCAACTTTCTAAACGGCCTCCATTCGTCTTTCTCTATTTTCACTTCTCCAAACTATCTGCCTTGTCAAACTGCCATTCATTTACTACTCTTAGAATGCAATTTTGTCACCTAGATAACCTGGTGTCCACCCCTCCCAACTTAAAACACTCATATCTCAATTAATTAATTCTGGTAATGGGGGCATTGATGAATGAAGGTAAGCAGATATGGTGTGATAGGCTGGATGGTTGATAGGCTGGATGGCTCAGGAACTCGGTGAGCTTTGCAGCCCTCAACTCAAGATGATACAAGCATCCAGCCTATCACACCATGTGATAGGTAAGCACATCTTAGTTCTACAACCACAGGATCGTTCTCATAGTTAGGAATCTGTTGGACTGTGTATTTGCTATAACACAAAGGACACTGGCAGTCATCAATGTCTCCATGTCCATGATCAACTTTCACATTGAAGTTCTAAGTTCCCTCATATCAACAGTATGTTCCCAGTTGTTGTCTGGCTGCTTTTTGGAGATGGCAGTTACCTCCTGTGTGACACCAAGTCTAGTTTTGATTGTTCTACCCAACACAGGAGAAAGCAAATACAGATTTGGTGGCTGCTTTTCAGAACCTATCCATTCAGTCTGTAGGGATGACATTTTTATTCTCCATCCCACTCTCATTTTGACCTCTGCATTTGGCCTCTTCACTGTTACAACAAATCCCAAATATTCAATCATTTGGGAATGTGGAATTCCTTGGGACTACACTGAAATCAATTATTGTAGTTTTTTAAAAAATTACAATTTGAGTCACAACATTTAAAGTTGTCAACCTGTAACATTAACTCCAATTCTTTTCAGATCGTTTGACCTGGTGTCCTTTGCCTGCATTCTCCTTTATTTCACACGTCTTTCAATTGTTTTATTTTGTTTTACTCTCTCTCTCACACACACACATTCTTCTCCCTTTATTTTCACCTCCTCTGGGCAAGTTAACTACAATTATCAACCATTTGCCACTTGTACTAGATACTAATTCCATCTGTATCATCTATTTTATCGAAGTCTTACCCACTACCTCTGCCACCCTCACACATATCCCCATTCTCTGAAGCTTAGCTCTGATGAAAAGTAATTGACTTGGAACATTAATGCTTATTCTCTTTCCAACATTGCTGCCCTACCTGCTGTGTATTTCCAGCAGTTTTGCTTTTTTATTTCAGATTTCCAGCATCTACAGTATTTTAGACTCATGAAGTCATACAGTGTACAAAAAGGCCCTTCAGACACACTATCAAAGACCCATTTACACCAACCATACACAAATCCCATTTTATTACCCTTAAATTCCCATCAATTCCTTCCGGATTCTACCATATAAATGAACACTAAAGGCAACTTACAATGGCCAACTCACCTCTCAACCTGCATATCCTTGAGGCATGGGAGTAAAGTAGAGCACCTGAAGGAAACTCATGCAGTCACAGAATGAATGTAGAAATTCCTCACAGGTAACACCCACATTTCACATTGAATCTAGGTCACTGAAACTTTGAGGAGTGGCTCTCCCAGCTGTGGCAATGTGCTGCCCCTGTTGCTGTGCTTGTTCAGTTTCAATGATACTCCACAGAAGTGTAATGTCTTGGATGGTGGCCAACATTGGTCCAATATGTTCCATTAGCTACTGAGCCTTGGGGACATTCAAAGTGTCTTGTGCTGAGGCATGCATTCATGCAGATTGGAAATGATCAATGGAACCTTAAAGGAGGTGCCTTATTGTTCCTTGTAATCTCTCATCTGCTGTCAGCCAGATTAGACAATGTATCACTCATTTCCAAAAGAATCATCAGTGCTCTTCCCCAACACGGCAGGGTTGGTGTAGCGGTTAGTGCAATGCCTTTACTGCACCAGTGATCAGGAGTTGGGTTCGAATCCCATGCTGTCTGTAAGGAGTTTGTACGTTCTCCCTATGTCAGCATGGGTTTTCCCTGGGGCTCCAGTTTCTTCCCACCATTCAAAATGTACCAATGGTGTAGGTTAATTGGGTGGCACAGACTCGTGGGCTGAAATGGCCGGTTACTGTGCTGTATGTCTAATTTTTTTTAGAATTCTTCCTTTCTGTTTCAACACAGGCAGCACCCCACCAAGTTCCAGCAGAGCTGTGCCTTAATGGAAATGAGCCCTTAAATGACTCGTACATTGATGTCAATTAGCCCCTGGATGGGTTGGCAGGTGTGTAATGTTGACATATTAGTCTTCATGAGCTGCACATTAGCAGAGAAAGGATGGGACAGTCAAAACGTGTACAGGCATTTTTCACAGGAAAACTAAGCCAATCCCAGGTCTCTGATGGAAAGGCATGAAAAGACAGGGGTGAAGTGGACACCACAGGTCTAGCTGTCCTATATGGGATCTATCCTTTCATATGCCTTTCTGAATGTAATAAAAATCTTCAAATGCACAGCATGTAGGAAGTAATTGATCACATATGCACCAAAAATCACAATTGTGTCAATTTACTTTTGTGAAAATGGATTTCATGCTAGATTGGTAGCATTGTGGTTTAATGTTAATGTGCCACCTGGTGCTGCCTTGCCTTCAAGTATTTACACTTCCAATTACATGTTGCAAAATGATAATTGCTGTTTTTATAAAATTCTCATTGCTACAATGAGGTCTCAGGTTTCCTCTGTTAGCAATGTTTAGTAAAATGGCAAATATATTCAGTACACTCCATATTTATGATTCTGCTACAAATGGCAAGCAGAAGAAATCATTTCCACTGTCTGTATTAAATTGCCAGTAAACAGAAAAGTCACACTCCCAAGAGAATGACAGTGGTGTTATGACAGTAGCATGGTTAGCAATGCAATGCTCTCACAGCGCCAGCAGTCAGGCCAGGGGTTGGAATCCCACGCTGTCTGTAAGGAGTTTGTACATTCTCCCAGTGTCTGCGTGGGTTTTCCCTGGGGTCTGTGTTTACTCCCCCCTGTTCATCAACGTATAGGGGGGGGGGGTGGTTTGTAAGTCAATTGGGTGGCACAAAAGGGCCTGTTACTGTACAGTATGTCTAAATTTAAAAATTTAAATTTTACACTTAAAAATGTAATCTGTCAGTCACTGCAGACCACTGTCTTCCAGCTCCACAGCTGGCGTATCTATCATAGCCCCTTTCACATGAATGAGGCGATCACCCACATTCATTCAACAGATAAAGCAAGCCAAATAGGCTTTTCCTTATATTAATGGTTTGAAATCCTTTCCATGAGCAGCATGATTTGGGCAGGATGGTTAGTATAGCAGTTAGCACACTATTACAGAGCCAGATACCTGGGTTACAATTTGGCACTCTCTGTAAGGAGTTTGTTCATTCTTCCTGTGACTTGCATGGCTTTTCCCCTGGTTCTCCGGTCTCTTCCACTCTCCAAAATGTTCACCGTGCTGAAATTTAAAAAAAAAATGGTGGTTTTAATGAATTGGTTTTTAAATTACAGTATATTAATTGTTCAAATTTTAGAAATAATTTGTATGCTTTTCAATATCATTTGGTCCTTGGTGGTTGGCATGCTTGGGCTGGGCCGAATAGCCTGTTTCTAAAGGGCATAATGAGAAAGGATAGATCCCATACAGGACTGTACTATTCATTTAACTCACGTCTTTTCATGACTCTACGAGGCTAAACCTCTCACCATCAGACCCACTTAGAAATAGTGGATATGACCTTCTGACAATACAGACAGTCTAAAGAAGCACCTCAGTTTCCTTCCATGAAAGTTTGTTACTACTCGAAGAAGGCCACGGTGATGTCTGCAGCTGGACGCTCTGGCAGAAGCCACCTGGTGCTTGGTTATGGGTGAGTAAGGGGATCCAGAAGCTCAGTGGAACCCAAGCAATCATAAGCTTCAAGTGCACTACTTTATTTGAAAGGTGGATAGAACAGATATAATCAACACGTTTGGCGTCCAAGCCATCTCATTTTACAGAAAATTATTAATTGGATCTTCTCAAACTCATTGGGTGATTTCCTTCTTTCCATTACAAGTTGTATTCAGACAAATTAATTGTTACAAGACATATACCAGTAAAATTAAAAGTTTCCATGATCAGTAAACTTCAGGTCACTCAACACATATTAAACAGCTGCTCTAAAGATGGTTGAGGTCCCCTTCACACTTCTTTTCTTTCTGGGGGGTGAACTGTTGTGCATGATCGAATACTACAGACACCTGGACACCAGGATTACAACACTAATATGAAAGCTTCCCAGAACCAAGCAACACTAAATCAGATGCAGACCTGCCACCTCCACCGACTGGTTCCCATGTATTTCCTATGAACTGAAACTTTCAGCTTTTGAGCAATACTCAGCTGCAAATTTGTGAACACTGTGGTTGACAAAGGCTCTATGCCAAAGTGATATGCTCTCTGAATATCCACATGCAAAGGCTATGGGTTTATATTATCTAAAATCTAATAGTCCTATTCATACACCATGGAAACAGACCCAATGGCCGAACTTGCTGACGCTGACCAAAATGTGCCACCCACACTCGTCCCACCTGCATGGGTTTGGCCCATGTCCCTCTAACCCTACGTATCCATTGAATTTTTAAAAAATTTAAAAATTGTAATAGTATCTGCCTCAACCACCTCCTCCTGCAGTCTGCTCCATACACTCAACATCCTCTGTGAAAAATAAAATGACGCCTCAGGTTCCTGTAATATCTTTTCCCCTTCAACTTAAACCTATGTCTTCTGGTTTCTGATTTCTCTACTCTGGGCAAAAGACTCTGCCTTCAGCTGATCTATTCCTCTCATGAGTTTGTATTCCCTGGTTATATATTTAACAATATTTTAATTAATTAATATGACAATTTATGTAAGGAGTTGATAATCATATCATACATTCCAATGCTCAAAATAAGCTGTACTCCACGGTCAGAAACTGAAGCTTCTTTTGAGTTCTTCCTAATTCTTACTAATTTGATGCATGAACAACAACCATGTTATATCAAAAATAAAACATGAAAGTGGAGGATTAAAATTGAAATAACAAAACAGAGGGCATCCAGCTGTCAACCCCATGAAAAGGTTTGAATAAGCCAAATCCCACTAGAAGTAAAACTGAACTAAATGCTGTCAGCTAGTTTTGCTGAAATTCACGGTGAATTGTCATATGTTACGATAATTGATGATGAGGTTTTCTCTTAGATAAGAAAAACTACGCTTCATGCAAAAGGTAGGAAAAGCACGGGATCAAACAGATTTTTTTTAAAAGCTGGAAGTCTGGAGTTGTGATATTACTGCATTAAATAGGAATGAAAATACTACACATGTTCTTATCATTAACAGACCCAGCAATGACATTTCCAACTCATGAGAGGCCTCATACATATCGTGTTGAAAGGCAGTATTAGCATCAAGAAGACCCTTTGAACTATTTTTAGGCTGCACTGCTCTGGTGAAGACGCATTCAGGAATGGAAGACTCCACTACGTGAATGGCATGTTATCCATAGAACAGGTCATCCTGAAGCAAGTTCAGTTACACAGGAATACACTGAAGCCCAATATTAACTTATTCAACAACATTGATCATTCAAGATTATTGTAACATAACAATATCTGTTAGAATAAACATTAGTAAGTTAGTTTTTTGAGAGGACACCAATTATAATGTGAGAGATAATAATTCCTCCAGTTATACTACCAGATCCAAATGGTTAAACCAATCAAGAACTAGAAATTGTAGATAGTGAAGATGGTTGTCTAAAGTTGCAGTGAGACTAAGAGTTGGAATGTAAGGTGGAACAGTGGCAGATGGAATTTAATCCAGACAAGTGTGAAGTAATGCACTTTGGGGGGATAAATTCTGTTAGGCCATATAGAGTAAATGGTAGGGATGTCATATTGCATCGGTTAGCCAGCACTGAGAGTCAAAGTCACAGCACACATTTATTGTCAGAGTACATACTTGACATCACATACAACTTTGAGATTCAAATTCCTGAGGGCCAGAAAGAACTTCTACTTATCAGTAACTGTGAACTGTATTCAAGAAGAAACAAATGTGGACAAAAGAGATAAATGTAAACAAAGAAAGAAATGTAAAAAACTGACTCTGCAAATACAGAAAAAAATATTCAATAATAAATTAATGTGCAAAGTAAGACTCCCTAAATAAATCCATTATTAAGTCTGTTGTTTAGAAGTCTGATGGTTAAAGGGTAGCAATTATTTCTGAATCTGGTGGTGAGTCCTGTGGCACCTATACTTCTTTCCTGATGGCAGTGAGAACAGATCATGTCCTCCGTTGTGTGGAGGATTGCTGCTGCTCTCTGATGGTAGTGCTCCCTGTCGATGTTCTTGATGGTGGGAAGAGTTTTGCTTGTGATGTACTGGGCTGTGTCCACTACCTTTTGTAGGGCATTTCACTCAGAGGCATTGGTGCCCCCATACCATACTGTGGTGCAGCTGCACCTTTCACTACACATCCGTAGAAATTTGTCAAGGTTTATGATGTCACACAGATCCTCTACAAACTCCTAAGGATGTAAAAATGCTAACGTGCTTTCTTTTTTTAAAATTTTTAAAAATTTTTCACACTATGAACCATACTGACCAAAATACACACAAACATTTCCCTCTTGAATATACACAGTGTCATTTTCTCCCCTTTTCCCCCTCACCTCCCTCCCCACCCACTCAACATTCAACCTATATGATACATTAAACCCATTAAACAATGTCATCACACAATGAAAATAAACAAGAAAATTGTGTCATCTACTTTTACATACTGGCTCAGTTCATTTTGTCTTCTTCTCCTTCTGTCATTTTAGGGGGTGGAGGTCCGCGGTAAGACTTCTCTGTTGTGTTCTATGTACGGTTCCCAAATTTGTTCGAATACTGTGATGTTATTTTTGGAATTATATGTTATTTTTTTCCAATGGAATACATTTATTCATTTCTATGTACCATTGCTGTATTCACGGTAACTTTGGTATGAGTATTGTGTACAGTTCTGATCAGCACATGACAAGAAGGATGTAGAAGCTATACTGACAGTGAAGAAGAGATACTCCAGGATGGTGTCTAGAATGGTGGGCTGGAGTTTTTATTGACTAAATAGGGTTTATTTTCACTGGAATGTACAAGACTGTTGGGTCAACTTATAGATGTTTGTAAAATAATGCGGGGCATGGATGGAATGATCATCTTTCCCAGGGCAGGGGTGGGTATCTAAAACTAGAGGACATAAGTTTCAGGTGAGGAGGAAGAAATTTCCAGAACTGAGAAGTAATGTTATCACACAGGGAATGATGAATACTTTGAATGAACTGTTAGAGGAGGTGGTGGAGGCAGATACAATTATAATGGTCAAAAGGCATTTGGACAAGTATTTAATAGGAAAGGCGTGGGGGAGAAAGTGGGTCTGAAATAGGATTCGTGTAGGTAGGCATCACATTTGTCCTGAACGAGGTGGGCTGAGAGGGCCAGTATCTGTTCCTCAGATTCTAGAGGATTCTGAAGGGATTTGATAAATTAGAAGTAGAGAAGTTGCTTGTGGTTATGGAGCAGAATAAAAATATGAACCATAAATATGAGACTCAATGGAGAATTCAGAAACTATGATTAAACAGAGACTGTGAACTACTGGAAGCAGGAGTTCAGGTGAACTGGATCACTTAAGGACAATTTAAATAAACACAGGAGGAAGAAAGAAATAAAAGGGTATGTTGATAAGGTTTTTAATTCTTTGTAAAGTATTTAAATTTGGCATGGGAAGTAAAGTTTCCTTAAAATATTGTTTCGATCATCATTAAGACCAATCACACCTAAGTGGCTACTGATCACGTGCTGGTACAAATGCCAGAATTTGTGTGAGAAATGCCCTGTTATTCAAGAAGCCACGGTATGCGGCATTGAAGTAATCACTTCAAAATTGTCTTTGTTTCCCTGATTGACGTCCACAATCAGTGTTGAGAAATTCTTCACAGACCTTTTCGTAACTATTTCAATCCAGTGGCAGAATTTATTGCTCGATTTTATTCTGCATTAAGGTCCACTGACATCATGTGGCAATACTGTGACTCTGGGCTACATTCCTCTACTCATCTTGCTTTCATGTTGCAACTAGTTTGTGGAGAAGTGGGGGGGGGGGGATGGGGGAGGGAACACGCAAGCTTTTACAAGGGCTTCATTAAAATTCCAAGTAAAGGTCAGAACCTAGCTACATGGGGGTCATGGTCTAATTTGTCTTCCTTCCACAGTAATGAATAGAAGTGTGGCATTTAACAGGCACCTGGGTTTGAACTTCTATTTGATTTCACTGTGTGCTTCAATAGTCACAGAACCAATATGATTTCTGGCCTTTCCCTTTTCTAAACACTCACAAAATATCAAAACCACGTTAGTGATTCTTTATTCCCTGCAGGAGACCAGCTCTCAACAGAAGACCAGCCCTAAAGTCCTCAAATGGCAAGGGAAGTACTTAAAGCATATGGAATCCTGGAGTAAAAAGGAACACACTTTATGATCACACATTGAAACACCATTTCACACCACATCCACTCTTGCTGTTTTCCCTTTTTGGATCATGGCTTTCACCTCCAGCAATTTCGCTCATCTAAGCCAGCATCCCAGCTGGGTACTCAACACAATCCAACTAAACTATAAAACATCACAGTCAAATTCATTTAAAGATGGCATGAACCCCAACTAGAAAATATCAAATTACTTCCAACCATAAATCACAGCAGTTCTCTTGAAAGCCCACCTTAATTGTTTAGTTTTTTAAAAAAGGACTTATCTACTTTTCGGATACCACATCAGACTTAAGTTGCCGATTAAAATTTTATGTTAAAACTCTTTTCAGAAGAGTTTAACAGGAACAATTTATGATTTTGAAAAGACGTCTAGTGATTTCTGATAAAATTAAGAATGAATGGGAAAGAGAACTTCAGATCCTCTACTTAAAAAGACATGGGAGAAAATTCTCCAATTAGTTAACCCTTCTTCAATGTGTGCTCAACACTCTCTGATACAGTTTACAGTGGCCCATAAGGCCCATATGTCCAAGGACAAGGTAGTTCGTTTTTACTCCCATATAAACCCTATCTGTCACAGATTTCATTCTGAGGTGGTCCTGCCCTTCCCTGCAAAAATATTGGAAATATATTTTTGATATTATTTCAGCAGATTTGCTCATTGACCTACAACTTCATCGTATTACTGCACTTTTTGGACGACCAGTTTTGGATTCTGGCCACTCATCTGCTTCAGCTTGTCATGTGATTGCATTTGTTACATTAATAGCCAGAAGATCCATTCTACTCAAATGGAAAGACCCTAAACCACCCACTATGTTTCAATGGTTTTCCCAAACTAGAGCATGTTTAAATTTAGAAAAAAAATTACGTGGTTCTGTTGACCCTTCGGTTAAATTTGAAGAAACATGGAGACCATTTTCATATGATGTAAGTCCATCCTTTCCGAATCCTTTTCAACATTCTTTTTTGAGTGTAGAGGGGGGAATTGACCACAAAATAATGTTTAACCACTGAAACATGGTTGTCCAGCTTTTGTTTCTTTTTTGTTTCTTAGGGGGATATTTTTGTAATAAAATTGGATTCCCTTTCAGGTTTGGCCTTTATAAGTTGCTGATGTCTGTGTTTGTATATGTTAACCGGTGTTAATGCAATCCCCATCTCTTTGTATCATTCTTATGTTTATTAATCAGAAACTTCATAAAAAGATTGAAAAGGAAAAGATTTTTTTTAGATTTCTAGACATACAGCATGGTAACAATTCCCTTCTGGGGAAAGGATTCGCATGATGTATTTAGAACTTTGCTAACTTCCTGCCATAATTAGAAACTAGTCGGCAGAATCCTGAGGAAATTTCCAGCAGTTATATTCGCTGATGCATTTAATTGATTTTTCTTCTGTGAGCATTCAGACTGTGTGGCAGAACTTAAAATGGTCTGGTTGCAGGGCAAGGAGCACATACTTCATGGTTGGAAATTCAATGATCTACAATCACTTCTAGTGCATGAATGGTACTGCTGTAGGGAGTTTGACGAAATCAAATTCTGCAAAGTAAGGCTGAAGTGATCACTCCAAAACTGTCACAGTGGCAAAGAAAGAACATGGCAGCTTAGATGGCCCCACTAGGATCCTATGCAGTTCTGTTTTAAATTCAATACAGGTGGCCATCTTTATAAAGCAGATCTGGCAGTGTCATATATTCTGCAAAATATTACCATTTTGAAAGCTAAGGGCACCATTGTTATTGGTACAGTTCTTTAAATTTTGTGTATACTAATGTGAAGTTTGAGATAGTTCAGGACCACATGCATCTTTCAGGTTTTCAGTTACCTCGTGAAGGTGACTTGAATTTCTGAAAACGTAGCCATTGTAACTTAAGGTATTAAGTTTTCTAGTATGGCAATTATGATTTTATGCAAGTTCTTGCAGAATATATTGCCAAAGATTTTATTCCTATTTGATTGCAGTGTTTATTGCCACAGGAATTATAATTATTTCACATTTCAAAGACAGGTTCAAAAGCCCTGTAAAATATCAGAAGCAATGCAAACATTTAGTGTAGTATATAATCCATCTCTTCCCCCATCTGCAGTTTTAAAAGATGTTGGTCTTTCAAGGTGGTGGGAATATGTGAATAAATATAATGCAATAGGTTAGCCAAGAGTAGCCAGAAGCTATAGCCATAGTTCCAATAAATTGCATCAAAAAATATCAACAGAATAGAACTCTAAATAGATTCAAGATTTTTTTTTCCTTTTTAAAACATGATAGCTGTACACCAATAGAACTGAAAATATATTTTAGTAAAAGCTGTTTCTAATAATTTAAGAAGGTATTATTCATATTTAGTGAATTGTGATTGAAATGTTTTTTGCGATAAGTATGGTTTCAGTTATTTTAATTACATATTTACAAGGAGATTAAGGAATACTATATATTTTGATAAAAAACAAATTAAAGCAAAGCCAGATGGTGCAGATTTGCAATATTGGCATCCAGTATTAAGCAAATGAATTTAAGCAGAAACATGAAAGAGGAAAAAATTTCACAAGATCACAAGAAAAAGAATCAGAAGCAGGCCATTTGGCCCATCGAGTCTGCTCCGTGAAACCTCCCTCAACTAAACTGTTCTTGCATCTAGTTCCAAGTTCCGGCCTTGTCCCCGTATCCCATGATACCCTGACAAAAATTAGATACCTATCAATTTCCCTTTTAAATTCCCTCAGTGATCGGGCCTCCACAGTTGTATATGGCAATGAATTCCACCAATCCACAATCCTCTGGCTAAAGAAATTTCTCCTAATCTCTGTTGTAAATTGGTACTTTTTAATTCTAAGACTGTGCCCTTTTGTCCTGGAATCACCCAACAGGGGAAACATCTTATTTACATCCATTCTGTCCAATCCATTCATTATTTGGTGTTTCTATGAGATCCCCCTCATTCTTCTATATTCTAATGAATAGAGTCCAAGAGCCACTAAATGTTCCTCATATGGAATCCTTCTGTTTCCTCAATGTGAGGACTCAAATGGCCAATGAATGGCCTATCACATTAATAACACATGAAACAAATCATTGTTCAAAGTTCAAATTGATCGTCAGCGTACAGACATGGTATCACATACAACCCTGAGATTTTTTTCCCTGTAGGCCAATCAGAATTTTTACTTATCAGTAACTCTAAACTGTACTCAAGAAAAAAAGGTACTGATACAAAAGAAAAAAAAATGTAAAGAAAGAATGAAATGTAAACTGCAATATAGAAAAAATATTCAGTAATAAATAATATTAAAGTAACTGCTGTTAACTGAGTCTGTTAAGGAGTCTGATGGTGGAGGGGTAACACTTGTTCCTGAATCTGGAGATATGAGCTTTGTGATATTTGTACCCCTTTCTTGATGGTAGCAGTAAGAACAGAACATGTCCTGGGTATCTATCTGCCTGTTATGTGCACACAAAATCAACTGGGTCTCTATCCCCTTCCCTTAC
The DNA here is from genome assembly GCF_036971445.1 of Narcine bancroftii. Classification (NCBI taxonomy): domain Eukaryota; kingdom Metazoa; phylum Chordata; class Chondrichthyes; order Torpediniformes; family Narcinidae; genus Narcine; species Narcine bancroftii. Next base: position 4,276,339 of record NC_091478.1, read on the forward strand.
TGTGAAGTATAAACAGAGGATAATGGAAGCAGCCAAGAGGATCATTGGGCTCTCCCTCTTCCGTCATAGATGACATTGACTAAGACAGTTGTATAAATAGGGTTTAAGGAATTATAGAGGACCCTTTTCATCCAGCGCCTGTACAGTATCTTCAACTTACTACCATCAAGAAGGGAGAGGAGCATCAAAATCAGTTCTGCCAGGCTGGGAAATAGCTTCATCTCGTAGGCTGTGGGACTTATGAACAAAGTAAGTCATCCCAAAATATTTATATAAATAACACACACACACACACATACACTATATATATTTATATATATTTATTTTAATTATCTATGTGTATTGTGCTTTTGTGTGTACACCATGGTTTGGAGAGTTGCTTTCATCAGGTTGTACATGACAATCAGATGATAATGAACTTGGACATGAATGATCTGGTTCCACACATCACTTACTTCTGATAACTTGCAGCCCTTTGTTATCTCCATATCTTGTTGCTTGCTTGCTGTTGCCATCCTTCCCTCCCCCATCTGGTTCAACTTGCCCATCAGCCTAACCTCACCTTGTCCACCTGTCACTTGCCAGCTCTTGCCTTACCTCATCCCTTCACACTCTTGGACCTGACACAGGATCTTGACCCAAAACATCAACTACCCCTTTGCCTCCATAGTTGATGCCTGACCTGCTAAGTTTCCTCCTGATCCCTACATCTGCAGTCTCTTTTGTATCCATGCTACTTGAATAAGTCTACTATTGGATTTTGTTTACACTGTGAGCATAATTTTTATATTGACTAATTGTTTAAAATTAAATGCCAATACTCTATCATTCATTTTACACCAATACTTAAAAACAAGATTATTACATATCAATGTGAATGAAATACTCATCTAATTTTTACATTAACAACACACACTTTAAATGTGTCCTCAGGCTAGAAAATCAGACTAACTGATTTTTACTCTTCATTCAAGAGTTCTGTATTTTATTTGTTCGATGTGCCAAAGATTTATTAAAAGGCAAAGAGATGAGGACCCGTTAGAGACGTAGATGCATTGACATTACAGACATTATAGCAGAGATGCAGACTCTTCAGCCCATCTAGTCCTTGCTGAACTTTTATTTTGCCTCTGGCTTAGGTGCTCTGTAGTTAGTAAGGGATTACTTGAGGTGGTATGTGAGCAGAAAAAAAGGTTGAGAATCACTGGCCTGGTCTTATTGACATGCACCCGGACCATAGCCCTCCATACTCTTCCCATTCATGTACCTATTCAATCTTCTTTTAATGTTCAAATTAAAATTGGATCTACTATTTCCACTGGCAGCTCATTCCATACTCTTAACATCCTCTGGTTAAAGGTTCTTCCAATGTTTCCCTTAAATCAGTGCTTCTCAACCTTTTTTTTTCACTTGCATACCACCTTAAATAATCCCTTACTAACCACAGAGCACCTGTGCCATCAGTACTCTGTAGTTAGTAAGGGATTTCTCAAGGAGGTATGTGAGTGTCAAAAAAAAGGAAGAGAATCACTGCCTTAACCATTTCATCTTTCACCTTTAACTTATGTCCCCCCCAACCTTAGTGGAAAACACCTTTTCCCATATTTACATCCCTCATAATTTTGGACACTTCTATCAACATACCAGAGGTTGTAGATCAATTGATTGTAGTTGGTGGCATAGGCTCATGGGTCATAGGATGCCACGGGGTGCTCTGTGGTTATTAAGGGATTAGCAGGTGGTATAAGAGTGGGGGAGAAAAAGATTGAGAATCACTGACCTAGGGGAGTGAAACACAAAGTCTACAGGCATTGTGATTGCAGTAAAAACGTGGAAATGCTGGAGGAACTCAGCCGTTCTCACAGCATCTATAGAAGGTAAGGATATATAACCCACATTTTGGGCCTGAATCGTAACCTAGTCAACCTTTCCCTACAACTTAGCTCTTCAAGTTCCGGCAACATCCTTGTTAATTTCCTCTGCATTCTTCCTTACTTCTTTACTGGAGAAAGCAGATATTTATTTCCCTTTTCCATTCTGCTTCCTTCTTTTACAAATTGCTTTTCATAAAACACAGAAGCAAAAAAATACATTGAATATGGCAACTCAATGTGCAGTGTACGCAAGCTAACTTGTATGGTGCTGGCATGAAGAAGAGGAGGAGATTGGCAAGACAGAGCATTATGATTCAGTGAATATTTTTTTACTTATTATTATCATCTGACTGGCACTGGATAACTACACAGTGGGCCATATAAAATGAAGGAGGTGAATAGGACTTTGGGCTAGATTGTCTGACCCACTGAGTAGCAGTGTCTGTCTTCACTTCAGATGAAAAGGTAAGCAGATTACTAAAAACCCCATTGATTGCTTGACTAGATATTTTCCAATTTCACTGGAAAAGTTTTTTTTTAACAAAAGGGTTGCTTCCTGAAAAATAATTGGGGATATGATAGACAAGCTGAACACAAAGGTAATTTCAGATTTGCTGTATCACATAGGAAGGTGAAGAAACATTAAATGAACTGTTATTGAATTTAGAATGTTTAATTGCAGAATGATGCTGATAAATTGCGTTAGTTCAACTGACCTAAAAATGTTTTGCCGCTGACTTTCATTTATACTCAGCATCTGATGCCTCTTGTGTCAGTGTCCAACAATAGCTGGCAAGAATTGATGGATTCCAGTTTCCCTGATGCTGCTTTTCCATGGTCGCAAAGACCTCATGGAACCTTTCACCGTGTTCATTACTGACTGCACCAAGATCAGCAGGGAAGAAGTCCAAGTGTGAATGCAGAAAATGAATTTTCAATGACATGTTGTACTTCATGGTTTTGTCTACTTGAAATGGTCTTCAAATATGAAAGGAAATCACAAAGAGAGGTTGTACCTAAAAAGTGATTTTCGTGATCAACAGCCCCAAATCCATAAATACTCCCAAAAATGTTCAGAAAACAAAATCTTTATTGTCCACTATGTTCTGAGTGAAGTGGACTTTTCCAACCTCTCACTGTGCTTCCAGCTTCCTGATCCTTCACATCTCTACACAGTGGGTAACCATGGACAAGTTCCACTGAAGGGCCTGTTTCGGATAGGTCATGGCCTGTTTTCAAGTGAGCCTTTAAAGAAGTTAAATAAAATACATTAAATTAGATAAAGATGTGTTCCTTACAGAGCTGCCTTTGACTTGAAAATATTGCTCAGTCATTGCCACTCGTGGTCCACACCAGGTAGGCCGGAAGCCAGTTGGGCCTTTGAGAACCATTGATGTAGAGTTTACAGATCTCCTGGGCCATCGAATGGCAGGAAGCTTCTGGTTGAGTGAGAGCATGTGAAGGAACAGGTTCCTTAGCTGAGTCCATGTTCTGAATGGGGATCGAGACTCATGGTTAGAATAAAGCCGGAATATGTGTTAAACTGCAGATTAGGCCAGGGGCCATGATCTGTAGCAAATCATACTTATTCAAATTATTTACACCCTACCAATACTTTAAATACAGACCAAGAAATCATTCTACAGCGAGCCTTGAGATAAGTGACAACTCCAAAATTCACAATTCCAAGAAACACAAAATAGGTTAATGCATGATCCATTCTGATTGCAGATCATTTTTTCTCAGTTCCCCTCATTTTTGTGAACTCAGTTGGTCAAGTGGTCCAGTGGTCCTTTCAAGATTGGAAAATCATTATAGAGGAAACTCGGACAGATTATTGCTTTGGTAAAATGTTAAATGAAAATAGTAAACCAAGTTTCCTAGGGTCCCAGCCAACATTCTACCAACACCAATAAAAACAATGGAACAGTCACTCATCTTATTCTCCTGCAGAAAGATTTGGACTGGTATTTGGCTTTACATCGGTGACAGGCATGTCGGTTCAAAGTTTTTGATGTGCTTTCTGATTTTTCTTCGAGATTTCAAGAGCAAATGAGATCCCAAAAAATGAGACCATTTCATACAAATTACACTGAACTGAAACAGCAGTTTCACTTTTAAGTTCTTAATTTAAAAAAAATTCTTTCTTAATTCATTCTTAATAATAAATTCATTAGGAACAAGTTGGGATCAAATCTAATTCTAATGACATAAATGGACAGATGTGCAAAATGACTCACTGAATTATATTCCTTGCATGAACAGCAAGGTGGAAAGATTTCAAGGTGAGCACATCCCTTTGCTAATTTTGGACATTTTTTTCTCTTTCGTGAAAACCGCACATACAAATCATGATGTGCACAGATCTTAAAAACCACAGAAAATCATGCGAAGCCAAACAGGGACATCAATGTCTTCAGCTGGTCAACTTTGACTTAATTGGACTTTGCTGAAGAGAAAAGTGTTTACTTCCTGAGAGTTAAAAATGACCATGATTTTGTAAACATGCAGCGAGACCAACTGATAGATGGTGCCTTGTATTTCCTGGGGATAACAGACATTGTTCAGCTTGGTATCATTTAGCGCACGATAGACTTTTAATAGATTTCCTTACAAACATCTTGCATGTAAAGCAACTAGTAGACACCATGCCTTACTGTTTTCACGTCGCTTAAGGAACTATTATGGAGGGAGTGACATAATCAAAGCCACGTCTTGAGTGGTTAAGCACAGAGGAAACCATGTTCTTCATGAGAACTCTGACTGATGATTTTAAGATCTCAGCATCCAATTTGCTGGTCCTGCAGTGTCCATAGGGAGCAAAGATGTGTTTTTTTTTTCTTCCAAAAATAGACTTTATTCACAATAAATTATGGTATTTACTAAAAAAGAAAACTGTTCAAAATCTCTTTGCACCCTTAGCATCGTGTGCATACATTCCCATCCTTGTCCTTTGTTACATACACTCTCCATTTACACCATTGCCACCACTGTGGCCCTTTCTTGTTACTTATTCCTCTGTTGTTTGAAGGGTTTTCCCTCAGTATCTGGTGACGGGAGGACTCTAGACTGTGGTCCTTCCCCTCAGCACCCTCACATTGCTTGCACCAAGCTTCATTGCGTCTCTCAGCTCATAATCCTGCTGGAATGTGCCAGTTAGCAGCATTTCCTCACCAACATCTCTGTGTGCTGAAAGAACAGGTTTCAGACAGACCAAAGGGCATCTTTGACCAAGTTGATGGTCTTTCACCAGTTCTGGTGGTCTGTCTCTGTGCACATCCTTGGGACCATATATCAGAGAGTCTTCTCTTACACTGCTGCTGGGAATGAACTGTGACAATGACCCTTGCATCCTTTGCCAAGTACTCTTCACGAGTCTGCATTCTGCAAAGAGGTGGGCAACTGTTTCCACTCCACCAGAGCCATCTTGGTTGGACAGGTAGAACTTTGGTTCCACATACAGACTGATGCAGCCATACACGAAGGTGGTCATCAGGATGAGGGCAGCAAAGTGGATAAAATTGATGAGCTCATCATGGGCACACGAGGAGTGCAATATTTATTTTGCTGTCAACTTCCATCGTGACCTCAACTTCACTTTGTCCATCTCTAGAAACATCCTCCCTTTTCTTCACCACTCCGTCTCCATCTGGGAGACAAACTCTTGACAAACATTTACTACAAATCCACCAACTTTTATTAACAGACGAAAAGCCACCTCTAAACTGGCCAGGAGGAAAGGTTCTCCAGCTGTTATACCAGTGGGGTGGAGTATCTCTACAGCCATAGCCAACAGCAAGCATAATATGCCCCTCCCCATTACATCATCACAGATTGCTGTAGAGCATTGGATTGAAGGTCAATCCATAGAACTACAAGAGAGGCAGAGAGGATCACTGGGGTCTCTGTCACCCCCACTGATGTGATATAATGCAATTAATTTTTGAAGAGAACTGGCAAAATCATTGAGGATCCCTACCACAACACACACAGCATCTTCCAGCTGCTCCTGTCAGGAAAGAAATACAGGAGTATAAGAGGCAGGACCACCAGGCTGAGAAGCAGCTTCTTCCCAGCTGATCGACAGAATGAACTGCTCATACAACCCTACGAAACTTCACTATTTATTGAACAATATTTTATTTATTTTTATATATGTCTACATGTACTGCATATGTATTGTCTGCCTGCATGTAGGTGTGTAATGTATGTTTGCATGTTTTTACACCAAGGACTGGAGAACGCTGTTTTGTCAGGTTGTACTTGTACAATTGAATGATGTGATAAGTGGTCATTATCACACTAAAACTGCAAGATTGCATTTATGCAAAATTTGCTGATAAATAGATGCAAGTGGCTCCAATTTCTAAGTTTTTAAAGTGTTGGAGGGCACTGAATAATGAAATATTTTAATGAGTTTCAAAACAAATTAAGCAAATCTGGATAATTATTTAAAATAATGTTCAAACCTATTTTCCCCAAAACTCACATATTTCACATCACCTATCTCTGGCTCATCCATGTCTTGTTATCTTGGTGCATGCCTTTTAATTTCAGCTGTCAGTGCCACACATTACAGAAGTTTTGACAAGTTAAACAAGACCATTTGCAGATATTGGGATTGAGGCAAATTCAGAAAAAATGCTGGACAAATATCCATTGGAAATAAAATGCAATCAAAGTTCTTAGATTTATAAATTTAAAAAAGTTTAAACGTAGACATACAGCATGATTACACGCCCTTTCAGGCCCACGAGTCTGTGCTGTCCAATTACACCCAAATGATCTACAACCCCTGGTATGTTTCTAACGGTGGGAGGAAACTGGAGCCCCCGTGGAAAACTCACGCAAATATGGGGAGAATATACAAAATCCTTACAGACCTTGCAGGATTGCTGGCAATGTAACAGCGTTGCGCTAACCGCTAACTAACCATGCTGCAGGACTGAGACTTTCATCAGAAATCTAGAAAAACAGGGAGATGCCTAAATAAAAAAGGAGGGGGAAAGGACAGGGGAAGGAGCATAGGTGAAGAGGGAGGAGGAATGAGAAGGGAAGGACAGGACAGGCCAGGCCAACAAGGGGTAATGGGTGGATACAGATGATAGGGTAAACTAGAGAGTCTGAGAAGTGATGGCAGAGGGTTAAGAAGGGTAGACTTGCTTCACATGCAGGTTTTTACATGCATCAGATGTTTCTTGGATTATTCCCTTCCTGTCATTGCAGTGGGGTTTCAAACTGTCATCCATCTACTCATCTCCAGATTGTCATTGATTTTATTGTTTTCAAATGTTTCTTACATTTTAAATAAAGTTAATTAAAAGTATATTTAAATAACTAAAACAATTAAAATGAAACCAAATAATATTATAAAGTCAATATTTTAACTCTTATCTTTGTAAATATTTGCTTTATAAGTCCAAGGATATTGAAACCAACTCCATAGGAATAGAATCAGGCTCTTTGAGCATGGCCTGCCTTCTAAAGATTGTGGCTAATTTCCCACCTCAGTACCATTTTCCTGTCTATTCCCATTTCTTCTTAATTTCCCTAAAATCCAGAAATCTATTGACTTCAGTATTAATTTAAGCCCAGTAACAGGCTCTTCTGAACCATGAGCTTGTGTCACCCAAATACACCAATTGACCTAAAAAGCCCATATGCTTTGGAGATGGGGGGGAGGGGGGAAAGGAGGGGTGGTGGTGGTGAACTGGAGGACCTGGAGGAAAGCCACGCAGACACAAAAGAACATGCAAACTCTGTTCAGACAGTGCCGGATTCGAACCCATGTCACTGGTGCGTTAATAGCATTTTTCTAACCGCTATGCTATCTGTGCTGCCCAATGTTAACCATGACCGTGCTACGCTAATCTGGGGTCGTAAATTCCAATGATTCACTGTTTCCAATGCTTGCACATTATGTATGACTGAATTTTTTTCTGTATTTGCACAGTCTGTTTACATTTTTTCTTTGTTTAGATTTCTCTCCTTTTGTATGCATATCTTTTTCATGAGAAGAGTTTTTTCTACTGGCCAGCAGAAATTCGGCCCAGCCTGGAGGCGAAAGAATCTTGGTTGTCTGTGACATCACGTATGTGCTCTGACCATAAATCTGAACATTGAATATTGAAGTTTTGGGTTGAAGGATGTTATTCTTGTTTCAGTCATAAATTGGCCACCATTAATTTCAGATCATAACCCCCTAGTTCTAGATACTTCCTCCAGAGGAAACATCTCCCAATAATTATCCTCTATTTAGAAGTTAGACGTAGTTCTTTAAAAAAGAGAGGTTTTGCTTGTTCAAGCTCTTTATATAATAGTTCTGTCACACCAGGAACCTGTACAGTGAATGTTTATTGCACTCTTTGATATTAAGGATATACACCAAAACCCCTGTTATCCAGAATCCAAGTAACTAGCAGCCTCAAGCAACTGGCAAAAATATAGTGGAAAATAAATATGGAAGTTTAAAATTGATGTACTTTGCCGTTAGTTCACCAATCACATAACACGCAATCTCAAGCAATTGGGAAATACACTTATCCGGCATCTACCAATCCTACAGGTACAGGATACAAGAGGTTTTACTGTATTAAAAATAATGTTGAGAATCATATAAAGGTTAAGAATATTGAATCTTGCACAATTAGGTAAAGAGACCAGCATGCTATGCAGACACCACGTTTGGTCAGTGCAAGATCCTATTAATTTTGTACTTGGGTCCTCTTGCAGCAAAAGCTAACACACTATTTGTCTCCCCCTTGGCTTACTGCCCTTGGTGTGATGTGCACAAGGACTCCGTCCCTTTGAAACATGAACCTTTTCAATATATTTTTCCAATAAGAAAAATACTCACTTTTTCTGTTCATTTTTTTCTACTGAGTGTGGCTGACATGGGGCCGTGTACCTGCTGGTGAATCCCAGCAAAAATTTAATTGCAGAGGATAGTGGTGGATAGAATAGACAGACTTAATGCATCAGTAAGCCCAGAACTTCTGCAAAGTAAATCTTAGTACATTTACATTTCTGACTCTTGGCAGTTTTAACTAAATAGGACAGCAAATATAGTGCAATCCAGCAATTATTTTTATCATGTCTATGGTCCTTGCATTTAGTTTTAATGTTCACTACAGGTGATTATCTTTTCTCAAGGTCCAGCCAGTATCCTCAAAAAAATTAATGAAGTTCTCAACAGCAGGTGTTGGCCCAGAGCGAACGTGTAATTATAATGTTGCTAGAATGAGATGGATTGACTGATCTATAACCACTAGAGCAGCCAGAACAGGATCCCTTTAATCCCACCCTTTGCTTTCTGTCTATCAGCCAATGCTCCATCCAATCCAATATCTTTCCTGTAATACCATAGGCTCTCATCTATTAATAAGCTTCTTATATGGCACCTTATCGAAGGCCTTTTGAAAATCCAAATACGCAACCTCAAAAAATTCCATTTGGTTGGTGAGGCAGGATCTTCACTTCATGAAACTATGCTGGTTTGGACCTATCATGTCATGCACTCGAGGTATTTCATAACCTTGCTCTTGAGGGTGACTCCAATTATGTCAGACTAACAGACCTATAATTTCCTTTTTCCTGTCTCTCCCCCTTCTTAAACAGCGGACCTACATTTGTGACCTTCCAATCCTCTGGAACCATGCATTTCTTTCTTGATGTTGTATGTATCCCTAGTTTGTCACTGTGAATTACTAAATTAATTAAAAATAAATTACAGGAAGAGTAAAACCTTTAAATGTTCACAAAATATCATAATCCATCATATTTCCACCATTTTAAAAGAAATAAAATATTTCAATTTTATGGCACTTTTCATCTCTCAAAAGGACTTCACAGACAATGAAACATTCCCGAGTTGTTATGTAGGAAACACAGCAGCCAATTTACATGCAGCAAACACCCACAAATCATAAAACACAAAAACTGCAGATGTTGGAATATTAGGCAGAAGAAGGACAGAGCCGCTCTGGCCCTCACTTTCCTCCCCTCCAGCCTCTGTACCTGTCACTTCTGCTAAAGATCCCACTACCAGCACATCTTCCCCTCTCCACCCTCGTGGCTTCTCAAAGGGAAAAGTCTCTCTGAGACTCCCAAGTCCACTCTTCTCTACCCACCCAACCTTCCACTCTCTTAACCACTTCCCACTGTAATGGCAGAAAGTGCAAGACTTACTCCACACCTCCTTCATCAAGGACCATCCAGGTTAGTCAGAGCTTTATGTGCACATCATCCAACCTAATATACTGCTTCTGATCTATTCGGTGTGGCCTCCTCCATATCAGTGAAACCAAATGTAGATTGAGAGTCCACTTCACTGAACACCTACTCTGTTTGAGACTCTAAACTTGATCTTCCTGTAGCCAACCACTCCAACTATCCCATCCAATCCTATAATGCAGAGTTTCATAAACTGGGTTCTGCTAAACCATCCTCCCCCACCCATAGTAACATCAATGGAAGGACAGACTTCCACACACCTCAACTGTCAATCAACGGACGGTGAATCTGGCGTGGTGGAGGAGTGACGTCAGCAGTGGACTGGCCTTCTCTCATCAGTCGCTGCCCGGTCCAACTACCGAGAGAGACCCCCCAATACATTGGAGGGTGGACGGGCATAAGGATGCACCTATCTAATATTGTGCCCAACACTTAAGAGGATCTGTGAGGACAAGAAACAATTTCATTCATCCCACTAAATGTAAATTTGAGGCAACAAATTATTTCAATGTGGAGAGTGATATTTACTTTCTGACTATGCTTGTGTAAATACCAGGTCTTTTAAACTGTAATTGACCATTGGGCTTCTGCAATTGCCAAGTGCTCCCAAAAAGGGTTCCATGACCTAAAATATTTGTGAACCCCTGATATAGTGACATGTTTGTCTTTGGCCTCATCTATTGTCGGGGGAGGCTAAGTGTAAATTTGAGGAACAAACATTAAAATCCTCCTGGACAGCCTTAATTTTAGGTAATCCCTAAATGGTTCTCAACCTTTTTCTTTCCACTCACATACCACTTAAGTGATCCTGACGCCATCGGTGCTCTGTGATTAGTCAGGGATTGCTTAAGGTGATATGTGGGTGGGAAGGGAAGGTTGAGAATCACTGCTCTAGACCCAATTGTTATTGAAATAGTTTGCTTGAGAACAATTGTCATTGGCCCATTTCTTTTGCAGCTATGAAACCATGCACATAATGAGTCAATCCAGTACGATTAAAACAGTGGTTTCCAAACTTTTTCTTTCCACCCACATATCACCTTAAGCAATCCCTGACTAATCACAGAGCACCGATGGCATAGGGAATACAAAGTGGTATACGAGTGGAAAGAAAAAGGTTGAGAACCACTGCCCTATCTGATCCCACTGTTCCCATCTCTTCTTTCCCTTGTCCCTTCCTTATTTCTCTTTCTCTTTAATTTTTCTTCCCCCCCCCCCCCCTTTGCTAATGGTTTCTCCCTCTACCTGTCTCAAATGTTCAGTCCTATACACTATCAGCTCTGGGCCTCCCCCAGCCTCTTTCCCCCTTTATATATGTAATTTCATCTATTCTTGTTAAAGGGTCATGATCCAAAACCTTGACTGACCATTTCTATCCATGGATGCCATCTGACCTGCTGAGTTCCTCCAGCAATGCTTTGACTACAAACAAATAGTGATAATGACGAGAGCACCTTTTAGCAAAGATAAGTGAGTACAAATAGATCCAAAACTCTGCTCTATTGCAAAAGCAGAGTCGAGATTTTCTATCCTTTGCTGAAGAACAAAGAATGCATTTGCTTTCATCCAGAAGGTCACAGCTCCAACATGGCAAAAATCAAAGAAGAATTAAAATACACGCGTCACAGGAGTTGGACTTGAACCCACAATTTTCTGACTCCTGGTCCAGAGTGCCACCAATTGTGTCACAGCTGAAGAAAGAATTGTACCAATTTTCAGCCATTTTTAAAAATGAATCAGAAGACACAGAACTGAGTGACAAAAATGGGCACGACATTCAGTGACTTCCCAACTTTGAAATAAATCATGTCATACATTTGTTAAAAAGCATACAAAAATTGGTGTTATGTGTTGTTCCTGGGTGCTTTCCAAACACTCATCGAATGTATTATAAAAAAAGATTCAAGTCAAGTTTATTGACATCTGATTGTACAAGTACAACCCAGCGTTCTCCAGTCCTTGGTGCGAAGCACACAGACACGCACTCAGACATAACACACATACAGACATTTGCAGGGCAAGTATTCACATATACAAATTAATTAACTAATTAATTTAGTTTCATGAATATGAGTCTTGGATAGTTATTGTGGGCAGTTCCTTTCTATTGTAATGAAATCTTCAATTCTCTTTTTGATTTGCAATTCTTCTCCTATTTTCACTCCTGAAGTCTTTAACCTTACATGTTTGCATTATAAAATATTCTTGATATTTGCAGTAAAAACCTTTGCTTTTGTTGCACCTTATGTGTACTCTCCATTCGACTATTTTATTGTAAAATAGGACACATCAGATAGGGAGATAGATAAGCTGGTTGAGAGATGTCACAACATCCACCTTGCACTTAATGTTAGCAAAACCTGTAGACCTGTGGGGAAAATGAGCCAGAAGAACACAAATCAGTCCTCAGATAGGGGTCAGTAGTAGAGAGTGTTAAGAACTTCAAATTCCTTGTGTCTCAAAATCTGAGTATCTGTCCTGGGGCCTCCACGTCAATGCAATCAAGAAGAAGTCTCAGCAGTGGCTATATTTTAAAAGGAATTTGAGGAGATTCAGTACGTCACAGAAGACTCTTGCAAATTTCTACAGATGTACCGTGGAGAGCATTCTGAGTGATCGCATTACTGTTTGGTATGGGGGGGTGCCAATGTGTAAAACAGGGAAAAACTCCAGAGTTGTTAACTTGGCCTGCTACATCACAAGCATCAGTCTTCACTTCATCAAGGACATCTGCAAGAAGCAAGTCTTAAGAAAGCAGCTCCTATCTTCAAGGACCCCCACCACCTAGGCCACACCCTCTTCACTCTGCTGCCATTAGGAAAGAGATACAGGAGCCTGAAGATGAGCACCCAGTGGCAAAGGACATCTTCTTCCCCTCTGATTTCTGAATGGGCAATGAACCTCAGACAAGACCTCATTTTCTGCTATTTTCTTGCACTACCTTTATTTATTTGCAGTCCTGCTGCAAAACAATGAATTTTGTGACATTTTCATGTCAATATATGATTCTGATACATATGCAATGTTTAGATTAAACTTTGTCTAACAAACAGTGCTATGCTTATGTTGGACCAAGAGTGACATTATTATTGGACCAGACTCAGAATATGGCTTGAAGGATCAAGTATGACATTTATGAGCACAATCTATGATGACCGTAGATTACATGAATGAACTCTAGTATTGGGGAGTATTTCACAATAATTTGAGAACTGCTTTTTCACAAAATTGTTTTGGGAGTTTTGCCAAAACCCTATAAACAGATACTGAAGATTGACCTGTAAACTTAAAGACTTAAAGATAACGAATGTAAACTGAGATTTAGTGGTGGAAAGAATGGAGTATGTTAGGAAACTGTCTAAAATTAAATATTAAGAGTCTAGATCAGAAACTGAATCAGTGCACTTTATGCAGAAAAGTGGGAAAGGTTTGATATGAATATCCCTGTATAAGGTAAAGCCATTGTAGTATTGTCAGATAAGAAATATATGTAAAGCAGGCTGAAAATTAAGAAAAACCCCAAACACTACAAGTCTGAAATGAAATCAGAAGTTGCAAGAAATATTCTGCAGTCCAGGCAGCATCACGGAGAGAGAGATACGGATTTCCGGGTGGCATCCTGGTTAGTGTGATGCTGTTAAAATGCCAGCAACTGGGGTTCGAATCCAGTACTACCTTGTAAGGAGTTTGTACATTCTCCTTGTGTCAGCGTGGGATTCTTACAGGGGCTATGATTTCACCCACCCTTCAAAACGTACAGGGATTATAGGTTAATTGGCGTATTTGGACAACACAGGCTTGTAGGCTGGAAGGGGCCGTTATAATGCTATATAAATTTGAAATTTAAACAAAAATTAATAATCACAATTATTTTTCAGAATAGTGACTGACAATAAATGAGCAATCATAATTTTTTTTTTACCACATGGTTATGTGACTAACTTTTGAAAGATTGATGAAGACAGAAATGTTTATTTGTGCAGGCATATTTTGTTGACTTTTGAATGCACGTTCAAAAGACTGATCTCCAAGTACCCCAAGGGAAGCTTCTCACCTGGACAGGTTGCAGAATAGAACAATTCCAAAACTCAGTATTCTATGGAAATATCTTCCAGGATGCAATGGGTTGAACAGAAAAAAAAGACACCAAGGTAGAAGGGCTGTAGAATCTATAAAGGACAGCTGACAATTCACAAGGGATCAATGGACCGTTAAGTCTCAGGCAATCTGAGACTTAACAACAAAGGAGAGCAGAGCAGAGTCCAAGTAAGCAATTAGGGACAGATCTTGAGGCAGATCATATATCCATAGCAATGAACTACTCAGATAAAGAGTGGGAGTGGGTTGAAGGGGAAGACAGAACTGCGATCCTATCACTTACATAGAGAAATTAAGTTTGGTCCAGGTTGACTATCTGAGAAATATTTGTACAAAGTGGCTATGACCAGAAACTAGACGATTAAAAAGTTGAAGAGTGAATGTTAATGCTGTCGAGAGAGTTGATAATGATTGTGAAAGGTTAAAAATCACAACTTCCATAAAGCTATTCAATTAAGGGATCCTACTCTCCTTTCTTGTTGTAAATTACAAGCCCTCCTTAATGAAGAACTCCTGAATTGGTAGGATTCTGATCTTACAATCCAAGGTTCACCTTTAGCCAATCTCTTCTGTTGAAATCTGAACGTGCTTCAAACCAACTCAAAACTTTCCCTTGAGTGAATGTTTCTGGATCAATTCTTGCTGTAGAATCAGCAATTATATGTTTTGTGTAAGGAGAAAGAGCTTACACACCTAGCTGACGGTGCTTTGTTGTCTTCAAGGAAATACAAAAGGAGAGAGTAAAAAAATTCCACAAAATCCTATCCAAAGCCATTGGTAATTGAGTTGGTCTGCCTTGGATCCGCCTTGGCCAAACTTGCACAGTCTCGCACTGCTCAGAGAGACCATTGCCTATGTGCAGGGCAAGGGCGGGGGTGGTTACCTGCCTGGTCAGTTTAGACCAGGTGAAGGCTTTTGATTGGATATTACACACTTACATAATGGATGTGCTCTCCAAAATGGGCTTTGGGAAAGGAATCCAAAATTGGATTAAACTGCACCACTTGAATACATGTAGAGCGGCCCAAATCAATGGGTAGGAAAGTGATAGCTTCCCCATTGTCTGCAGTTACACAGGATTGCTTGCTCTCTTATTTGTGTTTTGAATTCATCAGGAAGGACGAGGGCATAAGGGGAGTGACATGGCTGGCAGTGGAGCCACTCAGATCAAAGCATTCATATACATGAGTGACATTGCCATCTTCTGTTCAGATGCCAATTTGAGTCTGCATTGGGTACCAGAGTAAATCAGAAGAAGAGCAAGACAATGGTCTTCAATAACTGGTCTGACAGGTCCACCTTCCCCTTCATAATCAGATCTGACTACCTGAAGTTGTGGGGATCTGGTTTGGAGGGGCCAAGACATGCACAGATATTGGTTGGAACAGATTGCAAAGGGTCCACAAGATATTGATCGGGTGTGCAGTCCTTCTCCGTAATAGGGAAGAACCTGGTCAACAAGTACAAAGTACTCTCGGTACTACTGTACGTGGCACAGGTGTGGCCCATTCTACACTCCTCCACCTTGGTGGTTACCTTCCATTTCTTATGGAGATCCAAGATGGAAAAGGCCTCGTACAAGTTGCCAGACAATGGAAGCAAGGGCGTACCCAACGTGGCCCTGATCCTGATGGCCACCTTTCTGCGTGGCTGCATCAGTCTGTGTCTGATCGTATCGGAAGTTTGGATCTGGAGCTCAG
Source organism: Narcine bancroftii (assembly GCF_036971445.1). NCBI lineage: Eukaryota > Metazoa > Chordata > Chondrichthyes > Torpediniformes > Narcinidae > Narcine > Narcine bancroftii. The sequence goes on from NC_091478.1 coordinate 4,292,243, forward strand.
GTTGCCAATGGTTTGAACTGAAATCTCTGCAGTTACAGAGGCTGCAGGAGCGCTGGAGGTGAATTCACAGATACTCTGAAGGGACTTTCTTTTGCTTCTCGTTCTCCTATTGTCAGGGGTGCAGGACATCACTCATTACAAACTTTGTTTGCCTTACGGCAGACAAAAGATAAAGTATATCATGTATATATTTTTAGTGTATTACTACGTGACAAAATAAAAGAACCTTTGAATCTTTACAAGCTATTCCCATGAAAGCAGAATGAAACAGTCATTCTTCTGCTGCTGGAGGATCATCAACCCAATGAAAGATGCACTGCTTGAAACCTGAAGTGAATGGAAATGAATTGTTTGCAGTCACATGCATGGAAATACAGTGAAAAACTAAGTTTTACATGCTCTCCAGCAAGTCAATGTATCCTTAAGCATAACAGGTATTAAAAATAAACAAAAGTGCAGAGTAGAGAGTCACGGAGAAAATGGTTGTAGTAAAGGCCTGGAGAGGATCTGCTGGAAGCAGCATTCAAAATGCCGTCACACCCCAGCAAGAGTGCAAGGAGATGTCAACTACTGGATTCTGCCTAAAATGGCACATTCTGAGGTGCGGGAATACATGGTGAGTGGTGCCCCGAAACAGGGCAGCCACTACAAAATGACCTTCTCCTCCTACTACGGGATGCTGGGGGCTGGGCCCTGTCAACCATTTGAACATGTTAAAATATGGTAACAATTATTGACTAATGATGTGCTTAGGACAGTGAATGTTTGTATACTGGTACATTTTACAAATAAAGAATATCTGGAAAAAAAAATCACATGAGAGAATGCAAACTGTAGAATGTGGGCTTCCCCACTGTGAGTGATTCCTGAACTAGGATGCTTTGCGGTGGGGTCGTGGAGAAGAGGTGTAATGGTAGGACCAACCATGGAAATGCTTTGCACTTTCTGATTTTTATTTCAAATTTCCAGCATCTGCATATTTTTGAATCACGTGTACATTTAAACAATCATTTCTACCACTTTTGGAACAGTGGTTCCATGAAACTTATCTTTCCTGGGCTTTCTTAGTAGTTCTAGAGGAACCATTCCCTTCATAGGACCCCAGTTGTCTCTTTCATAGCCACCAACATCCATTCTCCTTTCCACATCACATTCCCATGAAAAGTTCAAAACTTCAGATGAATTGTCCAGCTACATGCACAACATCATACACATCCCCAAGATTCTTTTCCCTGCGGGCCAGGCAAAATTTCAACTTATTGATAACTGTAGAAAAAAAATATGTAAACAAGGAAAGAAATATATACAAACAGAATATGCAATGCAGAGAGAAAAAAATCAGTAATGAATAATGTTCAGAGTCCTCAAATGAGTCCCTGATTGAGTTTGTCATTGAGGAGTCTGATGGTGGAAGGGTAGCATCTGTTCCTGAACTTGTTGGTGTGAGTCTCATGGCACCGATACCTCTTTCCTGATGGCAGCAGTGAGAACAGAGTGTGGTGTGGATTCTTGATGATTGCTGCTTCTCTCCATCAGCAGCGTTCCCTATAGATGTACTCAATAGTGGTGAAGGTTTTGCTTGGATGTACTGGGCTGTGTCCACTACCTTTTGCAGGGCTTTCCGCTCAGAGGTATTGGTGTCCCAGTACCAGGACATGTTGTAGCAGGTCAGCACACTGTCCATGACACATCTGTTGAAGTTTCCGTTGTCATACCAAACCTCCACAAACTCATGAGGAAGTAGAAGTGCTGGCGTGCTTTCTTCACTGTGGCATTAGTGTGTTGGGTCCAGGAACGGTCCCCTCTGAAATAGTGACTCCCAGGAATTTAAATTTGCTCACCCTCTCCACCTCTGATCCCCCACTGATCATCAGATTATACATCTCTGGCTTTTCCTTCCTAAATTACAATCAGCTCTTTGGTTTTGGTGACATTGAGTGAGAGGATGTTGTTAGTACATCATGCAGCCAAGTTTTCAATCTCCCTTCTTCATCATGACACGTCACCCCTTCTTATACAGCCCAGTACCATGATATTGTCAGCAAATTTGTAAATGATATTATTGTTGTACTGAGCTACACAGTCATAAGTTCAAAGTGTGATCTGCATTAGGCAATGTAGGTAGGCCTATGGTGCTCCATTACTGATGGAGATTTTCTTGCCAATCTGCACTGATTGGGGCCTGCAGGTGAAGAAATCCAGGATCCAATTACACATTAGGGGATTGAGACCCTGGTCTTGGAGTTGCTGATTAGTTTGGAGAGGATAATGGTGTTGAATGCTGAAGTGTGGTCAATAAAGAGCACTCTGATGTATAATGAGATGGTGTAAACATCCTTCCCAGTTATACTCCATCTCTTTAACCCTTAATCTCTTTAACATTTTCCAAATCCATGGACAGGCAGGCCACTAACCAGAAATGTAAACTTTCTTTATCTCTTCACATACATACCTGAGGTTGCTGAATAGTTTCAGTATTTCTCTTCTTTTTCACTGTACTCCTAAGTGTAACATACCTGGTAAGCTATAAACCTCTAAGTTCACATTTGATTCTCAAATTTAGTTACTTTTATTAAATTGCTTCATATTGTCTGGGCCCTGAAACTGATGTCTATGATTCTCAGGTCTCCTACAAAGCTTCGCTGAACTAATTCAATTTCAGTTATTGTACACTTAAATCTGACATTTTTTGCCTTGTGTATAATTTGATACATTTATCTGCTCAAATTAATTTTTCATTTTGTATTCCCAGCTTAATAACCAATTTAAAATCTGGTACATATCTCTCCCACTGGAAAAGACGACGATAAATATGTCAATCCACGTTTGTCCTTTAGGTGAACACGTTGTTTTAACTTTCAAAATGCCACTGACAATATCAAAGAGAGCATCAGTCTTCACTTACTCCATTATATCAAGAAGGTTTTTCCCCTTTTTAAATTCATGCTGCCACTTGTTAAGTTGCTGCCCTGCAGACATTGCCCTTGGCTACTCTTTAACATTACTTTAAATGACAACAGGTCTGCAGGAGTCAGTAAAATTTGGCACGAGGTCATTCAACAGCACCTCTGATGTCAGTAGAGGCTTGTTTCATATGTGTAGAGTATCTGCTTTAATAAAGTTCAATAAATATCTGGAGCAACAAGCAACTTGATTTGAGGATCACACTTGTTTTTAATCAAGCTTGCGCCCCTCGCATAATATTATGATGATGGTTTCTGCCTCTGCCACCCTTCCAGGCAGTGAAATCAAAGTTCAGACTTATTGTCAGAGTACATACAGTGGATCACATACAATCCTGAGAATCTTTTTCCTGCGGGCCAGGCAGAATTTCTACTTAGAGGTAGGGCAAAAAGAATTCCCAAGAAAAAATACAAAAGAGAGAAATGTAAACAGAGAAAGAAATATAAACAAACTAATTGTGCAGTGCAGAAAATAAATACAAGAAAAAAATAAAGTACAAAGCCACAGCCATTAAATGAGTCACTGAATGAGTTTGTTGCTCAGGAGTCTGGGTTAAGTGGTGACAAATGTTCCTGAACCTGGCGGAGCGAGTCTTGTGGCTCCTATAGGTCTTCCCTGATGGCAGCAGCGAGAACAGAGCGTGTCCTGAGTGGTGTGGATCCTTGATGATCGCTGCTGCTCTCTGATGGTAGAGTTCCAAGTAGATTTTCTCCATAATAGGGAGATTTTTGCCTTTTATGGAACATAGAGCATAGAACAGTACAACACAGGAACAGGCCCTGTGATGTTATTGTAATGAAGAAACTTGAGTTCTTTTATAACAACTATACTTTATTAGCTACAGGACTCATGTCCATGTGGAGACATCCATTTTGAATCTACTCTTAGCTGCAACAACTCATCTCTGACTGCCTCTAGTGGTCATGAGGATCACCAGCATTCTATCATTACATCCCCTTTCCTTGAGATGTTTATCTAACAACATGACACACTAATACAGTATTCAGTTCAATGTAAAGTTCAATACAAACATAAACACAAATATCAGCAGCACAAACTTTTTAAGTGTGCAGTTCTTTTTCTTTTAGAGATTTGGTCTGTCAGTTGCTTTGATAACAGGTGTAGATCTTAATACAGGTGCTTGTTTCGGTTCTGCTGGTTCACTACTGTCCAGCACTGGTGGTGTTTCCTCTGTTGCTGTGCAGGCGGGATCTTCTGCATGTGTCTGTTCCTGCAGTGTCTCTTGCATTTTCAGCAGGCTCTTTCAATTCCTCCTCAGTATTTGACCCTCCTCTGTTCTGACCATGTAGGATCTTGGATTTATTTCCTTTAGAACAGTAGCCTTTATGTCCCAAGTGTTAGAATCTCTGTGTCATGTCGTGCCAGTGGCCCGAAGCTTCTCGCTGACTTGTCATAGTTCGTTTTTTGTCTCTATTGCAGATGCTTTTATTTCCATTCAACATCTTCGATGTCTCTGATCTTGTTTGGGTCTTCAGAATAGGGAAGGATGATGCATAGTCTATGACCCATCAGAAGCTAGGCGGGTGACATGCCATGTTTAAGTGGTGAAAGTCTGTAACTCAATAGAGCTAGATACAGATCTGAGCCACTGTCTCGTGCTTTCTTGCCAGTGATCTGAATTTGAATCTTGGTGATGAAGCAAAGACCTTTGTCAAGGCCCCACGAATTTCCTTCTCTTGAAATTTTCAAAATGAGTGGAGATATTCCAGCAGGACCTTGGGATTTTTCCGCCTTCAGAAGACCTAGCACCACCTCTTTCTTGATCTCAATGCCCTAACATTTCACCTGGTTAAAAAAATTGGCAACTGTTGCAATGACTGTAACAGGTACCAGCCAATTTCTGCTGATGGCGAATCTTTGTCTGCCTTATAGCAGACTAAGTGCAGTTTTGTGTAATGTTACATCTGTTTTATAACATGACAATAAATAATTTTGATCTTCACCTAGCATTCTTTCACTTTCAGACAGTGAAATCCAGATGGGTCTTTAAAACTCAGAAAGATGGTCTTTTCCATGAAACCAACAACCTGCCCCCTTGACCCTATCCCTACTACCTTCCTGTAGGATGTCTTCGACATCGCGGGTCTGAGCATCCTCTCCATTATCAACAGCTCTCTAGCCACTGGCTCTGTCCCAACCTGCTTCAAGTGTGCAGTAGTTCAAACCCTCCTGGAAAAAAACCCTAACCTTTACCCCTCTATCCACAAAATTACAGACCTGCTTCAAAACTTCCTTTCCTTGAAAAAGTAATATTTAACCAACTATCTCTCTACCTTCACAAAATAATGGAAAAATTTTAGTCAAGATACAAAGCCCCCCATGGCATGGAGTTGGCCTTATTGAGGGTATACAATGACCTACTTCTCACCATGGACTCGGGCAGCGCTGCTCTTCTAATGCTCCTAGACCTCAGCACAGCATTTGACACCGTCAATCACATTGTTCTGATTGACCGAATCCAGTTGTTCCATGCACTAAGCACACACAAAGGGGAGACCAGGCCTTCACAGTTGTGGCTCCAAACTGTGGAACAGCATTCCCTCGACCATTAAACCAGCTTCCTCCCTCAACTGCTTTAAATCCAGGTTAAAACACACCTTCTGCCATTAGTGTTTAACATCTGAAACCTTTTGTACGTTCCTAACCACCAACAGTGCTGCACTATTCATTGCAATTGTGGTCTATTTATTACGTCTTAATCCATTGTTCTGTAAATAGTTGGACTAGTTTTGATCAATTGTCTTGGTTTCTACAGCACTTTGGTCAATGCAAGTTGAAAAAATTGTGCTATATAAATAAAAAACTTGAACTTGAATTGAAACAATTTTTTCTTATTTTTTTTCCATCCTTATAGTACCTTTGTTAGTTCTGTGCAACTGAAATGATTGGTTTTTCCTTTATTGTCATATTGTGCCATTATCCCCAGTTTCAAATAGAAGAAACCACCAACAGCTCTGCTTCCAATATACATCAGCAGAGGAGGTGCGAGCTGAATCTGGATAACAAAGAGTTTTCTTACTGGACATTTTGGGTGTATTTTATGGATTTTGGAAGGCTGATTGCAAAAATTGCTTAAAACTTTCCAACCACATTTTTTTTTAAGATAGAACCTATTTTTGTAATTTCCTTTCATATTTTTAACATGCTTCAAACATACAAAACCATGAAGTGCAACGTCATTGAAAATTCATTTTCTGCGTTCACACTTGGATGTCTTCCCTGCTGACCTTGATGCAGTCAGTGACGAACTTGGTGAAAGGTTTTACCCAGACATTACGACCATGGAAAAACGGTATCAGGCCAACTGTGATCCATCAATGCTGCCTGACTATTATTGGATGCTGACATGAGAGGCATCAGATGCTGAGTACAAATGAAAATCAGCGGCAAAACATTTTTATGTCAGTTGAACTGATGCAATGTGTCAGCATCATTATGCGATTAAACATAGAAAATTCAATAAAAGTTAATTTAATGTTTAAACTTCCTACATGATACAGCAAATCTGAAATTATCTTTGTGTTCGGCTTGAAGTTGTCTAATATAATCCCCTTTTTTTCTGGAAGCAAAAGCTTTTGAAAAAAATTGTTGTCCAGTGTTATCGCTCATTGTCCAATTCCATTCACAATTTCTCAACAAAGAAATCACCAAGTCAAAGTAAAATGCAGGGATATGCTAATAAGTGAAATTACCATTCATGTCACTAGCATGTCAAGTAATGGTCAATAAGAGAGTCTGACCTTCAATGGCATTATTATTTCCACGCCTCCCAACACCTTCAATCTAGGGGAAGCAGTCAACACGAACCAAAAACTCAGTTGTAATGATCACATTAATACAGTTGACGCTAAGGCAGGTCAATGGCTGGATGTGACTTATTTCCTTACACTTCAAGGCCATTCCACCATTAATAAGGTACAGGACACAGGAATATGGTGGAATATCCTCCTCTTGCCTGATCAGGACAGTGCAAAATAATTTTGATGCCATTTGGCTTAACAGGTATCATGGGAACAGTGTAGCATCAACACAATGAATTGCATAGACTTCTGCAGGTTATTCTGCCAGCATTTCCCAAAACTGCCAAGGTTTCTGGGAGATGGGAATACTGCCAGTTTCAGATCGTCTTCCAGTGAAGCTTAAAAATATATCACCGTTGCTTATTTGTAGCCGTATCTTAATTCTGAAACTCTGTCCCTTGCAGAACAGCTGTGTACCTTCACCAAAAGCACTGAGGCAATTCAAGAAGGTAGCTCAGCATCAAGTTTTCAAGCAATTCAGTATGAGCAATAAGTGCTGATATTGCCAGTGATTTTCAAAACCGGAAAGATGAATTAATGAAAACAAAGACTCACTGTGTAAACCCTGAACTGAATTAACCCCCCAAAAACAACAACTCGCACTTCTCCAAGTGACATTCTATCTGCCATTCCTTGGCCCACTATTCCAGTTGATATAGAACCTGTTATAATCGTAGTTCACCTTCTTCAGTGTTCACTTAACCATCAATTTTGGTGTCTTCTGCAAACATACTAACCATGCCAACCACACCAACTACCTCCTCACCCAACTAGACTCAGCATCAATACCTGTGAAACACCATTGGTCACAGGTCTCCAAATTGAATAACAATGGTCCATTACCTACCTCTGATTCCTATCAACAAACCAAATTGCTAGCTCACTCTGGATCCATGTGATGTAATCTTCCAGATCACCCTATCAAGAGAGACCTTTTTTAGATGCTTTTCTAAAGTCCATGTAGAAAAAAAAATCTACTGCATTTCTCTCATCAAGCTTCTTGGTTGCCTCATCAAAAAGCTCAATTAAATTGATAGGTGGTTTTGCATGAACGAGGCTATGCTGACTACCCCCCAATCAGCCCTCACCTTTCCAAATGCAGGCTGATCCTGTCCCTCAACATCTCTTCCTCTACCAAGACTATGCTGACTACCCCCCAATCAGCCCTCGCCTTTCCAAATGCAGATTGATCCTGTCCCACAACATCTCTTCCTCTACCTCTTCCCCTACCAAGGCAATGCTGACTACCCCCAATCAGCCCTTGCCTTTCCAAATGCAGACTGATCCTGTCCCTCAACATCTCTTCCTCTACCTCTTCCCCTACCAAGGCAATGCTGACTATCCCCAATCAGCCCTCACCTTTCCAAATGCAGACTGATCCTGTCCCACAACATCTCTTCCTCTACCTCTTCCTCTACCAAGGCAATGCTGACTACCCCCAATCAGCCCTCACCTTTCCAAATGCAGACTGATCCTGTCCCACAACATCTCTTCCTCTACCTCTTCCCCTACCAAGGCAATGCTGACTACCCCCAATCAGCCCTTGCCTTTCCAAATGCAGACTGATCCTGTCCCTCAACATCTCTTCCTCTACCTCTTCCCCTACCAAGGCAATGCTGACTACCCCCAATCAGCCCTCACCTTTCCAAATGCAGGCTGATCCTGTCCCCCAACATCTTTTCCTCTACCTTACCCATGTCTTATGTTGATGCCTTGTTAGACTGATCCCAATTAAACATTCACTTATGGGCCAGACTCATCTTTTTCAGTAAGTATTTTAAAACTGAAGAATTATGTTCCAAAGTGCACACCCATTGACATTTCTGTCAATTTCCTTGCCTCTTTTCCCAAACGAATAATGCATGCACAATCCACCTCTTGTCTAGATTGCCCTACTAGAGAGGAGCTCTACATGTTGTTTTTGACGAGCTCCAGAGCTGAAACTATAAGATCAGTTCATTTGAAATGTTGGTAGTTGTGGTGGTACACCACCGGCCTACTGCAGGGGGCAACCTCTGTACCTGCAGGAGCGTAAGGGAACAGGACAACACCTGGCCGGCTGCCTTTCAGTCGGCCTGAAAGGATCAACCCCCCACCCAGTAGGGTGTCAATCACCCTCCGGGATATAAGCCTGCGCCGGCCTCCCGAGGCCTCATACAGAGTTGCTGCAGCCACTGCCAGCCTGGCTCTGTGGAAGTCTTTGTGGATTAAAGACTGTTGTACAGTCTTTACCTTGTGTGTGTGTGATTCTGGCTAACAGCACGCCACAGTAGTTTTTTTGCATTATTTTTCCTTTATGAAGCACCTCATCTTCCTACAGGCATTAACACCCCAGAATCTTAAATTTAAAGTTTATTGAACTCAGTTCCTAAAGAGCATTTATTTGTCACTGCAAAAATAAAATTTCACCCCAGCTTTTGGCCTAAATTTTGTGCACCTCGATAAAAGCTAATACTGTCCTGTCGTTTTGATGTGTATCAATTAAATTTGGTGATGTCATTTTAAGGTTGAAGGTAATAAGATTTGTACATTTCCAATAAATTGCCATAGCATAGCATTGTATTAAATTTGTACATAAAAACACTGTCTGTAACTTGTCTTTTCAGAAAGGCAGAGATTAATTAAGCGTAAGGATCGATATTTCACTTCAGCCCAGCAAATGTGAAGGGTGAGAAAGGAATTATGGGCAGTGCTTTAGTATCACATAAGGGTAAGTGAATTATGGTCAATCATCAAACTTCACAAAAAAAAGAAATGAAGTATTAGTCTTATAAATGTACTCATCTCAGATTACCAGAATATTCATTTGTTTGGGGAATTTATTTGATTAAATCTTAAATCTATGCTGTGCAATGAAATAATCTATTCTACTTGAATTTATTGTTTTGCATCAATAACTACAGGTAGGTTTCCACCAAATTAGAGAAAGAATCACTAATTACACAGATAATGGCTTTTCCCGAAACTTGCAACCACTTGGTGGTGTTTCAACAGCATTACAGATTGCTTTTATTTCCTTCGGAACTCTTGGGTGTAATAAGTCAATTGCTCTTTTACAAGTTCATGTCCTACAGCAAAAAAAACAGCTGGGGGAATATTACAAATCGAGAAACAAAGATGGGGAGTAGAAGTTCTCATTGTTTCGTCCCAGAATTTGCAATGAGAATTGAGAAGGAAGTTTGCATGTATAACAAGGAGAGGGGGAGTGGTCAGAGGGGGGTAGGACATAGGTGGAATGAGGAGGGATGAAAGACAGGTTGGACCATGGGGGGACCATAGGTGGAAGCAGATGGAGAGAAAAAAGACGGGTTGAGCCAGTGGGTGGTGGGGTGGGGGGAGGGTAAGGTGAAAGTAGTGACAGCTGCTAGAGAGTGACAAGCAGGAAGACCAAGGATAACAGGGCTGGAACCTGATGCAAGGAAAATTATATAAAGAAATGTATGGGCAGATGGAACCAAATGATGAAGGGGATCTGGTGGGGGAAATGTGTCGACAAGAGGTGGATTGTGCATGCGTTATTGTGTACTTGCTCACCAACTGGGGTTGGGGGGGAGGGGGGTAGGCAACAGGAGGCAACTCACTGCTAGTAAATCCCTGGGGTCAGAATAAAAAATCCCTGGGTGGACTGATGACTGTCAGGGGTTCAGCCATTTCAAGGTGAGGTTTGGTGATGTCACCCTGCCAGAGGCTCAGAGACTTGTATGCTTTCAGTTGACTGGATCCCCACAGCAAGTGGTTAGGGCACCACCTGGTCCCCTCCTGGAGGAAGCAGGGTTTTCTGAGACCAGGGAGAATCCAATGGTTACAATATCCCTATTTTGGCACCAGTGGGCTATCACATCTGATTTAAGTAATCAGGGTGTCCAGAAAAAAATAGGGAGATTGAATTCCTGCAGCACCACTGTTGGGCACTGCAGGAGGCAGTGCAGATTGGCCAAGTGTGAGCGACCCACCTAGAAATTAAAGTCACAGAGGCTGCTTCAAAGCTGATTGAAGCACAGAAGCTCACTGGTCTGGCTGGCAGCTTGACCCAGGCAAAGTCCAGTGATCGACACGAGGTTGAGGGATGGATTACGTGTGGATAGATGGTGATGACCATTCCAAAACTATGACACACATCCTCCCCCCACCATGTGCCTGAGCCTTTGCAAGCTCAACCAGGTCTGCCACGAGGGCACCCTGCTGACCCGCCAAAACAGGGAGGTAGCTGAAAATGGGGGACCTTGGGTGGGCATGTATATAGTGGCTGAGAGATAATGACTCAGGACGACTCTGCCAAGGACCTAACTGGGAGTGGGGACCAATATTATTAGCAGTTGGGCAAACACCTCGCCATGCCACTGCCATGGGTGTGCCATGTATAAGGAGGGAAGGGAAACCAACAGAAGGGTCATGGAACATATAGAGATTGAAGAGGTGCTTGTTACCTTACAGTTAATAAAGGTACACAAATCAACCAAGCCTGACGTCATATTCCCTTGGACCTTGGAGACTAATGTAGAAATTTCATGCTGATGTATTCAAAATGCCCTTAGCCATGGGTGAGGTGCCAGAGGATTGGAGGGTAGCTCATGATGTCCATTGTTTAAAAAAAGGCCCCAAAAATAAACCAGGTAATTATAAGCTGGTGAGCCTGACGGCAGTAGAAGGTAAGTAATTGGAAGGAGTTCTGAGAGACAGGATATATAGGTATTTCATCAGCCATGGGCTAATTAAGGACAGTCAGCATGGCTTTGTGCATGGTAGATTGTGTTTAACAAATCTTGTAGAGTTTTTCAAGGTGGTTACCAAGAAGGTAGATGAAGGAAAGGCTGTGGATGTTGTCCACATGGACTTTAGTAAAGCCTTTGACAAGGTCCCACATGGGAGGTTCGTTCAGAAATTTATGATGCTAGGTATCCATGGAGTGGTAGTGGATGGGAGCTTCTCAGGCTGGAGCCCTGTGACAAGTGGTGTCCCTCAGGGATCTATGTTGGGACCATTGTGGTTTGTTGTCTATATCAAAAATCTGGATGATAATGTGGTAAATTGGATCAGCAAGTTTGCGGATGACAAAAATAGGAGGTGTTGCGGACAGCAAGGAAGATTTTTTAAACTTTTCAGGGCGATCTGGACCAACTGGGAGAATAGGCCAAAAAAATGGCAGATGGAGTTTAATGTAGACAAGTGTGAGGTGATGCATTTTGGAAGGGCAAACCAAGGTAGAACATACATGGTGAATGTTAAGGCACTGAGGAGCAGAGAGATCTGAGAATACAGACATATTATTCCCTGAAGGTGGCATCGCATATGGACAGGGTTATAAGAAAGATTTTGTCATTTTAGTCTTTATAAATCAAAGTATTGAGTATAGGAGTTGGGATGTTATGTTGAAGTTGTCTAAGTCATTGGTGAGGGCAAATTTGGAGAATTGTGTGCAGTTCTGGTCACCAAACTACAGGAAGGCCATCAGTAAGATTGAAAGAGTGCTGAGGAGATTTACTAGGATGTTGCTGGGTCTTCAGGAGTTGTGATACAGGAAAAGGTTAAACAGGTTAGGACTCTATTCCTTGGAGTGAAGAAGAATGAGGGAGATTTGATAGATGTTTACAAGATTGTGAGAGGTATAGAAAGAGTGGATGTGAGTAGGGTTTTTTCACAGATTGGGGGAGATAAATACAAGAAGCCATTATTTTAAGATGAAAGGGGAAAGGTTTAGGGGGAACATTAGGGGAAAGTTCTTCACTCAGAGAGTGGTGTGAGTGTGGAACAAATTGCCATCTGATGTGGTGAATGCATGCTCGGTCTTGTGTTTTAAGAATAAATTGGATAGATACATGGATGGGAGAGGTCTGGAGGGTTATGGAATGGGATCAGGTCAGTGGGACTAGCGAAATGATGATTGGCACAGACTAGAAGGGCCGAATGGCCCGATTCTTGTGCTGTAGTGTTCTAGGATTATAGTCCTATGGAACAAAATGTATAATTTCAGAAAAAGAAATTATCTCTAGGATTGATCATCTGTCCTTTTGGAAGTCTGGAACCTTTACTTAAATTATGTCAGTTATCAGATAGCAATTCTCATGTTTCCAGTGATATTGGTAAGGACAGAATTGCTAGAATAACCCAAATGCCCATCCAGATTCACTTCCTAATGCTGTTATTGCATGTATGGGAGAGATTGGAGAAAGTTGAGCTTAAATCCTGCTGAATGTCTTCATCTCAAATTTGGTGTAATTATTTCACATATTCAATGACATTTCAAATAAATGTGTGGTTTCAGGAGGTTTTCTCAGAGTTGACAGTACTGAACCAGTCTGTTGAAATATTTTGGTACGCTATCTTTGATAGCGTGTAGACCTTAGAGGAGGGTGAGCCTTAGTGATATAAGCCATGTCATATTTTGCTGGTAACAATGCTCTGCATTGTTGGGTCTTCCAGAACAGTGAGGTATCAGTAAGGGAATGCAGCCAAATGGCACATCTCAAGCTGCAGGAATTTGTGCTGCATGGCACACTGAGGCTTGGCTCAGCCAAGTCAAGGGCCAGTCCACGATCCTTCTGCTACTGGGCATTGAGGGGTTACGATTGGTGGCGAAACCCCTCAAACAACAGAAGGGGGAGTAACCCTGGGGAGACCACATTTGTGGCAAAGGTGCAACAAATGGTTAATGCTAAAAGGTACAACAGAATGTACAAAAAAATGTAAATATAAAATTTTGCTCATCAAATATCATTTCATGGTGAATTATCACAGTGTAGTTAGTTCCCTAATAAAATCAATGTGTGTTTTGTCAAACTAACACCTCCTGATTGACATAGACCGCTGCCGATGGGACTAAAGGGCTCAGAGTTCGTGAAGAACATTGATTAGTGGATGTCTGAGGATAACAGTTTCACTAATGTTCTCAGAACTTTATTGAAGTCTTAAACTTTAATTAATTAACAAATTAACAACTAGTATATGCTGATTTTGTTCCAATTCATATAATTATGCACAAGTGTATTATGAACGCTCCTGTTTGGCTCCGAATCATGGGTCCTCTACCGGCATCACCTACGGCTCCTAGAACGCTTCCATCAGCGCTGTCTCCGCTCCATCCTCAACATTCATTGGAATGACTTCATCACCAACATCAAAGTACTCGAGCTGGCAGAGTCCGCAAGCATCGAATCCACGCTGCTGAAGACCCAACTGCGCTAGGTGGGTCACGTCTCCAGAATGGAGGGCCATCGCCTTCCCAAGATCGTGTTCTATGGCGAGATCTCCACTGGCCACTGAGACAGAGGTGCACCAAAGAAGAGGTACAAGGACTGCTTAAAGAAATCTCTTGGTGCCTGCCCCATTGACCACCGCCAGTGGGCTGATCTCACCTCCAACCGTGCATCTTGGCGCCTCACAGTTCGGCAGGCTGCAACCTCCTTTGAAGACCGCAGAGCCCACCTCACTGACAAAAGAAAAAGGAGGAAAAACCCAAGACCCAACCCCAACCCACCAATTTTCCCTTGCAATCGCTGCAACCATGCCTGCCTGTCCCGCATCGGACTTGTCAGTCACCAACAAGCCTGCAGCAGACATGGACATACCCCTCCATAAATCTTCGTCCGCGAAACCAAGCCAAAGAAATAGATTATGAACTAATACATAAGCGAAGGTTTCAAATGGTAATGAAATATGGCCATGGAATAAATGCGATTTGGGAGGCAAATGTGCCCTTTGCAAGTACAATATAGTAAAACCCTTGTTATCTGGAATCCTTGCAACCGGCAGCCTCAAATAACCGGCCAAAAAAAAAGGTGAAAACTAAATAGGTAAAAATACGCAAGTTTAAAATTGCCAGACTGAGCCATTAGTTCACCAATACTGTAACACACAGTCCCAAGCAACTGGAAAATTCACTTACCTGGCATTTACCAATTCCCATAGGTGCCGCATACCAGAGCTTTTACTGATCTAACAAGAACCAATGACCCATCCTCAGGTTATCAGATTGGCACCTTTGTTATGTTCAGCTTTGTTAAATTACTTTATTCTGTTGTGAATTCCCTCACTTGGTATGATTACTGAGACACATTCTAATTATTTTTCCAGCAAACTGTGATATGAATTTGCCACTGGAGGACATGAAAGCTCGAGGGTGTAGCGTTCAGCATTTGTTGCCAGTATCATCATTTCAGCTGGTTCCAGGTCACTGAATCTCATTTAAGTAAATGGCCTATTTTGTTTCCTTAGTAAAAGACTACGTGATGCAGCAAAACATTTAGCAAGGAATAAGAGGAATGTTAATGAAACCAACCAACAGAGCCCAAATGACAGCTTCTATTAAAGACAGTATTCATTATTCAATAGGGATGATGTGAAATATTTATGACCTGCCAATTTAAAAGACGATCATCTTAAAGAACAACAATCAGATTTCCCAGCAAAATCAAAAATATTACAAGGTTATATTTTGAAGTTTTAATGCAGTGACATGATTACTTGAAAATATTTGTTGTTTCTATGCCTTTTTTAAATAGGGTCCATAATACTCAGAAAAACATCTGGTGATTGCTGAGATTTTATTTTGATGACATACGGTCATTTAATGGAAAGGACAGTTGTTGTTCAATGTATTAGTTTTCCAGTGCAGTGCCCTCCAGAAGAGTGGCGTGTGGCTCCATCATGAAGACTCATGCTTTGTTCTGCATCAGCTTTTTATTTAAAGGCCAAGTATTTTCAGCTGCTTATCGCTGCAAATAACAACATAACCCCTGCTAAAGCCACATTGTTGGCAACAAAATAATCATGTTTATGTCTATTCTGCATGAGCTTTGTATTTTGTGATAATTTGTACAGAATTGCAATTGGTTTTGTGAAATGCGCATTAACCAATTAGGAAATTGGTAAAAACAATCCAAATGTCTAATAGCCAGAGTGGATCATTATTCCCTGGATTCATAATGGGTTAAAAGCAATTTAGATGGGTGGAAATGAATAAAACACAGTGAGATTTATTTTAAAAGGAACATGAAACAAAATGTCAGTGCCTAAATGTTAGAATAATAGCCCAGATTTTGTGGCAAAATGTCAACTTTCCATGTACATTGCTGACATTTCCCTGAATATATGCCAGTAAATTTGAAGTTCTGCACAAATTGCAGAAAGTGTTAAACTTGCTGGCAGCTACATTAATCCTACATGAAGATGGCAAGACCATAAGAATTAGGCTGGAGTTCCTCCAGCTGATAACATTTCCCATTCCTGAGGTTGCCCAGCACATGGGAATTATCCGGAAATATCCACAGGACACAATGTGCATTCCACAAGTTACTGTCATGCCCTCATTTTTGATTTGTTTGCTAACCAGAAACCAGAATGGCACCTTCTCCCTTCACCAAGAAGTGAAAGAAAGCTGATGTAATCTGTACAAATTACTTAAAATGTTACAATTTTAAAATTTAGAGATACATTTCAAGTAACAGGCCCTTTCGGCCCCCAACACACCAATTAATCTGTAGCAGACTTCAACAGGGATTTTATCTGAAGGCTGCATCTGACAAACAGAGTCAGGTATCTCACTCAGGCAGTTGGATTTGAAAAGCTCTGATGAGCAGGAAGCTGACTGGCCAATAGAGATCAAGTGATCCAGGGAATTTGTGGCACAGGGTGGCATTAATTCACTTCAATTAGCAGTCTAGAGAGTTGGTCCTTTTTTTTGACTGGAGTTCCACACAGTACATGCAGCAGAGAGTAGGAAATTTACAACTAACTAGTTTTTTTCCTACATTGGTGACCCTGATGTGATCTGCCATTTCATGTCTATTTACTGTTCTACTTCATTCTACTGTCTACATGGGAGATGTCTATATTAATCCATGGATAACATAGAGACAGAGGAGGCGAGTCAGTCAGCCACCACGGCAGTTGTTCCGCTCATTGCGGTGGTCAGTTTGAAGCTACCACCGTTTTGGCCCGCTGACCCGGCATTATGGTTTGCGCGGTGAAGGTGCAATTTTCCACCTGGAACATAACATCACAGGTGATGCGTTTTGCGTATGTTATTGCCTCTTTGGAACTGGATGTTGCACAAGAAATATGTGACTTCTTAATTTCTCCGCCAATTGAAGACTGTTATAACAAGTTTAAAGCCCAGTTAATCAGGCACACTAGCACTTCAGAACAGCAATGTTTACACTGCCTTCTTATCGCGTGGAAGAGCTGGGGGATTGGAAGCCATCACAGTTTCTTTGGCAAATGTATCAGCTGTTAGGAGACAGCAAGCTGGAAAACAACATCCTAAAACAGTAATTTTACAGCACCTGCCTGATAATGGCCATCTTATCCTGGCATCAACATCGGAGGCTGCAGACCAGTGGTTTTCAACATTTTTATTTCCACTCACATACCACTTTAAATAATCCCTATTCCATTGGTGCTCTGTGATTAGTAAGGGATTACTTAAGATGCTATGTGGGTGGGAAGAAAAAGTTTGAAAACCACGTTAATCGCCCATAATTAACTCCTTATGTGCTCAGAACTCCAAAGGAAATGAGCTAATGGCAATTTTTCCTCAAGCAAAATATTTCAGTAACAATTGGGTCTAGAGCAGCGATTTCCACTCACATACCACATCAATGCCTACAGCAGTGGTCATCTACCTTTCCGTGCATCTTGGCGCCTCACAGTTCGGCGGGCAGCAACCTCCTTTGAAGAAGACTGCAGAGCCCACCTCACTGACAAAAGGCAAAGGAGGAAAAACCCAACACCCAACCTCAACCCACCAATTTTCCCCTGCAACCGTGTCTGCCTGTCTCGCATCGAACTTGTCAGTCACCAACGAGCCTGCAGCAGACGTGGACATTACCCCTCCATAAATCTTCGTCCGCGAAGCCAAGCCAAAGAAAGAAATATACCACTTTAAGCAATCCCTTACTAATCACAGACACCCATGGCACAGGGAATACAAAGTGGTATGTGAGTGGAAAGAAAGAAGTTGAGAACCTCTGCTGTAGACATTGATGAACTCGCTAAGATTTGCTGACAAAATCTGGGCAGATCGGTGCAAAACATCGGTGCTCCTGAGCCTCTTTCCATACAGCAATCAGAAATAACAGAACTACAGCGTACTGTTGATCAACCTGCACATAAAGTTCAGGTGCTCACCTGCCACATCACCGCGGATCGGGGCTGCAGTGACAGCCTGAAAAGGGCAGCATTGTTCAGATCGGGGGTGGAGCCACAGCTGCAGCTGAACACCATTGCACACAAGTGCTGAATGCTGGTATCACTGGAAATTTGGCAACAAAGTTCAACACTGCGTGCCACCCTGCTCTCAAGCTAAACAGCAGGGAAATGCCCAAGCCAGGGACTAGGGGCGACGAGTCTTCCTGGTGCAGAGCTGTGCAGTCGTCCCCTATTTTACATGATTAGCAAACAAATCCCCTGGTGTTTGTGTGTAGACACCGGAGTGGAAGTTAGCATTCTCTCTCCATCAACATCTGATATCTGTCATACTTCCACTACTGTTCAAATATTATCTATCAATAATTCGCCCATTTCTACATAAGGAGAAAGATCACACACTTAATCTTGGCCTGCAGCATGTTTTTAGGTTGGTTTTTATTATTGCCAATGTACCCGCACCCATCATTGGAGCTTATTTCTTACGCAAGTATGGACTGCTGGTGGATGTCAAACACCATAAACTTATCGAGTCCACTATCATCTTCACAGTTCAGGGGATCGTCAGTGATACACAGCAGTCCATCCGTTATGACCACGACATTGAATACACCTCTCGACACCCTTCTTAGAGAATATCTGGAGATTACTTGCCCAGTTTACAAGCAGACTGAGGTCAAATACTCCGTCACCCACCATAAACAAACACGTGGACCATTTTGGCTTGGCCTCAGTGACTCCCCCCCGCCCCCCCCCAATTGTCAGCAGATTGCTGGAGCTGAATTTGATGATGTGTTGAAACTGGGAATCATTCAACAGACCAACAGCAACTGGTTGTCTCCCCTCCACATGGTTTCCAAGATGACACTGGGAGATTGGCACCCATGTGGTGACTACCGTGCCCTGAATGCCCATACAGTGCCTGATCGGTTCCCCATCCTACATCTCCAGGATTTTTATCATCGCTTAGTGGTTGTCACATTTTTTCCAAGATAGATTTGATTCAGACATACTATCAAATCCAAGTGGAACCTGCTGACATACCTAATACAGCCCTCACGACTCACTTTGAGTGGGTACCTATGCTGTTTGGTTTACAAAATGTGGCACAGACATTTCAGATATTCATACCTCCTCTATCATTAATTTTCAGACATTTCAGGTTTTCATTTTGTCTAGGTTTATCTCTAGCGTTTATGTGAGTACGGCATAGTTGTCAACCCGGCCAAGTGTCAGTTTGGAGCACTGTTATTCACCTTCCTGGGACACATGGTTGATGAATGCGGGATTCACCCTCATGATGACAAGATGAAGGTCATCTGTGATTTTTTCCATTCCTTCGTTGCTCTCGAAGCTGAGGGAGTTTCTTGGACGAATCAGTTTTTACAGACAGTTCATCCCGCCCTGTGCTGACCAACTCCAATCATTCGCAGACATGCTGAAGAACAAGATGCAGAAAAACCAGTCCCACCACACTCAACAAGGTGGAGCTTTCATCCTTCCATCGCGCCAAGAGTGACCTAGTTCGGGTACCTACTCTGGTTCATCCTGACACAGCATTCCATCTGGTCTCATTGGCACTGCATTGGATGCTGAAGTATGTGGAGCCACTCAACAGCTCGTAGTGTCTGGCAACCGCTCGCCTTTTTCTCCAAGTGACTCCAACGTGCTGAGACCAAGTATAGCACATGAACTGCTGGCTGTTTAGCTTCCCAACAAACATTTTCGCCATCTACTCGAGGGCCGCACCTTCACCATCTACACTGATCACAAGTTTTGGACACAATTTCTTTGTTCCAAGCCGGACAGGTACTCCCCACGTGAAGTCCATCACTTGGACTACATATCAAGTTCACCTCCCATATTCAACATGTCACACCTGCATGTAGATGCATTGCATACCTCCTCTATCATTGATTTTCAGTAGCTCATTGGAGTTCCACACAGTACATGCAGCAGTGAGTATTTACAACTAACTAGTTTTTTTTCTACAAATCTAAAACCCTGAAGATTTTTGAAAGGTGGCTGGAAACCAGAGCACCCAGGAGGGGGACGACGACTAGGCTGCAGTTCAACAATCAACCTCACTCTCTTTCAAGCATGTAAGCTTGCCAGCAAGTAATGAACGTATCTTACATGATGTATCTAATGGACATGAATGACCCTATATTCCCAAGAAACATTGGCAATCTGTTTCAATGCTCTCTACGGTATGTCACATGCTGGTCTAAGGTCTACACAGCTGATAACATCTCATTTTGTAGGCCCTAACGTGAATAAAAATGTTAACCAGTGGGCTAGGAGCTGCATCACCTGTCAGAAAGCCAAAGTTCACCATCATACCAGAGCTTCCCTTGAAGCATACGTTACCTCAGACTTCAAAATATACTCATCGATCTGGTAGGTCCTCTTCCTCTGTCAAGCGGGTACAGTTATCTTCTCACCTGTATAGACTGTTTTAGCAAGTGAGCTGATGCTATATCTATTCATGACATGACAGCTCAGAGTTTTGGTCCATCACTGGGTAACACGTTGCGGTACAGACAGGGGTCGACAGTTTGAATCCTAAGTCTTTCACAAACTGACCAATCTACTTGGTAATACATGCACCCACACAACAGCCCATCGTTCTGCAGCTAATGGCATCGTCAACTTCAGGCAGCATTGAAAGCCCAGCAGAACCCAAACCAGTGGTTGAGTACTTGCCAATCGTTCTACTGGGCATCCATACAACTGTAATAGACCTAGACTGCACACCAGCTGAATTAGTGTATGGCACTATACTAACAGTCTCTGGAGAGGTGGTAGCACCTGATTGACCCTCATCGATACTAGACACAACCAATTATGTTCATCGACCATGGCAGTACATGACAAATATCACTCCTGCCAAGGTGTGAACACAAAATGTTATCATATGTACCAGCTGATCACAGTTCGTGTTCACGTGTCAGAGGTGACCCAGTACATCAACCCTCCCATTGGACCATACAAGGTGATATGTGGGTCTTCCAAGTATTTAATTCTCAATATACAAGGTAAGAGCGAGATTGTTAGCATCAACTCTCTTAAAGTTGCTCACTTAGAGGAGGAGTTTATAGCTACATTGCTGACCATAAACAACCACCACCACCACCTCTGATGGGGATAACACATCTCCACCTCGCCTGTAAAAAAAAACAAGATCTGGGTGAAAAGTACACTGGCCAGCTCATTATGCACAATATTTCAGCTCCTGAAGAGACTCTTGAAGTTATACATCTGTAATGTTAATTTTTTTCTAGCTATTGATCACTTGCACCCACACTTAGTGCAATTGCGACCTTGAAAGGAGGCAGACTTCAGCAGGGATTGTATCTGCAGGCTCCAGTAAATAGAGACAGGTGACTCAGGCAGTTGGATTTGAACAGCTCTGATCAGCAGGAAGCTGATTGGCCAATAGAAAGTGATCCAGGGAACTTGTGACACAGGATGGTCGCACCTGATTGACCCTCATCGATACTAGACACAACCAAATATGTTCATCGACCATGGCAGTACATGACAAATATCACTCCTGCCAAGGAGTCTAGAGAGTTGGTACTTTCTACACTTCCACACAGTACATGCAGCAGTGAATAGGACATTTACAACTAACTCGTTTGTTTTCTACAAATCTAAAACCCTGAACATTTTTGAAAGGTGGGAGGAAACCACAGCACCCAGGAGGAAACCCATGCAGACGTGCAGGAGAAAGTACCAACACCTTAAAGAAAGTGCCAGATTTGAACCTGGGTCACTGGCTCTTAATAGCATTGCACTAACCACGAAGCTAATTGTGCATTAAATCAAGAATGCTTGGAATACACTCATACAGGAAGAAATTTAAATTATTTTCACCGCTCCCCTCAGTGAGTTTAGTACTCTCTGATGAATTACAAAATTACCCTATGTAACTGGACTCTGTTTTCTGTGCTACCAACCAGGTTGTTGTACACTCAGCTGCATATCTACCAGAGAAATTGTGGTGTCTGTGGAAATAATTACCATTGATTGTTGCTAAATGTTAACATTATCAAAATAAATATATCACTGTTACAATTTTTCCACTATATTTGAGCCATAAATATTGTGAAATTCCATCTAGTGCTCTCTGAAGGCTTCAAGGAGAAATTACGTTGAATATTTCTGAGAAAATAAATTGCAGCTCCAGTTAATCCATTCCCATTCTACTCGTATTTTATGTAACTTGTTTACGTTAAATAGCATATTCTGACATGTTTACAATTATGCCCAGTATTTAAGTCCTTCATTCATCATTATTGCAGTGAGATCATTTTAAATGTTTTCATTTGGTACATGCTCCAGCTGATGAACACAAAGCATGCAAAGTGCACAAAGGCCTCTGACGAACATCGAACACTACAGCACAGTACAGGCCCTTTGGCCCTTGGCATTTTGCTGACCCATATATTCATTAAAAAATGTACTAAATCTCCCCTACCTTGTAACCTTCTACTTTTCTTCCATCCATGTGCCTGCCTTGGTTTCCAACCTTGTTTCTCTTCCCACAGAAGTGGCTGATCTGTTGAATATTTCCAGAATGTTCTGTTATTGTTTTAATACAAAGCACAAATTGCATTATGGTAAATCAGAAATTAAGTGCTTGTTTAAAAAAATGGTTGCATAAGATTGTGAAATATTTATTCATGAAAATACTGTGAATTATGTACATACTTTTAAAAAGTAAACATGAAACCATAAATGGAAATCACCATTACTTTTGATAAAACTAAAATTCCAGATACTGTACAAGCTCAGATAAGGTCTGAATGCATTACATTACAAAACTGTATAGTAAATGGGTTACTTAACTGCAAGCACCATCTAAAATGATTACACTGTAAAAAGCCAAATGTTAGAACATACAAGCAGTTTTGTATGGATACCCTCTAATATGTTAAACACCAAGCTAGCATTACGGATTCGGCACTCCACATATCACGAGTGTTAACAAATTTGATGAGGCAAACAAATGTATTAAAGAGCACATAGTAATGTAAATAGTCTTATTATATTGTACTTTTTCCAACATTGTTATCACCATTTTCAGACAGCAGTGAATACAGAATACTGTACACAAATTAAATCTGCCATGTTATTTCTTTATCCTTATATACTGTAGTCGTCATTTACCAGTGCACTTCAACAAGACGGCACTTTGAGTGAAACATACTTGAGTAGTGCAGATGCAATATTCCGAGATAACTTTCTTATGGAGCATCACTACCTGTTAGTAGGTTAATATTAATGATTTAACAATTCAGAGATGACTTTTAGAACTTTTTTAAAAATATAATACTGATTAAAAACAATGGCCTTGAAATTTTGCCAGAGTGTTTGAGAATCCAAACACTCAATATTCTTGACTTCACTGAACTTACTATTATTTTTGGATGGTGATGCTTGAGTTTTTTTTTTAATTTTAAAATAGTGCTAATAAAAGAATTGTAAATATCAATCAGTCAACCTTACATACCAGGAGTCCAACCTAATTCGAGCAATAAATACTCTATACACTTGTGTAATCATTAATCCCATCTAACAGTTGACCCCACCCCTCCCCCCCCCCATTTTTTGGTCCAAAATTGTTTTTGTATGACCATTGTAAAAGTCGACACCCCCCTTATTATTGACCCCAGCCGCCTGCCCATCTAGGCTCCTGACGCCTTGACCTCAGATATTTGCCTTAGCTGCCTGCCCATCCAAGCTCCTGGCGCCTCAGCCTCAGATCCTTACCCCAGCTACTTGCCCATCCAAGTTCCTGATGCCTTGACCGCCCGCCTATCTGAGTACCTGACCACAGATCCTCACCCCGGCCACCTGCCCATCTAAGTTCCCGAACATAGGTTCTCGCCCCGACCACTCACCCACCTGAGCTCCCGAAGCTCAGAAAAAGTGGTCCAAAAAATTTCAACGATACAATGGATGTCAATTAAAAAAATTAAATGCCTTCTGAGCTCACAATAGGATACTTTAATCATCATGGAAAAAAAAGACAAATGCTGGAAGTCAAACAGTGCCTTTATGTAGTAAAGGTAAAGATAAATCACCGACGTTTTGGGCTGGAACCCAAGGTTCCTCAAGGTGTGAGGGAACACGAGAGATGTCGGAACAAAAAGGGGGAGGGGGAGTGGTGAGGGTGGGAGATGATCGGTGATGGGGAGGGGAGGAGTCTAGGCTAGGTGGAGGGAGAAAGGAAGTAGGAACTGGAATAATTAATTAAGGGGGGGACGAGTTTATTAGTGGAATGCAGTGAACTCAATGTTCATGCCCTGGGGTTGGAGAGTGCCAAGATGAAAAATGAGGTGTTGTTCCTCCAATCTGCGGGTGGTCAGGGTGGGAAAGGCCATGGACTGACATGATATTGGTGATGTATCTTTACCTTTGCTACATAAAGGCACTGTTTGACCTGCTGAGTTTCTCCAGCATTTATCCATTTTTGTTCACTTAATCACGGTGTCAACAGAATCCTGTGTTTTACCTTAATCATCATGGAGGTTATTTATTATTAGATAATGAGCACACTGAAAGGAAATGATTTATTTTAAACTTTGCTTAGATGGAAAGCAAAAAGATGATAAGTAAAACTTAAATACATATATGAAAAATTTGAGAATTAAATAAATACTAGTGGTGGAGACAAGTGAGCTGCTATCGCCTCCAAATTTAAATTTAAAAATGATCTTATTTTATATCTTCATAATACAATTATCTAAACACTGCACAGATAAGATTGTTTAAATTCCTCGGTCATCATATCCGGCACAGTAGCTCAGTTTTTCTGAGTGAAGTTTGTGGTATTTTATCTGATCTTCCTCAGCCGAATTCTGTTTTCTTTGTCCCTCCTTTTGAGAATGTTTATGAATTGATTGAAGAAATGTTCTTGGTCTTTTCTCTTCTGTACCATTCTAAATCGATGATCTCTTCCATATTTTTCTGCAAATTCCTGAAAGGTGGTTCTTGAGAAGGAAGAAAGATACAAAACTCTGGTCATGGATAAATTGCATAAAAGATGCAGTTACTTTGAAAAGCAAGAGGAGTTGCATTTGTTTGTAAAACATCAATTTCTGAACTGATTTGATTCAGAAGATAATGAATGTTATAATGCAAAAGGATTGTTATTTAATATGACTTTTGATTTTAAAATTAATATATTCTACATTTTAATAAAGTGAATTGTAATAGATTTTTAAGCAGAACAGATCATTTCAGAGCAGTGAGAACTATTTTAAATATTTTCTCGAGGTTGAGATTCTCAAAAGTGTGATGCTTTCATTTCCTAATATTTAACAGGAATAAGAATGCTGTTTGTTTAAATTCTACATTCAGGAAGATCAGAAGATTTAAGAGCTTGATATGGTGACTGTTCCAAAATGTAATAAATATTAACATCAAACATAATTGAAATTTGACATTATGTGGCAAATGATAGAGCAAAGAATCATGGCACACAATCCACTGTCTGAGGACAAATTACAAATCTGTCACATGCAGCTGATGAGCCATGTTAAAATAGTTCAATCTTAAAAGGGCAGCTGAAAGACATTAAAAATACCCTGTGATATAGCACAGTAATAAACTGCTATTCAAAAATGATGAATTTTGGTCTTTAATGAATTATGAGTTTAATTTCATTAACTTGAAAACTTATTTATATTCCTTGGGGAACCCCATTAAAAATCAGTAAATTATTGTAGAGAAACAATATATTCAAATCATCCCATTCTAATTCTATTAGAGACATTTACCATATTAACCACATAAAATAAATGGAGAAATAGCTTAAATTATTCTGAATTATTCATTGCAACTTTGAGGCTGCAGAGCATTAAATTTTTTTCTGACAAAATGGGTACCTGGAAAAGGAATTTAACATTTGAAAATGCTAAAAATTAAAAGAAGAACAGAAATAGAAATACATTTTTGCAGAGTTATAAAACTGCCAAGATGATTAGCTAAAAGTAAGTAGAATCGTAGCCTCATCTGTAAAAAGAGCATCAGGAAAACAATGGAAACGAGAGAGAAGCTGCTGGAATCTGAGGCAAAGCAATAAGGTGCAGGAGCTCATTGCGCTGAGCAGCACCAGGCCAAAACATTGACCCTTCTCGCTTCCACCGATGTTGCCTGACTCACTGAGGGCCTCCAGCAGATGGTCTTCAGCATCAGAAAAGTGTTGTAAGGCCTGAAGAATATCAAAATGCTTAAGAAATCTATCAAAATGTTAAAAGAGGGAAATGAATGAATGAAAGGATAATGTGCAAAATCTTTGGAAAAAATGCAGAAGGGAAAAGGTTTACATCTCATGGGAAAAAGCATAATATGGTAATTAAAATCTAAAAGTAAATGCAAATGAAAAATGTAATTTATTTAATGTTGATGTCCACAAAAAAAATTCCTTGGAGTAATTTTGAATTTAATCAAATCAATAAAAGATGCAAAAACAAATAATATTCTTCGACCAGTGAAATTCGATTCATCAGGTATTTGAACAGATCTTAAAGCATGAGCTTCAAGATAGACTAAATGTTGCAACAAAACATTGAGAGCCAGTTTTGATCCTTCTCATTGATTACTCTGGGTGCTTTGGAATCGGTATGACAAGCCACTCAAGGATCCCAGAATATGAGGCAAAAATATGCTTCTTCATAAGAACCCTTTTCTACATAGTTTTTGGACGTGCAACATCTTATATGGATCTGCTATCTCAGTTTTTTTCTCTCAATGGAGATCAAGTGAAAATGACACTTTTCTTCCTGGCCACTGGTTCATTCCAGGTGGCTGCAGCAGACCTTGACTGTTCTTCTCACTTTACCGCTAGCTCAATAATCAATCCAGGTTGGACTCCAGCCACCCATTAGTGCACACCTTACCGTTGGTTCATTTAAATGACAGTCTCATTATTGGCCAGACACCCAGCTCAGAACTCTACAAAACATAGATGCATATCTCACTTCTCTCTCTGCCTCTTGGTCCAAGTCCTGGACATCGCTCCACATCAGGTCACCACTAAGGACATAGCTGCAGGAGTCATGGGTAAGGTGTGCACTACACTTAAATTAAGCTGTAGTACTGTGACAGATTAGTGCTTGTAGAGAGCTGCATCCCTGTTGGTACAAGGAATTGGGAATCTGTCTGTGAAGTGTGGGAGTGTGTAGAAGACAGATGGTCACTGGTATCAGAGTCCAACCTTGGTCCAAAGTGAATGTCTATACAGTTATTTAGCCGTAGAGCAATGATGCCTTGCCCTGTTTGTCTCCCGTCTGTTCAATAAAGTTGTCTTTTTTTGTAACACGTGTCCAGACTCGTCTCTTTGTGAACCCTCCGAACTTTCCAAACACAGCAGATGGAGGCAGAATTGATGCAAATGGTGGCTCTAGCTGAGAGCTGTTGCTATTAAACATTGATATTTTTGGTCATAGAAATAGGGGATATCATTTATCTTAATAGGATTGAATTTGATCAATTGAATGCCACTCTTTTCTGTTCCAACAATCACCTTTACCTAATTCCCGGATACCTTTTCTTACTCTTTACAATCATCAGTCTCTAGTGGCTCCAAAAGAGGTGGCATTGAAGAGGTGTTTCACCGCACCATGCAACTTTGCTCACATTTCTTGGCTTTTTTTAGGTGTCAATCTCTTAGGTTGCTGTGATAACCATTGCCAGAACTGACCAAACAGGCAGAAGAATCAAAAGATAGCAATCCATTTCATTCTGGAGGTCAAATGCAATTAATACCAGAATAATATTGCAGCCCAGGGAATCTATCAAATTCCTCTGGAATCAACTGAGCATTTCAGCACAGTTTCTATCAATCTTGTGCTTGATTGTATTCATGTATGTCATTAGTAACTATTATAGGCGAGGTATCACAAGGTGTACGCTAAAGAGATTATGGAACTGCAGAGCTTTCTCTGTCTCCTTGGCAGTTATTGTTAAATTGCTATAAAGACGTTGCCTTTAAGGGTGACATTGTTTGTCCTTGCTGCATAACAATGTGTGCAACTACGCTAAATTCAATGTGGTCTCATTGGGATCCATGTTATATCTTTGGAAGGATAAATGATCCTTATGCCATTTCAGTCTTCAGTTTACTCCTTTTTGGGGGGGGGGGGGGGGGGGTGGTGGCGGCAAATGGTCTAACCTGGTCTAGTAAAGTCAAATTGATTTCTAAAATGTGGGCACTCACCTTTCAGTGTGAGAATCTTAGCAAGGTTCCAATTATAAATGTTTCAGAGATCAAAAAGAATTGATACCAATTTTGAGACATAAGCATCTCTGAATTTCTTTTCAAAATTCCATGTTTTAAAAATGATATTTTAACTTTTGTTATTTTAATCAACAACTTTAATCCCAGGAGAATGTCCCCACATTTATTTTGCTTGAAGTGAAATGCTTTATGAAAGAGAATTGAATTTTTTTTTAAAACATGTTTTGCTGTCCATGAAATGCTGAGTATTCTTTCATGTGATTGGTTGCTCAGCCAGCCTATTGGCACCAAATGTTATCAGGCATCAAATTAATAGCCACATCAGAAACAAAGAATGAGTCTCATATTTTATTGCCGCGTCACCACCTGAAAGAGTTGCTACATTTTTATTATCCAAAGTTGGCATGGTATGAATTTTCTATTCAACTTTAGGCTTGTTTCTTTAATATTGCTTAATAAAGGCACATTGATTTGTAAGGAGGAAGACATGCAGACAGAATTGATCTATTATTGAATCTAAGATGCAAATATAAAATACAGGTATATTAAAAAAAATACCAAAATAAGGAACAAATTTAATCATGATGTGAAGTAATATGTAAATTATTTTGCCAATTCGTGTTGATTTTCTGAAGTGAAATATAATGTGACATGTGCATGTCTTATTTCTAGCACACACTCAGCTCTCAAGATCCGGTTCTTGATGCACATGACTGTATCGTGTCCAGAAACAGTCACGAATCAGGGGGCAGGGGTGTGCTTTGTAATGAACCAAGGAATTGTCCACTTGAGGATTTCCATTGCTACCAGCTTTTCCAGACATGTTCAATTTTATTTGAAGTTCAATAGTCAGGCTGTTACTTTTTTTCCAACAGTACAAGGCTTAGGTATTTTTTTTTCCCAGCTGTATAAAAGTGTTCCTTTTGATACATTTTTAAAAAAAGTACAAATCAGAAGTCTTGTCCTGAATTCATACATATGATTCAGAAAAATATACCAACATAAGAATACAAGAAATAGGAGAAGAAATAGGGTCATCTGGCTCATTGAGCCCACTTCACTGTCAATAGGATCTGGCCATGGACTCACCAAGCAAAAAAGCTCTCCAATTCCATCTTAAATATATTAAATGAGGCAGTCTCAACTGTTCCCTCGGGCAAAGAATTCCACGCATTCACTGCTTTCTGAGAAAAGTAGTTCCTCCTCATCTCCACTCTAAATCTACTCCCTTCAATATTCAGGGTATGTCCCACACTTCCAGTCTCACTTACCCATCTTGTCTATCCTCCTCATTTTATATCTTTCTCTAAGAATGCCTCTCATTTTTATGAATTCCAGTGAGTACAGTTCCAGTGACTCCATCTCTCCTTGTAAGCTAACACCCTCGTCTCTTGAATCAACCTGGTAAACTTCCTGTGCCGTTTCCAAAGCCAATGTATCCTTTCTCAAGAAAATCTGAATTGCACCCAGTATTGCAGATGCAGCCTAAGAATATACTTTGTGTCCCAGTAGTATAAACACATTGGCATTATTTGGGAGGGGGGGCTTTCTTTTGGGGGGAGAGTAATTAATAATGGATTGAATTAACAAAAGTTCAAAGGAATGAGAGCTGGTCTCATTGAAGCAAAACTCCAACAGAGATTAAGAGAGTAGATGCTGAGAGTTTTTCCTCAAGTGTAAGTCTGGACCTTGATGCACAATATCAGAATGAGTGGACAGCTATTTGCCAATAAACATAGGAGAAACTTCTTTATTCAGATCTTTGCATATCGCTACTCTTGAGGTTGGCAGATACTCAGCAGTACACTAGATTTAATACTTTTGGACATAAAGGAAATCAGAGAATTGGAATCAGATGGGAGAGTGAGCTCATTGTACAAGATTAGTCACAATCTTATTGAACAGTGAAGCAGGCTCCTGGGAGCAATATGGCCAAATTCTGCACTTACTTCCTTTATAAGTATTATTAATGTATATATTCAGAGATTGCAAGTATACTTGGCAGTGCACAAGAATCATCTAAATCCCAAATTACATCTTGCAAATCAACTTATAATCTTCCATATTGTTCCTGTAACATAAACCTTGAAGTAGTTTTCTTTTGAATTAAACCAGGCAATACCATTTGTTTATTCAAATTAGCTAACTGTTGAACCTTTGGGATCAAGTGGTTAATGAGATTTCCAAATATGCACAGCAGGTAATGATCAAGCCAGCAATAGCTCTGCCTTTTCAATTACATCTTGGAAATGCTAATATCAAGGTCCCTATTTGAATGAAAACCCATTTACCAACTCTTTAGAATGTCAATAAGCCTAAAACTCACAAGTATAAGACTCATTAAGACACCTTTTGTGTGATAATGGGCAAACTGGATGAAGATATTTAATTGAAGGAACAATTTAAAGATCCAGGAGGGCTGACAGCAATTTTTATTTATTGCATCTACCTCTCCCTCACACTCACTGCAACTCAAAACTAACCTACCTTTTCTTCCTTGGTGCTGACAAGGGGATCTGTTTATTTCCACAGATGTTGCCAGGCCTGCTGGTTTTAGCCTTTTTTGCTTTATATTCAGATATCCAGGACCTGATTTTTTTAAAATCATTTTCTTTTTACTTAAGTCACCCTTTAGGATTGAGAATGATCCACTTCAACTCCAGTTCTGTGTGGATTCTCAGGCTAAGATGGGAGGCACAGATTCTTCCACAGATGAGACAGGAGTTAGCCAGAGGGACCGGGGGGAGGGGGGGGCGGGGGGCATATAGTTTATGATGCTGGGCTTTTGTGTGGTCCCAAAACATGGACTCAAGTTTCTAATTTTTAGAAGTTTGTGTTCAACACCATCAAAATGAGCCTTCCCTGGTTTCCAAGACTTTAACTTGTGGACCAGTCCTATCTTTAGTCATAACTATTTTAAACCTAATAGAATTATGGACACTTGCCCCAGAGTACTCGTAACTGATGTTTCTGCTACTTGCCCTGCCTCACTTCCCAAGAGGAAGTTAAGTGCTGCTCATTCTCTAACATAGCCACCCATATGTTGCTTGAGAGAATTTTCCTGGGCACATCCCCATCTAATTCCTTAGCACTACGGCAGTCACAGTCAAATATTCGGAAAGTTAAAGTCATGTACTATTACAACACTTTTTCCTACAAGCAAGCATCAAGACCCAACTTCACTGATGGTGGGTCATTCCCATGTGTCATATCCTTCATACTACATGTTACCCTTAAGCCAGTTTACTGGGGATCAGGCTATTATTCTATCTTCTTCTGCAACATGGGCCTGGAAAGGAATCTGATAGTCCTTGTCAAGGTTCATCTTGTACAGTTGAATGAGCATGGAGTCAGTGCTATTTCTATGGACAAACAACGGGCAAAACACCAGCTGGTGATCAACTCAATGAGACACACTTTGGTCTGCCCAACACATCTAGTCTCCTAGAATAAGGAGACAATGCAGGTTGTATATTCCAAAGCCCCTATTGTACCAACAGTGTGGAAGCAATCGAGTCAAAGAATGCACCGCATAAGTGATCCCTTTGACCCACTAAGTTCATGCTGACCATAAGCCAACATAATTACACTATTCCTTCTGCAATCTATTTCTTTTTCACATATCCTCATTAATCTATCCTAAATTCTCCCACTTATCTATGCTCCAGGGGTAATCGTACAGTGGCCATTTAACCTACCAAACATTTTTAGAAAGTGGGAGGTAACAGGGCAGAAATCCATGCAGTCACAGGGAGAACCTGTGAGAAGAGCAGAGAAAATTGGCTTTTGCTGGTTCTATCAGATAACAGCACCAGAAGGTCTTGCATGCTGGCGCCTGAAAGAAAAGGAATAACCCCTGATTTCTTGTTATTGCAATGAGGATTTCCAGCAGCCATTGGCTACACTTTGGGCAAGGTTTGGCCTAACTGGACAATGAAAGGGAATGAAGACAAGTCAAGGTAAGTCTATTTGTTCTTTTCCTGCAGGCATTTTTTGTGGCTTGGACATAAAGCACAAGAATCTTTTGCCCCAGCATATTTTTAATTAATTTCCTTTTTCTCTCACTGAGGCTGAAGTGTGTATGTTTAACCTGGATGAAAGCTTGAACAACAGCCACTTAACAAACCCACAGAACTTAGATCTCAGCACACATTCTTGTGGTCAGTTTCAGCTGAATGATAATGAACAAGGAGGTCATTCTGCAATAACTTGAAGTTGCAGGGCATGGTGAGGACTCGAAATTCTACACAATTTCTACATCTAGTAGGAAATTGAGTATTTTTTTTTCCTTTACATCCATTTTAAATGCATATGAAGTACAAGGGTCAATTGCACAATTTGAAGGAACAACAGGGAAATGGTTATCTCACTTCCAATATCTCATTCTCTAACATAGCCACCCATATGTTGCTTGAGAGCCTCTCTATGCAATGCAATGTTCTTTGTATTACCATAGTGACTAAACCTCAAAATACTTCACTGGTTATACGTTTGAGGTGATGACAGGGATTATATAAAAATAATTGCCTTCCAAAGTGAAAGGAAAGAGGGAGATATTTTGTTTTGTCCCTACTCCAATGCTGTGGCAGTGACATCTCAGCAGCCCAGGAGTCCAGTTCAATGCACAAAAGTACTGGAGAAACTCACCAGGTCATGCAGCATTCTTTATGGCAAAGTTACATGACCAACATTCTAGGCCTGAGCCCTTTGACAAAGTATGAGGTTAAAAACTGGCAGGCATCTGAATAAAACAGGTGGGAGTGGGACGGGGAGGAGCACAGGCCCACATGCAAGAGGTCATGGGTGGGAGGGCAGAGTAGAAATTTAGCTGAGAAGTGCCAGGGAGCAGATAGCTCACTGAATGGAGAGGGAAGGAAGTGGATAGGTTGAGTAAAGGAGAAAAAGACAGGGGAATAGCCTAATGGAAACTGGAGAAGTCTACATTAATGACATCTGGTTGGAGAGTGCCCATTGGCCAACCATTCCAATTCTGTGCCCCACACTGATGTATCTGTCCATGCCCTTATGACTTTGTTTGCAAGACAAGAGATTGCGATTGAAATTGCTTCTCATGGAGAGTCAAGGGGTCCTACGAGGAAAACAGACCTTTTGACCCACTAAGTTCATGCCAAATGTCTCTTCTACACTAATCCCTTTTTATTCTACCTATATTTCCATTAACTCTTCCTCCTGATTCTATTAACTACACCCTGGGGATAATTTACTGCAGCCAATTAACCTACCAACCTGCACATCTTTGGAAAATGGGCAGGGAATCCAGAACACCTGGAAGAAACCCATGCAGTCATGGAGAGAATGTGCAAACTCCACCCAGTCAGCACCCAAGGTCAGGACTGAACAGAGATCCTTGGAGTTAGGAGACATCACATAGCACGTATCACCACCAGTTTCCCAATTTCAGCAAAAACAGTTTTCCAGACTCCACCTCTCAATTCTCATGCTCCAGTTCTCTGCACACTTAGCATAGATTTTTGTGATAAAATATGTACAAGTGCGATTAATCTTGGGAAAAAACCCCCAAGATCTATTGCCATTAGAGAAGTGACATCATTATATTTGCAGCCTTTTCTGGATAACTGTTCACTTCAATGGCCTGACAAGATTCATAGAAAGAAACCATCACCATCTATGGGATGGATAGCCAGAAAAAGAAATCCTCAACCGCCCATGCAACAAAAAAAAAATAATTGCAGTAAAATCCCTGTTATCTGGAATTCATGTAACTGGTAGCCTCAAGCAATCAGCAAAAAAACAAAATCATAAAATAAATGGGTAAAAAGTACAAAAGTTTAAAGTTGATGGCCCGATCAGTCAGTTCATCCATCATGCAATCTCAAGTAACCAGCAAATTCACTTCTCTGGCATCTACCAATCTTCATAAGTGCTGGATACCAGGGGTTTCCACTGTATTTTCCAATGTTAATAATCTTGTTACATGAAATATAATCTTTCATTAATTGCAAGATCTCTTGACTGTTTTGCAATGAGGTAAAATATGTGGTAATTACATTTCTTTCATTGTAATAAAGAAACTGGGTTATTTTAAAACTACTACACTTTATTTGGTATAGAACTCACTCAGGACCACGTGGAGGCATCCATCTTCAATCCAACCGAGCCCCAACAAACTAGTCTTCCACTCCCTTCAGTGGTCAGGAGGATCACTACCCCTCTATCACTACAGTAACAAACTAGGAACTTGTTTTACATCATCCCTTCAATGAAAATAAAAGCTGAAAAATATGAGAACCAGCTGTTGACATTCCTTCAATCACTGGAGATTTAACCATATAACAATTACAGTACAGAAACTGGCCATCTCAACCCCTCAAGTCCATACTGATTTAAGTGATCCCCTCTAGTCCCACTTACCTGCACCCTGCCCATAACCCTCCAACCCCCTCACATCCATGCACCTATCCAACTTTTCCTTAAATGACAAAATTGACCTGGCTTCAACCATCTCTTCCAGAAGGTCATTCCACCCTGAAAGTTCTTGGTTAAAGAAAACTCAAACTGACATTTTTTTTCCCAAATGCCATGTAATTGCTGCATTTGAGACTTGAATGATGAGATGAAGGATATGAATTGATATGAAAAGTCAAGAAAATTTAAAATTTAATTTATTTTGATTAATGTTCAACTTCAGTCTGGATACAGTTTGAACTTGGAGCAATTTCAGCTATAGATAGACTACACTTCAGACTTCCATTGATGGCTGTTTCTCTTCATAGAATGTTATAGCAAGTGTAGGTCCTTTGGCCCTTGATGTTGTGCTGACCCATATATCCCTTCCTTAAAGTACTAAACCCTCCCTACCCCATAACCCTCTATTTTTCCTTCATCCATCTATCTGTCCAAGAGTCTCTTAAATGTCTCCAATGTTTCAACTTCCACCACCATCCCTGGCAAGGCAGTCCAGGCATCCACAACGCTGTGTAATTTTTTTTTTTTTACCCCTGATAGCTCCCATAAACTTCCCTCCCTTAACTTTGTACATATGTCCTCTGGTATTGGCTATTTCTGACCGAGGAAACAGGTGCTGGCCGTCCACTCTACCTATACCTCCCATAATCTTGTCGACCTCCATCAAGTCTCCTTCTGCACTCCAAAGTGATAAGTCCCAGCTCTGCTAACCTTGCCTCATTCGACGTTTCCCCAATCTAGGCAACATCCTAGTAAATCTCCTCTGCACCCTTTCCAAAGCTTCCACATCCTTCCTAATAATGGGGTGACCAGAACTGGACACAATACTCTACAAGTGTGGAAAGATTTGTTGGGTTGTAATCTGGCCTGAATTCAATCCCCTATTAATGAATCCCCACATCCCATAGGCTTTCCTAACTATCCTATCTTCCTGTGCGGCGACCTTGAGGGATGCATAGTTTTGAACCCCAAGGTCTCTCTGTTCATCCAAAATCTTAAGTAAGCAACCATTAACCTTGGACTCAGCCTTCTGGTTCGTCCTTCCAAAATGCATTACCTCACACTTATCCAGATTGAAATCTACCTGCCACTTTTCTGCATCCTGTCTATATCCTCCTGTAACCTTCAGCACCATCCACAACTCCTGCAACCTTCATGTTTTCAGCAAATGTACTGACCCTTCCGCATCTTCATCCAGGCCATTTATAGAAATTAGAGAGAGAGCAGATCAGAACAGGCCTCTCCACTAGTTATTCTCATCATGCTTGTCTAATGTGCTCCTCAGAAGTCGAAGCTCAATATATTATGTTGCCTGTATCCCTCTGTGATAGTACAGATCTATCACCAATGTACATAGTGTATATAGTTACTGTATCTAGACTGTGCTTACAGCGATTGGCTGAGAGCTAAGCCACACCTATTGTCTGGGCCTTAAAGGGTTGTGTCCCTAGCCAGGTCGGATCATTCCGGACTGGTCAGCCACCTGTGAAGAGCTCCTGTCTTTTGCTAATAAAAGCCTTGGTTTGGATCAACAAGTCTTTGATTCTTTCAACGAGCTCTACAATTTTATTAGCAAAAAGAATTTTTTTGAAAGGGATGGAGCGTTTAACTCGGCCAGAAAAACTTGATATCGACCCACAGTCAACTACAGCCTTCAAAGCCTTTAATTTCTGGCTGCTGAACTTTGAAAACTTCCTGAGATTCATTGAAGTGGAGGAGGATAACCAACGTCTAACAGCATTGCTGTCTATGGTGTCCTTGAGAGTCTACGAGAACATCCAGGATGAGACCGCTTACACCGCAGCCATAAAGGTACTGAAAGAACTGTATAATCAACCGGTGAACAGAGTTCATGCCCGGCCCGTGCTTGCTTCGAGGAAGCAACAGCCCGGCGAGTCCAGCAGGGCATATTTACAAGTATTAAAGGCGTTGGGAAGGACTGTAACTGTGTGGACAAAACTGCTGCCGAGATCACAAACGATCTCGTCCGGGATGCCTATGTGGCCGGGCTCCGATCGAACGAAGTGAGGCTGCGCTTGCTCGAGCAAGGGGTAGAAAAACTAGAGGACGTGGCCTGGATTGCAATCACAATGGAGGATGCAGCCTTAAAGTCCACCGAGCTCTCTAGGGACTGGACCCCTCGTTCTGATGTGAGTAGAGTGCCCTTCTACCCTACCACCCCCCGAGATACTGACGGCCTGTCGGCTGCTGCTACACTGCCCTCTGCGAACCAGAAGTGCCTTAAAAAGGGCCACTTTGCTGCAGTCTGTAGGTCTAAAATGGCCGCCAGCAAACACAGTGCCTCGTGTGAAGCCCAATCGCCACTATCCCATTCAAACTCTTCTTCCCCAGAGCTCTCGTCCAATGAGAGCGAGGGCTCCCCTGCACGGCAACGCCTGACGTCACGGAGACGCCAAACCCGGAAGGGGCAGCCCACCCTCGCAACCATGGTGTTGGCCCGCCTCTCGCCCCCGTGCGGAACACTCGACCCGGCCTCGGTCCCGACTGTGGCAACCGCTGCTGCTGCCGCCGCCGCCGCCGCCACAGCCACCCCCGGGGCCGATGCTGCCCCTGCCACAGCCACCCCCGCGGCCAACGCTACCGCCGCTGCTGCCACCGCTACAGACACCCCTGGGGCCAACCAGTTACTCACCCTAGCGTCCATCGCCGACAACCGCCGGGGCTCGACCGCCGCCCTACCCACCACCAACTGCGAGCAACTACAAACCCCACTACTTACCTTTCATCCGCCGACGCAGCCACAACAGCACTTCCGGGAGTTCCCCCAACCTGCTCCTCCAGCGTTGACTACGTCATCTGGTTGTGTGACGTCATCCCATTGTGTGACATCATCTCGTAGCGTGTCGTCATCCCGTAGCGTGACGTCATCACGCGAAACTCCCGTCAACTGCTTCAATAACACTAAACCAGCAATGCTCTCATCCCCTCATCAGAGCAATGGAACTGATTAAAGTGCATGGACACTACACCAATTGCTTATTTGACTCTGGGTCAACTGACAGTTTTATCCAGCCAGATCTGGCCCTCCGTTGGGGACTTGACATTATCCCCACTACCCAGAGGATCTCATTAGCGACGAGGTGGCACTCGACTGGGATAAAGTGGTATTGCATCGCCACGCTGGAAGTACAGGGCGTAACGGTCACCCACGTTATGCCTACATTGAGTTCCCAGATGGGCGGGAGGACACTTTCGGTGCTGGACCTAGCTCAGGACGCGGTAGACCCAGAAAACCCCCCCAACGCAACCTTCCCCAACTCTTCATTCCCCAGGCCCCGTGCTGCAACAGAAGGACCAACAGCACCCCAACGACCCGGGCCACCCTGCCGACAACACGACTGGGGAATTGAGCGACAGAGCAGTCGCACCCGACGAGCCCGCTGGCGACACCACTCCAGCAACCCCAATCCCGGCACCACGGTGGTCACGCCGGATGGTCAGACCCCCTGACCGCTACAGTCCTTGCCCTACCCCTTCCTTTCATTCTCTCCCTCGTTTTTGTTTTTTTTCCCCAGGGTCAGTTCTCCAAGAAGGGGTGAATGTGATAGTACAGATCTATCACCAATGTACATAGTGTATATAGTTACTGTATCTAGACTGTGCTTACAGCGATTGGCTGAGAGCTTAGCCACACCTATTGTCTGGGCCTTAAAGGGTTGTGTCCCTAGCCAGGTCGGATCATTCCGGACTGGTCGGCCACCTGTGAAGAGCTCCTGTCTTTTGCTAATAAAAGCCTTGATTTGGATCAACAAGTCTGATTCTTTCAATGAGCTCTACACCCTCCCACTGAGACAACCCAGATTTTATTTCTGCAGAAGCCTAAAAAAACCAGAATGTACACGAACATGGAAATGAATCAACAGAGTAGCTCATGAAACATGAGACAAGAGATCTGTGGAGGTTTAGTGCTGATATCAGACTAGCAGAGCTTCCTTTTAAAGTCTAGGGTCCTCGTGTTTCTACCTCAGTTCTGCTTGGTATCACTCTTTGCATAAAGACAGCATCTTGAGCTGAAATGTGGACCGTCTCACTGTCTCCACAGATGCTGCCTGACCTGTTGAGTTGATGCAGCATTTTGTTTTTTTTAACTCTAGACCACACCATAGTCAGTCTCTCATCTTTGCTGAAATCAAATCCAGGTAGAAAAGGTACCCAAAGGTATTCTCAATTTTATTGCATTTGGCACCAGGATCATTTTAAGGTGTTTTCTTGCATGTGTCTACTATAAAATGGACTTGATAGTAATCAGAGACTGGAATAAAATTCAATCTCATGTTAATCCATTCTAACCAAGTATGACTATTACATCAATGGCCACAGGCTCAGTTTGGCATAATTTTTATTGATCCAAGAAATTACATGCCACAGAGCATCCCAACAAGTTAAATATTGAAATATTTATTTTGATAATTATGTCAGCGTCATTAGCTGCTGCTACAGGTGTGAGATCATTATTGAAATAGCATTTCTCATAGTTACCCAATCCAGATGCAGACTTTTTGGTGCTGTAACCTGGACTTTCTTTCCCTGTCCATAAAATATTGAACAGGATATGAATCAAGTTGTAGGAAGGAAGATGAAAGGGAAATAAACAATCTGAATCACACGTCCATACTAAAGTTTTCTATAACCATTTGAATCATTGAACTGGGGTCATATGTATCCTGTGATATGTAATTTTTCCTAATTGATTTAGCTCTTGCAGTTTTGTTTTGTGGCAAATTCTGCTGTGAGCAAGAATGTGTTGAGGTTGGGGAGATGTGGGGGTGCTTGAATGCTAGTTAACCCCGTCTTCTATGTTGTATCATCTTGACTTCGTGCTCCTGTCTTCCCTAAGTCCCTCTTTTCCATATTTAGCTTTGCAACTGTAAGGTAAAAACATCATGAGATGGGACCGGAGAAGGAGTCACCCAGTACTAAGGAGTAACAGAATGCAGATGTGACCTTGTACACTCAAGATAAGCTTTGCACTAACAAGAATGATGTGGAGCAGACTAACAGAGAAGGATAGCAACAGTTTATTCATTGGACAATGTCATGGTATGATAATTTACTAAGTACGTATCCTGAGGTATAAAAAAAAACACCACTTGCTGATAATGGCAGAATGCGCCTTCTCCAACTAACACTGTTAGTTGCAAGTGTTACAATCCGGCAATAAAGAACAAAGAACCTTGATTTTGACTCAGTCTGGTGTCTGACTCACTCATTCATGAACAAAGCAGACCTAACACAACTCAGTAAATGGTAAGGCTGTAAACGTTGTTTGGGCACATCAATGATCCTTGTAATTTGCCTGATGTATTCTGATAGGGCTCCTGAATGATACGGATTTAATCATCGGCCTTCTCAATTTTGGAGCTGTGTCCCTGGCAGTGACACCAAATCCATTTGGGTTTTGGCAGGCTGAGAGATTTGTACCTCCCTACATTTGGACTGTTCCAATTTGAAAACTCTCCTTGGTGGGGATTTGAATAAAAGATGCATCCCATAATAAATTCCTCGATTTTGAGATGAAAGAGTGTTCTGAATATTGAGAGACTTCTGGTAATAACTATTTTTGGCTCAGCAGTCTTTATGGAACTAATTCTTCAACTCTTTCTCTGCCAGGGTGATTTCTGCTGCCTCCTGCACTCATGTGGAAGTCATCAGATTTATCAACTTTTCATTTGGCCTTAAATTCCCTTGGACCATTTCTAACATCTCCCTCCCCTTTCTCCATCTTGCTGTCTCTATTTTAGGATACAAACTATCCACTGACATTTTCCATCTAGACCACCTCCTCCCACACTCTCTCAGGATGACAACCCTTTATTTCAGTCTATTTATCTCTATTGGATCTGTTCTCACGATGAAGCTTTCCATTCCAGGTCATTTAAAATAACCTTGTTTCTCAGACAAGGTGGCTTGCCTCCACTGTGGTTGATGTAGCCATCACCCATATTTTCTCCATTTCCCACACTTCTGCTATTGGTGACACTTTCCTTATTCAATATATCCTATTTTCAAAGTATCCATTTCGAAAGCACGAGCTGTGATATCCCAAATTTCTCTCTTTAATCTAACAAATCAAACTTTCTGGCTGTTACTTTATGTAGATTTAATTCATTGATAGAATGGATAAACATCTTGCATAGCTTCGCCAGAAAACTTTAATAACGACGAATAACAAAGCATTTACTGCATAAAGATGCAAAGATACATGGAGATACAAATGGTACTTAAAGGTACAAAATCTTAAAGAAAAATTTCTCGGGCTAACACTTCCTTCACATCTTGTAGAATGAGAGCAAGCCGTTAGCCTGGGCGGATATTACGAAATATTACATCAGTCACTATGGTAACACTATAAACAATAGTTCTCTTAGAGACAGGCACAAAATTAACTTCGAATCAAAAACACAAGGTTTTAACCTTTACATCTGCTGACACCCCACCTCTCCTCAGAGTTTCCCTGGTCCTTACCTTTCATCCCACCAGCCTCTGCGTCCAACACATTGTTCTACATCAGTTCTGCTACATGATCCTACTCACCGTCTCACCTTTCCCTCTGCACTCATTTCTGCTTTCTGCAGAGTTGACTCTCTCTGTAAGCCCATAGTGTGCTCAATTCTCCTCACCACACCCCCAGCCCCAACACTTGAGCTGACAACTGAAGGAGATGAAGGAATAGGTGTTGCAACTCCTATTTTTTCACCTCCTCCCTCAGCACCATAAAAGGGACATAAACAGCCCTTCCAGGCAAGGCACACATTCACACATACATTTTACATCCTTGTTTGGGAACCTGCATTTGAAACTCGAGATGAGGCTACACTGACATTAACAAGCATAAATTGGGCGATTGCTTTGCTGAACACCATCCTCAGTGTCTATTACACCTCCCATCTTCCTGCCATTTTAACGGCTTTCCATTCCCACACTGGCCTATCTGTTCTCTGCATTTTCCACTACAGTAAACATTCTGCTCAGGGGTTAGGTTGGTCTGGATTTTCCAGATTCTCGGGTAGTACTTTTAAAATTCAAATTTAAGGAGAATAAGCAGATAAATGTTGATAATTTATTAATAAAACATTTTTTCATATAAAATGCAAAGTAGAAAAAAGCTAAATATATTTTCTTACATTTCCATGATCTCCATGTGGTCACTTGTTGCTGCTAAATATCTGTGGTGTTTATGCACACATGCAAGCACAGAAAAGCCGAGGGTTTTTGAGAAGTCCGAATTCTCAGGTGGTCTGGATTTCAGCTAAGAGTTTTTGAGAAATCTGGATTCTCAGGTGGTCTGAATTTCAGCTGAGAGTTTTTGAGAAATCTGGATTCTCGGGTGGTCCGGATTTCTGGCATCTGGATATTTGGACTTTTAGTGTACTAGGATAAGGTCAAATCCAAATGAAGATCAACACCCCACATTCAGCCTGTGTACCCTACAACCCAATGATTTGAAAATTCAATTCTTCCTCAGCAAGTTCCACTTCTCCAAATGGACAATTTTTATTTTACACTCGGTCCTGAGGCAAGGTCACCACCTAAACATCAGCTCACCCTTGGCCTCCATAGATGCTGCCTGACCTGCTGAGGTCCTCTGGCAGTTTTGTTTATTGTTACTATTGTTTCTGAGGAGGTCCGAAACAAAATATGAGAGATGTTACCAGCAAATCAGACTTGGGTTCTCTAGATCCCAAGAGCAACAGCTCAGTGTCTGTCAGAATGGTCTCATTGTCTTCCCCAAAAAAAGTTGGCACTGGTAAAGGGCAGTGATGATATGTGTGTTCTCCTAAGAGGGGCCAACATATTCCATTGCCTTTTCCTGACTACCATACATCATCCATGATGCTTGTGGATCATACATGATATCAGTTTAAATTCCAACCTGTCCAAGTTTGATTAAGCTCACAGTGTTCATGTCCCATTATGAATCAGGGATGCTATTACTAGGGTACTGACATTTGGCAAAGAAAACCATCGATTAAACAGGACAACAATTTTTTTTAAATTAGATTTTCTTCCCCAAAGAAAGAGGGATCATGATAGAGAACTTCAAGGTGAACAAAAATAATTCCAGATTTTCAACTTTTATTGAATTTAGCATAATGACACAGACACATGGTCTCAGTTCAATTGACTGAAAACTATTTTCCCGCTGATTTTCTTTTGTACTCTGCATCTGATGCCTCTCATTCAGTGTCCAACATTAGTCAGCCTGATACCACTTTTCCATGGTTGCAATGTCCTTGTGAAAC
Organism: Narcine bancroftii; assembly: GCF_036971445.1. Taxonomy (NCBI): domain Eukaryota; kingdom Metazoa; phylum Chordata; class Chondrichthyes; order Torpediniformes; family Narcinidae; genus Narcine; species Narcine bancroftii. Next base: position 4,335,133 of record NC_091478.1, read on the forward strand.
CTTTCCATGTGTTCGTCACAAACTGCACCAAGATCAGCAGCGAAGAAGTTGAACGAATTTTCAACGACACATTGCACTTCGTGGTTTTGGATGCCTGAAGCAGGTTGTCAATCAGATGGATGTAGTTTGGTGGCTTTGCAGTTGCAAAGAAATTTCTCAACATCTTTCAATGCCTTCCCTGCTATTTTCTCACACCTCACTAGCAGATCTTCAAATTGCCCGTGGTGGAGGAAAATCTGAACACAAAGGGTTAAGTTGCTTACAAGGACATACAAGAGTCAGTGCATATTGCTTAAGTGGAGGCAGGGAACCTCAGGGTTGTGATTTATCTGCAGACACACTTATCTGCAGACATGATAAGCTTTAGAATACTGTAAAACAATAATTAAATTATTGCCAAATGTTGACAATGAACTATTGTCAGGTTGACCGCAACAGGAAGCCCACATGCAGAATGCACTGTCATTTATTGTACATAAACTCTGTTAAATCTGGCTGTGACCCAGCTGGGCATGCTCTCCAAGATACCTTGCTAATAAAACTCTTCCGAAGCGTTACCCTGGTGTCGGTAGTTGATTCTTTTTCCGCAACACCTGTCATTGATAATGTGTGATTTGTGGACCAGCAAAACTGCAATTGTGGCATCAGTTATTTGACATCTGTGTCAAATAGTAAAATCCATCATGTTCATTGCTTTCACAAAATTTTTTCATGAATCCAAGTTTTACATGAAGAGGAGGCAAGTTGGGTCGACAAGTGGTTTATGTGCCACATTTTTCTGACCTGGAACTAAATGCTTATGCAGTGGCCAGTTCTTTTTAACATGACTCTTTTGCATGACTATCCCATTCACAAATAAAACAATAGTACTTGGTATATATACGAGCTGCATTCCTAGTAGCAATGCCAATACTTTTAGATCACCACAGGTGTTCCAGTTGTACTTGTACTGTATGTGTTTTGACAACAATTCTTATGAGTATTGAACAGCCAATAGGTACAGAAGGGTGACATTGCCATTTTGTAACAGGACCGATTTTAGGCTCAACTTTGATCAATCTATACCAAGACAACATTGTTGTGGGTCATGCACACACCCAAAGCTATGAACAACCCATCAACGTCAGAGCAGAAACAAAGATTGTCAACCTGTGGAAAGAAGTTTGTCAGATGTTCTGATGGTTTTGAAAGTCAGAAATTTTTGTATCTGGTGACAGCAAACCCAATCCTTGCAGTCCTGAACCAAGTAGTTCTGTTTTCACTCTTGACAAACCTAAGAACCCAACCTGGTTATTTAATTCTGGCTGTGTTATCAGGTGAGGATAACCAGACACAAGTGGTTCAACATCTGGATCAGGGTAGTTTTCGACATCTGGCTCATACATAGTGACCTCTTCATCTAGGCTCCATGTCTCTGGTGGCTTTGGAACTGGCAAATAGTCATCATGCAGCAGTGGTCTTACGGCTGAAGGAAGATTGGGGTATTCAATAGGTTTTTTTATTTTATAAGAGAAGCCAGATACATTGGTCAGGAAGATGATCCTTCTGTTCTCGCCATATCGCCAAGTTCTCAAGTTGACTGCCAAAGTTCCACAACACATCTGAGGAGCCCAGGGTTTGTCTTGGTCACTAATTTGACAACCGAAGTAGAGTCCACAGGCTTTTATAACAGTGCAGTCATTGAGCCTCAAGCATATTCTCACCAGAAATGTAACAGTATGTATACCAGCCATTGTGACATTGATGAGACATTTCTGCTGTATTGAATTATCCTGAAGACAATAAATGCTATTGTTAAGTCTACTCTCTGTGCTATTGGCTGAAGAACATGTGCATCAACATGCATTCAATCTGTATCACTGTAAATGTGACTGCATCTATCCTGACTGAGCATGCTCAGGCCCAAGTAAACATTTGCATAGCTACTAAAAAGTTTGAAAGCATGCAAGAAATGTTAATCTGAAAAATCTTTGGCTCATGGCTTCCGTTTTCCCTGAAGAGATAGATATTAATTAATTAATTCTCTCAAAATTAGTTTTCCTCTGGATTAACTTGGTCATTTCAAGATTTTTTTTAATCAAGTTTAATAACATGTGACCTTTAGCTATTAATTATCATTATTTGGTCATAATTCGTACTGACGATATTGGAAAATCTAGGATAAACATGGAGAAACAAATTTGAATCTGATTGGAGCTGCAAGAGTCAGGACATCCCAATGGTTAACCCTATTCTAATTCCATGCACCATTCCCACACTGACATGGAGTTGTGCTGTCAAACCGAGGTCACCCCTAAATTGTAACAACACCTTGTATTCTGATTCAACAGTGTCCAACCAGATGGCATTAATATCAACCTCCAATTTCAGTTAATCCTCTCTCCCATGGCTCTTTCTTTTCCTTTACCTCTGCCTCCTCTCCTCCCCCTACCTTCCTTCTCCCCTTTGTAGCCCTCTGGCCTCCCCCCATCACCTCTGCTTCCCCCCATCCCCCTGTATCCACCTATCACTTACCTCAGCCTGGGCTCCTTCCCTTCGTATTCCTGAGGAACGGCCCAGGCCCTTCTTATGGATGTGCTGAGTTTCTCCAGTACATTGGTGTTGCAAATCTGAATCTTCTGTGATTTATTAGCAAGATGTGTGAACAGCATTTTCTTGTGTTATCAGATGTGTAGAGTAGATTTCTCTAGTGAAATAACAGCTCAACATAAGATGACAAGAAAATAACAGCTAGAAGCAGACCTTCTCCACTGATCCACCAATCAATAATAATTACAGCTGTTATTTCAATTTTGCATCATCTTTGGAAGTATATTAAAAAAGAAGGCTTTTAAGTTTTCTTTGTCATCCATAAAGGTCCTACTGATCTTCTGCTATAGCACCAATTAGACTGAACAATGAACATTTTGGTTCCTGAACACTCTTGGGTGTATTTTTATCGATTTTGGGCTACTGATCATGAAAACCACCGTAACATTTTCCAATGATGTACTTTTTTTTAAGATATAACCTATTTTTTTAGATTTCCTGTCATAAGTCCACTTCAAGCATACAAAAGCATGAATTGCAACATGTCATTGAAAATTCATTTTCTGCATTTGTACTTGGACGTCTTCCCTGCTGATCTTGTGCAGTCAGTTTCAAAAAAGGTGAAAGGTTTCACCAAGACACTGCGACCATGGAAAAGCAGTATCAGGGCAACTGGAATCAATCAATGCTGGCTGACAGATTGTTAGACACTGACACAAGAGGCATCCGATACTGAGCACAAATGAAAATCAGTGGCAAAACATTTTCAGGTCAGTTGAACTAATGCAATGTGTCAGCGTCATGCAATTAAACATTCTAAATTCAATGAAAGCTAATGAAATGTTTCTCCAGCATCCTATGTGTTACAGCAAATCTGAAATATCGTCTGTTCATCTTGAAGTTGTCTATCATGATCAGTGGGGGATTAACTACCTCCCAGGCCCCTTGGCTGAGCTTTAGTAAGGCTCCCCTTTCTGTTTACCATCATATTTTATAAATTTCACAGTACTGGCATTCATGTTCAAACAGGCTTCACTCCCTGTCTTTAACCAGTAATAACGTTGTCTTGGTAAACTCAATCTCGCTGCTGCAGTATGAAGTCCTAAAAGCATTACTTCTAAATGCTTATATGTTTGCAGCCTAATTTAGAAAAAATAGTATTTGTAATATTCCAGATATGAAAAATATATATGCAAAGGTACTGAAATATCATCCAAAATACTCATGCATAACCTCAATGAAACCATTTTATTTGCTCTTCGGCTCCCCTTCCAGGCCCCTAGGCTTAAGCCAACTCAGCCGAATAAATGGTTAAATTTGCCACTGATCATAATCCCCAATTTATTTTTAAGGAAGCAAAATGCTAAAGTGCCAGCTCGATATAGACAACCAATCCTACACCGAACCCAAGCCTGTTTGGAGCAGACGAGGGCGCGCAACCCAATTTAGTGCCATCTTCCAAAACAGATGGATACAGCAATTCATTCTTCCCCTGTACAATTAAAGCATGAAATAATCTTCACCGACCATCCTCACTCAACCAGACCAATTAAATTTAAGACAGCTCTTCCTCAAAAATCTCCTCCTTAAACACACCCTCCCCCACCTCGCGGAGTAAGAACCAAGAAACATTTATCTTCATGAGTGCATTAGCTATTGTGTGTACTTGCCATTGGAATTGATAAGGTTCTAGAAGAAATTAAAGTGGAAAGTGGAACATATTCCTCAAATCAGCTCATCAAATTGCTACTGGGAAAGTAATGCAATTGGAAAGTGGAATCACAAGATAGTTTTAATTATACTGGCAGATGTTAGAGGCTATTTGTTCTTCAATGAAATGTTATAATTAAACTCCCCTTTTCCCCACGTTTTTTGAAAAGAACCTCATTCAGTGTGTAATAAATAGATGACACATTTTTCTTGTTTATTTTCCTTTGTGTGAAGATATTGTTTTATGGTTTTATTGTATTGTATATGTTGAATATTTATGGGTTTTGGAGGGGGGTGGGTAGAGGGGAGGGAGGGAAAGGGGGGAAAAAACTACTGTGTAAATTTAATGAGAAACATTTGTACATATTTTGGTTGATATGGTTCATAGTGTGAAAAATAAAAAAATATAATATATATTAACAGGCTGGGGAAAATCACACACAAATTACAAATGTCCCCGATTCCTGGATCAATATTGGCTACAAGCTGAATTGGTTCCCATCTTTTCTTCCAAAGGAATTGGTTCCCATCTTTTCTTCCAAAGGAATTGGTTGACCTTTATTAATAAATAGCTCTGGTTTTTTTAAACAATTTTGAGAGTTTTCTTTGTATTACTGTCATTCAGAGTTATGGAAATTAAGCTCAGGTGTGGCTGAAAACTCATTTTACAGCAACAAATTTCACATCCGGCAATTGGAATGCTGGATGAAGTTAGAAGCGCTATAAAATTAACCAGGAGAATATTTAATTCTACCACAAGAACCAAAATTAATTAAGAGATAATTGGTAAAATGGCAATTTTGTTGGTCAATGCTGGTACCTCTTGAACTTCCAGCATATTGAAGGGAAACGACAAAAGTCATAGTAGAAATTGCTTGTTCACTTGGAGCTCATGAAGTATAACATGGCATATGCTGTGGGTGGGTTAATTTAATTTTCTGCCATTTATTTAAAATAGGTTAATAAAATCATGAAAAGCATTGATGGCACGGACTGTCAGAATCTTTTCCCCAGAGCAAAATCTTCACCCACCGGAGGACACGTGTTTAGGGGGTGGGGGTGTATAAGGAAGTTTAGGGAGATAGTTGGAGATGCCTGGAATGAGCTACCAGAGTAGTGGTGGAAATGGATACACTAGTAGAATTTAAGAGGCTTCCAGATGGACACATGGACATGAAGAGGGTGGAGTGATATCTACAAAGTTCAAGCAGCAGATTTTTTAGCTTGATTTTGCACAGATATAGGAGCCAATGGGCATCTTCCTGTGAGGTACAGTTCAATGTTGTAATGGGACAATATTCACCTGTTCAATCTGCTGTAATCAGAGCTCATTCTTTAACAATGGAATCTCTTCTAAGAGGACAATTAAAAATAATTAATTTCCTCTGAAATCTGATAGGGTCCATATGATATTGAAAGATTGAATTTCAAAGAATATGATTCCATTAGCAGATAAAAAGCTTCTCACTTCTCACAACTCGTTATGTGGTTGGGGAAAATATTTTGATGATAATACTTCTGTGAAATGTCCAATACATTTTGTTGTATTGTGCTTTCTTCTAAGGATTACCCCTATTTTTCTGGGGGCTTTGGCTGCTTTCCGTGTCACCTTGCCTGCTCGATACATCATCATTTGACTTTGTTATTTCAACACTCTATGCCACAGCAACCTTTCCCATCATTATTCACGGATGCAATCCCTGGCAATTTTGGAAACTGAATAAAATAATAATTGTACAATTCCAGAGACAAGAAATACCTCAGTTATCCAAATTAATTTTGATCCAAGGTAGTAAACCTGGCTGAAAATGGCAGTGATATTTTTGAGATACATCTCATTCCAACTCTAGATGGTTTTCTGAGCAATTACATAAAAAATTAAAGTATTATGCAAGAATTTTTGTGAAGTGACCTAGGTTTACTATCCCAATTGTTGGACACCAAGGCTATTGGCTAAAAAAAGAAAGGAAGATACTTTGCTAGTGCTTTGAGCTTAGAGACGTTAAGCAAGTATCTGGAAGGAGGCTCATTAATCCCTAAATCCAAAGATACAGATATTTACCTGACTGGGATGAACAAGATACAGTCATTGATACTTTACTCTCCTTTATCCAAACATTGGTTTTTCTACCTTCAGATATCTTCACTTTAAGTAATGGAATATGCTCCCTGAGAACTCATGCTTTACGAAGCCCCTTAAAAACCAACAAAGACCTTTCTTAATATCTCCCATCTTCATGACAGATGATCACATTTTTCATGTTAATACTCCTGTAAATGGTTCTAGATAAATGAGTTTGTAAATAAAAAAAAAATAAAAAAAATTAATTCAATTAGTTTTGTTGGTATTTCTGAAAATAACTACAGAAAGGATCCAGGAACCTTTCAGAATATTTTCCCCGCTTTGCTGACCATTTTTTTTCTCCTGGCTAACTTCTTACTTGGATAAATGAAAGTAGTTTTAAAAATAGACTTGGATGATCTTCAAATATTTGTGATGTTTTACATTGAGTTTCAGCAAATTATTTGACCCAGTGGACTTGACAGTTGCACCAAATCCTGTGGTCACCAAGAATCTTCACACCATTATTCCCAAAAACTTATTACATAATAACGAGCACCCATAAAATTCCTGACATTTGTTTTTTCCTTACAGGCACCTCAATTAAGGTCAACCACTTGATCAGAAACTTGAGAATTGAACTGGAAAATTTCTTTAGATAAATTGGATGAACTAGAAACAATGTCAACATGTAGTTCCTAAATTGTCACAGACTGTTTTTCTGCTGTACAAGATACGAGCTAACTTTGCTTTAGTATAACCTTGAAGGATGATTAATGAACAGGCTAAGTGAACAGAAATCAGTTGTTCTTATCTGCTGGCAGATCAACTATCCAGATTAATTTGATAGAGGTGATTTTGTAATGTCACATTTCTAATGGATGTGGTTCCACAACCAAAACTGCCTGGCAGAATCAATGGGATTAGAAATGGGAGAATTGAGTTAATAATGTGCAAGTTATTCTTTTATCATTTGTTCAGTTTTGAGCGCCATCCTTATAGTGTACCTAAAAACTGTATCGCTCTTCTGAAGCACTCTTGTTGAATTCTGGTGTAGATGCAGCTGCAGGGCCAAAAGTTTGGTGAAGACCTGAATTTATTACCGAGTTAAGTGGAATGAGAAGGAATTCCTTCTCTCAGAGGGCTGCAAATTGTTGGAATTCTTCATCGCAGTGAGTTTGTGACCAACTGTACTAATGGAGTTGAGATGAAAATCAGATCCTCCAACATTTTATTGAATAGAAAACGTGACCCTATGATGGCCCTTCTCCCCTTTCCATTTCAATGGAATGAAGTTTATTGTCCTATACAGTACAACCCCTGTTATCCAGCACCTATGGGGATTGGTAGATGCCAGATAAGCAAGTTTTCTGGTTGCTTGCAACTCACTCTTACAATATCTAACAAATACACCTGCATTAAAAATAAAAAATTTAAAAGGCTAACCTACCATACTGTACTTACACTGAACAAACTTCACTTGTATGAATATATAAACTTCAAGGCATTTTACTTTATTTTCAGTCACATACTTTGAAAAAATTTAACAGTCACTGCATCTGCAGGTTCCTCCCCTCCACGAAGCCGCCCGATAATTAATCTCCCTCCCCCAAGTTTATGGATGAAGCCTTACTTATATACTAATAAAGATAAAGACTATTACTAAGCAGGGATAAGAAAAAAACTTTAAGGGAGTCACCCCAGCAGCAAGCGACATCAACCATCTCTTCCAAACAGCTGCTATAAGCAAAGCCCAAGGCCTCCGCTGGCTGAATATTTGCTCCCATCTTCAAAGGTTTGTGTTACTTCAGAGAACATTTACTTTTACAGTTTTAAACTTTTATTTAATCTTTTATTTATTCTTATTCATTTTAGCGCTATTTATTTATTTTCCTTTTTTTGCTGGTTGCTTGACATTGCCGGAATTCTGGATAACAGGGGTTTTACTGTACATAAGTGCAATGTATAAATGCATTCAAAATCTTACCCACAGCAGCTTCCCAAGTATATAAAACACATAACATGTAACAACACGCAAGAATGGGGAAAAAAGTAATAATAAATGAAGAGGAAAAAATACAAATAATTCACATTTGACCCAAGAGCAAAACCATATGCTGTATCAGTAGTTCAGGGGTTAAATATAGTAATTTAATCCACTGAATAAAGCCAGCCCCAAAATTAAATTTTTCTAAAGTCTTAGAGATTTTATCCCAAGCAGAATGAACAAGTTAGCGACTGTGACAGAGATTCAGTGCAATTTTCTTCAGCGAAACCTTGCTCGACCAACCTATTGGAATTCTTTGAGTAAGCGCCACGTATGCTAGATAAAGGATGAGCAGTGAATGTTGTGTGTTTGGACTTTGACAAGATACTGAACATGAAAATACTTAAGAGGCAATGGTGTAACATACTAGCCTGGGTAGAGCATTGGCTGATTGGCAGGAAGCCCAGAATCAGAGTACAGGGATCATATTCCGGTTGGCTGCCAGTTGCTAGTGGTAAAAGAGGGACTAAAGGGTATCCACAGGGGTCGATGTTGGGGCCGCTTCCTTTTTTATGTTATATATTAATCAGTTAGATAATGGAATGAATGGCTTTGTGTCCAAATTTGCAGATGATAAAGGTAGACGGAGGAACAGAGTGTTGAGGAAACAGGGAGGCTGCAGAAGGACAGACAGATGAGGAGAATGGGTGGAGATGTGGTTAAATGAAATACAATGTCAGAAAGTGTACGGTCATGCACTTTAGTAGAAAAAAATTAAACCAGCAGACTATTTTCTAAATGGTGAGAAAATGGAAAATACCCAGATGCAAAGGGGAATCTGGGAGTCCTCGTGCAGGACGGCCTGAAGATAAACTTGCAGGTTGAGTCAGTGGTGAAGAAGGCAGGTGCAATACTAGTATTCATTTCAAGACAAATAGAATACAAGAGATGGGATGTGATGATGAGGCTTTATAAGGCACTGGTAAGGCCTCACTTGGAGTATAGTGAACAATTTTGGGCTTCTCATTTAAGAAAAGATGTGTTGAGGGTGGAGAGGGTTCAATAGTGGTTCGCAAGGGAGAGACTGATAGGTTATTGATTAATTTCACATCCTTCCATTTGTATTTCACTCCTGAGTTTATGACTGGGGATACCATAATCATAGAGGAACAGGGCAGCTCCTTGATGTCCACAAACAGCTATCCAGATATTTATCTCTGGTTGCTAAAAATGGCTGTCCAATTTATCTTTTAATTATGATGAGTGGTTGACAGTGATGCTGTTAGTTTGGTAGCAAAATCTAGGCTGCAATAAAGCTCTAGTGTTTCAACAGATTTTAGAACAATTACATTCAAAACAGAAGCCGAAATCAACTGGATATGAACAGAAACGTTCATATCTAATTCTGGTGTGAGATGTTATATTTTGAGGGCATTAATCTAAATTTAGACAACTTATTACGATTACATTATCGGTAGGGAAATGTAGATCTGACTTTTATTTCTGATTGGATAGGAGACTTCAAGTTCAATCATTTCTACAAAGTTACTGAATCAGGAATCTGTAATGATTTTGCCCTGTAGATATCTTGCACTACACAGGGAGAAGGTATGACAGCTATTAATTGACTGCCATTTTTTTTTTTTTTTTTTAAACAGCTTATCATGAACTGCAATTGACATCACCATTAAGACCTCCAAACTCTTGCCTCGTTAACCATATTAGATAGAATAGAATCTAATAAAGAATAATGCTGTCGTGATTCAAACCTTGTTTTTCTAATAATCAACAGCAAAGCAAACTCAATTTGTCCATAAGACATAGGAGCAAAAATAGGCTATTCAGCCCATTGAGTCTGCCCTGCCATTCTATCCTGAGCTGATCCATTTCCCCACTCAGCCCCACTGCCTGCCCTTCTTCCTGTAAACTTTGATACCCTGGCTAATCAAGAACCTATCAATCTCCCTTAAACATGCCCAATGACTTGACCTCCATCAGCCACATTTCCCTCAGGCTAAAGAAATTCCTCCGCATCTCTGATCTAAGGGTATTTGGGCCCTTTTGTCCTTGACTCTCCCACTATGGGAAACCACCTTTCTACAACTCTGTTCATGCCTTTCAACATTCAAAATATTTCAATGAAACTCCCCCTCATTCTCCTAATTTCTAATGAGTTCAGGCCATGGGTGTGATAACCCTTTCATTCCCAGAATCATCCTTGAAGTCTCCTATCCAATCAGAAATAAAAGTCAGATCTACATTTCCCTACCGATAATGTAATCTTATTAAGTTGTCCAAATTTTAATTAATACCCTCAAAATATAACAGGATGAAGCTGAAGGAAATAAGATGCAATTTGTAACAGCAACATCTCACACCAGAATTAGATATGAACGTTTCTGTGCAGATAAACCAACAGATTCCAGTTGATTTCGGCTTCTGTTTTGAATGCAATTTTTCCAAAACCTGTTGAAACACTAGAGCTTTATTGCAGCCTAGATTTTGCTACCAAACTAACAGCATCACTGTCAACCACTCATCATAATTAAAAGATAAATTGGACAGCCATTTCTTGCAACCAGAGATAAATATCTGGATAGCTGTTTGTGGACATCAAGGAGCTGCCCTGCTCCTCTATGATTATGGTATCCCCAGTCATAAACTCAGGAGTGAAATACAATGGAAGGATGTGAAATAATCAATAACCTATCAGTCTCTCCCTTAAATACACCATTGACTTGGCCTCCATAACCACCCATGGCAACAAATTCCAGAGATTTATTTCCCTCTAGCTAAAGGAATTCCATGTCTCTGTTCCAAGTGGACACCCATACTGACTAAACTCATCAGGGAAATCTCAGGCTTGTGGCAGCGCACGTCTCTCGTGGTGAACCAGCCCCACTTCTATTGCCACGCAGGCAGGACCGCTGCAGGAAGATGGCACCATCAGGGGATCTCAGTGCCTCGTGGCTTAAGCCAAAGCACGCGCCTCGGGTGAACATGAAGATGTCACCACCAGCGTGGGGAAGACCTCACATCACCCTTCAAGGGTGTGCGTGAAGATTGAATAAATCAGTTCAACTGAAATCCCTCAGCGTCCTGTGGTACATTTTAGAGTTAGTAGCTGTTGCTATAGGCTTGTTCTTTTGACGTTTCAACCATATAGCAAATGCTAAATTACCGCTAAAAACAACCTCTCTGGCACAGGAAAGGAACTTGTTATTCATAGGAAATATGAAAAAAGTTTTTAATATCCTCTTTCTCTTCGCCCTTCACTTCTGTAGCTGATGTAGGATTGACTTAATTACACTATATGGTTCTCCTTTTCAAGTCCACACTTTTCCAAATGTGCAGAAATACTTTCTTTAAAAATCTTCTCTAATAGTTTCCCTACCATTGAAGTAAAGTTCTCCCACTATCATTTCCTGGTTTGCACCTCTTGGCCTTCTTAAACAAAGGTTCAAAGTTGGCTATTCATCTTAGCTAAGGAAGATACACAGATCTTTAACAAGGCACCCAACAAATTTCTTCCTTGCTTCCCTTGTGTTCTGGGATAGGTCCAATTATTCTTTTAGAATAAAATTCTTTTATCTTGTACTTATGATCATTCACACAATTTTTCGTGGTGAATTCCAATGTAAAGTATTAATAAAGGATCTTACCCTCTTCCTCAGACTCCATGTATTCATCCCCTTCCTGTTCCTTGAGTGAACCACCTTTTACCAGGTATCCTCTGCTTCTGATCCATGAAAAACGTACCTTGCAATTTTCCTTAATTCTATTTGCCAAGGACATTTCTCAGCCAATTTCATCCCTCCTGAATTCTTTCCTGCTTCCTTGACATTCCTCAAGGGCCTTGTCTGATGTTAGCCTCCTAAATCTTACATTTATTTTTGACTAAACAAAATATCTCTTGTCACCCAAGATTCCTGAACCTTTCCATCTGGAATTTTTATCTTCACTAGAACATACTGATTCTGAAAGCCAATCAGCTGGCCCTTTTAAAGATTCCCACATGTTGGCTGTTGATTTCACCTCAAATACTTCTTCCCACTCTACATTCTCCAATTGCTGTTGTAATTAGCCTTTCCCCAATTTAGCACTTACATCTGAGGACTAATCCTATCCTTTATTCAGGACCATCTTAAAACTTAATGCAATTATGGCCATTGAAACTCTAATCACCTGGCCAGACTCATTTGCCAATTTAAGATTCAGCTATCCACATATTGTTTGAAGAAATCCTCCTGGGAGCATGGAACAAATTATGTCCAGTCTATTTTGGGGGACCAATCAATAATGGGGAAGTTAAAATCACTCCTTACAATAACCCATGATTTGTCTGCCTTAACTCCCATTGGCTATCAGGAAGCCCATCAGAACCTCATAAAATGCACTGGGGTGTAAATTGGGCAGCATGGATTTATAGGGCTGGATTGGCCTGTTACAGTGCTATATGTCTAAGAACAAAATGGTGAGAGTACTTGATATAAACCAAAAATGGAAACTTGGAAGAATATCTGATGTGCAGCCAATTAGTTTTAAAAAAAATCAGATGCTGCAAATCCAAATCCAGTTGAACACAGCAAGTCAGGCAGTATCAAAACAGTAGAAATTTCAGGGGACAGATGAATGATTATTGATTCAAAACATTGACTCCATTCCTCTCCACTGATACTGTCTTGGTTTGTTTCTGAAGTTTTTATCTTACTAACTAAAGAAGTAGAACCAGGTGAAGCTTGCCCAATATAAATGGTTCATTAATGCTTTTATTACATTTTTGCAGCATTGTGGTAAATGCTTCACATTATTAGAGCAGTGGTTCTCAACCTTTTTCTTTCCATTCACATACCACATTAAGTAACCACAGAGCACCTGTGGCATTATCTTTCTCCACGGTTAGTCAGGGATTATTTAAAATGGTATGTGAGTGGGGGAAAAAGGATGAGAACAAATGGGGTAGAGTCATTACTAAGAATGGATTAATTTTGCACCTCCCTTGTCCCTTCAAGTGATAGGGACAGTATGGAAATCTAGAATAAGCGAGCATATACTTGACACGAGGCCATGGTTCTGTTGGAACTATCCACGATTGTCCAGTGTAATTTGATCAAGTAGATTCCTGGGATTGGGGCAATTGATCAAGTAGATTCCTGGGATTGGGGCAAGTGTTTCATCTGTTCTTCAAAATTAATGAAGAGATTGTGCAGCCCCCACCCAAGAGAGCAGGTTTATTCTCTCAATTAATTCATGGTTGTAATGAAGGAAAGGTAACAGATACTATGCACATAGAAAACTTTTACAAACGGTGGGTGGGATCTCACTGATCTCGCCCATATATTAATTTCCCTCCCTCCCAACCCTATGCTAGACTGGTCACCAGAAAGTAATTTAGCACAATGCAGCTCTTAAAATTCTCCTAACATCCCTGTAAAAAACATGGAACCACAGGAGGCCTCAAAAGCAACTTGTTATTGGCAATTAAAAATAAGGCCACATCCCAGCATTGCCCTGATGACCGTCTGATATCTTGTGCCATCAAAGGTCTTTTCACGTGCCCAAATTGCATGTTCTGTTGTTCCCATTTGAAGATCTAAATCAGGTATTAAATAAAATCACAAAAAGCAACATACCAAAAAATCCAGAGATCTTTCTTCAAAGTAATATAAGAAGTAAAGAACTAGGCCTCAAATTGGATGAAGCAAAAAAAAAGATTTATTATGATAGCCTTAGCTGTTGCAATAAAATGTATTATGTCAACCTGGAAATTAGAAGATAGCCTGAGAATACAGTAATGGTACATAGAAATGAATAAATGTATACCATTGGAAAAAATAACATATAATTAAAAAAATAAAGTCACAGTATTCGAACAAATTTGGGAACCGTACATGGAGCACAACAGAGAGGGCCTACCGCGGACCTCCACCCCCTAAAATGACAGAATGTGAAGAAGACGAAATGAACTGACCCAGTATGTAAAAGTAGAAGACACAATTTTCTTGTTTATTTTCATTGTGTGATGACATTGTTTAATGGGTTTATTGTATTGTATATGTTGAATGTTTAGTGGGTAGGGAGGGGGGTGGGAAGGAGGGAGGGGAGGGGGGAAAAAGGGGAGAAAATGACACTGTGTATATCAAGAGGGAAATCTTTGTGTGTATTTTGGTTAATATGGTTCATAGTGTGAAAATTTAAAAAAAAAGGCCTTTTCCACTGTTTCTCAATGTCCTAGATGTCATTTGGAAATAGTGGAGAAATGTATTAATAATCTCAACATTTTTTTGTGTTTGGATTTCAAGAATAGATGGGACTAGTTTAGAAGCAAGACTTTAATTATTGGAAGAAATATCTGTATGATATCAAGTTTTGCTGAGTGCTTTTGGAGTAATTTTGGTTTTTAATTTTTTTTATCAAGGTGAGGGTGGATTAAATATAATGCAAATATTAATAATTGGTGTATTTATTTTTTTATGTTAGATACTCCTTGAGAGCTATATCTATATATGACATTGTGTTATGAAGAATTCTGTATTAGCAGGGTGGGGGTGGGTGTTAAAGACAATGCAATGGATAAATGATTAATAATTTATGTAATTATTTTAAATGTTGTTTGCATTGTAGAAAATATTTTTAAAAATTCAAAATAAAATCTATCAACAAAAATATAAAATTAATTTAAAAATAAATTTAAAAAATATGAATTTAAAGAAAGTGAGGATAAGCAGGCCATACATCTTTATTTACCCTTCTTTTGAAGGTTGCCAACCATTCAAATTATGGAGGCCTGAGTGGATGTGCCACAATGACTCCTGTAGAACTGACGGCCAGAGATGTGAAGTTCAAGATAACAAGAGAATTTAATGAGGAAACAATAGTTGCAGATGGACTGAATCTGGTAGATTCAATGATGAGTCAATATTGATGTTCGACTGAATCCCCTGGACTTAATGGATCCCTCAATGTTGCTGCTGGAATAAGTTCCTTTGATTTAATGATAATTTGAGGGATGCAGATGGATTTTAGTGGCCTGGACACAATGATAAATCAATGTTGCAGGTGGGCTGAATGGTGTTAATATTGCAATTACATTTAGTTCCCTGCACTCAAAAATAAATTAAAGGATGCAGCTTTTGCTCCTTTCTCCTTTCTTGTTACACCTCTCTCATTTGGATGGCTTCATGAATTTCTATGCTGTACACAGGCTCAGAAGTTCAGGATGTACTGATGAGCACATTAAAGTTGGCTTGCCGTTCTCAAGGGAACTATTGCCCAGCTGTCAATGCTACCTGGCCCAATTTATTTTTGTAATACTATATAAGGGATGTTTTGGACAGGACAGTTCACTTGCTGGTGCAATGGATTGCTTTCCACACAACTGCGAGAGCAGATGAATCTCCAGTTCATTATCCCACTGAAAAACCTACCTCCAACAATGTTGCTTTCCTCAATAATTCTGAAAGAGAACTGTTCTTCATCTTGCATATTACTCATTACCTGGTCATTATAATTATGGATCTCACAGGGCCGCACGGTTAGCATAGCAGATAGCATTACAATGGCAGCGACCCAGGTTTACATCCAGAGCTGTCTGCACGTTCTCCCTGATCTGTGGGTTTTCTCCAGGTCCTTTAGTTTTCTCCCACCCTCCAAAAATGTAAGGGTTTGTAGGTTAATTGGTGTATCTTCTTCTGTACCCTGTCACTCTTCTCCTTTCCCCTTTCTTTGTCCCATTTCTCAACCAACTACCCAGATCTCCATCCATTCTCATCCCCTGTCCTCTTTGGTTCCATCACCTTCCACTCCAACACCCTTCTGGATTCTTCCACTCTCTTCCCTCTCCATGCAGTTTCTCTTCTTATCACATTTTAGCACTTGCAACATTTGTCTTGGACCATAAGACATAGGAGTGAACTTAGGCCATTCAGCCCATCCATCCTGTCAATCTGTCATTGCTGATTTACTATCCTTTTCAAACATATTCTCCTGCCTTTTCCCCATATCCCTTGATTCCGTTCTTAATCAAGAATTCTTAAATCTACCCATTGACAGCTCCCATAACTGTTCATGTCAATGAATTCCACAGATACACCACCTTCTAGGTAAAGAAATTCCTCTTCACCTCTGCTATAAAAGGATGTGTTTGCATTCTGAGGCTGGGCCCTCTAGTCCAAGACTCACCCAGGTTAGGAAGCATCCTCTCCACCTCCACACTATCCTGGCTTTTCAGTATTCGGTAAGTTTCGATGAGACCCCCATCATTCTTCTAAGCTCCAGTGAATACAGTCCCAGAGACATTGAATGCTCCTCAAATGATGACCCTTTCATTCTGCGGATCATTGTCATGAACCTCCTCTCAACCCTCTCCAAGGCTAACACATCTTTCATTAGATAAGGAGCCAAAACCGTCTCCAAACACCCACTCCATCTTGTAATCTTGTATGACACATCTGACTCCACTGACCCCTTTGCTTTCTCTCTCTCTCTCTCTCTCTCTCTCTTTCTGTCATCTAGTGGGTGGCATGGTAACGGTTTAGCACAAAGCTGTTACTGCGCCAGCGACCTGAGTTCAAATCTGGTGCTCTCTGTAAGGAGCTTGTACGTTCTTCACGTGTCTATGTGGGTTTCCTCAGGGTGCTTCAGTTTCCTCCCACCCTTCAAAATATGCAGGGGCTCTAGGCCAATTGGGTGTAATTGTGCAGCTCATGGCTAAAATAAAATCTGCCAATCTTCTGCCTCTGCCTGTCTTGCTTCACCTCTCCCTCGTTCACCAATGCCACATGTGCCCCTCTCCTGTTTTTCCCACCTTCTCCTCTGTACCCTGGCCTATCTTCTCAGCTTTCCCAGTCTTGATGATGGAATGATGTTCTGGACAGAAATGTCTCCCACTGCCTAGCCCACTAGCAGGTTGTGTTTAGGATCAGATTCCAGCACCCATAGGCTCTTGTGTGTTTTAGGAAAAACATTTATTTTTTTATTTTTCCTCTGTGTCTAGAGGAACAACAGCTCACTGTGAAAAGACATCTCCCCGATTTACTAAAGGTTTCATTTTCAATATTTGGACTGTATCTTTAGCCTCCTTCTTTCCATGGAATTTCTACAGCGACTGACCAATCTGACCAAACCCTAGGGCTCTTGAATCCATAACTCTTTCTCTCCCTCTTGTCACTCCTTGTAGTTTTCAATTTTGCTCAAAGTGCTGTGGATTTGAATGGAAATGGCAGAATGTAGACATTGTCAGAAAGATTTATAACCCATCATTAATTTTCTGCAAAAAGATAATGGTAAGTATTCTTCTTTTAAATCATAGCCTCCGTTCAGAGTATTACTGGAAAATTCACCCAGCCATGAAATGGACTTGCAATTTGGAAAGACAAACATGAATTTTCTTTGAAGGCAAAAATCTTAGAACTCAGCATTCTGGCTGGTTGCATCACTGCCTTGTATGGAGGTGCCAACTCTTTGATTAACATGCAAAAGCATTTCTATAAGCACAAAATTGTGATGATTTAAGTGATCTTTAGAATAAAGGTCTTCATCTCCCAAATTTACATCTCATAAAAAACTAATCTTCTGAGATGAGAAAGAATATTAGTGTTGATCTTATAGCACAGTATATCCTGATATATATTCAGCATAAACTGTCAGTTGTGAAACACTTTTCATTTGAATATTTTGAGAGAAGCAACGTGTTCTTTGATCACAGTTAAACAAAGACCCTTAATTGGTTACAGAAAAGCTCAGAAGTCTAATCAATCAAACCTCTCATTGCTGCAGTCAGAGGTTCCCACCTGCTTCAAAAGGGCATCAGTCATCCTGGTCCCCAAGAAGAGCCGTGTGAGCTGCCTCAATGACTGTGGCTCAGCAGCACCAACTTCTACTGTGATGAAATGCTTCGAGAGGTTGGTCCTGGCCAGAATTAACACGAACCTAAGTAAAGATCTGGACCCGCTGCAATTCACCTGTCAACACAATTGCTCCATGGCAGATGCAATATCATTGGTTCTCCACTCTGCTCTGAATCACCTCAAAAACAGCAACTCATACATACAGCTGCCCTTCATCGACTTTCAACACCATTATTCTCTCAGAAACTCCAAACCCCTCTGCAACTGGATCCTTGACTTCCTCATCAGAAGACCACAGTCAATGTGAATTGAAAACAAAATCTCGTCCTCTCTAATGATCAAAACAGGCGCACCTCAAGGATGTGTGCTTAGCCCATTGCTCTGCTCACTATTCCCTCATGACTCTGTGGCCAGACACAGTTCCAATGCTATCTACAAAATTGCCAATGGCATCATGGTTGTCGACAGAATCACAAATGACAATGAGGAAGTATACAGCTTGTTGAGCTCAACATTAGCAAAATCAAGGAAATGATTGAGAACACAATCCAGTCCTTATCAAAAGCTCAGTAGTGGAGAGAATCAAGTACTTCAAATTCCTGGGTATCAACATCTCCGAGGATTTATCCTGGAGCCTCCATGCCAATACAACCACAAAGAGTGCTCACCAGTGGCTATACTTTGTGAGGTGTTTGGGGAGATTTGGAATGCCACCAAAGACTCTCTAAAATTTCTATAGGTGTACAGTGGAGAGCATTCTGGCTGGTTGCATCACTGCCTGGTATGGAGGTGCCAACTCTCAGGACAACAGAAAAAACTCCAGAGGGTTGTTATCTCTGTGATGTTTCTTTTATTGTAATAAAGAAACTTGGGTTCTTTTAAAACAACTATACTTTATTAGCTAAAGCACAAGACCAAGTGGAGGCATCAATCTTGAATTCCCAAGCTGCAACAAACCATTCTCTGACTCTCTCTAGTGGTTAGGAGGATCCCCTTTCTTTGAGATATTTAATCTAACAACATGACATACTAATAAATTTAATTTATTTGAATTTAAAATTCAACACAAATGTAAACAACGTCAGCAGCACAAACTTTTTAAGTGTGTAGTTACTTTCTTTTGAAGATTCAGTCTGTTAGGTGCTTTGATAACACATGTGAATCTTCTTAAATCAGGTGCATGGTTCGGCTCTGCTGGTTCACTCTTATCCAGCACTGGTGGTATTTCCTCTGTTGCTGTGCAGGCGGGATCTTCTGCATTTTTCCGTTCCTGCAGTGTCTCTTGCATTTTCAGCAGGCTCTTTTGATTCCGCCTCAGTATTTGACCCTCTTCTGTTCTGACTGTGTAGGATCTTGGATTTACTTCCTCAAGAACAGCAGCCTTTTTGTCCCAAGTGTTGAAATCTCTGAGTCTCACTTTGTCATGTTGTGCCATTGGCTCCAAGTTTCTTGCTGACCTGACGTAGTTTGCTTTTTGTCTCTCTTGCAAGCACTTTTGTTTCCCTTTGACATCTCCGTTCTTGTTTGGGTCTTTAGAGTAGGGAAGTGTGGTACGTAGTCTGTTTCCCATCAGAAACTCAGTGGGTAACATGCCATGTTCAAGTGTAACTTAACTCTGTAACTCAATAGAGCTAATGGCAGGAGATAGTGAGGGCAATTCTACTACTTATGACTTTTGGGTTTTGTGTACAATAACATTGAAGGCTCACTGCCAAGGCAAGTTACATAAAAACATTTCAACTACATACCAACTGATCATGCAGAACAAATACAAATACCACCCTTGTTTTGGCAGTAAATACATTATTTATGCATGCAAAATGTTAGCTTGAAACTCTTGGGCTATGTTTAAACATATTTAAGATTAATTTAAATATTTTGAGATTGCAATTTATATATTAATTGCAGAACAATTCAAGCCAGAAATTCAACTGCCAATGCCCTTATTTTGGTGCTAAGGGAGTTTCCAATCCTCTCAATCTTGTAATGGGTAAGAAGCGGCCCATTTCTGGACAGATTCTTGGCATGTTACCACTGGCTATATAGAAGCAGTGGTGTGCCAAGAACATTAAATGTAGAGCATTTCATGCAAATTAGGATTTGGCATTGATTTTGCAGTCTATTGAACTTATGTCTGGCACCGATTGGCTGGAAGACCCCAAGAGTTTCCTGAATGAGGATCCAGGAGGGGAAGACTCCTGACTACCTCTTTCCAGGATAACAATTACCTTCTGCTCTTCCAAAACCATAAAATAAGTCTATTCATATTTTGCAACCTCTTCAACTTTCTGGGCTGCGTTGAAAGAACAAAACAAGATGCAAAGTAAACTATTATCTTAATCTTCCTCTTAATCTTACTAGTCGAAGGAAATTTTCTCCTCAGACACTTCTAGTTCTCCAACATAGACCACAGCTGAAACTTCTTTCTGACAACACAGCATTCGCACGTCCTTTTAAACAGATTTCCATCTGGAAACCAATCTGATTGTACCTTTGGCTCTTTCTGGTGGAAGGAGAATGCTGCAGCAGAAGCAGTAATTGTGTGAAGAGTTTATAGGACTTTGGGATCAGGACTCAAGGAAATCAGGTGAACACAAACCATAGAGGGTCAGCAGTGGAATGGGTTAAGAACTTCAAATTCCTGGGTGTCAACATCTCTGAAGATCTATCCTGGGGTTCCATATCGATTCAATGATGATGAAGGCCAAAGGCTATACTCGTGAGGAGTTTGATGAGATTTGGTATGTTACCAAAGACTCTTGCAAATTTCTACAGGTGTACTGTGGAGAGCATTCAGATTGGTTGGAAGACTGTTGAGGCATGGACTTGCCAAGAAACAACCATAAACTGTTGTGAACTTAGCCAGTGCCATCATATGCATTAGTCCTCACATCATTAAGGACATCTACAAGAGGTGGTGTCATAAGAAAGGAGCCTCTATCCTCAAGGACCCCCACCACCCAAGCCATGCCCGCTTGACTCTGCCACCATCAAGAAGGAGGTACAGGAGCCTGAAGACGAACACACAATGATTTTAAAAAAACAGCTTCTTCCCCTCTGCCATCAGATTTCTGAAAGGACAATGAACCACAGACATGACCTCACTTTCTTTATTTTTTGCACTAATTTATTTATTAAGAATGTAATTTTGAGCAATTTTTGTATCTGTGATGTTGCCGCAAAACAATTAATTTTGTGACATGTTCCTGACCACCAATTCAGATTCCTCTTCTGATAAGCAATCTGCCTTCAAGGAGCCTTGGCTTTAATTTTGTTTATTTTAATTTAGACATATATCACAGTAACAGGCCTTTTTGGCTCACAAGCCCGTGCCACCTAATTAGCCCTCAACCCTGCTGTAAAGGATAAAACCTTGTGTTTTGTGCCTGTCTCTTTAAGAAAATTATTGTTTATAGTGTTACCATAGTGACTACGATGTACTATGTTATAATATCCACCTGGGTTAACTGCTTGCTCTCTCATTCTACAAGAGGTGAAGGAAGCGTGAGCATGAGAAATTTTTCTTTGAATTTTGTATCTCTAAGTTTTTGTATCTCTTTGTCTCTCTACATATTTTTGTATTTCTATATATATATTCTTGTATCTCTATTATACAGTAAATGCTTTGTTATTCACTAATTATGAAAGTCTTGTGGCAAAGCTATGCAAAATGTTTATCTGTTCTATGAACGAGTTAAAACTACATAAAGTAACAGCCACACCTGCTACGTTTGGAACAGTGGGAGGAAACTGGAGCCCCCAGAGGAAACCAACACAGACACATGGAGTAAGTACAAACTCCTTACAGACATTGCTGAATTCAAAACCCGGCCACTGGGGCTGTAACAGTGCTGCACTAACCGCTACACTAACCACGTTGCCTAACAAACTAGATGTGGCTGGGTTCCAGCAACATGGTGGGGGGTTATAGGTGAGGAAGACAGCCATTGCTCCCGCACTCCCGCATTGAGCCATCTCCGCGAACCGGAGGGGCATTTGCAGCAGTGACACATTGCAGCTCCCTACTCTCCCTCTGATCGTGCCCCCCCCCAACTCTCCCCCCATTCATGCCCCACTCCCAATCGCGGCAGTGACCTCTCTCCCCAAATTGCAGCAGCGGCTACACTCCCCCCTTGATCGCGGCAGCGACCTCTCTCTCCCCCCGATCGCAGCATCAGCTACTCTCTCCCTCAATTGTGTCAGTGACCTCTCTCCTTCCAATTGCAAACCCCGCCCCACCTACAGTGGCACTTCAGCCAGGGGTTTCCCTGTGATGCACACATGCAAGCTTTGACGTCACCAGAGTAACTGGGTTGGCATTTCCCTTTTCAAATCACAGAAGCAGGACACCCAGCTAAGTTTTACTGGGTTTTCTGACCTCCCCTGAGGTAGGTCAGGGACCCAGTTGGGCGCTTTCAAACCACTATGTAACTGGTTCACTAACTGTGCAAATTGCCCAGTTAATCCCATTTTACATGGTAGTTTGAAGGAGTCTATCGATTACAGATTCTACTACTGGTCAATACCTGAGAGCTCAGTAGTGGAGAAGGTCAAGAACTTCAAATTCCTGGGTGTCAACATCTCTGAGGATCTGTCCTGGAGCCTCTGTGTTGAGGCAGTCACAAAGAAAGCTCACCAGCAGCTATACTTTCTGGGGTGTCCGAGAAGATTCAGTACATCACTGAAGACCCTTGTAAACTTCCACAGGTGTACCGTGGAGAGCATTCTGGCTGGTTCCATCGCTGCCTGGTATGGAGGTGCCAACTCTCATGAAAGAATCAACTTCAGAGGGTTGTGAACTCAGCCTGAATCACCAGACCACTCCATTGAGGACATTCACATGAGACAGTGTCTTAAAAAAGCAGCCTCTATCCTCAAAGACCCTCACCACCCAGGCCACGCCCTCTTCACTCTGTTATCACTGGTAAAAAGACGCAGGAGCCTAAAGACGAGCACTCAGCGGCACAAGGACAGTTTCTTCCCCGCTGCCATCAGATTCCTGAATAATCAATGAACCAAAGACACTGCCTGACTTTTCATGCATTATTATTCTTTTATTTTTTATAGTAATGTCATAAGGTGGTTATAATATATATGTTTGTTCTGTGACGCTGCCGCAAAACACCAAATTTCATATCTTGTTCATGACAATAAATCCTGAGTCAGTCTTATCTTCTGTGATGACAAGGTTATTAGACTGGGTGACATATAACTCATTTGCCCCTTCACTTCTTGTAGCATCTAATGATTACTTGCACTGCTGTTACAATCAGAACATTATTTAATGGTGTCATATTTAACAGGCCAATCTTCCATACTTGTCTGTTTTTCAATATCTGCTCATCATGTGTTTCATTCATCCTCTCAGGTTCAACTTGTTCCTGCAGTTTCTATTTCTTCAAAATCAATTTATCTGGAAATTTCAGATCTTTTTACTGCAATGGAATTCTGGAATGCTAGAATCATTATGGCACAAAAGAGTCCACTCAGCCCATCTACTTCACGCTGCTTTCCCTGCAGAGCAATCCATTCTGTGCCACACCCTGCTCGTTACATATGACCCTATAAATTACTCAAGTGTCCATCCTATTTCCCTCTGAAAATCATGGCAATACAGATCATCATCACTCTTCATAAAAAAGATTACCAATGCATTCCTCACATCTTTTCCCCACATTTTGTATGTGTCCATTGGCCATTGAACTATTTGCTGATTGAACCACTTCCCCACTATTTACATTATAGAGACTTGTCACGATTGTGTAGATCCCTTTAAAATTTTCAACTTTTCTTTGCTCCATCAACAATTCCATCTTTTCCAATTTTGTATCTGAAATCTCTCATTCTTGCATCCGTTCAAGTAAATTTCTTCTGCACCCATTTTGGGACCTCCAAATCTTTCCTAAATGCGGTGCCAAAACTGAGATAATTTGTAACCTTAGTTTCAGTTTATAAAGATTCAACATAACCCCTCTATTTTGTACGAGAGACCTCTGTGAAGTAGAAATCAAACACAGACGATATTTGGCAGGTTGGCTTTGGAGGTGGGAATAGGAGAGGCTATTGCTTGGAAGGGTTGGGGCTATTGCTCAATATTGTGCAGAGGTTTTGTGTAGATCCCTAGTTGGGTCAGCCTGATTGCCAGATTGACAGAGTCAGGTGGACAAAAGGGAAAAGGCCTCAAATAATCTCTGCTTCCATGGGATTTCCACTTGAATTACACCGGGGTATTAAGAAGTTAAATTTAGCAGAAAAGGCGCTATCTGCCCTGCAAACTCTACTGTAAAGATAAATTTTAAATGAGTGTTCTTTCAGCCAGTCTGTCTGCCCTTTGCAGTTAAGGCATTGGGTTGCCTGGAGCTAGAATTGTACACTTATGAGCCTGATTCTTTTTCTTTCCTTAAAATGTTTTGCAAGTTAGATGTTTGATGTAAAATATTCGAGGTAGGTCTAGCCTCAACTGGAGTATTGGATTCAATTCTGGTCACCATATTGTAGGAAGAAGGTGAAGGAATTTGAGAGGATTGAGAAGAGTTATAAGAAGAGCTTTTAGGGTGAAGAACTACAGTTACACGAATACATTAGAGGGACTGGGATTATGTACTTTGTAGAAGATAAAATGGTGTAGAATGCTGTAAAAAGTAAACAAAGACGATGTGGAGCCTGGTGAAAGTGGAGAGCAGGAGACTCCTCTCATTGATGGAAGGGTTGGGACTAGAGGCAGAAAATAAAGGGAAAGGGAATCAGGAATGATGTGAAGGGAAATGCAGAATAATGAGGCTGGTTCCATTGTGGCCTTTGAGAGGGTGTTTGATAAATATATGGTTGAGAAAAATTTGCAAGGCTAATGAGAAAGGCCTGGCAGCTGGTTCAAGGAAGTTGTTCTGGTGGAGAGCCAGTATGGGCATAATGCCCTGGATGGTCTCATTCTGCGGCATAACAATTTTATGGTTCTATAATTCTATGATTTCTAAAATTGTTATTTAAGAATGAGTATAATAAAGGTTCAGACACATTTCATGCTAGAATAGGGGATCTTGTGCTTTAATTAACTGCAAATCCTTTATTCAAACATAAAATATGCCCCACTGCTCATTATCACCATTATAGTCCTGCAAGGAAGACATTTCAAAGTAATTACTGAAGCATTAGCTATGATCTTAATGGTATTTCAAAAGTATCATTTCTACAGATGCCATATGGGGCTTAGTTGGATATATAAGCCATAAACATTGCTGACTTAACAGCACATCCTGAGAACTGATTACTGAATTTGTCATATTGCACATTACAATGGGTGACCGCTTAGTAATAAACAAACCTCGACAGCTCAGGAATAAATCACATCTTGTTTGTTTTGTTTCAGACCAACTTCCCTTTTAACATTTTCTCTTCCAAGAGCTTTTCTTTTTTCTTTCAAATCAACTTAGCATTTGCCTTTTTAAAGTAAACCAAAATGTTACTTTACATCGTTAATGATGTACATGTCCCAATTTTTTCAATAAAATCCTCTCCCACATCTCATCAGTCCAACATCAGTACACCACGAAAGAAAATTTTCATAAACTGAGTTAAACAAGAAGGTCCCCAGAGATTTTGCTTATCTCTTGACAAAGGGCCCAGCCCAGGCCCGAAACATTGGTTACCCTTCACTTCCTATGGATCCTGTGTGACCTGCTGAGTTTTTCCAGCACATTTTGTGTATTGCACTTTCATGAATTGTCTTTCTCAGAATGGCTAAAATGGACCTATCTTTATTAGAAAAGTACATTTATTTCCTCTTGACTACATTACCAATTTCCTCACCCCAATTTGAACAGGTTTCTTTGAGACTAATGATAGCAATTTTTTAATGCCAAATGACAGAAGCAATCAAGCAAAATGAAAATTTGCACATTAAGATTAGAGTGTTTGGTGATGTGGTTGTTGGATATTCATGTGCATGTCTAACCTCATCTTAATGTAAAATGTTTTCATCATTATCTTTGGAATTTATTGTCATGAACAAGTCATGAAATTTGGTGTTTTGCGGTAGCGTCATAGTGTAAACATTCAGATTATAACCATCTTACACCAGAAGAAAATTAAAATAATAGTACACGAAAACTAAGGCCGTGTCTTTGATTCATTGATTATTCAGGAATCTGATGGCAGCAGGGAAGAAGCTGTCCTTGTGTTGCTGAGTGCTCGTCTTTAGGCTCCTGTACCTTTTTCCTGATAGTAGCAGAGTGAAGTGGGCATGGCCTGGGTGGTGGGGGTCTTTGACGATCAAGGCTGCTTTTCTAAGACACCGCCTCACTTAGATGTCCTTGATGGAGTGAAGTCTGGTGCCTGTGATGTTGCAGGCCAAGTTAACAACCCTCTGGAGTTTTTTTCTTGTCCTGAGAGTTGGTACCACCATACCAGGCAGCTCTGACATTTAGTTCACAATACATTCTGTTTCTCTCAAAATAAAAAAAAAATAAAGACAGGAGTAGGTCTGCTTCACTATTCACTCTCTCCAGTGTGCAACAATCTGATCTCAGAATTGAACATGATCATAATCTGAATATCCTTCATACTGCTGCTTAAAACTGCTCTTTCTTTTATTACCTTGTGTGCTTTGATGCCAGATTTTGTTTGACTATGTCCCTGTGAAGCATCTTGGGATACTTTATTTCATTAAGGGCGCCATTTAAATGCAAGTTTTAGAGTCCTTAAACTTCCTGTTTAAATGCTTCATTTGGAAGGGTTTATAATCAGCCATATTAAACAGGATAAAGGTGCTTCCCTAATATAGAAAATTGTGTAAAGCCACGTTCATTTCTTTTACTGATTTGAACTTATTTCAGATATTTCTCTCTAGTTGCTCACTGTAATTAATGTTTTCATTGCCCAAAGCCAAATTCATCTCCACAACTACTCTGGAGTGCCAAACGGACTCCTGCTGGTGGTGATAAAATAACTCATGGCTTTGTGATTTTTAAATCTCAATCCTAGGAAAAATGAAACAAATATTGCCTGCAGAATTAGACAGCAAGTTGACCCAGATGTAATTAGAAAGCTGTCAAGAACTGCAATGAAATTCTTGAAAAAGGATAAAAGTTCAAAAAGCGTGTTGACAAGAATTCCACCCAGATATATCTTTTAAGTGTTCAGTCTTAAGCAACAAGATTACTTCTTTTTTGTTCAATCACTGAGATTTTGAATCCTAGTCAATCTTTAACTGCCAAATATGGCATGTTTTAAGGGAAGAAGTAATTAAGCTGTCATTTCAAACGAAGAGCATAGAAAGAGACAAGAGTTATACGTGAACGAGTGAACAAATCCTACGTCATTTGGCAGCTGGATATTTCCTGGAACCGATGATACACATTGTAGACACATAACTAAATATAAGCAATGTGAGATCAGTCTCCACATATAAAATAGAATGACATCATTCTGCTTTAAATGACAAAATTCTTAAGGATGTGAGTATAAACTAGCAGGTTCTGGTTGAAACTGCCTGCAAATTTTGAAAAGAAAATCTGTGCCAAAACTAATTGAGTCTGCAATGTTCAGTAGAACTGGAAAATTTATCAACTGCAAAGCAAATTGTCTCTCTGTGGTAATTGTGATTGAAAAGATAATGGCCATTCTACCGTGCCTTCCAAATCATCTGTCCCCTTTCAATATGAGAGACATTGCTATATCAGAAGTAATCTGTAGAACATTTGCTGTAATTTATTCTCCATTATGCTCCCTTCATAGAAGAAGGCATCAGCCCATTGCTTCAGATCAGGAGTGAAGAAATGTGGCCATCTACAACACCACTTTCACAAGCACTTCTCAAAGACTCAGAGTTTAATTACCACACCTTTCACTACAAATAGCCCCTTAATCTATTGGCGGTAATGTGGATTAACGCAAGTTTTGAAATGGAATAACTTTCATTGACATGATGGGTTTGTTGCATAGATACAGATCACCAGCTGATAATGCTATATTAGGATTTTGCAGTTAAGCATGGTGAAACATGTTGAAATAGAAAGGATGTGTGGGTTGATGGGACACTGTAGAAAGATGCTTTACCATCTCAGAGAATCAACATTAGACAAGTAATTGGAACAGAGTAAATTGTATGCTTAATCTTTGAGACCATCCCTGTCTGAAAATATCACAAGAACCATCTAGACTCAAGCATAGTTGACCGTCTAAGTGGTTCTTAAGGTTGAAGGGAAAGTATAAAAAAACTTAGATCAAACTTGAAGGAACAGTGACCCTCGCTCTTTGAATATTTCTATCCTTGTTGTATTCTCTCACACAGGACATTGGAATCAGCTGAACTGGTGACAAATCATAATGGCCAAACCGAGTTATGAGAGTTCCAAATTCTTGTGAGGAGAAGCAGCACCATTCCCCGCTAGAGCCTTCAAGTTTGGTTGAACACAGAGGATTGTTCTCCCCATGTTATGAATAGACATAAACAAGTGTCCCAAGCCACATCTCCAGATGTCCATTGAGAAGTTTAGTTCAACATGACACAGTACAGAATGTTGGGTTTGGAATATGACTCAACATATTAGACTCTTGCACATCAATATTGTACATGAAAAAATATCTCAATTACTGTCGTTAATGCATGAGAGACAATAAGCAATTTAAATAAACTGGAGAACATTAGGTTTCAACTCACCATGCACTTTCCCTGTAATATGGAACTCTATGAGTTATATTATGTTGACTAAATTTGAAAACTGAATGTCCTTTATAAGTATGAATCACCTACAGGGCAGATAGGGTGTGATCAGATGTAATGCACAGCTAAGTTTACTGTAACCCACAAGGAGTTAAAATTAGTAACCCTCTGCCCAAACCTATTGGACTAGTTTATTCAACCAACAGTGTTTTGGATTTGAAACTTTGATACAGCGGAAAGGAAAATCAGATCACAAGATCAAACATGAAAGCTTTTCCAAATCCAATTCAATACTACGCAACCACTCTGCAATGTTACCCACTTGAAACCATGACATAAAAATAATCATGTAGCCCAATATTGGTCCTCAAGTGAATGAATATAATGCCTTCTAGAATGCTGAACTGGGATTCTGAACTAAAATGGCAAACCTGGTAGAAAAAAATGGATTCATTTTTCACCTTGTTTCTTGTGTCATGCATCAGCTGACTTCCCAGACAAGTTTAAGATATAATGTATGGAAATCTAAGAAATAAATGACTTGATCACCTATTTAATTTTCAATATAATGGGTACGACTAAATAAAACATGGAGATTCGTGGGTGGTCAAAGATTAATACAGTGCACTGACTGTTTATGTCACCCAGCATTGAACTAATCTCTAGTTATATGTTCATTCATTTTCAAGTAGCTTTGTGGGACCAGATTTTCACCGTAGTTCTCTTTGATCTCTGGTGTTTATATGGTTTGCTTGTACAAAGGTGAAATAATTCCATTTTCATTTTTATAAATTTTTATCATCTGGATGGATATGGTAATTGTTGTAAGTTCAAGCTGTAAATTCAATTTTAAGAAAAGAATCAAATTATTCTTCACATTTGCATTTCTAATGTTAATAATATTCAGCAAAGATCTATGAACAACCTATTTGGTTTTCCATTTTAGAATAAGCAAGTTATAATTCAGGCCTAATTTGACAGATTTGTCTACTGTCTATTACACTAGGCAAATCACTGGGGAGGATATTTCATGACCACATGGCAGCTAAGGGGTATTAGGAACTTGTTTCAGGAATTGTAACACATTTGTCATAGTTTACTTCATGCATTCTTAGAGAAACAAGTTTTATGCTTCAAGCCCTACCTTAGAGGTTTCAGCAAAAATCCATATTGACATTTCTCTGCTGAGAGGTTGGGGAAACTTATCAATTAGGCACATTCATTAAAACACACAGAAATGCTGGGGACTTGATTAAAAAAAAACCAGAATGGTCAATTAATTTTTAAAAATCTAATTATACAGCATTTTGCATTCCATATTAGTGGTGTGCATGTTATTGAGGTTTTGCAAACATAGGCTTCTTATACAAATTAACAGCATGACTACATTGCTTTAATTAAATTTTAAATTTAAATTTAGGCATACAGCATGGTAAGAAGGCATTTCGGCCCACGAGTCCCCGCCACCCAATTTACACCCCATTAACCTACACCCCTGATAAGTTTTGAATGGTGCGAGGAAACCAGAACCCCCAGAGAAAACCCAATCATACATGGGGAAATTTATTTATGAATGTTTTATTTTTGTTTTTCTTGCTACAGTGAATGCAGGAAAATGGAATAATTTTCCATTTAGGATAGATCGTGACATTGTAAAACACTACCAGTCGTATATGTGCGAGCAGCTTTCCTTCAACTCCAATCTCAGCAAAGTACTTCTGAACCTGTGTTGATCTTGCAATTCATGCAACAGCCACTTCATCCTTGTGAGAATGAGATTTCCTGTTGTGGGCCTCTATTCATCAAAGATTTAGTACAAAGTAGCAAAAGCCCCTGAATATTCAATCCCTTCAACATTGATACATACTTCATTCCATTAAAAAGAACAGAATTCATGGTAATGGCAAGAACCACAGATGAAAGTACCTAACCTTCAATGCCATCATAATTCTCTCAGAAGCACTTGCCCAGCTACATCTTGAATGCAATGTAATCTACAATTCCATATCAGCAAGAAAAAATATTTTAAAATCAAAATGCAAATGAACAAAAGTGAAATTGCCACATTCCACAAAATTGCAAAGCAGGGATATTCCAGACATCAAAAGTTGAAATAATGTGACCTGATTATGCCTTTGATAAATATGAGAACAAATCTAGAGAGAAAGAAACCCAAATTCTTTTTCTGAATTTAAAACAGTATTTCTTTGAGAGATAAGAATCCCCAAGGCTTAAAGATTTGTAATACAGAACAAAATCCATATTGTTGCTTTGTTGTTCATTTAAGCACAAATTATTCATGCAGTAAAGTGATGTTGGATACTTACATGTGAACTCCTCAGGTAAAAATCTTTCATTATTTTCCAGAATGTTATATAATTAAAGGGCATGGAATAAAAGTGGTTAAAGCAATATACAGCTACCTCAAGCAACCAGCAAAAAGAACCCTGAAAATCAATAGGTAAAAAATATGAAAGTTTAAAATTAGCACCCCCCCCCCCCCAACCACCCCCCACCGTTAGTTCGCCAATCCATGTAGCATGCAACTGGCAAGTTCACTTATCCAGTGACTACCAATCCCCATAAGTGCCGAATACCAGGGGTCTTACTGCAGTTAGAAAGTAGGCTAAATATCAAGAATCCAAAAATAGTAGGAAGGTGCTGTTTTTCTAAAGGGGAGAGAAGCATAAAGAAGCTTTCACCAAGTGTCAATCCAAGGAGGCAATGCTTAGTATTAATGACTTGGAAGACACAATTTCAAAATTTGCAGATGACACAAAGCTCAAAAGTGTGGTGAATTGTGATGTGGATGGCCAACAGCTTAGTGGGGAGTCAGAAAGATTCAAGGAAATCTAATACTCAAAATGAGATAACAGAAACAAAGGCATAGCACTAAAATGGATATACGGTCACAAAATTAGAAGTATACAAGTGTAATCTGTTGAAAGTGGCAGGGTTGTTGGAAATGGCTACATCTTAATAAAGCGAATGTTTCCTCGTGAGCGTGAATGTACAATGAGAGGTCAATGCTTTTAAAGAAAGGAGTTGCCCATTTATGAGAAACTTGGCAATTTTTTTCTCCCAAAGGACATTGGATCAAAGTCCAAATATATTTTAAGTTGACGTAGATACTTTCTTAATAGGAAAAGGAGCCATCAGGAATATAGAGTTGAGGTTACAATCAGATCAGCACATCTGGATCTAGGGACAAGTGGGATAATCTTGCTTCTAATTCATATGTAAAAGCATATTTGACCCTGGCCCTTCAGAGTAGAGGTGTCAAATAGGAGAGCAAGGCAGTCATGATGAAATAGTGGAGAAACACAAAAACTTCATGACCATTTTTACCCCTGGATGCTGCCCGAGACAACGAGTTCCACCAGCATCTCATTTTGTCTTACAAAACATTTCTTGGAATATCCTCTCTGGTTCTTAGCATCAGTGTTTTCGAAAGATGTCGAGGTTCTAGAGGGGGTGCAGAAGAAATTTACCCAAATGATTTGAGGGGGGGGGGGTGGGGGAATGAGTTAGATTCAAACAGGAGAATATGGGTTGTTCTCTTTGGATTCAAACAGAAAATATTGGGGCCTATTCACCAGACCTGGCAGCACCATGGAGAGAGAAATATTTCAATGTATAAATAGATGGTGATATAACCTCACAGTTTGTTTTTCTAAAGATTAATTTATTAAATTTGAGCCCCCTTTAATCATTTGTGAATGTTAGAATTTTTATTTTATGATTTAAAAGTTCCTAGCATTTGAATTAAATCTGTGCATTTTCTTTCAAGGTTTGATGTCGGTGAGAATTCTTCAGTATGAGTGGCTGCTCATCTTACTTTCAGAAATGATTGCTGCCGAGCACTTGGATCTGGAATTGATGCCTGAAGCAATTGATGGATAAAAGGAAGACCATGCCACAGAATTCACTTGATCTTTATAGACAGCTTACTTCAAGGTCACTCCTGTGTTGGCACTTTGCAGCTGACAGCAAAAATGGTCATAGTGTGGGTGTGTTTAAGTATGTATTAACATACTTGACATATTCCCTGACACTATTATTGAAATTGTTCTCTATTTAAAATTTTATACTTGCTTCTGTCTTTATCAATTTATATTTGGTTCTGTCATGGTTTTGGGTCACTTTTGTGTCCTCTCACTTTTTATCTACATTTACTATTACAATTACCTTGGCAAATCATTTGTACTGTAATTACATCTTTCTTTCAAGTACCACGACACCTCAGTTTGCCTCCTCTCTGCTTCTTACATTAAAAACCAGGGAAAACTTGCTGAAAACTTGCCAAAAGCAGCATATAAAACTAGACAATCTATAAAAATTCCAAAAATATGGTATTAAAAAGTCTACATAATTTCTGCTAGAAGTGTATGTAGTTAATTCTTTTCATTGATTTAGTTAAATCGAAAGTGCATCACACATTATTTCTTAATGATTCCAGATTGAACTCCCCATCCCAGTTCTGCAGTGAACATTTGATGTATCTGATGCAATGATGGATCAGCCTTTTAAAACAATACAACTAGAACAATATAGACGCGAACCCGATCATAATCTGAATGTATTCATTAATGGAAAATAACTTAAAACTGTTATTCGATGACCAAATTTGGCACTAGGATATAGGAGGCCGAATAGCCTAGTGCCAAATTTGGTCATCGAATAACAGTTTTAAATTATTTTTCTCCTATATGTATGTATGTATGTAAAGTGAGACTCTCTTTCTTTTGCTTGTTTAAAGTGTTGAGAGTTATAAGTAACATGTCATGCAGCTCCTGTAATATTTGTAAAGTTTACCTATTGCAACTATATCCTGCTCTTTCAGACTGAACATACAAAGTTACATCTCAATTCATATGGAAACACAGGTTTGCCAATGAGAGAAGGAAACAAAATTAAAATAAAAACACGGGGAACAAATTTAATAGAACATTTCTCTGGAATTTAAAATCTCTGCAACAGTCATCTAAGAACTGTTATCTTCCTTGATTTGATATTTTGCAGATTACCAACAGATCAAGTCCAAGCATTTGATCATGTGTATATATCTGGAGTATACAGTTACCCTTCATACATCTTGCTGTTTTAGCTTCCTTAGATCGAGCAATAATTTATGAAAACATTCATGATAATGAATTCCATATATTTTTTTTTTGGAGAACAAATCTGGACAATCTGCCTACATCATTAGAAATAACATACCTGGGTGTGATTTTGGAATCTTCTAGGAGTTTTCTATATTCTTCTTTGGCCTGTAGTAGTTTACATTTTTTCTCTTTATATTCTTCTTTTATTCTTGCTTTGATAAACTGCTCAAAAATCTTTAATTTAAAAGCATTGTAGCATGAGTTCCATGATAGAGGTTGCTCTCAATTTTAAATTTAAAAAAAATTGGCGATTTATGTTGCCATTAAACAATAATTTATCATATAATGCCATTTGTAGTATTCAATTTGAATTCAAGGGTTAGTTACCAGGAAATATAAGTAATCTATTTATTTCCTAGCTCTTTGAGTGTTCCACTCCCATATATTAAAAAGTTCATGCAATGCACATTAATGATCCCTCGCAGAGAAAACTAGCAAAGAAAGAAAAAAAATGACAAATGATTTTAAATTAACATGTTATGAGCACAAAAAATGTTTAAATAATAGAAACTAAACTGTTCTTGGCATTACCCATATAACTGATGAATACGGTGCTGACAATGCAGCTTTTACTGTTCATTGATGGCAAGGATTGGACAATCCTTCAGGTGGTACTATGTCCTGTATTTGTGCTTTCTGATATCAGAAAGTAAATGATTGGAAAAGGGCAACTCCCTTGTGGATTGCTTGCTATTTCTTAAATACTCATGGTTGAAAATGAATTGAAATTGATTAACTCAAGCAAACAATCATAAAATGAAGAATCTATACCGACTTTGAAATTGCTATTTTGATATAGGAGCTGGATTTCCGTTTGTAAATTATTCCTTGTAGGTTGTTGTAGAATCCAAGCACCGTATTTTTACTCATATAACATGCACACACATATAATGTGCAAAAAATCATAAATTGTGTAAAATATTTTTGTATAACGTGCACACACATATAACGTATGGGTGTAGTATTCTAAGTTCTGATTGGCAAAATCAATTTGCATTTAAACAAAGCACATACCAATACTTGCAACAGTTAATAATCTCCTGCAATTAACACCCAATCAACTTCCCCTCAAGGTGTCAATCGCCCATTGTATAGATGATATCCTGCTGTAACACATTAACAAGCTATCAATTAAATAGATCAAAGACAGGCTTCAGAATTAAGCAGGATTTCAATTCTAATGTTGTCTTCTCAGGGTAGGCAATTAACATTGATAAGGTGCAGTGCCGTAGCCAGAATGTCCTGTTTATGGGAATACCATGGGATTCAGTACAAAGAGATATTCCCAAGATCAAAATTTCCCACATCTACTATAAATTGTGCCCGTCCCTTCATTGCCCCAATTGCATTCTCATGCTGGCTATGACATTCCTATATTCGCTATAAATTGCGTTTTTCCCATGTCCGCTATTAATTGTGTGCCTTCTTTCAACATGTAAAATATTCTCCTATAGCACTCACATGCATATAACACACGGGGGAGGGGTTGCCTGGTTTGAAAAATATGCATAAAGTGCATGCATTATAGGTGTAAAAATACGGTATCAAAATTTGAAAGATAGTTGTTGCCAAAAATTAGGCAACGTAACAAGTTAAAATGAATATACGTGAACAAAATATCTTGAAAATAACATGTACCTGAATATTGAATTCATTTTATAAAAAGAAGGTTCATCTCCAAAATGAATTAAAACAGTAGAAAGAGGATGTTCAATACAAACAAGCTCAGTTCTACTGAGCGACTGTGTTTAACATTGAGAATAATGATGAGACTTATAATACCAAATACTAGCAATGATGGCAAATTTCAGAGCTTACACAGGCATTGCAATCTGTAAGTTGTTGAATGAGTCATCCATAGTTTATGCTGTTAGAGCAAAACACTGCTCTAAGTAGATTTGACGTCCATAAAAGTGTGAGCCATTGCACTATTTATTTAGTAGTTTGCCACTAAACAGGGTAGAAGATGCAAGGATGTTACATTCTGGTGTGAGTCCATTTTTAATTTCATAATAATTACTGCCAGATGCCCACTTCAGCTCATAAATTTTAATTTTGTGGCAATTAAGTCTCATCTCTTTAAATGTCTTTGATGACTCAAGTAGTGTTCGAGGAACATTTAAATTTTGTAAAACGTTTTCTTTCTTTCCCATAGGTCCCTCATTCTCTCAATCTGAGCATTTTCATTCCTTCTCCACATAAACTTTCAATCAATATTTTTATTTCTCTACTTTATACTTCAATTGTACTCTTGTGTGGTATAGTAATCCCTCAACAGGATGAATTGCTTTGGTTGGACCAACAACTCGACATGTCACAAACACAGATTTAATAGGGGCATATTTTTCATTCTTTCTACCACAGAGGAAGCCTTTTGGCCCATCACGTCTGTAATTTCTCCAAATCTCCAAATTTAATCTCTCACTTCCACAATCCCATAGGATATTACAGAATTGCATCAGGGGTCATTTACATTGACCAACTGACCTAACGACTTCACACGGGAACATCAGAGGTCAGGATCAGTCAGACCGTGAAGCTGCATCACCCCATAATCAATGGCAGGAGATGAATTTGACTTGCAAAAGTGCTTTAGGCATTGGACATCCTACCGCTTCCAGTTAGTTGACAACCACCAGATTTCACCTAACATATTTCATTGCTGAGGCTTCCCATGTCCTCTAACACAATCCATTGGTGACCAGACAGTGATCTCTCCAAATTTGCTGGCTTGCTGCATTCTTTTAGTGAATGCTCTTGTACCTGACGCATGTCCTGTCTAACAGAATGTCTGTTGGTGGGAATGCTGAAAAGATTTTCTAAAAGTAATCAGTCTTTTGAGTTTAATGTACATAACTCCATTCCCATGACCTTCCAGGAACCTCATTGACTACAACTACTTTTTCAATTCATGCTGGAGATTTCTTATAAATCATGTGTCTGATCACAGAAGGTGCCATTCAAAGTTTAAAAATGTAGGGTTATCTGTAAGATAATTGTAATGGAAAACACTATTCATTTATTTCTCATCTCAAAATTTGGCTACAACATACCTCAGAAATTAACTCCAGTGTAATGGTGATAATACATGCTTGGCTTTTTCTGGAACCTTTATCTCAAGACAGGCTGTATTAGTGCAACACTGTTACAGCACCAGTGAGATCGAGACTGGGGTTTGAATCCCGCACTGTCAGTAAGGAGTTCATACATTCTCCGTGTCTGCATGGGTTTCCTTCCACCATTTGAAACACACAAGGGAGTGCAGGTTAATTGGGTGTAATTGGGCGGCATGGGTTCGTGGGCCAAAATGGCTTGTTACCGTGCTGTCTGTCTAAATTTAAATGTAAAAAAAAATTTAAAGACACTTGCACAATATATTTGGCAGAGATGCAAACTCCTCCTGGCCTGTACAATGTTTGTTGAAAATGCAATTTTGAAAAAAAAACTCCCACAGCTTTTGTAAACAACAATGTTCATTTACTTTACAAAGGCAGGCACAATTTAAGGGGTGCACATTAAAGACATCATTCCTCTTTTTGTTCCTGATGAAAAACGCTCATTGTGCAATGCAATCTGTCTGGTACATTTGACTCAAGGCAAAAAAAGATAAAGCTTGCCAGAATGCTACAAATGAGTTTAAGCAATATGTAGTTTGACTGCTCAAAATTATGCTCTTCTAACTGAAAGCCAAATGCTTGAGTTAATGCATCATTTTGCAAAGAACAATTTATGCTGAGAATTAAATAATTTAGAGCCACTTTTCAGGTGCAATTGATTGAACAAGCGGGGACCTTCAGACTTTACATCATTTCACCACTCTGGCTTACTTCAAATAAATAATAGTAGGATTTTGGGAAAAAAATAAAGGCTTTAAAATACTCTGTGCAAAAGGTTGTTTTGCTACTTTGATAGTTTAAGATTCAGTTTTCACACTTTCTGATTTCAGAGAATACTTAAAAAATGTATGAAACCTTTGTTTGCCCTAAAAGAATATGTATCCATCATAAAATATTTACTCCCTCATTAAAAATTAATTCCACCTGTTGAAACACATTCTGTGCATTTAATATTAATAAAAAAGAAATACCTGTTTACGTTCCTCAGGGTTCAGAAGGAGATAGCGAGGGTCAAATACTATTTTGTGCAATTCCTTTTCCCACGTAGAAAACGCGGAGACCTGAAGAAATAAATTTAAACTGTTTAATGTTTTGTCTACCAGAAAGCTTCAAAATGAGGACACATTCCTATAGTGTTTATATTCATCAGGATTTGGCAGCCCGTTGTTTACCAGGCTTAGATAGTGTGGTTCATTTCACACAAGACGTAGCACAACAGAGAAGACACACAGGTAGTGCCATTTGTTCTGTGAGGTAATTATTGACTATTCATACTGGAAAAATTAAACCAAGTAAAGATTTGTTACAAGATGATAAAATATTTAGAGGATGATGACAGGAGGATGAAGTAAAAGCAATTAACGTTATGATAAATTTGGGCTATATTCCTGCCTAGACATTGCAATTGTAATAATTCTGGGTCGGTAAAGGGGGAGGTGGGAAGTACTGATCTAATTTTTTGAATTTTTCTTCAATGGTTGATGAACATAAGGGCTCATGAGAAGTATATGGTAGCCAGGAAGGAACTTAAGAACGGACTTAGAAGAGCTCGAAGGGGGCATGAGAAGGCCTTGGCACATAGGATTAAGGAGAACCTCAAGGCATTCTATGTGTATGTGAAGAACAGAAGGATGATGGGAATGAAGGTGGGGTCACTTAAGTACAAAGGAGGCAACTGTGCTTGGAGGCAAGGAGTTTAGAGTGGCCATAAATGAATATTTTGCTTCAGTATTCACAAGACAAGGGGCTCTTGCTCAGGGTGAGGTTGGAATAGAACAGATGTATGCTGGATGATGTTGAGATTAAGTAATAGGAAGTGTTAGATCTTCTTAAAAATATTAAGATTGATAAATCCTCGGGGCTGGATGCAATATACCTCAGGTTGCTGCGGGAAAGGAGAAAAGTGATAGCTGGGCCATTGGCGGTCTTGGAGAATGGCAAATGTGTTCCCCTTGTTTAAAAAAATGTAATAAGGAGAATCCTGGGAATTATAGACCAGTGAGTCTTACATCAGTGGTGTGTAAACTAATGGAGAGGATTCTTAGGGATAGCATCTCTGAGCACTTGCAGAAGTCCAGTCTACTCAAGGATAGTCAGCTTCATGAAGGGCACATCATGCCTCATGAGCCTAATTGAGAATTTTGAGGAGATAACAAAAGAAATTGATGAAGGTAGGGTGGTAAATGTAGTCAACATGGGTTTTAGTAAGGTATTTGACAAGTTCCTGCATGAAAGACTCATTCAGAAAATCATAAGGCATGGGATCCATGGAACTTTGGCTGTGTGGATTAAAAATTGGCTTACATGTAGAAAGCAGAGAGTAGTAGTGGAAGGAAAGTATTCTGCCTGTAGGTCAGTGACTAATGGAGTTCTGCAGGGATCAGTTCTGGGACCCCTGCTCTTTGTGATTTTTTAAATAAATGACCTGGATGAAGAGGCAGAAGGGTGGGTCAGTAAGTTTGGAGATGACACAAAATCTGGAGGAGTTTGTGGATGGTGCTGAAGGTTGTTGTATGTAACAAAAGGATACAGAGTTTGGTGGAAAAGTGGCAGATGGAGTTCAATCCAGAGAAGTGTGAGGTGGAAGGACAAACCAGAAGGCTGAGTACAGGGTTAATCATTGGATACTTAAGATTGTGGAGGAACAGAGGGACCTTGGGGTCCAAATCCATACATCTCTCAAGCTTGCTGCACAGGTTGATAAGATGGTTAAGAAGGCCAATAGGATGCTGGGATTCATTAGTGGGGGATTGAATTCAAGAATGGTGAGGTCATGTTGCAACTCTACAAAGCTCTAGTGACACCACACTTAGAGTATTGTATTCAGTTCTGGTCATGTTATAGGAAGGTTGTGGAAGCTACGAAGAGTGTGCAGAGGAGATTTACCAGGATGTTGCCTGGATTGGAAAATAAGTCTTATTAGGCAGGTTTAGCAGAGCTGGATTGTCATCTTGTTGTGGTGGAGAAACTTGTGTGGTCCTGAGATCCTGAGAATCTGGAGCTATGCTTCTGGTCAGGTCACCCATAGTGGTAAGGTCAAGGGGGAGATCTCTGACAAAGAACAATCCAACCAAGACCTCAATGGTGGAACAGGCAGACAGCATTACTCTGAATTCAACAGCTGTGAAGGTGAATGAAAGCTGCAACAAATCCACCAGCTCCAATTATCGTGGTTTCCATGCCTTTGGAATTAGTTGGTTGATTTGTGAAGTATTGTGTGCTTCTTGGAGTGAAACATCAAGTACATATTAAACAAATACATGAGCAGGCATCTTTGCTCTGTGGATCAATGGAAAGAAGGCCACCATCTTCAACGACGAGAGATAGCCCGACAGAACAGAGCTGGGATTTGGAGCGAAGAGGATGAGAGGAGACTTAAAAGAGGTGTACAAGATTCTGAGAAACATTGATAAGATGGACAGCCAGCACCTGTTTCCCAGGGAAGGAATACCAAACACCAGGGTCATCTCTATAAAGTGAAGGGAGGAAAGTTTAGGGGAGACATCAGCGGTAGGTTTTTAAAAAAAAAACCAGAGACCTGGAATGCTTTGCCATGGGTGGTGGTAGAAGCTGAAACAGTCAGGGCATTTAAGAGACTCTTAGACAGGCACATAGATGAAAGAAAAATAGAGGGTGATGAGGTAGGAAGGATTTAGTTTGTTTTTGGTAGGAATATAGAGGTCAGCACAACATCGTGGGCTGAAGGGCCAGCTGTGTTTTATGAGTGGCTACATTATAAAGTTATAATTTGACCAGGACTAGGAATTATTTTAAAATTAATGTTACCACTTGTGTGAATAATGATGGTGGTGAAGTTGGAAAATTTATGTGATAAGTCATCCAGAGGCCAGGATTCACAATTCAGACCACGGTGGTGAAAAAAAAATCTGGGACCACACATTGCTGTAAAAAATACATCTGGTTCACGAATGTCTCCAGGGGAGGAAACCTGCCATTCTTACCCATTGTGGTCTCTACGGGACTCCAGAGCAGCTAATGTGTTTACCCTCTGTAGTAGTCAAATAAGCCACTCAGTTCAAGGGCTACCAAGAATGCACAGTAAATGGTGGCCATGATCCCCAAAAATAAAAGTAATCAAATATTGCAGTTGTGAAAATAATTTGCAACAATTTATATAATGAATATATTTTCACCAATGTTAACATATAATTGGAATTTGGCAATGCAATTTTATAAGTTTTACATTCTTTCACATTGCAGCAGGAATAAATATTTTTATAGATGGTGAGATATATCGATGCAAACAGTTGCCAAAATTTCCACCAAATTTGTTTCCTGTGCAGACGATAGCTTCAAGATACTGAGACCCATCTAACAAGACTAACTCAGGAGTCCTCTCTTGACTCTTGGTCTTGAATGCTCCGAAAAACTGCAGGTGGTAACAAATCGCTTATGAAACTGCCACATTATTTATTTTACTGGCATCTTGTCATCAGGGACTTAATTACCAGCCTGACCTTTAATGGATGACTCTGGATACTTTCCAGAATTATTGAGCCAGAAATTGCTGGCAGGACTAAGCAACCCACAGTTACTGTTCATTTGCATGTTACTTTGTCCCAATCCTATGGAGGCAGCTTGTTTCCTGTTCATCATTCTGAAAGCCTGAGTGGGGTCAGCACTTTGTACAATGCAATGTGTTCATTTGGATGAGTCAGAACAAGCCTCTGCCACAAAATAAGTCGAGAGCTGGCTCAGCCACAATCCCAAGCTGAGTTGATTGTCAAAAATGCAAAAGCTTCCAAACAGTCCCAACGTTCAAAAGCATTTAAAAATGATTACAAACAATTACATAATTTAAATTTAGACATACAGTACGGTAACAGGCCATTATGGCCAACAAGTTGATGTTACCCAATTTACATCCAATTAACCTACACCCCCACTATGTTTCAAAGGGTGGGCGGAATCTGGAGCCCCTGGCAAAAACCCATACAGACACGGGAAGAACAAACATTTTATAAACTTAAAACTTAAGAACTTTGTGGTTGAATCTGTACAAAATTCTACAATTTGTGATCTTTGAACATCTATATCTTTTTCTTGGAGCAACCACGTGTTATTAGGTTGAGTTTACTGGATATGCAAAAGGTATAGCTAAAGCACAAAATATATTCCCGATATAAAAAGTCTGACATTTAGTACGTCCTACCTACTAACCTGAGAAAAATAGTCTTTATAAATCACAATGTCTGCTATAAAACTGATCCTGTACAAAGAGCCTAAATTTTTCAGTAGTAAAATGATTCTTCACTGTTCACGTCTCTTCTTAGTTCAAGGTCAAGTTTATTATCATCTGACTGTACATACACAACCAGATGAAACAGCATTCCTCTAGAGCAAGGTACACATACATGCAAACATAATAAATCACATATACATACTTAAAATATAATATGAAATAACCAAGCATAAATATTTTGGAAGAATTCAATTTTTCATTCATAACAGACCCAAGGTTACATGATCAATCTCACAGCCTGCTGGAAGAAGCTATTTCCCAGCCTGACAGCCCTGATTTTGAAGCTCTGATGGTTGAAGACACTGCCATACTGCTGGATGGCATGGATTCTCAGTAATTCTTTGAGCTCTATTTCCTATTTAATGTCATCAATAGAGCAAAGGGAGACCCCAGTGATCTTCTTGGCCAGTTTAATGATCCTCTGTGTTGACTTCCAGTCTGACGCTTTGGAGCAACCATGACACACAATGTTGCAGCCACACAGGAGACTCTCAGTTGTGCTCCTCCATAATGTTGTCAGTTGGGAGTTGGTCGCCTTTCTCTCCTCATCCTCCTTAGGAAGTGTAGGCATTGGTGCATTTTCCAGAGGTGTTGTCAGGATGCAGGATAGGTAATTTGTATTTTGCACACTGAGCAATATTGTTCTCTCAATTCTCTCCATGACCGTGCCATTATGCAGAACAAGGAACACACTCAAGTCTCTCACGATGGAGCCATTGATGTGTCGTGGAAAGTAGTTGATCTTTGTCCTCCTGAAGTGCACATTCATATCCTTTGTCTTGTCTACGTTTGGGCTCAGATTGTTGTTCTTGCATCATTTCATGAGGTTCCCAATCTCTTCTCTGTAAGCTGACACATCACTATTGACTAGGAGGCCAACTACTGTTGTATCATCTGCAAACTCGATGAGTCTGTTTGAAATGAACCTGGCCATGCATAATAGCTAATGAGATATTAATGACATGAAACGGTGCGGACTCGAAAGGCCAACATGACCTGTTTCCGCTCCGTAAATGGTTGTATGGTTATATGAGGGACTATGTCAGTTTTCTCAGTGGAAGGACAAATAATTCAATATTAATCTGGGAAATACAAAGGTACATTTTTGAATTCATTCCTTATTACTCAGAAGATGAATTGGAGGATAAATAATATTTCTCAAGCAGTTTCTCAGATTTCTTTCCAACCT
Source organism: Narcine bancroftii (assembly GCF_036971445.1). NCBI lineage: Eukaryota > Metazoa > Chordata > Chondrichthyes > Torpediniformes > Narcinidae > Narcine > Narcine bancroftii. The sequence goes on from NC_091478.1 coordinate 4,378,662, forward strand.
ACTAATTTTATATCAAAACAAAGCTGAATGGAACAAAACAATTTTACACTCCAGTTATTTTTTAATAAAGCAATCTTTCTCTCTTGCACCAATATTCCTTTACTTGTTAAAATATAGCTTGGATTGTTTCAAATCAGTCATAAAATTCCTGTTAATACTTTTTTTTGCAGTTCAGATTTTGGGTCTCTCAACAACATTCATCATCTGCCAAATTGCACCAATGAGCAATCGTGTGAGGTTTGCTGGATTGATGTTCTCAATTATTTTATTTCTTCTCGGCTGGAGAATGTGATAGGCTCACTTGATGCCTGCAAGGAATGAAAAATTCTGGGCACAAATAAGCTCTATTTCACTATGGTACAGGATATCGGACAGCCAGTCTATTCAGTTGTCACAATGTACTGAAAAGAAAATCATGTACATTGTAAGTTAATTGTATAATCTTGATCACGCAGATGGTGGGTGGATTCAGAAATGGGTCTGCAATGTTTCAAAGTGATCTCTGACCCACAGTCTTTGCGCAAGAGAATGACATTACAATAGGTTTGAATTTCCTTGCAAATCTGAAATATATTTTGAAATTTTTTTTCATAACTTTTGATACTATTGTCACATATTTGGTCCAACAAAGTTCCCCTTTGTCTTTCTGATCACCTAATTTTCTGAAAACAGCAGGAGACTACAGAACGGGCACAGGCAAGGATAGTAAACAAAATAAATGCCCGATCCAGTTTAAAGTGAATAGGATGAATTTTCAGTTCTGACATGCTACATGTACTCACCTCTCCATGCAGGGGAAAAGGAACAGAGCAGCAGGGAAGAGATAAAGAACAAAAGGTTCTTCTCCAGCCAACTCGCTCCAGACCTGCAGAGAATCAGTTGCTGGTGAAAGGAAACATTTCAGTCTGCTTGGCATTTGGGCAATGGAGGAAACCTGACTTCAACATCACCAATATATTTTCTAATCACTTTCACTTATGTAGACCTGAGGACAGCAGCGAATGAAAAATGATCATGTGTAGAACGATAACCGAAAACATCCCTAACAATTCCATTTCATGTCATTCACATTGCCTTCCAATGTCATGCAGTAGATCATTCACTCTGAGGGTGTCTATCCCAGGATAATTATACCACGAAACAGCTCACTCCTGTGAATTTGTCAGAACTACTTGTTGCCTTCTCAATTTGTCTGGCAATTGTGGAAGAGAGGCAAATCAAAAACAATGAGCGTAAAAATACAAAAATCTGCAGACGCCATGATTAATTAAATACACAATGCTAGTGTGGTGATGTTTCCTCCATTATTTATAGTTCTCATTGTCGGCTGTATATATGGAGCTGGCCCGCCCACAGATGACTCATACCCTATGACTCCTCCCCCGTGGTCCTGGGCCATAAAGGTTGAGCCACCTTTCCTTTGCTGTCATTCTTATCCTGGGATCCGGGCCAGCAAGGTTCTTCTGTGTATTAAAGCCTATCGTTTCCTCAGCTTGTCTCTGTGGTTACTGGTAGTGCCCTACAGCTGGAAAAATTCAGCAGGTCAAACAGCAGAGTTTATATAGCAACATAACCAACATGTTGGGCCTGAGCCCTTCATCAAGGTAAGAGAAAAATGTAGGCAGGCACCTGAATAAAATGCTGGTAGTGGTGGGGGGTGGTAGGGGCAGAGGGAGGAGCACAGTCCCACAGGCAAAATATAATAGGTGGATAAGAGAGGGAGGGCACAATAGCAAATACGGTAAGGTGGGATGGCTCTATGAATGGTGAGGGAATGGGGTGGAGAGCTGGAGGAAAGGAGATAGAGGGATGGGGAAGAGAAGAAGAATGGGGAGTGGTCTTGCAGAAACCAGAGAAGTCAACGTCAGACGAAATATTAAGTGTTGCTCCTCCAATTTAAAGATGGCCTTGATTTGGCTATGCATCAGGCCATGGACAGACAAGTCGGCACCGGGTGTAGAGTGCAGAATTGAAATGGTTGGCCACTGGGAGATCCCTGCCACTGATACAGACAGAGCGAAGGTGCTCAGAAAAGTGATCTCCCAGTCCGCATCCTGTCTCTCCGATATAGTGGAGGCCACAATGGAGGCATTAGGTGCAGCAGATGACACCTGGAGATTCACAAGTGAAGTGTTGCTTCACTTGCAAGGACCGTTTGTGGCCCTGAACTGTGGTGTGGCCGCATGTGCGGCATTTCCTGTGGGCACAGAGGAAGGTGTGAAGGGGGCGTTTAGTGGGAGGAGATGAGTGGATGAGGGAGTCATGGGGGGAGTGGTCCATATGGGAGACAGAGAGGGAAGGAGAAGGGAAAAAGTGCCTCGTGGTGGAATCATGATGTAGGTGAAAGAAATTGCGGAGGATATTGCAGAGGAGAACATAGAAGTAAGTGCAAGAGCAGCAGGTAAAGGAAGCACTGAAGTGGGTGTCAGAGGGAATGCAGAAAGGTAGCAGGCAGAGGGAGGTGGAGGTTAGGAGTGCAGAGGTGGGACGGGAGAATTAACACACATTTAAATGGTGAGCAAGGCTGGTGGTGAAGATAGGGATACAGATAACAGAGGTAAGGTGAAGGATCATTCAAGGTCTGCCCTCCTACTCCTGGATCTTACATCTGCAGAACTAGCAAAGGACATGTGAACCACCTGCTCGCGTCCTAACCACAGATGACTTACCTCCAAGAGATTGGACAAATGCAACTCAAATGTGAGGGTCACAATGGTATATTTTCATATATCCTTGTAGCATAATCTGTTTCACAACTCCCTTCAGATCCTCATTATCTTCCTGTCATCCACTTAAACTGGAAGACATTTATAGTGGCTATTGCCTCATTGGGATGTGGGGAAAAATAAAAATGTATAACCCTGGGGAAAACAATAGTCACAGAGAGAACATGCAAACTCCACTAAGAAAGCATCTAAAATCAGAATGAAACCTGGGCCACTGTAGCTGTGCAACATCAGTTCTAACTGCTGTGCCATTGTGCCTCCCATGGTCATTGCCCCTTGTGATAAAACCTTCAACCACGGATAGAACAACCACCTGCATGTGGAAGTTAGTCGGTAGAGAGAGCAGGGAATATATAGTGGAATAGGATATGCAAGGTCCTGGATTTGGCAATGACAGAAATTATGCTGAGAGAGCATATGGAATTGAAAGCTCTGCTCAAGTTGTTTCCACTTCTCACTTACTGTCGCTCTCCTTCACCATTGGTTGGGTGTCTAATATTCTAAAGACAGATTTTACCCAGTACAGATACATCTCTGTTTACCAGAGCTTGCAGAACCCAAAAGATTCTGACCAAAAGTATCTCTGCAGTCAAAGTAGAGAGCCAAGATAGCTCGCCCTGTCTTTGCAACTTACAGAACTGCTGGAAAGAGGAAGAATAATGACGTGTAATTTACTCAAGTGAACAGATAAATTGTTATAAAATGTTGGCTCATTAATTTTGTGTTGTCATTTGATATGTATGAATACTAATTGTTTCCACCAACTTCTTGTGCTGGAAAGGAACAATTTTAATTCTGAACATGGTAAACAAAAGTACTTGGCTCATGAGTTGCTCACACTTGGCCCTTGATAAGGGTGGTGTTGACGTTGGAGGAGGATTGGAGAAGATTCCATTGGAAAACAGGAGTCAAGGATAATTTTTGCATCTGGTAATAAGTGTCTGACCAATTAACTGCCATGAATGTGTGTGACCCTTGAATGTGGGAGGGCATTAATGAGGGATGAATCAGAGGAATTGCCTCAGGTGAAAGAGAACCTTGCTTTTACTGGAGGTGGCCAAGGCAGAGGTGAGATTGCCATGGAACAGTACGGTAGTTATGAAAATGATATAGTGCATGGGACTAGAAAGCTGGGAAGTTGGATAATAGCTTCTCAGGGGAGTAGTTGCCCAAGCAATGACACAGAAGGAAGTAATTAGAGAAGAGACTCCTCTTTGAATGTCAAAGCAGCTAAACCTCTGGACCATTGAGTTTGAGGTATCAACGACTATGTACAATGTGGATGAGGTGGAGAAAGGTTTGAAGGAAGATTGGAGAGCAACAAACATTTTATTCTTCTTTCCCAAGAATGAATACAGAGATTGAAATTAACCAATTCTCAGGGAGATGATTCATGAATGTTGCTTGGTGATAAATTTGGCATAGTATTTGGGCAAGGAATAAAAAGTGAGAATGTTACATGAGAGATAAGAAAGTTGGATCAATCCAAGCTGGGCAATGGAAGGAAATGTGGCTCAGAAATAAGGGACTATCATGGTGTGATTTGTTGATCAGAGCTTCCCTGTTTTGCATCAGTTTAGATGGGTGGGGTGGATGGATGAAATGTATCGATTGGGATGGAGACATCAGTGAAAGGGAAATGATCATCAACCCTCAGCAGGTTTCCTTCAGTGAGCCTTCTGATGCAAAGGCCAAGTTAACAAATGGAGGAACATTCAGGAGCAAGATGGAAAGAACATTATCAATAGTTGATTGTTGGAAAGGCACAGTCAGACTTGTGGTATGAGAATGGGGCAGGTTGGAGTGTTTCCTGCATTAGATCTCAAGATGTAGAAGCAGAATTAGGCCATTTAGCCCATCTAATCTGCTCTGCCATTCAAATCATGGCTGATGTATTTTAAGTCTGAACCCCATTTCCTGTCTTCTCTCTATAACCTTTGACACTGTTGTTAATCAATAACCTATCAAACTCTATTATCAATATATCCATTGATTTGGCATCCACATTCATGTGTGGCAACAAATTCCATAAGATTCACTACCATCTGATTGAAAACATGGTGAGTGGTAGCTCAAAAGTGGAGTAGTGATGAGAATGTTGGCCCATTGCCTTGCCTATAATGAGGCAATGCTGAGTTTCTCAGTTGGTTCTTGGGAGGTTAAGGTACAATGGGAATTATCTGAGATTAATTCAAGCCAGGGATGGGAGTTAGGGTAAAGATTTGGAAGAGCAGTGTACTTGGTCTACCAGGATTGTTGTCTGAAGAGGACTCGCAAAATTTGTTAAGGTCCCCTGCCACCCCCACACACAGCATCTTTCAGCTACTCCTGTCAGGAATGCAATACAGAGTAATGAGAGCTAGAGCCACCAGACTGTGAACCAGTTTCTTCCCATGAGCAGTGAGACTGCTAAACGACTCATACTGTTCAAAAAAATCCCTCCGGGGATCTACTAATAATTGGCAATATTTATTTATTTTTATGTATGTACTGCAGACAAATCACTTGTGAATATGTGAGCCATGTCTATGTATGTGTTTGCATGTTTTTACGCCAAGGAATGAAGAACGTCATTTTGTCCAGTTGTTTGATAATAAGATCGAAATTTAAGTTGAACTTGGGGTGGGGAGGGGGGGGGGGGAAAGAGAGGAAGACATGAAATTAATCATGACAGCAGCAGGAAAGAGATGAAGGACCCAGAAAGAACAATTAGGGGAATAAAAAGCAAAATAAGAATGATGAGTAGATTTTTTAAAAATGTAATATCAGATTACAAGATTAGAGGGAGAGTGAAAGGGTTGGGGATGGAGGGAGAAATCAAGAGGAAATGGGAAATTACCCTTGTAAATGGTGATGACCAGGTTTTTAAAATGCTAGATAATCAACTGCTGGCAACCTCAGTATGTAACCTGGGCCAGCCAGGCAGTGATTGTGAACTCTTCTCAAGAGAGCTAAATTTCCAACTAAATACATTAATCGCTTGGTCAGTTCAGGCCTTGGCACGCAGGGTTTTCAAGCTCAGTGAAACTTGCCAAGGAAATCACAGTAAGAGCACAAAGCAGTAGCTCATCAGCTGACAAGTTAATCTGGGGGAAAAAAAACCCTGCTGAGAAACACAAGAACTGCAAATACTGGAATCTTGAGCAAATAAAGAGAAGATGGAGGGACTCAAAAGGTCAGGCAGCATCCATGGGGAGAAATGGACAGTCAATGTTTTGGGTTAGCACTCAAGGAAGAAATGGGAGGGGGGTAAGGGCAGGGCCAAGAGGTAACAGGATACAAGACAAATGAAGGCAGGAGAAGTGGAATGACAGGTAAGGTATGTGACCACGAGCTGGAGGGAAAAGTTGAGAAAAAAGTGAGTATGTCAGCTCCAGTGGATTCATCTGTAACCACCAGCATCATGTTGGACACATTGAACTCCAGAAGACTCAGCTGTAACCACCAGCACCTAGCTGGACAGACTGAGTTCTAGGGCACACGGCTGTAACCACCAGCATCGTGTCAGACATACTGAGCTGCAGGGGACTCATCTGCAACCACCAGCACTGTGTCAGACACACAGAGCCCAAGGACATTCATCTACAATCACCAGCACCGCATCAGACACACTGAACTCCAGGGCACTCAGCTGTAACTGCTGGCAATATGTTCGACTGTGCAGCCCAATATCTTTCCTTAGTTTAATTTAATGTATTTACCATTTCTTTCATACCACAAAATTGTGAAAAAAATTCCCCAACAAAATGCAGGATTGATCAAAAAATTTATAGAATGGTTGAAAGCTTTGGAAATTTAAAAATAAACAACATGTAATGTCAATGTAATTGCGATGAAATACAACAGAAATTGGAGATTTCATTTGTTTTTTTTTCTGGAAACCTGATTACTTTTAATTGTCTATGTCATTTGATTTAATCGTGTTGACTGTACAACCTTGTGGGAAAAATCAATATAGCTGCTTGGTGGGCAAAATCAGATACAAATCATTCTAGCTGCAAGCAATGAGTTGGATGAATTGTAACTTCAAATTCAAACCACACAAAAGCCAAAAAACCCAAACATGAAAAGATAATTTTCTCTTTAAAAAGAGCTTATTTGCACTATCAAGGAATCCAATACTTCAGGTTCATATAAATCTGTGGAAATATCATTACTTTACTTGGCAAGATATTGAAGAGTTCATTTATTTTCACAAAATCAATTATTGTCCAGCATGGAAATCTGAGCAGTTGATCCCGAATTGAACTCTTGCATTAATTCAATTTTGTACCAACTTTATTCAAGTTATGGCCATCCAAGACTTTTTACTGTCAATTCAGTGGTCTGGTACTTTAGTTTGGAAACAAATTGTATGAACTTTCCCATATTTAAAGGCAAGAGTGAAAATAATGAGTTAAGATTGTCAAATTTGATGTTTCACTGCAGAGTATTAGAAAAATGCAGGTAGTTTACTCATAATATTCAAAAATTGTACATGGATTGGATAAATAACCTGAGAAAAAGATGGTAATTATAGACCAATTAATCTATCACTCAGTTCTGGGAAATTGCTAATGGAATAGGCTAATTTTAATCAGATCTCAGTTTCACTGGTTCTCAAAAGATACCTCCAAAATACTCGAATACGCTTAGTGAGTGGGTTCTTGCTTTGTGGAATTGGCCGTCAGGGTAGGTTTGTCTGCATGACAGCACCTTGAAACAACACAAAGGATGTGAAGTTGTTCATATGCTTGGGCGCAGATGAAAAAATTTATTAATGTTGACTATTTTTGTACACGATACCTTTTAACCATTGTTATCACCAGCTAAATGAGATCCCTTTAACAAAAGTTCATCTTTTATACATTCCCCATTCAAATTCTCTGCTGGCATGCTCTACAAAAATCTTTCATGATATATGAATCAATTATTGTGATTCCTTGATCGCTGTTACAGATGCCTGGCATTATTTATGCTCCACACGAGTGTAGTCACAGCCAATGCAACATTCTGCCTCAAAAAACAATAGCTCCTTTGTCTCTGTGTTTATCTATTAAGTGTATATTTGACAAACCCAATATACTGCAGGGATATTTGAACAGATACAAAACTGTCCATCCCAACATGAATAGCAGCTACTTTTAGGCAAGAGTGCCCACAATGTAGTTATATGGCTAAGCACTTAGTAACAAGTTCACATAACACACAATGACTTAAAAATCAAATCTTGATTTCCGCTACACTTGATGAACTTAAAGGAATGCATCAAAGGAAGTGTGTGGGTTTCAGAATGTTCCATCATGTCAGCACGTTACCTCAGATTTTACCTCAGGTTAACATTTTAAGTGTACAGTGCAGCCAAATGGAAAGGATGGAGCAAATCTGACTGCACATCTTAGCATCTTAGCTTCCAAAGGTGAAAATGTTACTAAGTCTGGCAAAGAGGTGGGGGGGGGGGGGGGGAGGTGGGAGGGAGAAAGGGAAGATGCTGCATGAGGGAATCAAATTTCATTTTAAGGACCCCTTCATCTTCAAATATTAAAACAATGACCTCACCTTGAATTCATAAATTTCCGCACAAACAGGTGGAGTTGATACCTTTTCCACTAATGGTCTGAATAACCTAACCAATCCTCTCATTAAAGACCTAACGTCACAACCTATACAGGGTAATCTCTCTCCCAGGCTTCTGTAAAGTCAATTAGGGCACATCTTCTTGAACATAGAATAGTGGTTCTCAACCTTTTTCTTTCCACTCACATACCACTTTAAGTATTCCCTATGCCATAGGGGATTGCTTTAGGTGATATGTGGGTGAAAAGAAAAGTTTGAAAACAACTCTTTTAATCGTACCTAACCGACTTGTTATGTGCACGGTTTCAGAACTCCAAAGGAAATGGGCCAATGGCAATTTTTCTCAAGCAAAATATTTCAGTCACAATTGGGTCTAGAGCAGTGATTCTCAACCTTCCCTTCCCACTCACATCCCACCTCAAGCAATCCCTAACTAATCACAGAGCACCGATGGCGTCGGGAATATTTAAAATGATATGTGAGTGCAAACAAAAACGTTAAGAACCAGACATAGAACATTCCAGCACAGTACAGCTCTTTCAGCCCATGATGTTGTGCTGACCTATATAAAGAAACCTGCTCCACAACAATCTAATCCTTCCCAACCTTACACCCATAACCCTTCATTTTGCTCACATCCATGTGTCTTTTACAATTCCTGCTTGTACAAATGAACCTTCTCTGCAAAGATCATTAGAACAAAACAGAAATATTGAGAAAATAACTAAGGGCATATTTTGATGAATAAATCACATTTTTGATCAATCTATACAGCTTTGCATTAAATTTTAATGTTTAACTTTCTAACACATGGCATGCTCTTAAAGCTACAGAAATATGACAAGAGATGCAGCCACATAATATCCAGGTAGAAATGTGCCTCATATTGCTCAATTTTGCATACCATTATGAGCTCCCGTTTCATTTAGTGTATCACTTTCAGGGCTAGTACCAGCTGCAACCATTCATAGCTGCGGAGAGACTGAATGGCAATATCCAGTACAGATTCTCCCCAAAGTTGATATGCCAGAGAAAGAGAAAGAACATTTGTTGCTTTATCCATGGACACAGGTGGCGTGAGAGCCATGTGAGTGGGATACTGGAGGAAACAGCATTCATTATTGACCACAAGCCATCTCATGGAACATTGAGGTGGAGTAACTCTGTGTGAAATGGATAATTCGGCTAATTCTCCACGATGGGGAATTTATTGAATGACACTGTGACCAAAGGAAAGGTCACTTTGATTGACCTGTACCTGGGTTATGGAAGCTTCATGGAAGTCACTCGTTTCATTTCCCCTACGCAAGGAAAAGGAGAGTTGTGGCAACCGTTCGCCTGGAAGGATATTTCTCAGCAAGAAACTGGACAAGGATTCGTGAGTTTTCAGCGGTCTGGTCACTCATTCTCTCCCATCTCCTTCGTGATTACTTCTGGGCATCAGTTTAAGAGTCTGCGTTTTGACACAGGATTTCTAAGACTAAACTTTGGAATGAGTTTCCAGAATTCACACACACACACACGTATATTAGCATATCGTTGGGTTTGATTTAATGAATATGCTATATTATTAGTAGTTATTAATAAATAAGTTGTTTTAAAATAAAACAATAACACTGTCTTGGTGAAATTCTACAGCTGCTGGTTTGCGACATAACAATAGACATTTGTATTTCATTTTCATTCTTCTGTAAATTCACATTTACATAATATTAATTTGGAAAATAGATCCACCCTTTACTGTTTGATCCTTACAACAATGATGTATCCAGGTCATTTTTTTCTCTGCAGCATCACAGGCCATTGCTCAGAAACAGCTCAAAATTCTATCCATGTCTGGCTATTCTGAAGGCAAGTTATTTAAATGATCAGTTTTCACAACTGTTCAGCATCTACTTAAAAATAATCAAATCCAATTTATGACAAACAACAAGTCATCTTAGATGTGAAAGAAATTAGATTTTAAACCAATGTGACATTGTTGTGCATAATGTAAACACCAATAAAAATACTTTAAAAAGAAAAGACATTGTAAATGACCACTGAATTTTTATGAGCATATTTCAATGAAAATGCATTTTTGTTCAGGTGTTTATATACAGTGTATTGAATTCATCTTTCAACATGCTCAAGCAAAAACATATGAGATAGATTAGTACCGAGTGAAAAGCTTCCTGGGTCACACTCCAGACACCATAGTTTGGCATTTATGTAGGACAAGAATGTAAATGGGTGCTTTCCTGCTGCAACAGGTGGAATCAACAGGAACTATTAATTTTATGCCAAAACTGAATGGATATTTCTGGGGATCTGTGTACAGCTCCTTGGTCAACCTGCATTTTTTATGCAGGCTAATGTTACTTTCTCTAGCTTGTGGAGAATTGGGAAATGCAAGTCAATCAAATCACTGAACTATGCACCACAGCACCTCTTCCATTCTGGCTGGCTTTCAGGGGACAAGGACTATCCTCACCCTCCCTCCTTTGGTTCGTTCCTATGTAGCAATCTGCAAATACAACCAGTAGGGAGTGCCACTGGGGTCTTCAGGTGCATGGACTGATTGGGGGCACTCTGGAATATTCTCTGTGTAGGGCCTTGTAATTCAAAGTGGGCTGCTGTTACTGCCAGCATCTTCCTCTCATGAGAGGTCAGCCCTAATTTGAAAAGAAGGTACACAAGCAGACATAACACACATATGGACAAAGAATACATATGCAGGTCAAGTATTTGTATATACAAATAAATACATAAACTCTTATTCTTAAAATTTATTTTTAAATTTAGCATACATACAGCACAGGCCATTTCAGCCCATGAGTCCGTGCCACCCAATTTACACCCCATTAATCTACACCCCCAGTACATTTTGAACGGTGGGAGGAAACCGGAGCCCCCGGGGAAAACCCACGCAGACACGGGGAGAACGTACAAACTCCTTACAGACAACGTGGAATTCGAACCCCAGTCCTGATTTCTGGTGCTGTAAAGGCATTACGTCAACCATGAAACAATATTTATTCGTTTATTTGTATGTATGAATATTTGTCCTGCATATATATTGTTTGACTTGTGTGACAGTGCGTTTTGCAGAGAGGACCTGAGAATGCTGATTCGTCATGTTGTGCTAGTACAAATGAGAATATATGGGTGGCATGGTTGATGTAGCGGTTGGTGCCACACCTTTACAGTGCCAGTGATGGGGACTGGACTGTAAGGAGTTTGTATATTCTCCCTGTGTCTGTGTGGGTTTTCCCCAGAGGCTCTGGTTACCCCCCCCCCCGCCCCCCCATCATTCAAAACGTTCTAGGGGTGTAGATTAATTGGGTGTAAATTGGGCGACACGGACTTGTGGGTCGAAATGGCCTGTTACTGTGCTGTATGTCTAAATTTTAAAAAATTAAAACTTGACTTGAAGGTTGAAGGGGAACGAATAGGTGGAGGAGGAATGTGGCATCAGAATGTATCGAAGAACATGTTCTTTGAATGCATAGCCTGAGAGCATTTATTAACCTTGTTGGGTGTTACTATCTTTGTTTATCGAAGGTAAGAACTACATTGAGATTCCATTGTGCAAGGATATTGGAGTAATATCCCCATTATGAGACAAGAATTGTCCAGGCACGTGCTTTCTACAGCTAACAGGGCATTATCTTCAATCTTGGCGATGTGTTTCTCCACAAAAATGGCTCACAGCTGTGATGCTGAATAATTTCTCACAGCAACAAAGAGAAGAGAGTGAAGTTCAGCACCGAGCTGCACAAGCACAGATCTCAACAACAAGAAAAATGAAACCAAAACATTCAACAGCATAAAAGCTGCTCACAACATTAAACAAAATGCATTAAGAAGACGTAAAAGGCTTGATTAAGGGCTGCTTACAGCAGGAGGAATTTTTAACTGCTTCTTCAAGGACATCAGACTCACCCAATACTCTTGACAGTGTATCTATCTCCTTTTGTTAACTTGCAGTCCATCATTTACTCCCAGTGATTGGTATTGCCTTTCTTGGTTTTACAGGGGCACGAAAGTTGTCCGACAATCTACTCTTCTGGCAAAACTATGACGAGTTCTGACAAATTGAGCCACTTGTTTCATCAAACTAGTCGAATCAAATTTTCTCCCCTATTCTCTCAATTTCCCTCATCTCTCTAATTCCCTTCCTCCAACTCCCCAGCCACTTCCATTCCCTTTCTTATCAGATAGCATCTTTCTCAGACCTCTGTCCCCTCCACTATCACCTCCCTTCTCTTTATTTGAATTTAGACATTGATGCGCGATTAATTACACAAAGACTGAAGTTGCTGAGATTGAAGGCTTTTATTTGCAAAAGATGGACAGCGTCCCTGTGTTGGTCGCTCACACTGACCCGGACTTGAACTGGGGGCAGGCTTCTGGCATGACCGCCTTTATGGGGAAGAAAGGGGAGGAGTCACAAACTTGCCAATGAGATCAGGTACAACCAGGAAAGGTGATGTAATTTACATATGGCATGTAAATATATACAATCGTGGTTTTACCACAGACATACAGCACAGTAACAGGCCCGTCTGGCCCACAAGCCCACGTTGCCCAAATATACCCAATTAATGTACAACCCCTGTAAGTTTTTGAAGGTTGGGAGGAAACCAGAGCACCCAGAGGAAAATCATACAGACACGGGAAGATCATACAAACTCCTTACAGACATTGTCAGATTCGAACCCACGTCACTGGTACTGTTACAGCATTGCACTAACCCCTGTGCTAACTGTGCTGTCTTTTCTTCCCCCTCCCATCTCTATCCACCAATCCCTTGCTAGCCTGTGCTCCACTCCTCGTTCCCTAAATCTCAACCCACCCCCACCTTCTCATCTGTGTATGATTTTCAGCACCTTCTCCACCTGTACGTTGATGACCTACCAGCCACTGCTTCACAAATACTTGTCAAGATCAGTGTCTACACTTTGCTATCTTGGCTCATAAGCACTCCAGTATGGAACTTACATATGTTGTGGACCACTGGAGAACTGGTGAAAAATACATCCAATACTGAGACCATCTCATACTGCCATATAGGACTGAAACAGGCTCCTGGGTCCATTGTCTCCATGCTGACCATCAAGCACTTATTTATAGCAATCTCCATTCATTTTTCTACACTTTTCCCATCATTCTCACCACATTCCATTCCACCCCTCCTCCCTACATTCTACCATGTCATTGGCGGGCGGCGGGGGGCAATTAACAATGTCTAATTAATGTAATCTATCAACATGCACTTCTTTAGGGAGAAATTGCAACACCTGAATATGCACCCAGACAGTTACAGGGAGAACGTGCAAAGTCCACACAGGAACTGCACACACACACACACACACACACACGCACACACACACACACACACACACACACACACACACCATGAAGTCAGGACTTACACCAATCAAGGATCAATAGATATGTCTGTGAGAGACCGAGGGAAAGGGTGGGGAGGGATTGAAGGATAGAGACAGAAGAGACTACGGGAAGCCGAGGAACTTGCCGCCTTTATCTTTAAAGCCCCTGTTTCCTAGTGGGCCTTGGCATAATGAAAGGTCCGTATGCATGGAGCATTCATGGAGGGGTTTCTTCGCTGCATGGAAATCTGCGAGGGGCAGGCCCGCCATCGCTTGACGTGTCACTCAGGACGTCACCGCTGGAGGATAGGCATCACTTTGCTCTCGCTACTGGGTAGGTAATGTGAAAAGGTGCACAGAAGTGGTTTTCCTTGGTCTAGTGTGAACAGCCCTACCAATATTCCAAAACTGTTTGTTCACTCACCAAATTAGCAGTTTGCCAATGTGAAAGGGCCAGTTACTCTCCATGCTGTACCTCTATGTCACCTCGTGTCTTAATTGGTTTCTAATTGGGAAGTGCTAGTGCTAATTGTCAATACATTATCACCTTAAATGGTCCACTAGTTAAAGAAGCAGGATAGATTGTACTCCATCAGTCTGTAAGATCCTGGCTGATTGCAGAGTAGAAATGAACAGCAACAATTAGTTCTCTCTGTGTCAAGAAGACATTTAAAAAAAAATCTTTGAATGATACACAGAGGAAATGAAAATCTTTACAGAGAGAACCAGTAATCAGGTTGGAAATCATGACCAACCTAGGGCTGGAAGCTTTCCTTAATACAACATCTAATTATATTATTTTCTATCATTAGTTAACCATCATGAGAATTCATACATCTAAAAACATTCAATATTTGAACTTCCTAGACAAAGATTTGATTGAAGAATAACATACACTGGACAACAAAAATTGGCTTCCAGAACATTTTTAGGTGTATTTTATGTATTTTGAGCTGTTCATCACAGAAATCACCTTAAAATCTTCCTATCATGTATCGATTGTTAGATATAACCCACTTTTGTGATTTTGCCATATTTTAAGTCTACTAGTATATTGTCCACAATGCAAGCTCTTTTGGTCAGGCCAATCATACCTGGGTGTGCCCTCAGTGCAGGTGCTATGCAAATGTTGTCTTAGGCCTGGGCATGTAAAATGGATGCAGAGAGGCTATAAAAGCAGCTCACTGAGACAGATGCTGTGCATTACCTTGATATAGATTGAATGCATGTTGATGCACATGTTCTTCAGAGAATATCATTGTGAATGTTCTTAACAATAGCAACTTATTGTCTTTAAGAAGATTCAATACTGTAGCAATGTCTCATCAATGCCGTAACAGCTGTGATATTCTGTTATATTTGTAGCGAGTGAACACTTAAGACTCAATGACACAGCATATCTGTCTTAATAAGAAAGTCTATGAGCTCTACTTCGGTTGTAAAATTGACCAAGACAAACCCTGGGATCCTAATATTTGTTGTGGAACATGTGCAGTCAATCTGAGAGCATGGTTCAGCATCATTATGACATTAAACATGATAACTTCAATTAAAGTTAATTTAATATTTATCCAACTTCCTACATGATACCACAAATCTGAAATTATTTTTGTGTTCAGCTTGAAGTTGTCTAATTTTATCCCCACTTTTTTTCAGGAAGTAAACATTTTGAAAAATTTGTTATCCGGCGATACCAGCTCATAACAATAAAGACCAGCTTCGGATCCAGTATCTCATTCTGTGTTGGAAGCCTCAAGAGTGAGATGACATTTGTTTTATTGAGATTTCAGATGATCAAAACAGAACAATTTGCTGGTTAAATAGTGGTGATATAGTTGAAGAGATTTACTACTCAAATCTACAAATACAATACGTATTTCTCAGGTTTTACTACATGGCCTGTAAAATTCATGGTGTCAGGAATAAAGTGAAGCACCATCGATAAATCGGGTTTGGGTCTGTCTGCTCCTCCAACTCGAATGGTTGGGGAGCAGAGATTCCAATGCATGGACAAAGTTGCTGATCTGGTCCTATTAAGATGAGATGACCTGTGAACGATCCCACCACCTCCAACAAGGCTAGTTTTCAGAGCAGGGCAATGAAGAAGACATTTTGGGATATATTTGATTTAAAAATGAAGCATTTCCTGTTAAGTGACCTTATCAATTCTTGGTAAATATAATTAACTGTAAAACATACAGCATTATGGTTGAACAGATATTGCATCTTCATATTTAAACCATTGCCTGACATTCTTGAAACCTTAATTACTTATGTGACCAGTTTAGTCAAATAAGTTACTGCAAATCCAGAGACTGGATCTAGTGTATGTATCAAGATTTCTTACCCCTCTCTCTAGAAGCATATCCCGGAAATGATTAATACGTTCTTCCAAGGGGACAACAGTTCTGTGTGCAGTATTTCCCAGGGTTTTTCTTTCCATTTCTTCTGTTGCAGGATTTGCAATTTCTGACTGTTCAGTTCTTTAAAGAAACAATTTTCAGAAAGTTGATTAAAGTATATATATGGCTATATATTGTTTTGCTTTTAGAAACAGCATCTAATTGAAATGTTGCTGTTTTAGTTTCTGTCAGATGTACTTATTTCACATGCTTCACAGTTAAAATATTGGGTGATCCCAACTTGCTAAAGGATCCAGTAATGTAAAATAAACGGAACTCAACTAATGGCATAACAAAAGTATGATCGAATTTTGCCACAAGTACTCTTTTCCACTGTGGAATAAACTTCTGAATTAATTTAAAAAAAAGACACAATCCTTAATAACAACAAAAGCTCTCACTTTCCATTTTGATTGTACTGGGATTATCCACAATAGCCCTGGAACTAAAATCTAAATTCTGCAAGAACACCAGAAGGAATATATCAATGAAAATGCTGACAACTGAATCAAAGAAATGTAGCCCTCTAAGCCTTCTTAATAGCATTGAAAAATCTTATTTGCCATTCAAAAGTTACCTCATTGTTTATTGGTTTATTTACCTTTTGGCATGAGTCTGCGTGACCATGGATATGTGACCGTGGATTTGTCAACCATTCAACTACAGAAGTTCAGAAATAAATAACTGTATTCCAGGTACAAATCATAACACCTGAAAGAATATTCCCAACAGCTAACCATGGATTTTTTGGAGATTTTGAATAAGGTGCTTCATAAAAGACTTATCTGTAAAATAAGGATGCCTGGGGTTTGAGGTAATGGATAGAGGACTGGTCAACCAATAGAAGAGAGAGATTTTGAATAAATGGATGTTTCTCTGGTTGGTAATCAGTGGAAAGCGGACTGCTGCAGGGGTCACTGCGAGGACCCCACTGTTCATTATATGTATTAATGATTTGTAAGAGGGTCCCAGTGCAACTTTGCTCATGGCACAATATTGATTGGAAAAGCAAATTGTGCAGGGGATGCACACTGCCTGCAGAGAGATATCAAGAAGTTAAATGAATGGGCAAGGGTGTTACAGATGGAGTGCAATGTTGATAAATGCGAGGTCATCCTCTGTGGAAGAAAATTTAGTTGAGCGGATTATTTAAATAGAGAAAGATTGTAGCTTTCTGTTAAGCAGACGGATTTGTGCATAAATCACAAAATATTGGTTTGCAGCTGCAACAGGTAATCAAGGAGGCCCTCATTGCTTGAGGGATTGAATTTAACAGCAGCAAGATTCTGCTGCAACTGTACAGGATCATGGTGAGACTGCACGTGAAGTACTGCATATGGTTTTGTTCACCTTACTTGAGAAACAATATAGTGGCTTTGGAGGTGACACATGAAATGTTCACCAGGTTGATTCTGGAGATGAGGATCTATACTTGCTCGAGTAAAGAAGAATGAGAGAGGATCTTATAGAAACATAAAGTTATGAAAGGGAGAGAAAAGAGAGAGGGAGAAAAGTTTTTTCAATGGTAGGTGGGATTAGAACTTTCAGACATAGCCTCAAGGTTCGGGGAGCAGATTTAGGATGGAGATGAGGAGGAACTACTTATACCAGAGAGTAGTGAACCTGTGGAATTCTCTATCCAAGGAAATAGTAGAAACTGCTTCATTAAATATATTTAAGACACAATTAGATTTTTTTTTTGTGTATATACGCCGAACCTCTTTAATCTGGTAACATTGGGACCTGGCCATTGCCAAACTACAGAAAATACCAGAAAACAGAAATTGATTCCGAAGGGAACCCCCTATGTAAACAAATCAAAGGTAGAACAAAGCTTAAAACAGGAAATAATACTGTGGGGCGGCACAGTTAGTGTAGTGGTTAGCGCAACACTTTTACAGCACCAGTGATTGGGACATTAGTATAAACTCCTTACAGACAGTGCGAGACTCAATCTTTACAGCGCCAGTGATCAGGACTGCGGTTCATGTCCCATGCTGTCTGTAAGGAGTCTGTACTAACGGCAGGAGATTCCAAACGTGCTGGACCACAGGAGTTGCTGGAGCACAGAACACCGGATAATAGAGATTCAACCTGTAGGATGAATTAAAAGTTACGGGGAAAGGGCAGGTCGGCAGAGCTGTCCAAGGCCAGAACAGCCATTATCTTATTTAAATGGAAGAGCAATCTCCACAGCTGCGATGACCTACTCCTGCTCCTATTTCTTTGTTCTTGGTAGCCCTTGGCAGTTACAGGATAGAATGAAAGCTCTTTCATCTGTTTGACACATAATTATTCATTCCTGGTGCTGCAATTGTCTTTCAGCGCCCACTTAATCAGTCAGTGCAACATTCAACTGGTTTGCAAGTGAGAGAAATAATCAATCTATGTTTCCCATTTTCAATTATCCAAACCTTTAAACTTAAAATGTAATAATTTGAGCAGACTCTTTTAAGGATGAACATGAAATGTTGTAACTAACCTTCACTAAAAAAAATCCCAAATTTTCCATAATTTGATGGAATGTAACAATGCCCTGAAAACTTCAGTTAATTCAACAGTGAGATGGGAATGCTCTTGATTAACACATGTTGTATTTGCGATAACTTTGATGAAAGAAATTAATATTTATTACTAAATATATTTACAGTTCTCTGACATTCTCAATCCTTGAGTTTAAATTTAGAAAATTTGTATGTTTGATAATTAACTGTTCCATTCTAATGTTATGTATAAGATGTAAATAACCGTTGGACTCGGTGGGAATCTATGTCAGTGAATGCTCGGTACTATTAACTCACAGCTTTGGTTAGGGACCATGTTCTGATATCTACGACGTGTCACACTTCATGGCACAAAAGCAATGATTAACTAATTCATAATCATATTTTCCAACTTGGAAAAAGCTTACAGTAAACAATTAGATATAAATATCAAAATATATTTATTAATTTATGCCAGTTTAAAGTTTGGGTTGATTTTTCAATGATTGGCTTTCATCGTATTCACATCATTCACACCACAACATTCAAACAAATTTTGCCTTGATTGGTTTGGATGGAAACATAATTGCAGAAAAAATGTTGATAAGCTTACAGGAAATGGTTATTTTGGAGTTAAAATTGACAATTTACCTTTTGATCCTGAAATCTTATTTTTTTAAATCCATAATTTTAATAAATGTTTTAATATTGGCATATTATATTCCCTCAACAAATTTACATTCCATTGAAATATAAATTGAAACACCTCAACTTCAGAAAAACAGGCCATCTCAACTTTAGCCCAACTCGGAGGTTGGTCCAAATCCATCAATCTACTAATAAATTTCAACTGGGCTGCTTCATAATAATTTTGAAAATGAGGTAATTGAAGCCCACCTAATACATACTTCCAAGTACGTTTATTTAATGCTACCCGTGGTAGCATGATTACCTTTCCATAAAAATTCTCTTGTAACTTTATTTAAATCCTGAAAGAAACTCTTTGAAAGAGAACACGGTATTGATTGAAATAAATATTGAATACGAGGAAAAATATTCATCTTAATACAATTAACTCGACCAATTAAAATTAATGGAAGATCTTTCCACTTAATTAGATCTGCTTTAATCTATTTTAATAATGGAACATAATTTAACTTATATAAAGATTGATACTCAGTAATTACAATTATTCCTAAATATTTAATTTCATCAGACCATTTCAATTTTATAATATATTTATACTCTGAATAATCTCCTTCACCAACTGGTAAAATTTCACTCTTATTCCAGTTAACTATATCCAGATAATGTTCCATATTGTTATAAAGATTCCCCTAAATGTGGCAATGATTGTTCTGGGTTTGTTAAATATATCAAAACATCATCTGCAAACAAATTAATCTTATACTCTTCATCTATAATTCTCATCCCTCTTATCTGTTCATTCTGCCTTATTGTTTGAGCTAACGGTTCAATAGCCAATGCAAACAGGGCTGGTGACAATCAACAGCCTTGTCGAGTTGAACGTGTCAATTTAAATGATGATGAAACTTAACCATTTGTCACCACCCCAGCAGTCGGGTTCATATATAAAGCCTTAACCCGACCAATAAAAAAGGGCCAAATTTAAACTTCTCCAGTACTTTAAATAAAATATCCAATTCGACCCTATCAAAGACTTTTTCTGCATCAAGGGCTGCTGTCAATATGTATTGACCAAACTAATCAATCAAAGAATATTATCTGAAGCATTTCTATTTTTAATAAAACCTGTTTGATCAACATGTATCAATTTAGGTAAATTCTTAGCAAGTTGATTTGCTAACATTTTTGCTATTATTTTATAATCAACATTCAATAAAGTAATAGGTCTATACGAAGACATTTTCAACGGGTCTCTATCTTTTTTTGGGATTACAGTAATTAAAGCACTAGAGCAAGATTCTGGTAACTCGTGCTGCTCAGTCACTTGTTGTAATACCTCCCCAAACGCCGAAGATAAATCTTCATAAAAAGTTTTATAAAATTCCACTGAAAACCCATTGTCACCTGATGACTTCCCATTGGCATTTCCAACATAGCCGCCTTAATCTCTAATTCTGTAAATGGAGCTTCCAAATCCATAACATCCTCCTCTTCTAATGCTGGTAACGTTAACTTAGATAAATAAGAATCAATAGAACCATTATCTTGTTTCCCCTCAGAAGTATATAATTTTTAATAAAATGAATAGAACTGGTCATTAATTTCCTGAGGTTTATGGGTAACTGTTGAATTCTTTTTTACAGCATTAATAATCTGTGAAACCTGTTCTTTCTTTAACTGCCACGCAAGTACTTTATGTGCCCTCTCACCCAACTCATAATAACGCTGCTTAGATTGATTAATTAAACATACAAATTGATAAGTCTGCAACGTATTATAATGCAATTTCAATTTAGTTGAAGCCAATTTTTTAAATCTTCTGTCACTTCCTTCTGAAATTCCTTCTCCAATTCATCAATTTGCTTTTCTAATTCAAAGCTTTCAACCATATACTGTTTCTTAACTTTAGTGGTATAGCTAATAATCTGTCCTCTTAAATAAGCTTTTAATGCATCCCATAACACAAAATGATTTTTTACTGAATTAGCATTTTCAGCCAAGAAAAATTTAATCTGTTCTTTAACAAAAATAACAAACTCTGGTTTTTTCAACAACATTGTGTTAAATCTTCATCTATAAGATGAATGTACCACTTCTGAACTTACATAATTACTTATATAATAATCAGCTTATTTCTTTTTCAATGTTTAATAGTCATTTAAAGAGTTGGGATTTTAAGGGTATAAAAACATTACAAGATTGTTTTGTAGAAGGTCAGTTTCTTTCTTTAAATCAATTGAAAGAGCATTTTGATATTGCTGAAAATTCTTTGTTTATTATCAACCGATCTTTGGTGAAAAATATGTTTGGTAGAGAGATGATTTTACCTTTATTGACAGAATTTGAGTCTTCGATTTCTTCTCTACCAAAAAGAGGTTATATTTCTGTTATGTATCAAGTATTACAAGACAATGTGGATAAGTCGGAATGGGAGAAATCTAATCTTCAATGGGAAAATGATTTAGCTTTTGTTTTTCCTGAAGATTACTGGGCAGATATGTGTCATGAGAGTGTTACTAAATTGATGAATGTGCGGTATGGAATGGTTAATTATAATTTTTTACATTAATTGTATTTAACACCAGAGAAATTGAAAAAATATGGTTTTAATAATTCGGATTCTTGTGGTTTATGTACTGGAACTTTTTTACATTCTGTTTGGTCTTGTGTTCATGTACAACCATTTTGGGGTGAAATTAAGTTAATTTTGGAAAAATTATATAATGATCCCTTTAAGGGAATTAGGGTTGGATAAATTTCAAATTGCATTTATATATTTAGCATTGTCTGTGCTCGAAAATGTGTAGCAAGTACATGAAAAGATAATATAGTGATTAATATAATGCGATGGCAGAATGAGTTGAAAGCTTGTATTGTTATGGAAAAAAATTACATATAATTTACATGACAATTATTCTTTTTTTGTTAATAAGTGGTTACCATATTTGGAATATACGCATTTAGATATATTTTGATTTATTATATACTTTTAGTTTCTGTTTATATATTTTTAGCTCTCCTTAAGAGAGTTGGCTGATGGGGTGGAAGGGGGGTGGGGACTTAATTTTTTTTGTCTTGATTTTTTATTTTATTTTTTTAATATATATACTCATAAAATTTTCTTTATAGAATGTACTTTGTATTACCATTAATGATTCTTCAAATAAATAAAGTTTAATAAAAAGGAAATGGTAATTTTATATGCTTGTAATGTTCAATGCATTTTATAACTTTTAAGGCTGATACCGATTTTTAATTGAACCTTACACCTTCTATTGTATAGTCCTGACATCAACAGAAAATAAATCAATACATTCACCTTAGCTTTGAGAGGGGTAATTAAATAAAACACAAGTCCAATTAGAACAGAACTAAAAGAAAACTCACTAGGTTTAATTTTATTTTTCTCATCTGAGGAAAGAAGATCAATTTTTATTCCATGAACTGTATTCTGTTTTCTTGTCTCACAGTAGCCCATTGAAATTCTCAAAGTTTAAGGATTATTATATATGTAAACATTACCAAATTCATAATTATTAAATGTTAATGCCCCTGAGATAAACATTTTTAGTTTGAATGACATTTTAATAAAGTCAAATTAAAATTTAACTAAGTTTAAAAAGTTTTCAGAATATAGTTAAGTTTTGCAACATTATATCTCACATTTCATAATCAATGGATGTGCAAAGGAAATATTGATCAAAGTCAATAAAATCTTTCTTACTTGTTTCTCTTTGTTTTCATAAGGTGTTCTTCACTTGCTTCTTCTTGATTAGAAGTTTCATCTTTTGCTAATAAAGTAAGACAATTTGAATTACATACACTTAACGATGACAAAGTTTATTTTTGGATGAAAAATTTCATAATCAATGCTTCTTTGTGGATTTGATTCATTTTTGGCCAAGGATTCACAGTCAAAGGGGGTGCCTGTGCCAACGACTGACCAACAGAAGACTTTATCTTTTACCTCTCTACTTCCCTAGTGAGAACTTTAATGAAAGAAACTGGCTTAATCCCCCATGATGTTGAGGCATCCTGTTGTGCGAAAGGAGGAGTCATAGAATCATAAAGTGATACAGCATGGAGACAGTCCCTTTAGTCTATCGCATCCATACTGACCAAGAAGCTTTCTGGCCATAAATGTCCTCCTTCTCCTACCCCACCAATTTTGCTAAAAAATACTGTCAAAATTAAGATAAGTGGATTGGATGGTAAAGAAGGAATATTTCATGATTTCCTTCATTAGGCTCAGCCTTGAGTATAAAAATGCAAGTTGCAGCCATGATAAAACTTTGGATAAGCCACATTTCTGCACACTGACCAATAGGATGTGAAGCCTTTGGAGATGGTGCAGGAGAGGTTCACAAAGATGTAGCTTGGACTGCAGTCTATTAGCTAAGTATATGGAGAGGTTGGACCAACTTGGATGGTTTTCGCTGGAGCATTGGAGCCAGAGGTATGTAAAATTACAAGACATAGATCTTCAGAGTAATTTTTCTATGGTGAAAATGTCAAATACAGGTCTAGGTTAAAGCAGAAAGTCTAAAGGGGATCTGCGAGGCAAGTTTTTTTTACAAGAAAAGTGATTGTTGCCAGGAGCATTGTGCCAGGGAAGGTGGTAGAATTAGAATCAATAACACTGTTTAAGAGATATTTAGATGGATATATGAACAGGCAGTGAATAGAGGGATATAAACCACGTGCAGGCAGATGGGCATAGTCAAAAGGCCTGTTCCTGTACTGTGTTAAAATTTTATGTTCCATGTTCATTCTCCTTGGTTTAGCTAGCTGTCAAAGCAATCAACAACACTAAATATTTCTGTCATTTAAAAGCATTTATTGACAAAATCTGTTAAACCTTAATGTAATAACTAAAAATGTAAGCAATTATTTATAACATCAAGAGCCATCAGTTCAAATCATTTAGCAGAAAACATAAAATACAAACATTTACCATGGTCCCCACCAGTAATTCTTCCTCACCAACTCTCTCTCTGCTTAATTTAACTAATAGAGGTCATTCAGGTGAAGTCTGCAGCTTCTCACCAACAAAGTCTCCGGCCATTTTCTACAAGCTCAAAATTGCATAATAGGAATTTGGTTGATGAGAAATGTTGGCAGTTACATACATGCCACTATTTCCCCTCAGATTCTGAGCATCCTTGGTGACTTTACAGAGCAAGTCTAGGAGATATTTTAAAGCAGAATTTTAAAAACCAAAATATTGAACAGCACTAATTGAGCTTAGTCCAGCTTGGCTCCTTGTTAACCACCATCCACACATGCATTTATTTTTCCCCATGGAAGCAATCAAGCTGGAAATCTGTTTACCACTGTGGTCCCATGATGAAGTGGGTCTGCTTCATCTGGCTCTCCATCCCATAGGATGGTGATGGCTCCTTTCAGTCAGTTTGTGGGGTTTGATATGAGGTTAGCCCACTTCTCAGAAAGGAACAGTTTTGCACAGGTCCAGACCCGCCCTCTCGACATCCCCTCCAGGGTCCAGCAGCATGGTGAGGTTCTGTTGCAGTGAATGACCAGACCAAGGTACAATGCAAGGGATGCCCTTCCATGCTTCATAGCACGTGTTTTCTAAATGGCTGTTGACCCTGCGAGAGGGTTCACCCGCCCTTTTACACTCTTATTTTTCACCCTGCAGGATGTCTGGCCACCCTCCACACCAGGCAAGCCTGGTAGGGGAGCCGGTTTAGTCGTCGACCACCCGACCATGTGACAGGCAGTACTGGGTTAAACAGTCTCAGTAGCACTCAGACGAGTAGCCTGACCTGTGGGTCTGCAGAGGACCACTGGCCTTGCCTCTCAACAATCACGGTTCACTAAAACGTCAAATACTTTTCAAAAATTTGAAGTGTCACTGAAAAAGATTCTATACATGAAGTGTATAAAATATAAACTGACCTTTTTAATTTAGGTTGGCAATCTTTTCAAATAATAGAATTGAGCTGCATATTATTTGACTGCTCAGCTCTCTAATTATGCTGCAATCCTGAACATGACTGAAGTCAGGAGGAAGATCAAATGTGCCAACTTCTTTCATTCAGAACTGTTTGGGAATGAAAACATGGTCCAATTTATTATTTTATGGCAATTTAATTTCAAGACTTTGAATGGCTTCCATCATCATTGAATTGAACTTGATCAGATGGTTGCAAGTGGCCTCACCTCAGCAGGGATGGGATTAGGTTTGGAACAAAGGGGTTGTTGATATTATTTTAGAAATTCAATGCATCATCTATCTCACACGACAACCGCCTCCCCCACTTCCACTTCCCACAGTTACTAAGACACAGGATGCTGGGTAAACAATAAATGCTGGGGGAGGTTATTGTTCACGCAGCATCCATGGATGGGAATACTGGGTGAGTGGGCAATATTTTCTGCAAGAAGAGGCAGGAGGCTGTTGATACGTCTTCCCAATAACCCGACAAACTCATAGAATGTCTATGCTGGAGAGTACACTCTCAGTAGGACTGCTCCCCACTTCCTAATTTGAATCCTTATTTATGTTCGCTTTGGTAAATCAAGAATTGATTCTATTTACTTCCAAACATTTTAATGAAATGACTATTTACTGCACATTGATGATTGCACTTGCTGCTATCAGTTTTTTCACCTTTGATTGATAGGAATAGGGTATCAGCAATTGAGTTGTATTTACATTCTAACTTTCACTTTGAGATAAATAATACAATAGCAAACAATTCTGTGGAAATATCCACAAACTTGGTGATCGAAATATTCCTGTCTTTTCAGACATTTCCAACATCAACACAAGACTAATTTATGATAATAAAAAAAACAAACTGAAATTCAGAGAATGAAACCATAAATCCTGCTGAGATTCTCCAGTACTTTTGTTCATTTACTCCAATCACGGAGTCTGCAGACTTTCTTGTTTTAAAGCATCAGTTAGGTGGTTTCTTTATTGCTTAAGTATGTTCCCTCTAGACTGACACGTAGAGAAGGTGCTGCAATGAATCATATGGTCATGAACAGGTCATAAAAATGTTGTTTTGTGGCAGTATCAGAGGGCAAATATTGCTATAAATTACATTTCAAAAATGAAAAAATATTGCAAGAAAATAGGAGGAAGTGAGGTGTGGTGTCTGTGGGTCATTGTCCATTCAGGAATTGGAGGGCAGAGGGGATGAAGCTGGGTGCTCGTTTTCAGGCTCCTGTACCTTTATCCTGACGCTAGCAGAGTGAAGAGGGCATGGCCTGGGTGGTGGGGGGTGATTGACTCTAGAGGCTGCTTTCTTTAGACACCTCCTCTTGTTGATGTCTTTGACAGAGTGATGTTGCAGGTGGAGTTAACAACTCTCAAGTTTTTTTTTCCCTGTCCTGTGTAATGGCACCTCCATACCAAACAGTGATGCAATCAGACAGAATACTCTCCACGGTACACCTGTAGAAATTTTCAACAGACTTTGGTGAAGTACCAAATCCCCTCAAACTCCTCATGAAGTACAGGTGACAACAGCCAATCAAAGCTTTCGTTCACCTCAATGTTTCAAACTCACTATCCTGATGCTGTCATATTGGAACTAAATCATCTCCAAGAAGTATGAAAGTCATTTATTACAATTTATTTCACCCTTCCAATATTTGCCATCACGTTGCCTTGTTTCACAGCTTTTCACTATATATTAATTAACTATTAATTTTTAAAATCTGTTTCCCCCCCCAACTGAGAATTGATTGAACTTCCTTGGTTCCTTTCCATCAAGGATCAATAATTCAAATCTGTGCAATTAATAATTTGAAGCTATCACTGACATCTCCTTGTTCATTTCTTCCTTTATTGAGAGAATTTGCTCAATAACTGATAAATTATTATTTATCGATGACACAATTGTTGATAAATATAGCAAGTGAAGTCAATAAGATTTATCAGTTTTAGCATCATTTTCTGTTGTGCGTATTTTTATTGAATATGTATAAAATGTCACTTCTAATCCTTCCACACCCTTGTTACATTGTTTCAGGTATCTCAGAAAGTTCTCTTTAGCCGGAATAGCTGAACTTTCCCTTACACCTTGCAGAAGCATCAGAGAGTTTCATTCTTTATAATTAATTTGAATACCAGAGGTCCTGAAGGATGTTTGCTTGTCAAATCTGTTCAATTAAAATGACGACAAATGATCAATTAGTTTGAATCTTTTTACTTGCACAATTTATTTTCAAATTTACTACTTTTGGCTTTTTATCCCAGGAGAATTACTTGATCTGTAAATCACTTGACAGGCTCTTTTTCAGATGCTTTCTAAACATTAGAATGCACAACACCCACTGTTTTGATGATGCAATAGATAGCCCTTTTCTTTGGCTTGGCTTCGCGGACGAAGATTTATGGAGGGTTAATGTCCACGTCAGCTGCAGGCTCGTTGGTGACTGACAAGTCTGATGCGGGACAGGCAGGCACGGTTGCAGCGGTGGCAGGGGAAAATTGGTTGGTTGGGGTTGGGTGTTGGGTTTTTCCTCCTTTGTCTTTTGTCAGTGAGGTGGGCTCTGCAGTCTTCTTCAAAGGAGGTTGCTGCCCGCTGAACTGTGAGGCGCCAAGATGCACCAAGAGGTGATATCAGCCCACTGGCAGTGGTCAATGTGGCAGGCACCAAGAGATTTATTTAGGCAGTCCTTGTACCTCTTCTTTGGTGCACCTCTGTCTCGGTGGCCAGTGGAGAGCTCGCCATATAACACGATCTTGGGAAGGCGATTCTGGAGACGTGACCTACCCAGCGCAGTTGGATCTTCAGCAGCATGGATTCGATGCTGTCGGCCTCTGCCTTCTCGAGTACTTCGATGTTAGGGATGAATTCGCTCCAATGAATGTTGAGGATGGATAATACCTAGTGTCGCCGAGAATGTTCTCCCAGAATCACAGTGCGGCTTTCGCGCAAACAGAGGAACTACTGACATGGTCTTTGCCCTCAGACAGCTCCAAGAAAAGAGCAGAGAACAAAACAAAGGACTCAATATCACCTTTGTTGACCTCACCAAAGCCTTCGACACCGTGAGCAGGAAAGGGCTTTGGCAAAAACTAGAGCACCTCGGATGCCCCCCCAAAGTTCCTCAACATGGTTATCCAATTGCACGAAAACCAACAAGGTCGGGTCAGATACAGCAATGAGCTCTCTGAACCCTTCTCCATTAACAATGGCATGAAGCAAGGCTGCGTTCTCGCACCAACCCTCTTTTCAATCTTCTTCAGCATGATGCTGAACCAAGCCATGAAAGACCTCAACAATGAAGACGCTGTTTACATCCAGTACTGCACGGATGGCAGTCTCTTCAATCGGAGGCGCCTGCAAGCTCACACCAAGACACAAGAGCAACTTGTCTGTGAACTACTCTTTGCAGATGATGCCGCTTTAGTTGTCCATTCAGAGCCAGCTCTTCAGCGCTTGACGTCCTGTTTTGTGGAAACTGCTAAAATGTTTGGCCTGGAAGTCAGCCTGAAGAAAACTGAGGTCCTCCATCAGCCCCCCCCCCCCCCCCCCACATCTCCATCGGGCACACAAAACTCAAAACGGTCAACCAGTTTACCTATTTCGGCTGCACCATTTCATCGAATGCAAGGATCGACAACGAGATAGACAACAGACTCGCTAAGGCAAATAGCGAAGACTACACAAAAGAGTCTGGAAAAACAACCAACTGAAAAACCTCACAAAGATTAGCGTATACAGAGCCGTTGTCATACCCACACTCCTGTTCGGCTCCAAATCATGGGTCCTCTACCGGCATCACCTACGGCTCCTAGAACGCTTCCACCAGCGTTGTCTCCGCTCTTTTTACACAGACGATTAAAGCCAGGTATTATCCACCTTTTCAACACTTCACCTTGCTGTGTGAATGCATCAGAGGAGGATTGGTGTTGGGGGGGGGGGGGGTTGGTCCTGAACTTACCCAGCTTTAACCTGTCATGGTAGGTACTGTCAGAGGTGGAGTGTTGCAATGCGAGGCCAGTCTAAAAGGGGTGACCTATGTTGCTGGGTCAAAATAAATAGGAAAGGAAGATAACGTGGTGATGATGTATTTTGTGTACCACACAAGTACAGGAAATTCAAAATTTACCAACATCAACAAATCAGG
Organism: Narcine bancroftii; assembly: GCF_036971445.1. NCBI lineage: Eukaryota > Metazoa > Chordata > Chondrichthyes > Torpediniformes > Narcinidae > Narcine > Narcine bancroftii. The sequence goes on from NC_091478.1 coordinate 4,407,965, forward strand.
CAATCGTCAGGATACATTCAGCTCTCACCAAGTCTTGCAACTGGGATGATAACAAGGTTCGTGAGCTTCGAACACTCAGAGCCCAGGACAAAATAAATCACCAGTTAATGGGCACAGTGAAGGATGGCTAGATTTTTGAAAGGCTGGCCTTTCAACTCTAGAACCACTGCTTTGAATGGAGTAAAGTCTAGGTTATAACAAAAGTGAAAAGCCTCCACAAGAAATTTCATAAGGTCATTGATCATAGTGGCAGAGGACATCTGGACTGGCCCTATTTTGCTCCGTGCCATTCAATATGGGGGACAAGCCACTCTGCCGACCTGGTCACTCTTCAGACCATCATGGATGATCCAGCTTCTCCCACCGCCAGTAGCAGTGTTGATGTAGAAGGAGTCATTAGGAGCCCGGAGACCGATGCCACCTCGAGAATTGATCAAGCTGAGCCTCACAATTAGCCAGATAAAAAAACTTTTGGTTCGTCATTACCAACGTACTCATGTCTTTGAGTGCGTTTCCCCCATAATGACACATCTCACTAATCTCGCTTGTTGTTCTCTTGGAAGAAACTAAGGTGCAGGTGCAGAGGGTCTCAAAGGAGTCGAGGGATCAGCTGTTTTCAATAGACAATGAGTGAAGAGGGAACAGCATTGTTTGGAAGGGCAGAGGAAACATGAGGAGTGGATGCAGAGCGAAGTCCAAGAGGCAGAGAATGCAGCTTGGGTGACACATCAGACTAATGGTTTCAGTCCTGTGCTCGAAGGCATTCAGCAGGAGAAATCAGGCCCCACTTCAGCGAGACCCGATTTCACTAATGGCTGGTGCTGTACAACAATGTCCTTCTCCCCCCTTCCACAGCACCAAACTCTCTCACCCCAGCACAGCGCTCCTCCATCATAGAGGCACCATCACTATTCCCCGCCACATGACCATATCAGCTTTGTCCAGACGGATAAAGCATACGAGTCATGTGGTCCACATTCCTCCTCCTTCCTCCAGCTGCTGGAGTTATGGAAAATTAATCCACTGATTTGTGTCTTACCACTTTTGAACATTGTATTAAGTGCCTTCTTACTTTGCACAGTTGTAAAGCGTCATTCCCATTTGCATTTGAAATCTTTATTGTCATTGTTTATTTACATGCTTTAAGTGCATTAAAAATTTCTGACATGTGCCATAAACATTTACTAAAAGATGCTATTTGTTGGCTTCATCAGCTTATGATCATACAATGGATATAATCAGTTTATAGAATTGGTTCACAGAATAGACATAGAGCTTCATGGATCGCCTGGTGACTGTGTGCTTGTGCACCCTAATAAGCAACTCATTCAGGCTCAGGGAGATCAGGTAGCTCAGTGTTCCACTCCAGCAAGAAGCGCTCCTTGTTATGTTTACATATATTGTGTAGAGCACCACAGACAAGAACAATAGCTGATACAAGAGTGGTACAAACATCAAGTCGCTTGGCCAGGCACCTCCAGCTTCCTTGGAGACGTTTGAAAGCATTCTTTACCACCATCCGTGTTGAGCTCAAATGGAAATTAAAGTTTCCCTGCTGTTGATCAAGTGTGTGTTGGTTAGTGAACCCCTTCATCAGCCACTTCCTGAGGGGGTAAGGAGGGTCTCCTACCAAATGCACGGGGACCTCCACTCCGTTAACAGTTCTGGTTTTCTGTGGGCAGAACAATGTATTTATAAAAACTTATGCACCCCTCTGAAATCACAAACAATCAGTTCATTAATGTTTTCAAGCAGCTGTTTTACATTAACAGGAATAGAAACAAACCCTTGAACTTGTCACAAGTTTTATTTGAAGTAGAGTCAATCATTCCTTCAGTTTAACATAAACATTTTATTGACATTACATCCTACATGGTTACACATAATGATTAAAAACAATTTATTGTGTGATCCACACATACACAACAGTGCTTACTTACTTCACATGGGAAGAGGTCCCCTCCTTGATCTTCGGCCTTTTTGTGGATGGGTAAGTTGGCTAAAACTCAAGCATTATGGGTGCGGCCAGGTCAACCCACTTACATATCTGTGAAGCTGGAAAAACAAATGAATGAGTGTATAGATTCACACATGAAACATTACATATTCAGATAAAGACAAATAATTGAAACTCAGGCCAAGATCCTTACCAGTAGTTGTGGTCAGCAACAGCTTGACGAATAATCGAGAACCTTTCCGATTGTAGTATGCTTGTGTCGTCATGGGAATGTGTGCCATCAATGGCACCAACACACATTGGATAGCCCCCGTTCTGCAAATCCATCCATTGTCTCCTGGAGACATGCACTATTTTTGAACTTGGCAGTTCAACAAAATGTTTAGAAAAGGCCCTCCTCAATGCTCCAGTAACCTGCCATACCAACACAAACACTGTGGATCGATATTCACATGGAGTAGCATACCACCACAAAGCTACGGCAAGTCTAAGTTGACGTTCCATAGGCTGTCGGCAGTTTGTTGTCTTGCACCTCAGGTGCTGCTCAACGAGTTCGAATACAAAGTCAAAAGGGTCCAGAGACATACGAAAATGGCTCCGCCACTCATCTTCAAAGTTGTTGAGGACAATACCCCAGAACACAGGCCCCTGTGGTCTCTCTCTCCTCCACATTCTTCTATCAGATACCAGTGTGAATTGACTCAGAAGTTTATCTTAGTTTATGGTGACTGTGCATCTTTCTGCCTCAAACTGCTCCCTGCTTCTCTTCACATTCTCCTCGTACATTTTTCTGATCGCATGAACACATTGTTCACATGACTGTGATACTGCATGCTTAATAAAGTTGATTACGATGCTTAGAAGATTGGCTCACATTCTAAGATTGCATAAAATGTACATGACTAGCACACACACCTACTGTTTCACCATCATTTTGCAGCCAGAGCAATGTCACTTACCAGCACACACGTCACACTAGACACCAAAGCTGCTGTGCTGCACGTCCTGCCTCTTTTGCTTCAGGAAGTCGGCTTGCTGTGCAAAAGGACTCATCGACCCAACTTTTCTTCTGTTCTGTGTGAACAAGCAAGCCGGCTTCCAGAGACAGGTCGTGTATACAATAATAAGACAACTTTTCACAGTAAAAGGTCTTAAAAGAACTACTTCAGTTGGCTTCAGTAAGTAGAAAGAACGATGATTTTTTTCCATTCTCATTAAACACTCAAGTCTGCTTTCCAGAACTCAATTGTTTTCCAAATGTGGAAATTAAGAGGCTTCTAATTGCTTCAGGTTGTAATTCAAGTTCTTCCTTATTTCTAACAGAAGGATAAAAACATTGTAATTTTGAAGCAGATATAACACTACCCATTTCCTCTTACTTTCCCGATCCTTAGTTTTTAAAGGGCTTTGGATTCAATGTTTAGTTTAGGTGCTTCATGGATATTCAAAGTGTCATACTTTAAAAATTAATTATCAATCTCTCCTTGATTCATGAAGCCAAACTGACTTCTTATCAATGGATTTTCTGAGAAAGTATTTTTCAATCCTTGTCCATCCAAGATAACAGTTTCAAGTAATTTTAATTATTGAGCCACATTCATGTTCTACTGGTAAGCTCTCGACAGACAGAATGGTGAAATTTTAGTCAGAATGGGGTGGGGTGGTGGAACTTCAGAACACAACATCAGTGATCATGAGTTACTTTTTGGTCATCCAGGAACAAACACGTGTTGTGCCCACTGCTATAATATTTTCTTACGTTTCACATTCAATGGTGTCAGTTCCTTACACTGCACATTACCTCATTTGGATCTCTTCGAGTTAATGTCTGTATGCAACTGACTACAAAGTGTCATGAGAGACAGGCCTTGCTCTTCAGCAATCCCCTCTTCTGCACCCTGGTTTGCAAGAAGTCGTATTATTCATTTTGAATGACATGAGGAGATTTCATTTTAATCAGTTGCTTTTTTTTAAAAAAAAGAGGAAATCGGTATAGGGAGTCAAGACCGAGTAGAATCATTAGAAAGAAAAAGGAAGATTTCCCCACAAATCTCTCGAGTCACAGATAGACCTTTGTTTGTGATGCCAACTGTTAAGCCAAATATGGCCATGGATTCCTCTTCATGCAGTGGATGCATGGTGTTATTTACTTCACTTCCCAGGACTTTTATCACCAACTGTCAGAATCCATCAATCTGCAGAGGGCCATTTAATTCTCCATTTCACTCTGACCTCCATCTTAAGCTGTCTGAAGAAATCCAATGGAAGCTTGAGGAAAATCACCTCAGCTGCCAGCTTGGGAAGTGACAACCTTGTTATATTGTTTGCCTCTTTATATCAGACTGGCTCTTACCTCAAGAATTGCGTGCTGCAGAAAGTCTCTTGAAAAGGCTGCACACACAATGTGGGTGGATGAGCAATGTGCCGCGGTTTCCCAGCACTTTCATGAGGAACCATCCACCAATGCTGGCAGGAAAGGTCATATCGTCTGTAGTTAAAGTGCTGTATGAAAGGAGAATTCTCAGTGCATCATTTGTGCTAAGTCCTGGGCCTAATCTCGCAATGATTCGCAGCCGGATGAAATTGTTTGCATCAACCCTGACCTTTAAGCCCAGAGGGATCTTATTCTTTGGATTGCTTTCTATTTATCTTTCTAATAACTCTTCAACACTTAAATGCAGAAATCTAAGAGAGATGGTGGAATAGCTCGACCTAAGTTTAGATTTTATTACTGGGCAGTCGATATACAAAGTCTTATGTTTTTCTCCTTCTTTAATAATCATTCTGACCACCCCTTATGGGTATCAAGGGAGTTGAATTCCCCCCCCACCCCAAATTTTTTCTAATTTAGCCCTTCTTGGCTCTTCAATTCCATTTTCAACGACGTTAATAAACAATACAATTATAAAGTATTCTTATGAGAATTTGAGCACAGTTTAGAAAACATTTTGCATTTTATAATTTTCCACTTTCAAGCCCTATCGTATCCAATGACTTTTTAAACCTTCTTTACATGATGCATTTTTTTTTTCCTTTCCGGAGATGATGGTACAGAGAGGGTATTCAAAGTTTTAAGGATCTGTTCATTGATGGATATTTTGCATAATTTGACCAGGTTTCTGCTAAATTTAACCTGCCCAAATCTCAATTTTTAGATATTTGCAAGTCTGGCATTTTCTTGAATCACAAGAGAGTCTGAATCGAATTTTGTAGATGAGCTTTTTTTTTCCATTTAATGCCTTCTCATTAAGGTTTAATATCTATTATTTACAAGAAATTGTTATGTTTAAATCAGCCTTTGTTAGTTAAAATCAAAAATGCTTGGGAACAGGATTTAAATTTTACTATATCAGATGTGGATTGGGACACAATTCTTATGTGCCCAATTTAAAGTGGTACACAGAGTACATCTGTCTGAGGTTAAATTGTCTTCCTTTTATTCTGATGTGAGCACCTGAGGTTACAGGTGTAAGAGGGGAGAAACATCATTAATTCACATGTTCTGGACGTCCTAGTCTAGAAAATTACTGGAGAGAGGTTTTCCATACTTTGTCAAAAATTTTAAGATATATTTAATACCGAACCCTTTGGTGGCCCTCTTCTGTACAATGGAAAGGAATGATTCTTCTTTATCTTTGGTTCAGAGTCATGTTATCTCCTTAGCCCCTCTTTTGGTGAGGCGAGCAATTTTCCTTAAATGGAAGGATGCTGCTCCATTTACTTATGATCAGTGGTTGCCTGACTCCATGTCCTGTTTGAATATGGAAAATATTCATTATTTATTTAATAATTCATTTACAAGATTCCAGACGTTGTGGGGGTCATTTATGACTCACTATCTTACTTTATAATTTCACTTCAATGTAATTGAATCACCTGACTTGCATCTTTTCCACGTTCCTTTTACTGGTATTTATACTTTTTCTTTTAATACTAATTATATGTAGCATCTGGCAACGCTGTTTTTCTCCTTTACTATTTTCTTCTCTCTTTTTTAATGTTATTAGGGTTTTGTTCAAGGTATACACCATTTAGAAATTGAATTACGGATGATTTACAATTCATGTATGTTTTTCTCATACGGAATGCTCATGAAGTTTGTGTAACTATTCATATTATCTTATTGAATTGTAACTTTTTTGTATGTTCTTATTAAAATCAATAAAAATATTTTAAAACGAAGATTTAAATGTTTGAGTCAAAAATCTCCATTTTGTCTGAACAAGCTGAACTGGAGGCTTCCTCTTCAGAGAAGCAGCCCAGACTTATTTAAGGTTCAATACAGCGTGTCAATTCCTTTTGAATCTTGATGGTTTTTCATCAATACCTGTAATCAAGTAGTCAGACTATTGCCACTATTTATTCTTATGACACCTCGAGTATAGCAAATGAAGAAACGTCATACAGGTGTACATAAAAAGAGAATGTAAAATGAAATATCAGGGAAAGCAGGAAAGTGAGTCTGTCTGATCAGGTCATCTAGTCATAAAGGAGTCTTCAGGAGATGGCAGACATTCTATATGTATTGGGGGCCTGCTACAGGTTCATAATTGATCAACATCACTGTGGTTGCAATGTCACTTAACTGATGTAAACTGCACATAATAGCCCAAGGTTGGCAATACTGCAGGTTTGAATAGCAGTGAAAAATCAGTTATATCATTCCAGGAATAGGGATCAAAATATCTAATTGACCATTCTGGACAAAGATGAGAATGAATTTCTTCACCTCTAAGGTTTGCGGGGCCTCAATTGTTGAGTATATTTAAGAAAGAAATGAAGAAATTTTTGGATTTAGAATGAATATACGAATATAGATTTGGTGCAGGTAAATGGCATTGAAAGGGTAAGATCTGCAAGGCTCATTAAATGTTGGAGAAAATACAAGGGGCTGGATGGCCTGAAGATCCTATTTCATATGTTCTAATATAAAATAAGCCAATCAATTTTGCAGGAATCCAATTAAAGTTAAGATTCATCATATATTCGGGCAACTGGGCAAGAAATTAAATACAGAAGAATTTGTGATGTGATTTTCACTGCTATTTAAACCTGCAATATTGCCAACCCATTGTCTTTGGCTGCTTTGTGCAGTTTTCATTGATTAAGTGAGTTTGTAACCACAGTGATATTAATTAATCACCTTGAAGAGCTCTTTGGTTTACTAGAATCAGGGTAATAGATGCAACCGGTAAGAAATTAGGATTTAATTAGCAATCTTTGGAAGTCAAAGGAAAAGAAAGTTGCATTTTTAGACTTACACCTAGTATTTTCAACAAAGCACAAAGTCAACGGTTACAACATAGCCTTAAAATATGCTGAATTAAGCCATGTATAAACTGGCCAAGTAACAATGAAGGAAGAGCACCAGGCAGAAGTCTTGTAACAAGCTGAGTTGAAGAGGGGCCTGGAAAAAGACATGAAGAAGCTGTTTTAAAGGGCTAGAGGAAGTCCATCTATTGTACCTGTTCCCTGTTGTTGGACAAGGCATTATCCAGAGGACAGGGAGAAAGGGAGGGAGAGAAAAAAATCATGAAAAATAGTGGTTGATCCTGTGGGGGGGGGGGGGGGGGGTCAAAATGGGCTTTTATCCCTTTTCAGCAGAATTTAAAAAACTATTGAATATCTGTGCATGTATGTGAGAGAGGGGAAGAACCTACTCCACGGAGCTGTGATTCTGCTCCATCCACTGTTTGAGTAATAAAGTAGCAAATTGGAATTATCAGGTCTCACCAAACAATTTGTAATTTCTCATCTCGTTTCTTGAATCTGTGATCTTTTCAGAAAGTTTATATAAAAATAGGCAGCTTAAATATATTCATATACTGTAGAAATCAGGATTAGTCACGTGGAGCAACATTTTTGACTGACACCATCAAAGAGAGATGAAGTGTAAGGAGAGGGCAGTCAGGTCTCCATTAAGGCCAAGCATTAAGAGTAAAAGTCTTTGTATGAATACATTATTAAATGAGCCGTCTATGCAGAGGGAAGCAGTGGATCGATGGGAGGTCAGAGAGCAAAATACTTACTATCACCAACATTTGTTGCTCAAAGGACTCCTCTTTCAACTCTAACAAACGACCCGATTTCTAAGTATCAGAACAGTTTCACTGTTTGGACACCCCTGAGCAACTTATCATGGATTGAAAATCAGTTGTGGATATTCAGTTTAGCATAGACTGATGAACATGACCATCACTAGAGAGGTTAAGAATGCAGTAAAAGTTGCATAAAGACATCTAAAATATAACAATCCTTACTTACTTGATAAGTTATTGAGCAATAGTGATGAGATACCTGAGTAAAAGTCAAATTAAGTTACCAATACCAATGGACTATCTATTCTGTGGTCTGGCCCATGAACCAATGGTCAACCTAATGCATTAATGTCAAAGTCACAGCCACCACTCTAAGGATACGCCCTCCTGAAGAGTTCAATCAGACTGCAAGTGACAATTTGAAAATTTTCCTCATAATATTCGTACTGTACAAAATTAGAAAGTCAAACAAGAAATAGTTTGATTAAAGGGGGCTTGGAACTGAAGTTGGCAGTCCAATTAAGAATTAGCTTTGGAATGGAGAGAAGGGCAGCAAGTTTGGAGAGATTTCAAAACGCTGAGCTTTGATTTTCATTAGGAGTGAATTATTTTGTTACTTTTACCCTTCTCAATTACTTGCTTCATTCTTCAGTACAGGTGCCTAACTTTTTATCCGGGGTTGGCAGGTCTGGATACCTGCCATTGTTTGGAATCTTCAGGATTTCAGAATAATTTTAAAATGGGAGGTTCCTTTAAGTCCACCCGCCTGAGTCCCTTCCCCCACCACTGCCTGCTCACTCGAGTCATGCTGCCGTCATTCTTCCCTGGCTACTCGCTCAACCGAGTCGTGCTGCCATCTCTCTCCCTCACCTGCGCACCCATGTCACATTGCCATCTCTCTCTCCTCTCCACCCCCCCCTCCACTGTACCAGTGCCAGGGGAAAGCCCCCCTTCTTGTTTCCCCGGCACTGGCACTGGAACAGCACATGGGGGTTAATGGGTAGCGACGTCAGCCATTTTGATCCCACATGGAGCTGCTGCTGGGTTGACAAAGCATTGCATCACTGAACAGATGTCAGTATATGTCAATGTGGAGGCACTTATAAAGTAGCGGAATGACACAGGATATTCCAATGCCAGTTGCGTGAGGGACATGGTCAATGGGTAGGATACTTGTATAGTAATGATACCACTAATTAGCAATGCAGAATGCCATAGGATACATGGGAGTTGTGCGAGGATCGCACCAGGTCATGCTTGGCACCAAACTCCATCTTTGATGTCGTCTACCAAAAAAAGTCCCGGGTTTTGGAGGTTGCCGCTTTTTGGAATTCTGGATAAAAGGTTAAGCACCTGTATTTTAAACACTAACTCTATCATAACACCACCAAAAACTTAAAAACTGGCTTAGGATGGGTTGTTCCAGGTAGGAGATAAACTCAGCTCATTTTTTTGGGTCTCTATTAGAACTAGCAGTCATCCACTTGCGATCTTGGCTTTGCTTCAGTCTCTTCAGTAGATCTGTTGGGCAAGTCCCACAACTCTACTATTAGCAACACAGAAGTCAAAAATTGTGTAATCTGTATCTCACTGCATCAGATAGATTCCTTTCTTATTTACCTCTCACTTTCTCTGCAGCTTAATACCATGTTCTTTTCTTACTTTGCACTGAAATGTTAACTGTATTTCTCTTTCTATGATGGCTGCCTGACCTACAAATGTTTCATTTGTTTGTTGTCACTATTTCCAATAAATTTGCTACAAACTGTGTCAGTATTGACACCCAAAATTGAAACTGTGACTCAGTTACTTGACATCATTATCTACATTGTTTGCAGCATAATGCTGGCAGTTATCTGGTCATTCCATCAGGTACAGTGATGAATTGGTTTGGTCACTGACCCTGAATGTAGCTGGAGTTTGATGAGCTAACTTCAGTATATGAGAAGAGAATGTTCCAGAAATGGTCCACCATCATTAAATACTAATGGTCAGTGTAGTTGTTAGAGCTATGCTGTTACAGTCCCACGATCGGGATCAAGGTTCAAATCCCATGCTGTAAGGATTTTGTACATTCTCCCCATGTCTGCGTGAATTCTTTCCGGGGGCTTCAGTTTCCTCCCATCGTTTAAAATGTACTGGAGATTGTAGGTCAATTAGGTGTAATTGGGTGACTCTGGCTTGTGCACCAAAAGGGCCTGTTACTGTGCTGTATGCCTACATTTAAATTTATTTTCACTGCAATTTTTTACATTTTCAGGACCTGGACATCACCGCCAAGGATTTCATAGCTTTTTGTTGCCAATTCCTATACATCTTTCAAATGATGGACCCTTTTTGAACTTGAATGCTTTAGACATAGATCTAGTACAAAATAGTGAGCATTTTTATGGTCCAACTGTCTGGCATTTGATCTTGAATAGTAGTTAGAAGAATTTCACCTCAAAACGTCTCTATCTAAAGTATCTTAGTTTCTTTTGAAACAATTAACCAAGCCATACAAAAAAGAACAACAGACAGTATACCATTCAGGTACGCGTCTCCTCTCTCTTCTTTCAATCTACCCCTTCCCCTTATTTTATCCCCTTTCCCATCCATCCAATCTCATCACCCCAATCTGCCCTTACTGGTTCTATCCTCTTCCATTCACATTTCACCCAAAAAATTCCCCCTCTCCCCTTCAGTTCCATCTGGTTTCATCTGTTCTCTTCTCCCCAAATGGTTTCTATTACATCACCATTGTCATCTTTTCTACATCATATTCCAGCCCTTGTCTTGATTTGTCAAACTCCAGGTTTCCCAACCCCACCTTGTCAGATTCAGCTTCCCTTTGCCTGACTCCCTTATTTTCAATTGCCTCTTTCTCCCTTTGTCTGGCCTCTCCTTCTCCTCCTATCTGTCATCCTTCACCACTTCTTAGATCACAAATCCCCTGCTGACCTTGTCCAATCCTTTCCACCTTGTCCTTCTACTAGCAATCGCCCCTCTGCATTCTCAGGAATGAAAAAAAGTTCTAACTTAAATTGTTGAACAATTCCATTTCCCCACTGATGTTCCTCGATCCGTTCAAATCCTCCAGCCGATTGCTTTTTACTCCAGATTCCAGCATCTGCAGGCTGTCCCCCTGCCATTCCCACATCAATGCAACCCTGTTCTCTTAAGTGCTTTGATATGTTCAAGCATCTTTTGAAAATTCACTTGTATAAACCCATAACAAACTCATTGGCCCCACACATGAATTTTGTTTAAAGATTCAGAAATTCACAGTTGCCATTAACATGCGGCATTTCAAACCAAATTTTAGATTCTAAGAAACTACTGTAACTCAAATATAGAGGATAAAATGATCACGATTTTGATGCCCTTTACCTAACAGATGTATCAGGATTGAAGAGAGTCCAATAGAGATACAGCAGGTTAATTCCCAGGGTGAGAGAGCTGTCCCATCAGGAGAGGGCTACAGCTTGGCTCTGAAATCCTTGAGTTTATAAAAATGAGGGCCGATTTTATTCAAATTGATAAGATTTTAAGGGGATTTGACAGGGTTTGATACTGACAAATTTTCAATAGTGGGAGAATCATTATTAAGGGGACATCGTGGTGTAGAGCTCGTCAAAAAAACCAAAGACTTGTTGATCCAAACCAAGGCTTTTATTAGCAAAAGACAGGAGGCCGACCAGTCCGGAATGATCCGACCTGGCTAGGGACACAACCCTTTAAGGCCCAGACAGTAGGCGTGGCTAAGCTCTCAGCCAATCGCTGTAAGCACAGTCTAGATACTGTAACTATATATACTATATACATTGGTGATAGATCTGTACTATCACACAGGGCTTTAAAAAAAAGATGGTTATTTAAAGTTGAAGTGCATGGACATTTCTTCTCTGGAAGACTTGTGAACATTTGGAACTCTGCGCCCAGGGTCAGTGGAGGGCAGATCATCAAGATATATTTAAAGTAGAGTGGAGGGATTGTTTTCAGACTGAGGAAATAAGTGCTATTAAGAACAAATACAAGAACCAAGGAGCAGATCAGCAGGCAGATTTTGGAACGGTGCGGGAAATACAAGGTTGTAGTTATGGGTGATTTCAACTTCCCTAATAATGACTGGCTCTTCCTGACTGCAAGAGGGATAGATTTGCCAGACGTGTCCAAGAAAGATTGACACAGTGTGTGGACCGGCTGACAAGAGGAGGCCAGACTGGATCTGGTTCTGAGGAACGAACCTGGTCATGTGGCGGACCTCTCGGTGGGGGAGCATTTCGGTGAGGGTGACCAGAGCTCCCTTAGCTTCTACATAGCTATGGGAAAGGATAAAAACAGACAAACTGGGAAAGTGCTTAACTGGAGAAAGGTTAATTATGATGAGATGAGGCAGGAACTAGCGAGAATAAATTGGAAACTGATGTTTATGGTGAAAGCACAGAAGTAATGTGGAGGACAGGTTCAAGATAGGTTTGTGCCACTGGGACAAGGAAAATATGGTAGGTAAAGGGAACCATGGCTGAAGAAACAGGTCAGGCAACTAATCAAGAGGAAGAATGAAACATAAATTTAAGAAGAAGGAAACAGGAAGGGCTAATGAGAAGTATATGGTAGCCAGGAAGAGGCTTAAGAAAGGACTTAGGCGACTTGGGGGGGGGGGGGGGGTTTAGAAATGAGAAGGCCTTAGCATGTAGTATTAAGGAGAACCCCAAGGCATAAGTGAAGAACAGAAGGGTGACAAGAATGAATGTGAGACCAATAAAAGATAAAGGAGGTTACATGTGCCTGGAGCTGAGGAGGTTGGGGAAGTCCTAAATGAATACTTTGTATCAGTATTCATAAGAGAAAAGGACATTGATTCACCGTGAGATCAAAACTGAACAGGTCTGTGTGCTGGACAATGTGGAGATTAAGGAAATGGAAGTGTTGGATGATCTTAAAAACATCCAAACTTATGGAGAGGATTCTTAAGGATAGGATCTATGAGCATTTGGACAAGTCCAGTCTACAAAAGGATACCCAGCATGGCCTGGTGAAGGGAAGGTTGTGCCTCACGTCTAATTGAGTATTTTGAGAAGGTAACAAAAGAAATTGATGAGGGTAGGGTGGTACATGTTGTCTACATAGATTTTAGTAAGGCATTTGAAAAGGTTCCCCTGAGAAAAGGAAAGTATTCTGCCTGGAGTTCGGTGACTAATGGAGTGCCACAAGGATCTGTTCTGGGACCCCTCGGTCTTTGTGATTTTTATAAATGACCTGGATGAAGAGGCAGAAGGATGTGTCAGTAAGTTTGCGGATGACACAAAGGTTAGAGGAGATGTAGATGGAACTGAAGGTTGTGGACAATTACAAGAGGATAGAGACAGGATGCAGAGTTGGGCAGAAAAATGGCAGATGGATTTCAATCCAGATAAATGTAAGGTGACACATTTTGGACGGCAAACTGGAAGGCTGAGTATAGGGCTAATAGTGAGTTACTTAAGAGTGTGGATGAACAGAGGGACCTTGGGGTTCAAATCCATGCATCCCTCAAGGTCGCAACACAGGTTGATAGGATAGTAAGGTGGCCTATGGGATGCTGGGATTCATTAATGGGAGGTTGAATTCAGGAATAGAGAGGTCATGTTGCAACTCTACGAATTTCTAGTAAGACCACAGTTTGGGTATTGTGTTCAGTTCTGGTCCTCTCATTACAGGAAGGATGGTGAAGCTTTGGAGAGGGTGCAGAGAAGATTTACCATGATGTTTTCTGGATTGGGAAACAGGTCTTATGAGGCAAGGCTAGTAGAGCTGGGACTTTTCCCTATGAGGTGTAGAAGGAGAGACTTGATAGAGGTCTATAAGATTATGAGAGGCATAGATAGGGTGGACGGTCAGCACTTGTTTTGCAGGGAAGGATCAGCAAACACCAGAGGACATGGGTACAAAGTGAAGGGAAGGAAGTTTAGGGGAGATGTCAGGGTTGAGTTTAAAAAAAAAGTTGTGGGTGCCTGGAATGCCTTGTCAGGGATGGTAGTGGAGGCCGAAACATTGGGGGCATTTAAGAGATTCTTAGACAGACGTGGTTGAATGAAAAATGGAAGGTTATGGGGAGAGAGAGTTTAGTACTTTTTTTTAAAAAGAAAGGAATATATGGGCCAGCACAACAGTGAGGGTCAAAGGGGCTCACAAGCGAGTGAGCACCAGTAGAACTTGTGTCTCCAAATGTTGGGTGGATCTAGCACCAGGCCACACACCTAAATTTCTCCAGTTGCTGAATCAACAATTACTGCATGTGTCAGAAGTTGCAGAGGGATCGGGGAGATACAGTGGACATCTCTTCGGGGTGATCATTTATTCAGAAGTTAGAGAGGGTCTGCACGAAAAAGAATTTCCATGTCTGCATAAACATTCAAAAATCCCACAATTTTTTTTTAGCATTAATATTACTTTCTGAAAATTTCAATAACAACACTTTCTTTTGAAAATAATGATTTCCTGAGGGAGGTAAAAACAAAGATAAGATTCCATTTTGGCTAATGGTGCAAGGAAAATTTCTGAACATATTCTGTGATCTTTAAATGCAATTGATCACAGCTCCAGAAGATTATTAACCAGCGATATCAATTCAGCAGTTGATATTTTAATGGAGACTACCCCTGATACATTACATCTGCAAAATTTTTAAAAATAGTGCTGACCAGAACTGGAATAAGAATGGTGCAGATTTCATCTCCAACAGTTCTCCATCTTTTTCACAAGAATTTTATCTATTCTCCAGTCTGGCTATTTCGCTCTCATTCTGACAAAGTACAAAAATGTGTACAAAATCTTGAGGGCATGGGCTTAAGTTGAGAGGGGAGAGATTTAAGAGGGAATCTTAGCAAGCAGCCGGTAGCGCGCACCTGGAACAAGCAGCCGGTAGCGCGCACCTGGAGCAAGCAGCCAGAGGAAACTGTAGAAGCAGGTACAACTACAGCATTCAAAAGGCACTTGGATAGATATAGTACAACTCCGATTATCCAAAATTGGATTCTCCACAATCCCCATTTATCCGAATTCTTTAAAGAGATAAATGAGGATATCCGAAACAAATCAGAAATCCTCATTTATCCAAAATATTTTGGTTGAGAAAATATTCACCTGACATGAAATTAGAACACACAGGTTGATAGGATAGTAAGATGCCCCATGGAATGCTGGGATTCATTAATGGGGTGGGGGGGGGGGGTAGTTGAATTCAGGAGTAGATAAGTCATGTGGTAACTCTACAAACTTTGGAAATATCTGCTCCAAATCATTTTTCTCCACCTCTATAAGCTCCCAGCTATTAAATAAGACAAGGCCTCACTCCCCTGTCCAGAAAAGTAGATAACTTGAAACAGTCCTTTTGTGGTGTCAGACCAGTCCATGATAAGTGTAACATTTTACTACCATTGTAACATACATTGTAAAATGTACAGTACCCTGTACCATTCCAGACTCTTGGTTCATCTGCCTTCTTCACGATGCATTTTGCATTGAAATAAGCACACATTAGCCCATCACCTCACCTTATTAACCTAGCCCTGCCTTTCAGATTTACATTTTTTAAATATTATTTCGAATTTTTCAAGTCATACATTCACATTCAAAATTCATATACAGTATGTTAATATGTAATTATCTTCCATGTTGGCTTTTAAAACCCAAAAGATACACCCCAGTAAAAAAAAATCCCTAAAAATAAATCAAAAAAGAACACAAAGTAAAATAGAAAGAAATGTCTTAGAACCGTCATTCAACCGAGAAGAATCTATTTTTCTTGACGTTACCAGGTTCAGGGAGCATCCGTATGAATTACATAACTACAATTTTTAAAAAAAATTACAACATTAGGTGGTGAGATTCCATTATATCTCATCAGTGTACTTGATTTTACAATATAGCATCTCATATCATTAAATCACTTACCATTATATTAAACATTCAAAATCATTTCACAAATATAGCTTCCATATTTTCAAAAATATTTATTTCTTACTCAAAATATAATCTATAATGTACAGCTTCATCAATTTCTGAACTATATAATTATTAAGTTACTTTTGCAAGATATTGGTAAAATAACTCCTCCAAATTCTTTTAAAAATGTATTAATAACCATTTCACCAAAGTCCAATTATCCAAATCTTACATCTCTTCTCCCCAACTTCTTTAATCCAGTAAAATTAGCTCTCCTTAAACACCTCTAACCCAAAAGTAAGAAGATAACAGTAATAAAATTAATACACATCATAAACATATAACCAATTACAACAACCCCCCCCACCCAGCCCACAGGAATGCTGTGTAATATAAGACAGCACTACCCCCTCTACTGTACTGGCTGTGGCTCTCGACACAGTAGGCTCATGTTGGTTAGGGAAAGGATGGTGGAATCCATACCTCCCCTCCCAAGAAAACACTCGTAAATAGTAATACAGACATATATTAAAAAAAATACTCATTATTTCTATATTTTAATCCAAATGAGCATTCAGCAAACAATTCAGTTCACATTAATCTGTGACACTTGAACAACCTGTATAGTATGTAGCAGATATTTTCAGAAACTGTCGTCAACCACACCAACCAATCGATCCATATTAAGCTTTGGAAATGACTGTGCAAAATCCATAGCATCTTAAAAACATTTGGCCTAGTTATCTTTTAAAAACACTTTTAAGAGTAGAAAGATGTCCCTTCATACTTACGTGACCTAATCTTTACTGCATTCATCTTGCTGCCGCTGGTTACAATAAAGTTTTCAGCACATCCTTGATGCCCATTTGCTTTCTGCCAGCTTGATCAGTGAAGTTTAATGTGTGGGGCTGTGCCATTTGGCATTTTGTGTACCTGCTGCTCATTTCATGAACTGGGCAACTTCTTGCTCCATTGTAAAAGATTATATTTTAGGTACACAAATTGTAAAACAAAAAGGCAAAATAAACAAGTGGGGAATGTTAACTAGTGGATCACCGCAACAACAGACCAACAGCATGCACACTTTTCATGAATGGTTCTGCATGGTGGAGGATGGCAGGCACTGATGTCACAAAAGGACCGCGCGTCTTGCTGACTCGTGGCGGATGCTGAGTGTCGGCGGAAGTGGCGTGCATTTGCTCTGTGGGATTTTTACTGCAAAAATCGGAGACTGCTGACCGGCATTCACACACACACACACACACACACACACACACACACACACACACACACACACACAAACACACACACGTGCATGAGTGACACATGGTGCATCCTTCCTTCCCTCCCCCTGAGATGCAGGGTCGGCGGAATGTGAGGATGAGAAGCACTCTGTAGAGAGAGAAGTTGGTGAGGACGGGGAGGGAAGATAAAGTGGATGGCGTGGCAGCAGAAAGGGATGGCTGCGGGGTGAAAGGTTGAAGTAAGTAAGTTTTAGCGGGGGGCACAATTTCCCTAGATATGCCTCTGGTTGTAGTTTGACACCTAGAAACCTGCACATTGGTAGGACATATTCCATGATGGTCCTTTGATCAACTTTGCCTTCTTTGGCCCTTTATTGTCAGTGGTAGAATTAGATTTTGCCTTTTTATGCTGTTTAGTCTGATGTCTAAGAATTGAGGAGTATATTTGTATGTAAGTCAAGCAACGTCTATTGCATTTAATGCACTGATAAGTACAGGGCCAATTTCTTAATGTGACATATAGGTACCATTCAACTGTAGCATTTACCTCAGTATATACAGCTATTTTGAGCATAATGAAAGCAGGATCTCACCAAATTTGAGCTGGCTGGACATGTTATAGTCGAGACTTTACACCTGATATTTTCTGAAAGAGATGTTAATTTATGAGAGAGAGATCTGGTGTGATGTCTACTTTTAAATTGGTGTGATAGCACAATCTTTCACAGAGGTATTTTCTACTTTGGATTATCAAGGTTACAAAAGGGATCAGGGCTGAAACATTGGTTATCCTTTACTTCCTTTCAATGCTGCGAGACCTGCTGAGACCTGCTGAGCTTCTCCAGCACTTTTATGTGTTGCCGTTCCATTTGCAAGATGATACATAATTATAAAGATACTTCTGTCCTCACTTCAAAATGATCAAACTGTGATCTTCAGATTTTTTTCAGACAAGGTTATCACCAGTTATTATTATGCAGGGCCTGTATTGAGGGATTAATTAAATTTTCTGCACTATACTTTAAACTGTCAATGAAGTCCATCAGACTTTGAAACCACAGAAATGAATGTCCTTAAATTGTTAATTTAAACTCTCATGTAAGCATACATTCATTCATTCACTCCAAGTACCTCTTTAAGTAATGCCAATTTAGATAGTACATTAAAAAGCTTGACATGACTGTACCAAAATTAATTTTTAAATTGCATGTTATTCATTAATAAAATTAATGTGTAATTTTTATTTTGCTTAATTAGAATATCATAGCGCAGTTTTGTACGGATGAACAGACAACGCAAAGATTGTGATAAGTGCATGACATTTATTTTAATCTAAGATTCCTTGTGATATGTTTCTGACATGCTGCGCAAAATATTTAATATTGTTGTTTGAACCTTGAAGCAAACTTATACTTGCTTCATTAAATGCGATTATTGTTGTAGAAAGATCCATATTCCCCATATTCTTTAAATTTTACATTTAGATATCCAGCACGGTATCAGGCCCTTTCAGCCCTTGAGTATCTGCCACCCAATTATACCTATTGACCTATAACCAGGTATGTTTTGAAAGAGGGGAGGAAACTAGCACCTGGAGGAATCCCATGCAGACGAATTTGAGCAACTCATTCAAAATTCACATCCTTAGAGTTGGTCATTGCACTGTTTTGTAGGTCCTTGTAGCAGACGTCTTCTTCCATGATTGTTCAAAATGCAGCAAGATATTCTTTCAGACATGAAAAATTCAGAGGTTTGGGGCAATATATCAGCAAGAATAGATTTTAATGCCTTTGGTGGATATCACTCCAAGGAGATAGCTGAGACTGATAAACCTTTGGACTTTAGGAATTCAAAAGATAGTGGGATTGTGAAAGTAAGTGGAACTGAGGTTGTGGTTCAGTGATGAGATTATTAAATAGTGAACTAAAACAAGGGAAAGTAACTCTTCTTGCTGCTTCTTCATATGCTTCCAATGGAAAGTTCATGGAGGCCCCTCAAACGAGGAGATCATTGGGCTGAGTCATTGGGTTTATAGCAAAGAAACAGGTCCTTCGGTGATTTCTGTCAATAATCAGGTACATTCTTATATGAACCCCATTTTCCAGCACTTGGCCCTCAACCTTCTATGAAAAAAATCCTTACATCTCCTCTAAATTTCCTAACCCTTACCTTAAATTTACGGCCTTCGGTATTTACACAGTCAGTTTGTTTACATTTCTCTCTTTTGTATAAATATATTTTCCTTTAGTACAGATTACACTACTGATAAATAGGTTTTCTGGCTGGCTGTAAAAAGAATGTCAGGGTTGTATGTGAAGTGATTTATGTCAATAATTGACAATAAATTTGAGTGTAAACTTTAACTTTAAACACCTTTGCTATGTGAAGTAGTTTCTCATTACGTACCACATCTATGCTCGTCATAATTTTGTAACCCACCCAACTCCGCTCTAAGGAAATTAAACTCAGTAAATCTAGTCGCTCCACATAGTTGAGATGCCCCATCTCAGACAACATTCTGGTGACTCTCCTCTGCAATTGCTAGTACAACCAGATTATTTGCAATTAGTGCAACTTGGAGGCCAGAATTTGTCCAACCTCTCTCCATAACTCATTCCCTCTAAACCAGGCAGCATCCCGGTAAACCTCTTTTGTACTCTTTCTAAAGCCTCCGCATCCTTCCTATAATGGGACGACCAGTATCCCAAGTGTGGCCAAACCAAGGCTTTACATAGCTGCAACAAGACTTCCTTACTTTTTTCCATTAATACCTCACCCAATTAAAGCAAGATTTCCATACATGTTTGTTACCAGCCTATCTATTAGAGTGGCCACTCTCAAGGAGCTGTGGACCTCATTAGGGTTAGGGTTAAGGTTAGGGTTAGGTAACCCTAACCCTAGGCACCCCCCCTGCACATTAATGCCACCAACGGTGTATGTTCCCCTTAAATTTGACCTCACAGAGTGCAAGCCCTCGTTCTTGTCCAGATTAAATTCCATTGGTCATTCCTGTTATTGATCTATGTTTTATTTTTCAATAACTCCCTTCACCAGCCATTCTCAACCTTTTTTTGGCTATGGGTTTCTTAGTGCTCTTCCCAAAGTTTATGGGCCCCTTTCCTGTAAAACAGCCAAACCCTACCCTAACCTATATTATATTTTTATGTATAGATGTGATTAGTATGTGCTGTGTATGGTAAGTATGTGTGTACCATGCTCCAGAGAAACACTGTTTCATCTGGTTGTATATGTATAGCCAGATATCAATAAACTAACTCAGTCAAAATGTTAAAAAGATAACTTCTCAGGCTTAATGTCAGCTTGATTCAACTACTGTGAAGAATAGAAAAATTAGAATAAAGCACCAAAAATATCTACTAGGACACCTCAACCCTGGTGATGAATTCTTTGTATTCTATTAAAATAGACATGATAGGAGTGGAAATAAGAGCACAGCTTTCATTAATGGAGTACATTTTAAATTTACATTTAGACATACAGCACGGTAACAGGCCATTTCGGCTCTAAGTCTGTGCAGCTCAGCTTACACCACATTAACCTACATCCCTGGTACGTTTTGAACAGTGGAAGGAAACCAGAGTCCCCAGGGAAAACCCACACAGACATGGTGAGAACTCCCTACAGACAACATGGGATTTGAACTCCAGTCCCGATCGCTGGTGCTGTAAAGGCATTGTGCTAACCACTACACCAACTGTTCTATATACACAGAAAAAACCCACATCAAGGACACATGCTCCAGCTGTTTGACCCTGTAAATAAGTTGTGTAACACTTTATTCCTCTTCCACTCCACCAGCAGTGTTGGCTTGCATTAAATGCTGGCTGCATTCATTAATGCATCTACTCCTTTCCCAACAAATACACCTTAAAAGGGGCAAAAAAAATCTCTGGTTTCATCAAAAAGATGAAGCTTCTTTAAAATAGCCTTTTAAACATGAGCCAAGGAGAAATATCTCCTTGGCCAATTTCTTCAACCATAAATTTGACTAATGGTACCAATTGCTGGTACTCTTTTCCCTCAACTTTAATGATTGATGCATCCTTTTGGTCCTTCAAAGTACTTATTTGGGGTTCCTATCAATAATGCAACAGTCCAGTCTTTGAGATCTTGTCTCTCATGAGCCACTGAGGGAAGCTCACTGGGTGGAAAACACAAAAGTCTGCAGATGCTGTGATTGTTGTCAAAACACCAAAATGCTAGAGGATCTCAGCTGGTCGTGCCTTCAAGACTCAGACATGAAACAGTGGAAATATATCTTGTGTGTCCCATTTTCTAGATACAAACCATTTTATCTTCAGTTTCAATCTGTGGCAAAATTGGTTCACAATCATCAAACTTCTCCAAATAATACATAGCAATTAATCTGTCGATACTTACATGTTGCCAATTCTATTTTGCGTTTATGAGGAGGATCTTGAATTATTTTGTTAATATCACCTCGGCCTTCAAGTTCCATGGGTTTATCCCACACTGAGAGTTGTATTGAGGGATTGAAGAAAAAAACACGGTCATCTCCAGTCCAGACAACACACCTGCACATACCAGAGAATATATCGATAAATCATGTATGGAAACTGTTTTGCGGATATATTGGCTTTGATTTTACTGAATGTTTCTTGAAAAGTAATAAATTTTTTAAGCACAAGTTACTCATGCATAATTTGTAAAAATATATATTTGAAGTTACATACCTTTAAAACAATGATTATACGCTTGTCAACGGGACAATTCACACTTTTAAAAAGAATATTGGTTCAATAAGTAGATCCAATATATGCACTTTTGGCAAACATATTCATAACTTATTTCTGCTGTCCACTAATTCTGCAATATTTATCCACATTGTGGATTTTAACAGCTACCACTGACAGAACTGGTCTGACAGAAAGCATTTGTGGTGTCAGATCAAGTTATAATTCTTTCTCTGTGCCTCCAATGCAAATAAAAATGAAATTGGTCTGAGATCGTTACATATCACATCCAGTCAAGATGAAAGTGTGGACACGGTCCATTCAGTGGTCCTTACAATGTGCTCTTTAGTTTAAACAGCACCAACTTTAGCCCACATTATTTATTGCCCATTTAAATCCTGCACTGCTTTTGATCTATTGGTCCATGCCCATACTCAGATGACAAAGAACGTGGTTGGGGTTGGTGTGTTGGGGAGCACAATGTCAGATCGAAACACGACCAGACAGCCAATGGAATGCAGAAAGAGAACGCAGCAGAGGAATATTTTCAAGATCACCGAGGACATACATTTCCTCAGCAGCCTTGGACAGTCCCTTTCAGGACTTCTCTTTAGACTGCTCAATACCTGTTCACGAAGATGAGTTTATTGTCATGCACCTTGTACAATGCACATCTGCACCGCAATTCTTACTTGCTGTCACCAGAAAGGTATTTTGTAAAAGAAGAAAAACTGCAATAGAGTATGTTCAATTAAAGAGATAGTAAACACAAGATAGATAGATAATGAATATTTACAGTTACCATAGTTCCAGAAAAAATGTAATTACAACAGTGAAAACTGCCCTTTTTGTTACAACTGAAGATAATGTAAATGCATTCTCAAACTACCCTAAAATGTAAAATCAATCTGAAGAAAAGACATACAATTATATAAAGGACATAAAAAGGACAGAGTGTATCACCAAGAATTGCATGTGCAATAACGGTAAAAATTATGAACACCACAGATTAGTTCCAGCAGTCACTTGGTCGATAGGATGTTTCAAATATGCATTGTTGAAATCTACAAGGATATTTTCAGTGCATCAAAGGCATAATCTTTGTTCGAATAACTTTTAAAGATGTGAGGAATATAAAGCAGATAAAGTTGAATAAAATATTTATTAAATTAAACCTAAGTAGAGATATTGAATAATGTTTAGAAATTAGAGCAATGACTGCAATTTTGAAGAAGCCAGTGATGGTTTTATAAAAAATAGGACATTGCAAGAGGATGGATTGGCAAACATAGGGGAGTTAGATAATGAAATGCATTAACAGTAAGGATCCGCAAGATTAGGCAATGAGCTTCATAGAACCGATCAAGTCAGGGAAAGGAATGTACGGTAGAAAGTGCAAAGTGTTGGACACAAGAGCGAGAAGGAAGGAGAAGATCCAAGAAGATGTTAGTAGCAAAGTGGTAGTTTCTTTCAGAGAAGAATACATTTCACACATCCCTTACATTTATTATTGTGGATATGGATGAAGGAAAGAATGATGGGTGAAACAGAGTTAATGTTTTAAGGCAATAATCTTGCCACATCTGGAAAAGTGGGAAGCATGAACACATTTTAATTTGCAGAAAAAGGGAAAGGAACAAAGGGAATTTCTGTAGCAGGGTCCTCATCAAGAAAATCTAAATGACACAAATGTTTTTTCTTCTGCTGCCTGAGTTCTTGTTTGTCACAACGCATTGGCCTGGAAGAGGAGTAAAGGCAATAAAATGAGTGAGAACAAAGGAGAGCAAATAAATAAGCAAACAATGCTGCATTTGCAAGGTACAAATCACTGAGGTTATGGAAAATTTGCAATGAAATACTAGAAATACTCAGAAGGCCATGTAGCGTCTGTGGAGAGAGATAAAATACCAGGATAAATGTTACAGGGTGATGTCCTGACCTCAGAACTGACCAGGTTAATTTGGGTATTAGGGCGGCACAGGCTCGTGGGCTGGAAGGGCCTGTTACCGAGCTGTAAGCCTAAATTAAAAAAAATAAAAATAATTATATGCCAATGACTATCAACATATATGAATTCTACTCATAACACCTTGCCTTTCACAAAAAGAAATGTTGTGGGATAATAAATCAGCATAATAATTAAGATTACTATCTTTGATCTCTCCCAGATAGATCTCCAAATTGAAAACAAAATGGCAGATGAAACACTCACCTCCCTCAGACTAATTTGATTGTACAGAAAGCCAACCAATTGTCCTGTACTCTTTCCTTGTTAGTTTCAAGTAAAATTTAGTGTTGTTGGATATTGTGGACACCGATAGACAGCATGTAAAGGAAATTGATTTCGTGATGGTATTTGGAAATATAAAATCAAAACTTGTTCCGTCAGAAAGAATTATTTAGATGTAAATAATATAATTTGGATGTATCTTGCAAGAAAAGATTAGAGTGTGCACCTGAAAAGGATGAACAAACATTGAGATTCCAGGTTTGATTTGTTAAAATGCTATATCATAAAATCAACCATGGGAAGCACAAAGCTTTAAACAGAAATGAGAGTTTTCTAATTAATACTGGGATTGGACGTTTACTGCAAAATAAAGTGATAGAATTGAAACTCAGTAAGAATAACACTCTTTAGCAGAGAACACTTTGTTTCTAAAATACACTACAGCAGGGAATAATTTAGCTGAGTGACCCAGATCCATTTTGAGGGATGGAAATTCACTGCATGAGGGTAAGAGAATCACACATTTTTAAGTGCATAATCGGTGAGACAAGATGGGAAGATGATTAAATTATGCCAACAGAATGGCAAAGGTTTGTTGATTGTTTTCATGTCGTAAAATGAATGATAAAAATTCAACAATCCGGCATCTTCAGGATTTTTTCTGCTGCTGGATGAATCAATCTCTTACCACTGTAATCAGAGGTTCGCACCTGCTTCAAATCATACCAAGAAGAGCAGAGTGAGCTGCCTCAATGACTTTTGTCCAGTGGCCCTCACATCTAAGGAATGTAAGGAAATGTTTTGTGAGGTTTACGAGGCCAGAATTAACTCATACTTAAGTAAAAATCTGGAGCCAGAGTCCATTCCCACGCTGACGTGCACAGCTAAACCAAGGCCACCCATAAATTGGAAGAGAAACACCTAAAATTCCATCTGGACATTCTCTAGCCAGATGGCATTCACACCAACTTCTCTGGTTTCTGCTAGCCTGCCATCTGTTTCTGTCTTCTTTCCTCCATCTCTTCACCCCCTTTCCTCTCCATTCACAGAGCCATGCACCCCGCTCCCCTGTTTGCTGGTGGGTCCTCCCATCCTATCCTCCTATTACTTCCTGCTTATGGGACTGTGCTCCTCCCCTGCCTCTCCCCCCATCATTTTGTCAAACACCTGTCTACATTTTGCTCATACCTTGATGAAGGGCTCAAGCCCGAAACGTTGATTATGAATTTTTATATTTGCTATATAAAGTACACTGTTTGGCCTGCTGAGTTTCTCCAGCTTTGTGTTTGATCTAAAAATCAAGACCCACTGCAATTTGCCCTACCATCACAATCACTCCACAGCAGATGCAGTATCACTGGCTCTCATTCAGCCCTGGAACACCTAGACAACACTAACAAGTGCATCAGGCTACTCTTCATTGACTACAACTCAATGTTCAACACCATCATGCCTTCAGTACTGGTCAGAAAACTTCTAAACCTGGGCCTCTGCAAAAGGGTCCATGACTTCCTTATCAGTAGACCACAGTCTGCAGGAATCAGAATTAACATCCATTCCTCACTGACAATAAAATGCAGACGCACCAGCAGGATCATTGTTTAGCGCACAAATCAAATGCCATTTACAAATTTGCCAAAGAGAACGTCGTTGGCAGAATTCGAGAGGGCAATGAGGAGTGAGATAGATCAGCTCATTGAGTTGTGTAAAAACATCAACGTTAGCAAAACTAAAGAGCTGATTGTGAACTTTAGGGGGGGAAATCAGGAAAACACAAACCAGTCCTCATCGAGGGGACAGCAGTGGAAAGGGTTGAGAACTTCAAATTCCTGGGTGTCAACATCTCTGAATGTCTGTCTTGGGGCCTCCATGTTGATGCAATCACGAAGAAGGCTCGCCAGCGGCTAGACTTTGTGAGGAGTTTGAGGAGATGTGGTACGTCACCGAAGACTCTTGCATCTTTCTACAGGTGCACTGGGGAGAGCATTCTGACTGGGTGCATCCCTGTCTGGAATGGAGGTGCAAATGCACAGGACAGAAAAAAAGCTATTGAGAGTTGTGAATTCGGCCAGCGCCATCATGGACATCAGTCTTCATCCCATCAAGGGCATCTACAAGAGGCAGTCTCTTAAGAAAGCAGCCTCAATCTTCAAGGACCCTCACCATGCAGGCAATGCCCTCTTCACTCTGCTTCCAGGAAGGAGGTACAGGAGCCTGAAGATGAACACCCAGCAGCACAAGGACAGGTTCTTCCCCACTAAATCAAATTTCAGAATGGACAATGACCCACAAACTCTACCTAACTTTGTCTTCTTTTTGCCCTAATTTATTTATTTTTAAATCCAATTTATAGCATTAATATTTGCACCTGTAATGAATATTTGCATCTGTAATGCTGCCACAAAACAACAAATTTTATGGTATTTTCATAAAGAAGAGAAAATGTAGAGAGCTCAGTAATCCAAGGAAGACCTCCACTGCTGATGAGAGAAGAATTCTCATCATCCCCAAACCTATGTCCAAAAGATCAGAAACACTCTTCCAGAAGGCAGGTGTGGATGTGTCAATGACAACTGTCTGCAGAGACTTCATGAACAGAAACACAGAGGCTACACTGCAAGATGCAAACCATGGCAAAAGTGGTATGTTTTGAATCTTGGGAAGTTCTTCAACACCAATACACTTTGCTCTTGCCATCGCTCTAATACACGTTAATCTTGGTCTCATCTGTCCACTAGACCTACTGTATTTCCACAATTCTGCAGGCTCTTTTAAATACTTCTTGACATAATGTAATCTGGCCGTCCTTTCTGTGACCAACTAGTGGTTTGTATTTTTTTCATGACAGTTCTTACTCTCTTCACCTCCTTTGCATTCATGTGGAGAGGTGATAGGTCCCTCACCTTCCCCTTTCTGGTCAACAGTCAGCTCCTTGGTCTTGGTGACTGACAGATTGTGTTACTATTAATCTTAAGGTATGTAATATTCTATCTATTTTTAGTAATATTATTTTGTGAGTCTGGAAATAGGGACACACAGATACACACAATTACAGACAGAAATATTTGAAATGGCAGCTGGCAGATTTCAGAGACCGTTTGTCTGATTAATCATTGTTCTGCTGGAAGCCTGTTTGCTTAAAGAATCAGTGGTACTGCTAATTCAAAGCTGTAAACAGTCATAAACATCTTATGACTGTTCTCCATTGAAAAATTAAACAATAGGTGTTTGCTCAGAAGCATCTATGTACAAGCATAACCATTCTGCTGGCTGGTTTCATCAGACCATTCCAAATAATATCCACTCATTCTTTGAGAAGAAATGAAACTTCAAAGACAGCCGTGATGCCATGTCACATGATTAAAGACATTTTCAGACAACATATTACTGAAGCAGAGACATTTTGAAACCAAAAGAAGCTGCTTGATCATCCTGTAAGTCACACAGGATTGAAATGCAGTAACAATCCTTTGGAGAAGGAATGCTGCTTAAGGAAAAGGACAAACACCAAGAAAATGGTTTTGAAGAATTTAGCCATTTCAGCTGTCTCTTTGAAAAGAGAACAGATTAACCGTGACCATTTCTACACGGCCACTTCATGAAACCATTGCCTGGCTTTGTGAAATTATCGTGAAAGAAAAACAAGTTCTGAATTTTACATGCAAGAGAAGAAAATCATTCATATAAAGAAACAATTCTTCGAAAAACTCTACAAGAAATTTGTGAGTTTTGAGAAGTCAGATGCCTCACATTTACCCCACAATAGCTTTTGAACAGCAGTAAAGACTTCTGAGTTTCAACACAAAAGCGTTCTGAGTCAGAACTTTAAAATTATCTCTTTGAAATTAAGCTTAAACTGGAATGGTTTGGGTTTTGCCACACACACACATTTGTACTTAGAGTTAAGTAAGAAGAGTTATGTTATTACTAATAAACATTACTGTTTTTGAAAATACCATTGTCTTGGTGCATTTCTATTGCTGCTGGTCTAGTATGTAATAGTGACATTAAGAGCAGAATTGCTGTACTGGCACCACCCAAACAGGTTCTCGATCTCCATCTTGTACACTGACCTATCATTTCCAGTTATTTGGCCAACAATGGTCCTGTCGACACCAGATGTGTAGATTTAGTTGGAACCAAACTTGGTGAAGCAGCCCTGAGTGTATATAGAGAATATAGGGGTGGCATGGTTACCGTACTGGTTAGCACAACACCTTTACAGCACCAGTATCCAGGACCAGTATTCGAATCCCGTACTGTCTGTAAGGAGTTTGTACATTCTCCCCATGTCTGTTTGAGTTTCCCCCAGGGTCTTCGGATTCCTCCCACTGCTCAAAATGTCCCAGGGGTATAGGTTAATTGGGTGTTAATTGGGTGGCGTGGACTTGTTGGTCAGAATGGCCTGTTACCGTATTCTATGTCTAAATAGAGTAGGGAACTAGGCACACGGCCTTAGGATGCTCCTGTGTTGATGGTCAGTGAGGAAGATTGGGGCTTGCCAATGAGTAACTCTGCACTCCATTCAGAGTTTTATTGCTGTACAATTGCATGGATTGAGTTGCTGAGTAGCACACAAAATGTTCCTGTACCTTGCCACATGTGACATAAACTTGAAATTGAAGTTGACTTTGTTGTCTGCATCAGAGACACCTTGCAATACATATCAAGTGGAGACATAGACTTCATTAAAACCATGCAGAACATAGTAGCAGAAAAATAAGGGGAACCAGATCCTCCTCGAATGAGTAAAAGCATGATGCTGGAGAAACTCAGCTGTCAAACAGTGTCCTTTATATAGAAAAGATAAATATATATAACCATAGTTTTGGGCTTGAGTTGGTTCTGTATCTTTACCTTTGCTATATAAAGGACACTATTTGACCAGCTGAGTTTCTCCAGCTTTGAGTTTTTACTCCAATCATGGTGTCTCCAGATTTTCGTGTTTTATCTCAATGAATGAGGCAGAGCCTGAAGACAAAGCTAGAAGAAGATGGCTTGTGTGGGGATGTCCCTGCCAAGGATCCATAGTCCTGTGTCCCCGCTGAGAGTGGAAGGAATTTCATGGGCTATAAAAGGGTGGTCAAACTTGTTTAACAACAGAGCAATTTAAAAAGTTTTAAATTTTATTTATATAACCATTGTCAGCTCCTATAACAGGCCATTTAGAGCCTGTACAGAACTGTCAGACTGGGCAGATGGATCCTGCAGAGGACAGCTGAGACTTCTCAAATAACTAACAGGGCTTATGCGAGATTGCATTGGAGCCAACAGGAAGATGAGGGTGGTGTTGAGACTTTGTCATCAAGGGAAGAATTTTAGATCCGTGTATTGACGATCCACTTTTAAGGTGAAAATGCTATGTTTTTTATCGTCCTATATAACGGCATTTACGGTACTTTGACATTGTATGTCCAAGAGCCGCATGTGGCTCGCGAGCTGTGGTTTGGCCACCCCTGGCTATAAGGAACTCCTTGATACAAATGCTTCTCCAATTAGTTTGCATAATTTTAGTTACAAACAAGTGATCTTTCCAATCATTGCTCACATTCAGGTGCCTTGCCGTTCGGCAAGGACGATCATGTCTCTCCATCCATCACAGTCTTGGAGTCTCTGAATTGTTGTTGCCTCCCCTGTTTCTAACCACGATGTTAATCCATCTATCACTGTCACTCCCTGTAAGCCTCTGCTTCTTCTTCCTTCCAGAGACCCACAGAGAATGATAATGATAGATAGATTAACATCATGGTTACAAACAGGGAAATTATTGCTACCTGAGACAAAACATCAATAGTGATGTGTCTTCTGCAGCTTTGACTGAATTTCATAATGAACAGACTAAAAATAATAAAACATAGATACGTTCTTTAATAAAAACAAATTAATTCAGTAATTGTCTTACCCTGCTTCTGGATTTTGGTTTCAAACCTAATATTTTCAGTTATTCTGAAGTATTAAAGCAATCTTCCAATTTCTGCACAACATGTGCAGAACCAAGAAGATATGACAGCATGCTATACAATTCTAACCCAATATCTATTTCATTTATTGCTTTATCAAGTTCACAATTAAAGTTTTATCTTCTCCTTCAACCTTCAGGATCTTGTTCACTTTAAAGAACACATTTATTCATTTGATATATGGACAGTGGGACACTGCCTAAGTCCCAGAGAAAGGTGTTCAGGGCAGCCATGTTGACCTGTACCCATTTAATTATGACAGGGATAAACTTGGTGAAAAATTACTTTGTGTTTTCAAACTCACAAACACTTGGTAAGTGAGGAGAAATTCATATAACTCACTCTTTCCTTAACTTTTAAGTTAATTCAACATAGTGATAAGTTTCTCTACAAGCAGCTGCAAATTATTGCTAACATTTATACAGCCCTATAAAGAACATAACAAGAAAGTATAGATTGTAATAAAAAGGAATATCAATTTGCAGCAATCAAAAGCAGCATGATCGCACTGTTATGGGGCTCATTTAGGAGCCTAATAGCTGCAGGGACGAAAATGCCTTTAAATCTGATGGTGCTCACTTTCACATTCTTGAGTTTTCTCCCCAATTTGAGGAGAGGGAAGAAAGTGTCTGGGTGAGATTGGTCCTTCAATATGTTTTCCCCCTTTTCCAGACATTTTTGTGTTATGTTCTGAGCTGCATTCACTACTTTCTGATCTTCCAATCTTTAGCAGAATCGCTCCTACACCATGCTGTGGTGCATCTAGCTTTCAATGGTGAATCTGATGAATTTGTTAAGGAACAAGGGATCGTGATGAGCTTCCCTAATATTCTATGAAAGTAGAGGCATTGGTGCAGTTTATGATTGCTGTGTCAACTTGCTTGTACCAGGTCAGGTCATTGGATGTATTTATTTCTCAGAAATTGAAGCTATCTACTCCATCGACTTCAGCGCCATTAATGTGGATGAGGTGTGAACATTGCCCGTTCTTCTAAAGTCAATGATGATCTCTCCTTCGTCTTGTTACATTGAGACCGAGCTTGTTATCTTGCCACAATGCCACTAGACTTTTAATCTTTTTCCTATATTCCTCTTCATTGTTATTTGATACATAACCCTGTGGTGTCATCAGCAAATTTGAAGATGGAACTGGAAAAGAATGGTGTAGAAGGTGAATTGTAGGGACTGAGTACACATCCTTGAGGAGTAGAGGTGTTGAGTATGATCTTTCTATTTGCATCAGGACCAGCAATTTTGCTTGCTATTCCTGCACGTCTTTTATTTTGATATTCTGTCTGCTCAGTTGTCCGAGTAAGGCAGACTATAGGACATCACCCAGGCTTCTCAACATCAGCAATGCATTACACAAGCAAGGTTCATCTGTCCATTCAAAGACAACATCATTTTCTCTATGTTATGCTTGTTCTTTCAAGAATAACAACTTTATGTGGGTTGAACAGTTAACCAACTTTATTTTCCTTATGTTGCTTCCACTACCTCCAACAATTTCCAACTGTCCTCAACCAACAATGCTGATCACTCCCCAAATATACTTCACTTCCAGTTTCTGCCCAACCGTGCCCATTGTATGCTGGGCAATGTAGTTCTTATTTATATGCATATAGCACATCTTTCCCCATTACAGAAGTAAACCAAAAACACAATACTATGTGTACATATCAAGCATTTATATATATATAGATATATATAGATATATATATATCTATATATATCTATGTAGAGAGAGAGTAAGAGAGAGAGAGAGAGAGAGAGAGAGAGAGAGAGAGAGTATGTACAAGATACAGTTGACTAGACCGCTATTGCCCATCTGGTTTGGTTTTGCAACAATCACAAAATAAATCCTCATTTAATAGGCAAGGCCTTTAAAGTGGTACCACTTTTCTTTCTGAGGTTTGACCAGGACAAATTTTACACCAGAAAAATGTCAGCCAGCCACCTAAACATTGAATAATATAAATGTTGCAGCAGACCTTGATCTTTTTTTAAATCTAGTTTTTGTGCCTGAGATAGACGCAGAAGTTGTTTTATGTTCTGTTTACTGGATCATTCAACTCTAGTAAGCTGGCTTTTTAGAGGACGCTGACTGAATTTTTGCAAGTGTCTCTTGAAGGTCATATCCTAGGTTTAGTGCAAGTACCTTGGGGATAATCAACAGAGCATCTACAAATGCTTGCATTCCCATCTGTGCTCTGCCTTTACATTGGCCTTGTGTTTGATCAAAGCATCTGCCACACATCCATCCTCAATTGCATTCTTCACTGCTCGCAGACCATCATGCACTGCATCTTTGACTGGTGTTAAAGTGTGTTTATTTGGACCCTTGAGAAGCAGCATCCCTGACTGAGGATGGTTGTATTGCTCAACAAAGGTAAACTTTTCTTCACCCAAGGTATGGTCATATACAAGTTCAGCATGGCCCAAGCATTCTGGGGTGAGGTCCTCCACAGGATTCATAGCAATACGTCAACAAGCAAGCTTTTCTATTCTCAAGGCTACAATACCCTCTTTTGCAAATGCATCCAATAACAATGGACTGAAACTCTTTTGATTAATTACTACAAATCCTTTTTTTTAAATCTCCACAAACTTTTCTTTTCAGTGATATCATTTTATTAACTCTGGCTTCAATGAACTTCCTGCACAATTTCTTTACATCAGCATTTTTATCGAAGAATCTAGATTTTATTTCCGTCTTTTCATACTCCAGTAAAAAGCGGCAGGTGAGAATGTGAGCATCTTCCAACCTTTCCTTCATGTCTGGGTGCCGAGCACCATGATCCAACTCTCTTCCCTTCACAAGGTGTATCTCTCTCTGTTTTTATTTTGTGTTTCATCTCCATAATTTCAACCATGAAGAGATCCATTGACTCGTTTGGTTTCTTCACAGTCAGATCTTATTTACATGCATAATAACACACTGTAGACATTTCCTTTCTTAAAAATTAACCCTCCCCCACCTTCTCTTCTGGTCAAATCTGTTTCCTCCCGTCCTCAGCTCTGATGAACAGTTCTGAAATGTTAACTGGCTTTGCTTTCCAAAGTATTATTACTTTGGATTGGCTAAGTTCCTCTGGCACTGCTGGTTATGTTTCACAGATCATCAATATTTAATTTACATCAACACCTTTGTAGTGTGTTCATACTGAAGCACAACAAAAATAGAACAAAATGGAAATTTATTTGCAAGACAGCACACAAAAAAGCACATGGTCTCCGTTGCACTGTTGAGCCTCTTGACCAATGGGATCAGGTACAGAAATAGAGAGAATAACAAGTCTAGGCTGAAGGGTACAATTAAAGATATGTAACAACTCCATGTTAACTGCTTTTATCTATCTATCTAAAAAGTTTCACACATTTGGAACAGTTTCAATCTTTGGAGCTCTGAATCTTAATATTAAAGGCTTTATTTCAATCATTGTTTTTCCTGAATTTATTCACATCAAAGTTGCATATACACTTTCATCTCTCAGAGGGTAATCTCTGTCATAGAGGGTGGAGGCCATCAAATTATTAGATACATTTAAGGTAGAAATAGATGAGTAATTTTTCTGTTGCATATGTACATTGTACAATGTATATGACAGAAGGCTCACCATCAGCCTTAGCAAAACGGTCAACGCTGTTATAGCGCCAGCAACCGGGAATGTGGTTTCAATCCCAAACTCTCTGTAAGGAGTTTGTACCTTCTCCCTGTGACTCCATGGGTTTCTTCCAGGTGCTCCAGTTTCCTCCCACCCTTCAAAGCAAATGGAGGTTGTAGGTTAATTGGGTGTAATTGGGCAGCATGAGCTCATGGGCTGAAAGGGTCTGTTACCCTGCTGTATGTCTAAATTTAAAATTTGAAAGATGAAAGAATTGAGAGATATGGGGAACTGACATAGAAGAGGCCAGCATAGATCTGATCTGATCATACTGAATGGTGGGGCCTATTCCCACTTCAATTTCCTTGTGTCGTCTTCGCCAGGATTCAAAGAAGTAGCTCCTACTTAATACACACTTCAACAGCACATGGAAAATAAAATCAATGAGAGAAAACTGAGCAGTGAGAAACTCCAGATTTCTCAAAGTCATTATTTTCCTGTTTGTGTTCCTTGCCATTTGTCAATTCTATTAACTGTTTCTGAGCCTGAAAAATGTGAAAGCTTTTAATTGCTTTCTACTTGCGAGGCCGGAAATCTCATATTTCATAGCATCTGTGATTTAGATTGAATTTATTTCATGAATGCTTCAATCGTGCTTTACTCCTCAAGTAATGAGCAAGGTTTAGGGCAGCAGAGTAACGTAATGGTTAGCACAACACCGCCAGCAACTGGGGTTCGAATCCCGCACTGTCTTTGAATGGACTTGCCCATAGAGCATGGAAAACAAAATTTTTCACTGTATCTCAGTACATGTGATAACATACAATTGTAGAGGTTTTTACTGTAAATGTCTCTGGTATACAAACACATTGAAAACTAATTTACTTTGCTTTCATTGAAAAAGATATTTAAAGATTAAAAAAACCTCTCTAAAACATTAATACATAAAATAAGAAAAAAAACGTAATATTTGGTCATTCCCCTCCACATAAATTTCAGTACTGCATTACCGTCAATCACTCAGCTTGTCCCAGAGTTACGGTGGGTCATAAGAATCTAAGCCCTACCTATGAGAAGGTGAATGTTTGTGGTTCCCCCCACAGTTAGATCAAGTCAGCTCCACATAAATCATTGCATTGGCAAACGGATGTGCACAATTCATTCTCCTTTTTCTCTGTTCACTATTATTTATCGGGTTTTCCAGCAGTCCCAAAAGATCTTTTGAATAGGCTTTACTCTGGAATCTTTTGTAATTCAAATTTGAATGTTAAATTTAGAGATACAGCGCAGTAACGGGCTCTTCCAGTCCACAAGCTCGGCTGTGCAAATAACCCAA
The DNA here is from genome assembly GCF_036971445.1 of Narcine bancroftii. Lineage (NCBI taxonomy): Eukaryota > Metazoa > Chordata > Chondrichthyes > Torpediniformes > Narcinidae > Narcine > Narcine bancroftii. The sequence continues at coordinate 4,442,958 of NC_091478.1, forward strand.
ATAACCTACAAACTTTGTACGTTTTCCTGAATGCTGGCAGGAAATCAAAGCACCCAGAGGAAACCCTGCCAATACAGGAGAAAGTACAAACTGCTTAGAGACAGCGCGGGATTTGAACGCAAGCTACTGGCACTGTACAAGTGTGGCTCTAACCGCCATGTTATCGTGCCGCCCTAACTCGCGCTCATTGCTTGAGGAGTAAAACACGAAAGTCTGCAGTTGCCATGATTGAAGCAAAACACAAAGCAGGAGAAACTTAGCAGGTCAAAGATAAAGATACATAACCAACGTTTCAGGCCTGAGCTAAATGTAGACAGGAGCCGAAATAAAATGGTGGGAGGGGAGCGGCAGGGGGAGGAGTGAAGGTCCATAGGTAAGCGGTAATAGGTGAGTGAGGGAGGAAGGGTACAACAGCAAACAGTGAATGGAGAGGGAAGAGGATGGAGAGCTGGAAGGATGGGGAAGAGCGGAGAATGCGGAGTGATCTAGCAGAAACCGGAGAAGTCGATGTTAATGCCATCTGGTTGGAGAGTGCACAGACAGAATATTAGGTGTTACTACTTCAGTATAAGGGTGGCCTTTGTTTGGCAGTGTTATTATTACTTGAGAAATTTGGTCCCACATAGGAGATCCAGTATTGCACTCTCTCCAGTTGGTGCCTCTATTTATTTAGAAAACTTATCAGAACAAATTTGACAAACTAACCCATCTGCCCTTTTGCAGTACAGAAATACCAGTCAATATAGGGAAAGCTAAAATTGCCAACTATCGCATCTTTATGTTTCCTGCAGCTGTCTGCTATCTCCCTGCAGATTTGCTTCTCCAATTCTCACTGACAATTGAGTGGTCTATAATACCTTTCCATTAATGTGGTCATATTTTTTTAACCAATATAGCCCCAGTGGATGAGCCCTCTAGTCGGTCCTGTCTGAGCATTCCAGTGATGTTTTCCCTGACTAGCAATACCACCCTTCCTGTATATTTAAGAGAGAGTTAGATTTAGTACTTGTGACTAGGGGGATCAGGGGGTATGGAGAGAGAGCTGGAACAGGGTACTGAGTGGATGATCAGCCATGATCAAAATGAATGGCAGTGTAGGCTTGAAGGGCCAAATGGGCTCATCCTACACCTATTTTCTATGTAAATCATCTCCCACCTTCACAAAAACACGCGAGTTGTTATGAGCTGGATTTTTTCCAACCTCCTGCTTCTTTTGGGGGCTTCTATGGATATATGCTGGAAAACAACCAATTTCCTATAAGAGTTGGCCACGTATTTAAATCTATAAAATAAATATCTATCACAGTGGCTTCCTGCATTAGATTTGTGATTCATGATTCTGGTCGTCAAGCCTTACTGCTAACAAGACTGTGAATCATGCCCAATTCACTGTTTCAGATGCAATTCATCCTTTTGGCTGAGCAGTTAATTATAAAATTAAACTAAAGGTACTGCTAAAGATGAATCCCTTAACGGTGACATTAAAATTATAAGTTTTGATATACAATAAAACCCTTGGTATCTGGAACCCATAGGGATTGTTAGATGCTGAATAAATGTATTTTCTGGTTGCTTGAGACTTACTCTTACAATACCTAACTAATGCACTGTGTTAAAAATAAAGAGTTCAAAAGACAAAAATACTACACTGTACTTACACTGAACAAACTTCACTTGCATGAATATATAAACCTTAAAGCATTTTACTTAATTTTCAGTCACATTCTTTGAAAATATTTAACCGTCGCTGCATCTGCAGGTTCCTCCCCTCCACAGAACTGCCTGAAAGACGAACAATAACATTACGGATAATTAACCTTCCTTCCCTCCCACAGTTTACAGATAAAGCCTCTGACCAGGGCAACTCTTACTAAGCAGGGATAAGGAGACATTTTAAGAGAGTCACCCCAATGGTGAGTGGCATCAACTAGCTCTTCGTCCTGGGCAACCCCATTGGTGTTTCACACAACTTTATTCAAACAGCTGCTACAAGCAAATCATGACCAAGGCCCTCCCTCCACTGGCTGAATATTTGCTCCCACCTTCACCAAAAGGTTTATGTGTTACTTCAGAGAACATTTACTTTTACAATTTTGAACTTGCGTATTTTTTACCTATTATTTTAATCTTATTTATTTTATTTCATTTTTATTTATTTTCCTCATTTCTTTTGCCAGTTGTTTGAGGCTGCTGGTTGCTTGAATTCTGGATACCAGGGGTTTTACTATTGCATACAATCTAACTAGCTATATATAGTGATAGACGCGCAAAGCCTCGATGCGGCGATGGGATGATGAGGCTGGGAAATTGAGAGAGGAGATGCAGACACCTTTTACTGTTGTTCAGGAAAGAGGACGGAAGAATACTGCCCATCAGAAGATCAATCTAGAACAATTCAAGTACACTCAAAATACCTCTGCTGAAGCACAAAGCAAAGCACTCTTTTCCAAGTCCAAAGTCACACTCCCTTTGAATTAAAATGTAATTCGGTAAGCAAAATAATCTCAGATAGAAGACTGCATATTCACCAATGAAACCCTCAGCTCTTGAGGTATAGCTTGTAAGCAACAATTATATGTTACTCTTTGGCTTGGCTTCGCGGACGAAGATTTATGGAGGGGGTAAAAAGTCCACGTCAGCTGCAGGCTCGTTTGTGGCTGACCAGTCCGATGCGGGACAGGCAGACACGATTGCAGCGGTTGCAAGGGAAAATTGGTTGGTTGGGGTTGGGTGTTGGGTTTTTCCTCCTTTGCCTTTTGTCAGTGAGGTGGGCTCTGCGGTCTTCTTCAAAGGAGGCTGCTGCCCGCCAAACTGTGAGGCGCCAAGATGCACGGTTTGAGGCGTTATCAGCCCACTGGCGGTGGTCAATGTGGCAGGCACCAAGAGATTTCTTTAGGCAGTCCTTGTACCTTTTCTTTGGTGCACCTCTGTCACGGTGGCCAGTGGAGAGCTCGCCATATAATACGATCTTGGGAAGGCGATGGTCCTCCATTCTGGAGACGTGACCCATCCAGCGCAGCTGGATCTTCAGCAGCGTGGACTCGATGCTGTCGACCTCTGCCATCTCGAGTACCTCGACGTTAGGGGTGTGAGCGCTCCAATGGATGTTGAGGATGGAGCGGAGACAACGCTGGTGGAAGCGTTCTAGGAGCCGTAGGTGGTGCCGGTAGAGGACCCATGATTCGGAGCCGAACAGGAGTGTGGGTATGACAACGGCTCTGTATACGCTTATCTTTGTGAGGTTTTTCAGTTGGTTGTTTTTCCAGACTCTTTTGTGTAGTCTTCCAAAGGCGCTATTTGCCTTGGCGAGTCTGTTGTCTATCTCATTGTCGATCCTTGCATCTGATGAAATGGTGCAGCCGAGATAGGTAAACTGGTTGACCGTTTTGAGTTTTGTGTGCCCGATGGAGATGTGGGGGGGCTGGTAGTCATGGTGGGGAGCTGGCTGATGGAGGACCTCAGTTTTCTTCAGGCTGACTTCCAGGCCAAACATTTTGGCAGTTTCCGCAAAGCAGGACGTCAAGCGCTGAAGAGCTGGCTCTGAATGGGCAACTAAAGCGGCATCATCTGCAAAGAGTAGTTCACGGACAAGTTTCTCTTGTGTCTTGGTGTGAGCTTGCAGGCGCCTCAGATTGAAGAGACTGCCATCCGTGCGGTACCGGATGTAAACAGCGTCTTCATTGTTGGGGTCTTTCATGGCTTGGTTCAGCATCATGCTGAAGAAGATTGAAAAGAGGGTTACTACATGAGGACTATTAACACTACGACAGACTATTGCTCAGTTTGAATGCATGTGGAAGCATTGGCTGATATTTTGACTCAGCTCCACATTTTCATTTTGCTGCAAAATTGCAGAAGGTGGGCACAATCAGTGAGCCAAATTCTCGCATGCATTTGGTGTCATTGGCTGCATTCTATTTAAGGCTAATCTGTCCTCCCTAAATTCTGAACCCAGAAATTCTCAAGGTATTTCAAGTACAGCCTTGCTGCAATTTCATCCATTCTATTCCAGCCAAGGACATTATTCCATTGGATTCACAAGATATTGGAGCAGAAGTAGGCCATACCGGCCCATCATGTCTGCTCTGCCATTCTATCCTGAACTGATCCATCCTCTCACTCAGCCCCACACCCCGGCCTTTTCCCCATAACCCTTGATGCACTGACTAATCAAATACCTGTCAATCTCTGGCGTAAATGCACACTCTTAAGTACTTTTAGAACGCTTGGAAGTTTCCAGGAAATTCATCAGCATTTTATCATAACCACCCTCCCCACTACTGATTCTTCATTGAAATAAAGCTTTTATCTTTTCTAACTTTTAGTTGCTTCCTGTATTTTATACATTATTTGCATCTTCTGTTATATTGGTTCAATGTTTCAGCCACGAATGTAATATCCTTAATCTTTATTCTTAGTCACAGGCTATTTATCACTCCAATGGAGATTTAACTTCACAGTTGAAGAGGTGAACAGTCCGTTGCCTGACATTTTTTTTATCGCCGTGTTTGAGGGTGCGGTGGATGTGTGGTTTAGAAGCAACCCTGTTGTTCAACACTATGTGGTTATCTGTGGCTCAAAAAAAATAAGTATATAATTAAACCCACCTGTTCAGTTGCTTTCTGGTTATTATACATGATTAACATGTTTTAAAAAATCAATATATTAATTTGCAGTCTCATGCATTTTTTTATCAATTAAGTTCATTTCCTTACTTTAAATGTTTGCCATTGTTTACAAGTAATCTACAATTACAAATTTAATTTCTCAAACACCTCTCATAAATTCATCACTCCTTTAAGAGTCGTATTATGTTTTTAAACTTAATACAACTTATTCCCCGATAAACCTTAGTGATGAGATTACTAATTGGTCTCATCTTATTTCACAAGGCACATTTAAAAACAACCTGTTTCCTGGTTGAAATCACATTTGATGTAGCTGAGAGATTTCCCTTGGTGGAACAAAGACATTCTCTTGAGGAGCATGAAATGATTTGCCCTGCGGCCTGATTGAAAGGTCATGAATAAATGTAATCAGCCGTGTCCAAAAATTTGATAAATTTTAAGCACTTTATCTGAGAAAATATAACTCAATTGTTTTTGAAGCCTCGTTAACACATGAGGAAATTACCGTTTTATTAAATAAATTCAAGCCTCAATTTTAACTCTCTCACTGATTGCAAAAACTGAGGAAGAGAACAGTTAAATGAAACCATACTTTCCCAACCATTGGGACCACAGTCACTGTGGTTTCCTCAGTTTGGAGTTCAGGATGAGCCAAAAGTCTTAGAGAGAGATGTTTGATGTGAGCCTTGACAGAGCAGAGCACAAGTTAATGAAGAAAGCAAGATGCTGAGCAAGAGAAAATTAGAATAATCACAGATGCAAAATTATCAAGATTTCTTGAGACTCTGGAAATTATAGAACAGAAGTATGTAACCCTGTTCCTTATCGTATTCAATTAAGTTTTAGAGTCTACCTCAATAGTTACTGCAGTTAGGGCTATGACTGTCTGCCTCATGTTTTTATAAACTCCTCTATTTTCTCCTTTGTCATCCCTCAATCTCCTACACTCCAGGGAGAGAAGTCTCAGACTATCCAACCTCTCTTTATAATTCAAGCCCATCAATCCCAATAACATTCTTATGAATCTTTTCTGCACCCTTTCCAGCAACTTGATCTCTTTTCTGCAGCCAAAATCTTACAAGGGCAGGATAGTGGTGAGGAACTGACTTTTTGCGATATAGACACACGTCTTTCTTTGGCTTGGCTTCGCGGACGAAGATTTATGGAGGGGGTAAAAAGTCCACGTCAGCTGCAGGCTCGTTTGTGGCTGACAAGTCCGATGCGGGACAGGCAGACACGATTGCAGCGGTTGCAAGGGAAAATTGGTTGGTTGGGGTTGGGTGTTGGGTTTTTCCTCCTTTGCCTTTTGTCACACACATGTAGAATTTAGCATTAACGCAAGCTTTTCTTCAGGGCTGCCAATAAATTTATATGCATCCAATTTTCCTTTTCATTGAAAGGCAAAGCATTCAAAATTGATCCTTTGTGTGAAGATTATGAATAACAAATAAAGGAGAGCTAGAGAAACTAATTCCTAAAGAAAACATCTGATGACATTTCATTTCAGCTCACGTACGACATGTCAATAAATGAAGAGCAAACAATCTTTGTGGGAAAACAGAAGATTCTAAATGCTATGGAGAGGATTACTGAGTCAGTTCAAAACTAGATAATGTGTGTAAATATAGAATTAAATTTTGAATACAATTATATAATTGCCTGGAAATGCTTCAGTTAGAATTTCATCTTTGCACTGCAGTTTAATATAAATTGTAGCTCTCTCTCGAGGTCAAGGATGATAGACTTTGCTCTGTTGATCTAGTTACGAGCTCTCCAATCTTGGCTTTGAAAGATCTTCTGCATTCAGGGCAGGTCACTCCAGATGACAGATCTGGCTTTGGTCGTTGCTGCCTCGCTTTCCATTGACTTCTCTTTTCTTCTCGTTCTGCACATCTGTTGGCTTCGAAAGTACCTGCTCCTCTCAGATGATGGTTTGCCAGAGTTTCCTGTCCTTGTCATTGCTTTCGCAATTATTAATGTTGATGTTACATTTCTTCATGTTGGATTTTGAGATGTCTTTGAATCTCTTTTGAATCCACCTCTTCTACGCTTGCCTTCTTTAAGGTGGGAGGAGAAGGTTTGTTTCGGCAAACGTTCATCTTCCATCTGAATAACATGTCCACTCCATCTTAGTTGGTTCTTAATGACGTAGGCTTCAATGCTTGTTGTTTTTGCGTCATTTCGCACACTGACATTAGTTCCATCTTCCCAGCTGATATTTAAGATGTTTCGAAGACAGCGTTGATGGAACTTTTCAAGTGCCTTCAGATGTCATCGGTATGTTGTCCAGGTTTCTGATGCATATCGAAGTGTTGGGATCACCACTGCTTTGTACACTAACATTTTGATGTCTGTTTGAATGTCATGGTCATAAAAGACTCTTATTCAGAGATGTTGGATCTTGTCATTAAGGTGGACATTGGAGGAGAGGTGACTTCCAAGATACAGAAAGTGGTTCATAGTTTCGCCAAATTGAATTGATGATTCTATCCAATTTGTCTCAGTTGGTGATGGTTGGTCAATTATTTGAGTCTTCTTGGAATTGATAAATATTAATGAAATGAGTATTTATGCTAAAAACAATGATTATAGACGTCTTTCTAAATCTATCCTCTGGTGAATGAAATGGACAACTTGCATTTAGCAGACCTAACCCTTTCTGCCTGCCACTTGTTTTTAATTCTAAGATCCTTGTTGGAAGGAATATAAATGTCTATAACCACTTATTATCTGAGCTCAATTGCATTCTGGTCATGAGAAAAAAACTGGCTCCAGTTGCTGACATTTCAACACATCCCACTTTTAAAGATGGTTAAATAATAGAGGTTGTTACACATGTCACAAGAAAAAATGTTTAAGTTTCATTTTTGGGAAAGTCATCTTTTGATGACAGTTTTAATGAAAACCTGAATGCATTCCTGATTTGCTTGTCACAGGTGATTATCATCTTTAAAATGAGGGCAATCCAAATCTGACCTTTATTGAACAGATGCAAATTCTGCTTTGACTTTACGAATGCATCAAGTTTTTGTGATTTTATGAGGCAGATATTTTGTTTTTCCATTGTATTAACAAATTCACTGACTGCAAGTTCCTGTTTTATTGCAATGAAATGAGAAGGAAATCAAAATAAACTTTGCATGGAGTATAATCATATTAGATATCCATGCAGATTTATTACATTGTAAAATATCTGCAAAGCATAATTGCCTCAAAATTCAATGTTGGCTGACAGGGTTGAATAGGCCAAGGCATTTTATTCTGTCTCTGCAGTTCATTCTTTGAAGTCAATGGAACTTAAAAGCAGAGTACAAAGTGCAAGCATTAATTTATACTGCCTTTAGTGCTCTTGACTAGAAATGAATTTCAAGACATCATCTAATGGTGATGTAATTAGAAATGTATTACTTTTGGATGTCTTTGTAATCCTGATTCTAGAATTGCAGTTGGCTCTCACATAATTATTCCACCATCACTTGGTTTTCAAAACATTTAATTAACTCTTTATAAGGTCACCATAAATAGAAATGTTACTTTTAATTATTTTTATTCCTTTACTATGATAGAGGAAGATCTGAAAAGTAAATGTCAAGAGCTGTAATTACCTAAATGGTTTGTTCATTCGCTGTAATGACAAAAGCTGTGTAGAACCTGAGCAAAAGGAGGAAAAACTTACATTTAACTAGTGTCTATCATGACTTCCACCAGCGTTGTCTCCGCTCCATCCTCAACATCCATTGGAGCGCTTACATCCCTAACGTCGAAGTACTCGAGATGGCAGAGGTCGACAGCATCGAGTCCACGCTGCTGAAGATCCAGCTGCGCTGGATGGGTCACGTCTCCAGAATGGAGGACCATCGCCTTCCCAAGATCGTGTTATATGGCGAGCTCTCCACTGGCCACCGTGACAGAGGTGCACCAAAGAAAAGGTACAAGGACTGCCTAAAGAAATCTCTTGGTGCCTGCCACATTGACCACCGCCAGTGGGCTGATATCGCCTCAAACCGTGCATCTTGGCGCCTCACAGTTTGGCGGGCAGCAACCTCCTTTGAAGAAGACCGCAGAGCCTACCTCACTGACAAAAGGCAAAGGAGGAAAAACCCAACACCCATCCCCAACCCACCAATTTTCCCCTGCAACCGCTGCAATCGTGTCTGCCTGTCCCGCATCGGACTTGTCAGCCACAAACGAGTCTGCAGCTGACGTGGACTTTTTACCCCCTCCATAAATCTTCGTCCGCGAAGCCAAGCCAAAGAAGAAGATCATGACTTCTGGACATCCCATAGCACTTTACAACCAATAAAGTGCTTCCGAATTATATTCACTACTGTAATACGGGACACAAGCTGGCCAATTAATTCACTGCTACATCTCACAGTCAGTATCTATTGTCAAGTACAGACGTCAAAAGATCATTTAAAAATGAAGATACTGGAGATATAACAAAAATGCTGAGAGCACCTTGTGGATCCATCAGTATTTGTGGAAGGAGAAGCAAATCACAAAAATCTACAGACACCGTGGTTAAAGTAAAAACAAAAAATGCTGGAGAAGCTCAGCTGGATAAGTAGGGTCCTTTATGTAGAAAAGGTAAAGATACAGAATCGATGGTTTGGGCTTGAGACCTTCATCAAGGTATGAAAGAGTGTTGGCGGATCTCCGTAAAAAAGGATGGGGGGTGGGGGGGAAGGTGGGGGGAGGGGTGGTAGTGGAAAAGGCAGGAGATGTAAGGTGGAGAAGGGAGGGAGAGGACAGCAGCAATCGGGGGAGGAGGGATGGCTGGGTAGGTGCAGGGGAAAGGAGGGGAGAACTGGAAAAACTGGAAAGGGGGAGTGGAAAGAAAAGGAGAGCTATTTATTAGAAAGCAGATGTTAATGCCATCTGGCTGAAGAGGGCCTCGACGGAAAATAAGGTGTTTTTCCTCCAATCTGTGAGTGGTCAGAGTGGAACAGTACGTAAGGCCAAGGACAGACATGTGAGTGTGGAAGTGTTACTCAGAATTGAAAGGGTTGGCTACTGGGAGGTCTTTGTAGTGGCAGATGGAATAGTGGTTCTGGTGTCACTAAAGGACTGGGAGCTCAATTAAAAAAGATAAACAAAAATTTGGACTTACCAAGGTGATCCTGGCACAGGAGTAGATGCCACAGGCTTGGTCTGGTGACGCACTGTTTCTTTCTCACCAATGGCTTTCTTTAAATCTTTCTTAATTAAAAGAAATGTGAATTCCCATTAACATACAAAAGATTTTTTTGGTCAGATTTTTCAAAATCAGAAACAACTCACATTTTAGATGCAGTTTTGTGAAGATGTCTTATGCTAAGGAATGAACATAGAAACTTCATGATGTAAGTTTTTATTACAACTGATTTGAAGGTGAGAAATAAGCAATGGTATCTAGTGAGAAGAAGAGGGACAGTGACCTTTGAACAATGCAAGGGTGTCAACATTTGATCATTCCATGCTCTGACTAGCTGTCTGCAATATCTATCTTTAAAGGACAAATGTTTTCAAAGCTGTTATACAATTCCAAGATTGTTCCTTCTTGATCTAGCTATTTAATTCAAAATACTTAATGTTTCTTTTTATATGTGTATGGACAAAAAGTACAACAAACCTCTTCTGAGTTCACATTTGATTCCGTTTTCCTTCCTGACATTATATTGGAAGTCCTGGGACATGATTGCTGGCAAGAATCTTTTTCTTTATCTGTGAATGAAAAATAATATTCCACTAAAATGTCAAGATCCACAAAAGTTATCGCATTATTTTCTATCTAATGCTCACTAAAATAACCAGGGTATCTTTAAAAGCTTTGAGCTCATTTTGTTTTCACTTTCTTTAGACATGTTTTACAAATATAAGTTTAATTGCTTCTATTATTTTCCAGTTGTTCATTAAAGTACACTTCAACTCACACTCAAAAGCTTTCATATTATACAGCATTTAGTTATTTCCCAGTTTCAGCATTCCTGTATATCGACTGAGAATTAATCTTCATCACAAATCATGTTACAAACATTTACTTTTTCATTCTAATATATTGATATTTGCACAATATAAAACGTATACTGTGGTTTGAACATGTAAAGATCATTTACAACATCCTTTCCTACGAGTTAGATAAATTAACAAAGGATCTAAAAACAGCAGCAGAAAACATTAGGCCAATTTCAAATTTGCTGAAGATTGATGTCCTGAGGAATGGGTATTAGATGAGACACTTAGTAATGAATGGAACCCAACAGACAAAATGAAGAATTGGTTTCTTTGCTCTCCATAAATGCTCTTGCAGAACACGCAGTTTTTATACACCACTCAACAGAATATTATTTAGAAGTAAAACACGAAAATTTGCAGCCACCGGGGTTGAAGTAACAACACGATGCTGGAGAAACTCAGTAGGTCAAACAGTGTCCTTTATATAGCAAAGATAAAGATACAGACCAATGTTTCAGGCTTGAACCTTGATGAGAACATTATTGAGAACCTTGTTAAATAAGATCTGGTACTTTGTGCTTGAAAGGCGAATTTCTCATTTTATTTCTCAGTTTTCTACAGGACACGAAAGGTAATGTGGTTCACTCAGTCAATTCCAGCATCTGGAATATTCCTTTCACTTGATTATCCTGCTACAATCCGTTTTGCCTCAGGGAATCAGGTTTCCCTGCTTCTACTCCCACTCACTATTTGTAGAGCTAAGTTACAGCGAACATAGAGCTGTACAACATAGTTCAGGCCCTTGAGGCCATGATGTTATGTCGACCTCGATAAACCTACTCCTCATCAATTTAACATTTCTCTTCCTCACAGTCCATAGGCCTTAATTTTTCTTACATCCATGTGCCTATCTTAAAAGACTCTTAAAAATGTCTGCCATCCCCACCAATGCATTCCAAGCACCCATCACTCTCTGTATATATAAAAAAAGTACCTCTGATGACTCCCTTAAACTTTCCTCCACTCAATGACCAGTTAACTTATCATTGTGTTGTTGGGATGTGGAAGGAAGCAAGAGCATCCTTGGAAATTCCAAATGGTCATAGAGAGAACCTACAAATTCTACATGAACAACATCTTCGGTCCCTGGAGCAGCAAGTCAGCAATGCCTACTGCTGCCCACTGTATCACCTGAAAATTCTATCTCAGCCCTCCTTTTTTGAGATAGGTATGCACGTTTTTGGGCAAGTTCAGTGGTGCTAATTGGTGCACAGGGAGGGAGTAATGTCTCTCTTGGGTGATTCTTTTACTTGGCATATGAGACTGACATATGCCTGGAGTCCTGAACACTGATGTAGGTCCAATCTTGTGACCAATGTTTGGTATTCTATATATTGTGTTGGTGAGTCGTTGGAGAATCAGGGACAGTTAATGGATAGGTGAGAGAGGACAGGTAAGTGGGGAAATGGGATTGCAGGCATCACTATGAAAACTAGCATTAATTTGATGGGCTGAATGGCCATCTGCAATTCCGAGGAATTATAAAAAAAAAGAAATTATATAAGAATGATATCTTTCATGAATATAATCTCTGATCCCATTATCACATCTGGAATGATCATTCCCACTTCATCTAAATTTTACAATCTTCTCTCCCTAATTGTTTACTTGTTTCCCTGAGCTCTTCCCAAACCTTTCCCCTATACTTACCTTTGAGTCTTCTTTGCTGTAATCTTCCTCCCACGCACCCAATTATCTCTCCAGACCACTTTCTTTCTCTCTTGGGGGCCAAGTTCTTCTTGAGCTTCCCCGCTTTTCCCATGATCATCTCTCCACGAACACCCCAACCCTTCCCCCTCCTCCTGACCTTCTCCCTCTGACTGTCCCTCTGACATCCATGTTCCCCACCGCCCCACAATCTTAGTTTCCCATCCCTTCCAAAAATAAACTCCAGACCTCACTAGTGTGGTTTTGGGATGTGCCATGCTTTGGGTATTGTCCATGGTGATATCCGTTCAAAAAATTGGCATGTCTCCCACTCGTTCTTTGACAACTAATGAAAACAGGTGCCGAAAATTGTTATGCCTGATATTACATAAATAAGTTTGATTACGATCAATTTTGATACGTGTGAGTCTGGAAAGCAAACTTGCTCAACATCCTGCACAAAAAAGAGCGTGGGTAAGTCTCAGAGAAAGACTGAGGAATAAGGAATTACATAAATAAGTTTGATGACGATCAATTTTGATATGTGTGAGTCTGGAAAGCAAACTTGCTCAACATCCTGCACAAAAAAGAGCGTGGGTAAGTCTCAGAGAAAGACTGAGGAATAAGGAATTACATAAATAAGTTTGATGACGATCAATTTTGATATGTGTGAGCCTGGAAAGCAAACTTGCTCAACATCCTGCACAAAAAAGAGTGTGGGTAAGTCTCAGGGAAAGACTGAGGAATAAGGAACACCTCATAAGCCAACAAAACAGATTCAGATAAAAATGTTCCTCATAACTCATGTATCAGCGATGCTTCAGTTGCAAGTCAGATGCTCTGGTCTTTCCACCATAGAATACCTTAAATGTCTAAATATCTTCACTAATATAACAAAGTGAAATTTTAGGCAATCACAAGAAATGTTTCAATGTGGTTCATTTTTATTGTTATCTGGTACTCTTCAGGATTTTACATGGTCCGTGTTAGTTTTACATTATCATTCCGAGGTATTTACTGTATTTTCAGTTTTGTGTTTATTCAAAATGATAATAAAGTACCTACATGTATCAGTGGAGTCAAGATAAATCTGAGTTCAATCAGCAGAGATAAATGATGATCAACGCATCAGGGATAAGAAGATGCAGCCAGCTCCTTTTTTAATGTCACTTTAGAAGAAAAATGATGTGTCTGAACAACGAGTAATAGATTTTATCTGGGACACAGTTAAATATTTAATGTAATTTATTTACTGTTTAGTAATAGATTATATAGTCTGTATAATTGTTGTTTATGTTTGTTTTTTCTTTCTTCTTTGGCTTGGCTTCGCGGATGAAGATTTATGGAGGGGGTAAAAGTCCACGTCAGCTGCAGGCTCGTTGGTGACTGACAGGTCCGATGCGGGACAGGCAGACACGGTTGCAGCGGTTGCAGGGGAAAATTGGTTGGTTGGGGTTGGGTGTTGGGTTTTTCCTCCTTTGTCTTTTGTCAGTGAGGTGGGCTCTGCGGTCTTCTTCAAAGGAGGTTGCTGCCCGCCAAACTGTGAGGCGCCAAGATGCACGGTTTGAGGCGTTATCAGCCCACTGGCGGTGGTCAATGGGGCAGGCACTAAGAGATTTCTTTAGGCAGTCCTTGTACCTCTTCTTTGGTGCACCTCTGTCTCGGAGGCCAGTGGAGAGCTCGCCAAATAATGTTAGGTCTGTTTTGTTCATGAATGAGTGAGTCAAACACCAGACTGAGTCGAAATCAAGGTTCTTTGTTCTTTATTGCCGGATTGTAACACTTGCAACTAACAGTGTTAGTTGGAGAAGGCGCATTCTGCCGTTATCAGCAAGTGGTGTTTTTTATGTACCTTAGGATACGTACTTAGTAAATTATCATACCATGACATTGTCCAATGAATAAACTGTTGCTGTCCCTCTCTGCTAGCCTCCTGCACATCAATTTGTCATCCCCACTCTTATCTTGAGAGTACAAGGTCACAACTGCATCTTGTTACGGCCCAGCACTGGGTGACTACCTCTACATTCCCAGCTCATGATGTTTATACCTAACAATAACACGATCTTGGGAAGGCGATGGCCCTCCATTCTGGAGACGTGACCTACCCAGCGCAGTTGGATCTTCAGCAGCGTGGATTTGATGCTGTCAGCCTCTGCCATCTCGAGTACTTCGCTGTTAGGGATGAAGTCGCTCTAATGAATGTTGAGGATGGAGTGGAGACAACGCTGGTGGAAGCGTTCTAGGAGCCGTAGGTGATGCCGGTAGAGGACCCATGATTCGGAGCCGAACAGGAGTGTGGGTATGACAACGGCTCTGTATACGCTAATCTTTGTGAGGTTTTTCAGTTGGTTGTTTTTCCAGACTCTTTTGTGTAGTCTTCCAAAGGCGCTATTTGCCTTGGCGAGTCTGTTGTCTATCTCGTTGTCGATCCTTGCATCCGATGAAATGGTGCAGCTGAGATAGGTAAACTGGTTGACTGTTTTGAGTTTTGTGTGCCCGATGGAGATGTGGGGGGGCTGGTAGTCATGGTGGGGAGCTGGCTGATGGAGGACCTCAGTTTTCTTCAGGTTGACTTCCAGGACAAACATTTTTGTTTTACCATTTTGGAATACACCCATTCTATAATGTTTGATGCATTGATCATAATGGATGAGCATTAATAATAAAGCGTTGTCACTTCCACTAACTTACAAAGATTGTTGTGTGCTTGAATTGTTAGCAAATAAGTCAAGAGGAAACAATGGCAACATTCACGGTGTGCCATGAGTTCTAGCGTTAACAGCAGACAGCCAGGGAGACTTTAGTTTTCACTGTAGTCTCAAGCTTCATCATTGCAAAAATGTTCAGGAAACTCAACCAATCAAAATGCAAGTAAACAATATGAACATCACTGCAGTTGAAAATTATAATCATTTAACTCTTCGTCCCGCCAGTTCATCAATCTCAGCATTAATTAGTTTTAAGTACATTGGCAGAAATAACAGGAAATGTTAATTTTAGCGATTGTCTGCATTTGCTATAATTCTCTAAGTTATGACGTAGTCATTGATCGTTTACTGATGGTTCCCAAAAATACTACAAATAAATAAATATTCAAATTATCTGTTTTCAGTGGTTTTGTGGTGGCATGCCACAAGGCAGGCGAACCGGCCCCGCTTGTAATCCATGCTGTCGGGGGTTTCCCCTTCTTCTCAGCACCAGACTCAGAAGCCCGCGTTGGGGGACCACGTGATGCCCGAATGACGTTTGCGCCCCCCAGCGCAGTTGTCAGCCAGGTCCGGGCTGGGAGTATAAGTCCAGCCCGGCAAACAGCAATAAACCAGTTTTCTGCTCACTGAGCTCAACCCGACTGGTTGTGTGATCTTTCTGTAGCAGTGTAGCTGCCGCTACAGTTTCTTATTTTTGTTTAGACTTGAGACCAACCAGATTCGATGGGGGCCACTGTGCATTAAAGGGGAGGGGGCACAGACTGAAATGCTAATTTTTAATTTTTTTACTGTAGTTGGTAGAAGAGAGGTACAGAAGAAACCTACTAAACTTGACTGTTTCACAGGAAATGGGGTCCATAAACTTTAAGCAGAGTCCTAAGGAGGCCATAGCCCAAAAAAGGTTGAGAAATGGCTGCTTTCGACAATACGTTTTTAAACTTACAACTTTATGATCAAGATCTTTTGATAGTTTCTGTGCAATTTTTGTTTTTTGTCGTAATACCAGATTATTCCTGTTCATGAAACGATTGCACCAGCCGACTGTAGACTCAAAATCTTTACTGAGGTCTGGGTGTGACTTCACCCACTGCAGTGCAAATGTTCTTACTTTATTTTGAGTGACTATGTAGTAATCTCGCCTCTGTTCACTCACTCATTCTGCAATGTGATTTTCCAACTCTGTCCAACGAGTGATTCCTTTTCTCAATGAACATTGCCTTTTTGGTATTTTTCTTAAAGCCTCTTCTTTCTTCCTCCAATCCCTTACGAACTTCTTATATACATCAAATTTTCTTGCAGCAGGTCAGTTGTTGGTTTTCTTGGCCATTTCTATTTTTACTTTAAAACTCATTTCATACCTTTGTCATTTGATGGACCCTCCATGATAACAATCACCTCCAGCCAACGCCCAGCAGATCAATCATTGCTATTTTGGGGGTTGACTTATATGGTGATAAATAACTGACATCTCAGGCATTGCAATTTTTGGGGGTTGCCTTATACACCCAATATATGATAAAATCCTTAAAATGAGGCTAAAAAGGGGTCAACTTATCTGTCAGTCGACATTTACACTGAAAAAATATGGTAAATTGTTTATCATCAATATTTGCACATATATGTTAAAGGTTACATCCTTCAACCCAAGAATCACACAGTTCATTTAACAATTATGAAGTACATTTTAACACATTATTTGCGATGATTATTTCCCTGATACCAGTAATGACAGTGGCACAATTCCAAATGGTAATGAATATGTAGTTACTGCACCTCATTTGAGAAGCTTGAGATCCATAAAACTGGCAAAATGCCATCAAATTTCCAAGAGTACAAGTCAAACAGTATATAGTAGAGCAAATAGGCATTTTCTTTCTGTCTTTGAATGATAGCCTTCTGACATAATTTAGGTACACTAATTTGAAAGGAAACTTCAAAAACAATCACATCAGTCTGCTAATAATTATTTGGTGGTGTGAAATGATGGATTGTACTAAGTGAATCTAATGAAGAAGAATTATACTTTTTATTAGTAAAATTAAACATATTATAAACCATACTGCTTTATATTTACCCACGAACATGAACCAAGCTTTCAATATTTCAGAAACCTGATTTATCAACATGAATATATTTAAATATAATAATTTCAAGATGGCCATTAAAGAAGTGTTAGCTTCCTCCACCTGTGAGTTGAGACATTTTATTTTAAATAAAACTGAATCGTATTGTGTATAGTTACGACATATAACTATTGACACAAACCTCGTTCATGCTCTGAAAGAGAGGAAACGATTCTGTTTCAGAGATATGCATTATTTATTAGATAATTTACTGAACCTCAAAGCCTTATTTGCTTCCAAATTTGGATCAGCAGTCGGTGTGATCCAAAAACAGTCTGTTGATCTGCTAACCTGTAGGATGATTAAATTTTTGATTTAATTTAGATCAGTGGTTTTCAAACTTTTTCTTTCCACTCACATCCCACTTTAAGGCCATCTCTGTGATTAGTAAGGGGTTGAATAAGGTGGGATGTGAATGGGAAGGGAAGGTGGAGTATCACTGCTCTAGACCTAATTGTTACTGAAATCTTTTGCTTGAGAAAAATTGTCATTGGCCCATTTCCTTTGGAGTTATGAAACCGCACACATAATGAGTCAATGAGGGACAATTAAAACTGTGGTTTTTCAAACATTTTCTTTCCACTCACATACCATCTTAAGCAAGCCCTTACTAATCACAGAGCACCTATTACATAGGGATTATTTAAGGTGGTGTGTGAGTGGAAAGAAAATGTTGGAAAACCACTGCTTTAGATGATCATACAACAGATTCTAGTGGTTTATGAAAAAGATTAAATTGGGAACCACATGGTAACCCTCCTTGAGGAGTCGTGATTTCCGTGACAGGATTGGGGGGGGGGGGGGGAGGGAGGAGGGGCTTTGTCTTATGGTGTTTCTCCTGAGTCACACTAGGGAATTAGAGCAGAGTTAGGTCAACAGCGTGCCAGAAAGGATGATTGAACAGAAGGTAGGGAAATAGTCTGCACCTTAACGTTGTATACTACAAGATGTGTTATTTTGATCGGATGGAAAGAAGCTGTTCCACCCACTCACAGTCAATGGTTACATGATTTGATATCATATTTAACTTTGGACAAAATTAGATGTTCAACAATTGTTTTAAATGTAAAATTTTCAAATCTTTGGGGCTCCTTTTTGAATTATTTTCATACCTTCAGTGGTGATGATAATTAAGTAACCTGTGATGCTCGTGGATTTGTGTTTCTTTTCATTTTTACTTTAATTTAGTTGTGCAACTTTGAATAGTTTGGGGTTTGGATTAAAATTATTTTTATTTCTTTTGTTTTTTTTTTCTTCTTCCCTTTCGACTTTAAATTTGAATTAATGGTGTTGAATAATGAAAAATCTTTTCTGTTACTGAGCCATTAATCTGAAAAAGTGCAGGGCCCCAGTCAGATGGTCCTGTTCCCCGGAATACAGTGGCATTCAGGCCACAGAGAGATCCTGGTTACTGCCAAGAATAAAATTCTTAACACTGCGGTGCCCACCAATAAAGTGGAAACCCAGAGTTTCGGTGGGCTCACAGAGAGATGCATCTGGACACGTGTTACAAATACATGCAACTTTAATTAACACACGGGAGACAAACAGGAGAGAACTTTAAACAGTGCTGAATTACTATTTCACTTAAGCAATGGCATGGACATTCACCTCGAACCTAGGTTCGACTTGACATGCTTGAGTACACACACTACAAACATGGACTCACACACACCCGATTCCCTGAACCAACGTGGGTGCGGCTCTCTGCAAGTACTGATCTATTGCATACTATGGCTCAGCTTCAGTTTAGTCCACACCTTACCCGCAACACTTCCAACAATGTCCACAGTAGCGACCTGGCATGGAATGATGTCTGGGGCTTGGACCACGAGGCAAAGAGAAAGAATGTGCTGTTCTAACCTTTGCTTCTAGCCCATAATGACCTGAGGTGATTTAAATTAGCCAATGTCAAAGTGTGCACTAATGGGTGGTTGGAGTCCAACCTTGATTGACAAGAGGATCGCGAATGTCATTCCGCTATTTAAGAAGGGAGCGAGGCAGCAGAAATGAAATTATAGATCTATTAGCCTGCATTAGTGGTTGGAAAGCTGTTGGAGTCGATTGTCAAGGAAGAGACTATGGAATACTAGTACATGGAGATGCATGAAAAAATAGGCACAAGTCAGCATGGTTTCTTTAAAGGAAAATAATTTCTGACAAATCTATTGCAACTTTTGCTGACATATAAATAGGATAGATAGGGGAGATGCAATAGACGCTGAGCTTTTGGACTTCCAAAACACCTTTGACAAGTTGCCACGTGAAACAAGATGAGAGCTTATGGACTTACAGGAAGGATATGAGCATGGGTAGAGCATTGGAAACAGAGAGTGGGAATAAAGACATCCTATTCTGGTTCCTCAGGAGTCGGTGTTATGGCCACTTCTTTCTTGCATTGTGTATGAATGATTTGGATTATAAAAAAGATGGCTTTATGCCTAAATTTGCAGATGATACCAAAATAGGTGGTAGGGGAGGTGGTGCTGAGGATATGGAAAGGGAGCAGGAAGACTTGGATAGATTAGGAGAATGGGCAGAGGGTTGCCATTTTCCTCCATAGATACGGCCTAATTCACCGAGTTCCTCCAACAGTTTGTGTTTTTAACTGTATTTTAAGCCCACAAGTCTCCTGTGAACACAAATGGAGTTGATTATTGTGCCTTTTAGTTCAATGTAAAACTTTGTAATCCAAGATTAGCGTTTTGCAACTTTAATTAAAAGTCCACAAAATTAGCTATCCTTTGTTTGTTATTTAAATATTATGGAATTTAATGTTTCTATTAAAAACACTCTGCAATCATAAACTATTAATAATTTTTCCCTTCTGACTGGTCCACTCCAATGAATGCTGCATTTCAACGATAACCAATTTGCTGCCAGCCATCTGTCAAGACAAACCAGATCTTGAATTCAGCAGGTTGATGGAAAGAGCCTAATCATAATCTTTCTCTACTCATCCACCTCTTCTCAGAGCTCCTGGCATCTACTAGCTCTCGCCACAACACATTTGCTCTATTGCCAACTGTGGAGCTGATCAGTGCCCATTACAGAGATACAAATGTCTTAACTGGCATCTGAGCATGTCTTACAAAATTTCCCAGATACAATCATTAATATCATTAAAGCATTCAAAATCGTACTATAAAATAGTGATCTATAATGCCTGATTTCCCCCATTTATTTTCCCAGTAATAATTTTTGACTAACTGAAAACAATATTTACTACCTCATCATAGAAAATTACAATTTAGCTTAAGAATATAAACATTTCTTATGTGGACTATTATCAACTCCAGTGATTTCCACTTTATCAAGTTGTCAGTTTATGCTTCCAGCTGAATCACAAAAATACATCAACGTATCAATTTAAGTTTTATTGTAGTTTTAAGATTACTTCAATTAAGTTCTCTGTAGCGTTCTCCGTTGGTGCTAAATGAGGACACACTAATCTTCTTGCTTTTGTTTCTCAACAGATCAACACAATATGAACCATACTGAAAATTATATGACTTTTTATTCCTCTGTAATGTTTCTGAAGAAATCAATGGCAAGGTACTGTCTTGACGGAGATTTCTTTTTTATTTTTGCTACTTCCAGACAAATTGTTTATAATTTCATCATAAATAGCAAACAGAAGAAACCTTAGAAGTGGTGAAATCTTGAAACAAAGAAACTGAATGCCACAGCCATTACCAAAAAATCAAGAAACGAAACAGCAAATTTATAGCTTTTTAAAACTTAGCAAATGAATGAATGGCGTTCATTTATATAGCTCTTTATTTAGACATATTTCATGGTAACAGGCCATTTCAGTCCCCGAGTCCATGCTGCCCGATTTACCCCCAATTAACCTACACCCCTGATTTGTTTCGAAGGGTGGGAAGAAACTGGAGCTCCCAGAGAAAACCCAGACACAGGGAGAAGGTACAAACTCTTTACAGACAGCACAGGATTCGAACCCCGGTCAAGCCCTGATTGTTGATGCTGTAAAGGCGTTGCGAAAACCGCTACGCCAACTGTGCTGCTCTTTTTTTTTGCAGCATGTCTATGTTATTTATAGGTCAATATGGCATTTTTTAAGATGTATATTCCTTATGATAAAGATAGTGATTTTGTTGTCATATACACATTCAAATTCTTACTATAGCCAAAGTGATATTTTATAAGAAAAAAACAATTACAATAGTATACATAATTTAATTAAAAATAGTCAATAAATTCCACAGATTGATAAATAATAAATATTCATTATTATCCTCGTGCAGAAAACGTTCCAAGTCCTTCATGAAATCCAGGGTTTGTAGACCAAAACATTAATAGCACAAAAGATGTCTTGTTTCTTCTCAGATTACATGAAATACATACAATATTTACAACTATCAAATCATTTCCCTGTGATAAGGTAGAGTATTCTCTAAACTTCAATCTGCTGAGAATTGTAATCCGTCCCTAAACTTTTCTACACTCTATTCGTTGCCTTAAGATGTTCCTTAAATTCTACCTTTCTCATCAAGCTTTTGATTAAATCCCCTTAAATTTTGACCTTCCATGAAGCAATGTTCCTGTCATGTTGAAAATGATAACTCACTTGCATAATTTATTTTTGTATTTAAAAAAAATTAAATAACCATATAACCACTTACAGCACAGAACAGGACAGTTCGGCCCTACTAGTCCATGCCGTAACAAATCCCCACCCTCCTAGTCCCACTGACCAGCACCCGATCCATACCCCTCCAGTCCTCTCCTCTCCGTATAACTATCCAGTCTTTCCTTAAATGTAGCCAATGATCCCGCCTCAACCACTTCTGCCGGAAGCTCATTCCACATCCCCACCTTCACGTAAAGAAATTTCCCCTCATCTTCCCCTTATAATTTTCCCCTTTCAATCTTAAACCATGCCCTCTAGTTTGAATCTCCCCCACTCTTAATTGAAAAAGCCTATCCACATTTACTCTGTCTGTCCCTTTTAAAATCTTAAACACCTCGATCAAGTCCCCCCTCAATCTTCTACGCTCCAGAGAAAAAAGCCCTAGTCTGCATAACCTTTCTCTGTAACTCAAACAACACAGACATACAACACAGTAACAGGCCATTTCGTCCCACAAGTCCATGTTGCCCAATTTAAACCCAATTAACTACAACCCCCGGTATGCCTCGAACAGTGGGAAGAAACCAGAGCTCCTGGGAAAACCCACGCAGACACAGGGAGAATGTACCAACTTCTTAGACAGGGCGTGATTTGAACCTCGGTCTAGATTTCTAGCGCTGTAAAGACATTGTGCTAACCGCTCTGTCAACTGTGCCGCCCGTTGGAATGTGGGATGAAACCCAACAGCTACAGCGATAACATGATATTCCGTGCAGAAAGTACACAATGCCAGGGTTAAATGTGGGTCACCGGAGGTGTGAATTAGTAGCAGCACCTGCTGGAAAGACAGTACTTGCAGGACAAGAGAGACCTGGTGCCTTTCAACACTTTCCATGATGTTTCAAAATGCTCTGCTACCAATAAAATGTGTTTTGCACAGTAATGACTACTCTAAGCCAGGAATGCAACAGACCATTTGTGCACTGAAAACGCCCACCATCAGCCATGACTGAACAAATTGTTTATAGTGATCATAAGAGAAGAATAAATATTGGATGTGGTTAAGACATTGGGGATAAATGGCTTTCTCTTCTTCAAACAGTATAGTTGGATCAATTAAATTTATCTGAGCAAGCAGTTGATATTTTATTTGACTGAAAGACACCATCTCAGGCATTGCAGCTTTGGTTCAATACTGTGTATTGCTGCAACAACAAAGGTTTTTTCACTTTGAGAGCAACATAAATCCATAATCCTCTACCTCACAGGTAAGAATGGCACTGATGAAGCCACAGCTGACAATCTATAATAGCGAATATGATTCATACTATACAGTAAAGCAAACACATTCTATGTAAATACCTTCCACTCTCTGATTCAGGTGAGGGCACGTCAAGTGAAAATATACTCAAATAATTTAACGGGGCTGTGGTCTCACAAATCTTGATGAACTGCCAGTAGAAGCATCTCATGGTAGACATTCAAATGCAGCAATAGTTTTCCCACATTTTTTCTGGCCTGGATATTGCAAATGATCTTCCTCTAGAGGAAGCAAAATGCTGTCTTTTAACAAATGATGTGGATAAAGAAATGGCTGTTCATCTGAATGGGTGAATCGGAAGGGGAACTTCTGAACCCGTCTCAGTCAGCAATGCCAAACCATAAGTAGAGCATATCAATTAATTCATGCTACTTGAAATACAAGACATGCCATATTTAGTTGATGTTCTGATAGCAACACAATATTTTCTCTCAAAGCAACTTGTTGTTGATGGCCTTGTCATCTCTATCTGTCCCTTGCCACTTTACTTCCTGCAGTGCACAAGTTAGGCCAAAAAGACTCTCCCTCCTACCCTAGATATCACGTAAACAAGAGCCAAAGGAAAAGTAGAGATGAATTTGTTTACTGAAGTATTGGAGTTAAAAATTCCTTTGCAAAGTTCCAAAGAGATGCAGTGATTTGAAAATTGGCTTAACCCCAATCCACTCTAATTTGTACCTATCTGTGCGTAGAAAATTCAACTTCTGCTTCATTGGGGAGATTTTCATTCTAATCCAAAAACTCACCCAAATAATATCAATTATAAAGCAACATGCAAGACTTATGTCCACCTTGATATTCAATCTCACTGGTCTGAAAAAAGACCAGTAATAGAATCATAAAAGTCACGCAGGATGGAACATGCCTTCAGTCCAACTAATCCATACTGGCCCAATTGGTATTTTGGGCTAGTCTCATTTGCATGGATTTGGTCCACATCTTTCTAAACCCTCCGTATACATACCTCTACAAATGTCTTTTGAACATCATAATTGTACCTCTTTCTATAGCTTCTACTGGCAGCTTTTTCCAGATACAACTCACATTTACCCACAGAAAAATCAGCTTTTATTAACCCTGTTTTCACTGAAAGTTCTCAAGTTAAAGAGCTTTGATTCAATCTGCATGCTTTGTCTCATTGAAGTTGATGACCGACTGTATCCTCAGTATACAGTCTCTCATTCATGCACAAACTCCTTTCCCCAAAGCCATCAGGTTCATTGCTACTAAGATCATCAGCTTACAAGGCATGGGATCAGATTTCAGATTTAGATTTATTGCCAGAGTACATACATGAAATTACATACCACCCTGAGATTCTTTTTCCTACAGACATGGCTGAATTACTATTTATTGATAGTGTAAAAAAAAACTGTACTCAATGTACACATGTAAACAAATATAGAACTGTAAACAGATAACCAATCTAAACAAACTGTGCAATACAGAGAGAATTTTTTTAAAAATTAATAAAATCACATGGAGAGTCCTTAAATGATTCCCTGATAGAATTTGTTGTTGAGGAGTCAGATGGTGGAGGGGTAGCAGTTGTTCCTGGTACCTCTTTCCTGATTGTAGCTGCGAGAACAGAGAACTGGGTGGTGTGGATCCTTGCTAATTGCTGCTGCTTTCTGATGGTAGATGTTCTCAATAGTGGGGAGGGTTTTGCCTGTGATGTCCTGGGCTGTGTCCACTACATTTGGAGGGCTTTATGCTCAGAGATATTGGTGTTCTTATACCAGACTGTGATGCAGCTGGTCAGCACTCTTTCCATCATACCTCTGTAGAAATTTGCCAGGGTTTCTGATGTCATACCAAACCTCCACAAACTCCTGAGGAAGTAAAGGCACTGACGTGCTTTCTTCATGATGCCATTATTGTGTTGGGTCCAGGAAAGTTCCTCCGAGATAGTGACGCCCAAGAAATTAAATATGCTCACCCTCTCCACCTCTAATCCCCCAATGATCACTGGATCATTCATCTCTGGCTTTCCTTTCTTGAATACTCCTTGGTTTTGGTGACATGGAGTGCAAGGTTGCTGTTGGTGCACCATTTGGCCAAGTTTTCTATCTCTTTTCTATATGTTGATTCATCACCTTTATTTATACAACCCACTTCCTTTACAGTACTAAATGGTGTCATTGGCAAATTTGTAGATGGTGTTATTATTGTCGTACCGAGCCACACAGTCGCAGATGTAAAGTGAGTTGAGCGGGGGGCTAAGAACACAGCCCTGCGATACTCCAGAACTGATGGAGATTGTGGAGGAGATGTTCTTACCAATCCTTACTGATTGTGATCTGGAGGTGAGGAAATCCATGATCCATTTACATAGTGGGGTGTTGAGTTCCAGGACTTGGAGTTTGCTGATCAGTTCTGAGGAGATGATGATGTTAAATGGCAAACTGTAGTCGATAAAGAGCATCCTGATGAATGCATTTTTACTGTTCAGGTGTTCCAAGGCTTCGTGTTGTGGATTTGTGGAATTTATTGCCACATACAACTGTGGAGGCCAGATCATTTGGGGGAGTTTAAGGAGGAGATTGATAGGTATCCAATTAGTCGAGGTATCAAGGGTATAAGGGAAAAGGCCAGAACTTGGGACTAGATGCGAGAACACTTTAGCTCAGGGTGGACTTGCGGAGCAGACTCAACGAGCTGTATGGTCTACTTCTGTTCCTTTTTCTTGTGATCTTGTGTCGAGCCAGTGAGGTATTTCACAGTGAGATCATTCAAATTGAATGAAGCTACATTTCATAGTTTGATTCTCACAGCTGCAATAGGAGGCCATTCAATAGAAGATAAGTTATCTATGGGGAGACAACGGAACATGACTATTTGATTATATTGCGAGTTTCCCCAAAATGTAGACTTTTGTAGACTGCATGTGTATTTTAGGCCTGACAGAAACTTCCCAGACAATCTCCTTGCAAGTGTGCCTGGCTGCAGCCTTTGACGATATCTGTGCTCTCTTGTAGATCAAGAGCATTTTCTACGTTGACTTGTCCAGGTCCATCTGCGCTCCTGGAAGTTCTCTCCTCTCTCCTTCACCACTTTGGCAATCAGTCATCCTAACACTTTTGCTCACTGAAAGAGAAGCCACGTAGAAATCAACTAGCTTATTGCTGTGCACCTCAACTACAGTTTCCCTTTATTTTCCAGACTAGAGTTACTAGTAATCATTAGTTGTGGCCTCTTATAAAATTAGAGTCAATATAGAAGGGATTCGAGCATCTCTGATGGGTCTTGGGGAAACCTAACCCTTTGGCTTAAATGAGTAAGCCCTCAATCTCACTGGCTGTGATCATTTTATGATACTAACTGTATTGACTGCACAACCCCCACAAAAGGTCTTTTATATTGTTGTCATTCATTGAACTTTTCTTCTTTTCACTCAGTTATTTAAGGTTAATTACAGCATTAATAATCTGAATCAAGTCAGAACCTGATGAGCAACAGCATCTAAGGCAATCAGCAATTCCCCTCAAAAAGACTCCTCCTCTTCTGACGAGAAGGAAGTGAAGTGGGAAATTTTTCCCACACAGCTTGGGGATAATAATCACTTAATGCCACTCCCAGGAAGTACAAAGTGAATGCCTCTCAGCAGCTCTAATACATAACCAAATGAGCAAATTAAAATCAGTTGTCCAATTATTGTATGAACATGAACACTAGAAGTGAGAGTCAAAGCAGACCCTGTTATTCATAAACACGATGGGCAATTTAACTTGCTGCTTTGCTTTGAGACAGTTAATGCTCTGTTCAGGAGACAGGTTCTGCTCAGTTAGCAACAAAGGTCAGATAGTCCACTATATAGGCAATCCTTCCAATGTTATTTCTTCTGCCAGGTTGTTATTTGATTATGCAAAGTGACTTCAAAATAACTCTTTAAGTTGTATTAGTAAAGTTATCTCCGAATATGGTTGAATCTTCCAAATGACCTTGTTGAAGATAAATATTATCAGTTTACATTTGATTTTGCTGTTTTGCTGTTGATCGAACTAATTGTTTCGTGTCAGGAACTCGAGTGGTTTTGGAAATGCAAAAGTCACTTTGGAAATGCGAAATATTTTGCTCCACATGTTTATTCACTTCCTTTTTGATCAGATGCCTTTATTTACTATAATATGTGCAGATAACATTCAGCTTAAATGGGTAAGTAATTACCTATGATGGCAAGAGCTGACAGCAGTACAAATAATGCTCCAAATAATTTTCATTAACTATTTGATTTGTAATTACATTATTATGAAAATTGTCAGTGCTTACACATGTATTAATACACGTGGCGCTAAAATTCCATATTGAATATTTTGCCTGGAATCTTTAATGGCTCTAAACAATTGTGATTGATTTGCGAAGATGTTCCCATAAATTTTGGGGCATTTAGTACTGTAAAGGCAATGTGAGTTGATATGATTTTTTGCTCTGCATGCTGAATCTCCATTTTGAACAATTAAAACTTTGGAAGTTAAGAAGAATCCACATAAATCTACATTTTTTTTAAAACAGGACAGACAAGCAAAGACAGGTCCATGCCAAGGGCTGTGTTTGCAGAAGGTTGTTAATATCTATCACCATTAATTTTAAAAACCTTAGCCCCTGAAAATGGTTGCCCTTGGAGTGGTTGAAAGAGGAGCATTTGTCTCTAAGGACTCTGATGAGTATGCAGATGTGTGCCTTCCAGAATATTTTCCTTGGTATTTTTATCCTACTAAATATGTGAGTGGCCCTATAAATTGCTCTGGAGCACACCAGAATGCATTAGGGTAACCTCATTCAGTGACCGATTCAAATTTGACCAATGTGACCTCATTCCTTATGGCAGCACTTTAAATATATTTTTGACTCATCCTTTAATAAGTCCATCCTCTGTCAAAAATAGGATACGACTACATGTATGAATCACGACATGGAGTGGCCAGCCTCACTTTGGAATGAAAGGATTCATGCAGAATAACTACATTATTGAATTCCACTCCATAAATATTTTTTGATATATTTTTTTAGCTTTGTCGCACTGAAGAAGCCCTGTGCTGTGCAAAAGAATTTCTTGGCAGTTGGCAATAAATAAAACTAAATATATGAGAATCAAAAGCAGAAAATCCTGATAATCTGCGTTTATGGAGTTTCCCTCAATTAATTCATATAATTAACATTGTCATTTTGGCCATTATTTCTTTTAACCACATCATATAATAACTGTGTCCTCATCTGTTACTCAGAGAGGCCAATTACTTCAGGGAGGACTGGCTAGAAAATTTCAAGGTCCACCATACAAAATAGAGTAGCAGTTCGCACAATGCTTGCAGCGCTGGTGACCTGGATTTGAGTCTGGTGCTGTCGGAAAGGAGTTTGTATGTTTTCTGCGTGGGCTTCCTCCGGGCACTCAGGTTTCCTCCCACCTTTTAAAATGTATGGGAGTTGTAGGTTAATTGGGTGAATGGGCTTGTGGGCCAGGAGGGCTTGTTACCGTGCTACATGTCTAAATTTAAAATTTAATGCTTTGCCAGGTGTTCCACATAAGGAATCAGTCCTTAACCTTCAGATAATTAAAAATGAGCTTCATGAAAACAATGTCAATTAGCTTAAAAATCCCTCTCAAATTTACTGAGTCTTTTTACAAAGACTCTCTCCGCTGTTTATTGTCCCTTTTTGCTTTTAGTGACAGCAAATGGCACGTCAATTGGTGTTAGCAGCTGATTAGATGGAAGCACACTTCCTTCTAAATTTAAAGACATCAGTGTGGTATGGGAAGAACAGCAATAACAGATACATAGGGATGTGGGCTGTCCTAAAGTGGTAAAAGCAGACAGGTCTGGGAGCAGATGTATGGAATACACTAGCGATGACACCCAAGTTTCACTAACTTCATTAATTGTGTTATTGTGTGCACCTATTGTAGTAATACAAATTTGGATTTATTGTTAAGGTGTGTTGAACTCATACCATGTAAGCGTTGTTGTAACAGAAACTTGAATTTATGGTTAACTAAGTTAAAATTATGGATAATTTGCATTCAATCTTTATCTACACAGTAATGAGGTCTTTGTAACTCTCATTCTGTAATCAAAACAGTTATTGTTTATCAAGAGTTTTTGTGATCCTGTCCATTAAGAGTATAAAACTGAGATCAAAATCAGGAGATTTGATTGGTCTCTTGGTGATGAGTTTCATAACTTGCCTGTTGGGTCGAACACCAATTTGACATGGCCTTCTTATTTGCTCTTGGCCCAGAATGTAAAACTTAGGCTGACATTCCAGTACATTACTGAATAAGTACTGTAATGTTGGAGGCTAAATTGAGGTTCTGCTTGTCCTCTCAGGAGGATATTGCATGAATCCATGGTTAGATTTAAAAATAAATCAGGAGATATTTCCAGATCTATATATATATATATATATATATATATATGTATATATATATATATGTAAATATATATCCCTCTTGTTAATTATACAACGTAATGATATGTAAGTTGGTTGTTCTATAAACATTACAGCTTCACATGACTTCACACTCGTCACTTCTTTCCCCCCATAATGGTAGGATTATTTTACAACACCAGATTTAGCTGGAGATTTCATTCCAGGAGCAGAGTTGAGATCATTTTGTCAGATCCCTGTTTGGAAGAAGCTATGTTCAAAATAGGTTGAAGAAGAGAATGTGAAGCGTGTGGAGGTGAGGATGTGATACAAAGGAGAGAAGAGCAGTTGGGACAATGACTCCTATCTGCAAGAGGCTGCTTTTCATTTTGTTCACAAAACTGCATCTCAACCATGAAGGGAATATTGAATTTTGACTCTCCTCAGGCCAATATCTCTTCACCAGGAGGACAGGAATAAATTACTGGCAGTTTTAGCTGACAGATGCCAGAGTTTCACCTGTTCTGCTGAGCCCCTACTAATGACTTCAACTTGTGTTCCCCATTGCCATGTTAATTGTCTGGTGGAGTCTGATTGTTACGATAGGCAAGGCATCAATCAGGGTGCAACTATCAGATGGTACCATGTGCTAATTTGGGGCCAATGCTCTGTGGTTAATATTTATAGTCAAATTTTGAATATTACCTAATTATTTTGGTAAATGTGACACACCAAAAAAAAATATGGTGCAGTATTCAGTGAAGATAACTACTTGCAAGAGGGGACATTTATTGGTTGAAGGTGGAGGCATCAGTCAGTTGTGTTGTGTTGACTTATTTCACCCAATATTGAAGATTTCCACTCTTTGTAGAGACGTTGAGCCTTGCCATTTTTATTTCCAAATCTTTCCATGACTTCAACCTTCTGGAACCTCTTCCAGCCTTCAAATATATCTTCCAGCTCTGGGACCTCCAACACCATTCATGTTAATCACCCCACCATTGGCAGTTGAGGTTCAACTGTTAGAACATAAATCAGGGAAGCACAGGAGCAGGTCATCTGGTCTACATGTCTGCACCAAACATGTTGCCCAAATGAAACTAAAACTCTGCTGCTTGCACATGATCGATATTTGTCTATTCCTTGCAAATTTATGTATCTAACTAGAACCCTCTTAAAACACTGCTGTCATATTTGCTTCCGCCACGATCCAGGCATTTACCACTCTCTGTGTAAAATATTTGTCCTGCACATCTCCTTTAAGCTGCCGTCCTTCATGCCCTTGGATTTGACATTTCTGACTGTCTACCCGATCAATCCCTCTCATTACCTGATGTTCAGGTCCTAACTTTGACCATTTACCCCCTACTACCCGCAGCACTCTCCAGCATATCTCTGCTACACCTTTCATCACATAAAACACACCTCTGTGGTAGGGCTGCCATTTGCCCTGTTGCATTCTCAGGTGGATCGACATCAAACTGCCTTGAAATATTTAATTCTGTTAAAGTTGTTGCAAAAATACAAGTTGAAGTTGTGGTAGAAACCATGATAAATTGTCACAGATAAAAGAAAAAATGGTTAGGTGTAAATGCTCTATGATTCAGTTGAATACATTTTTATAAGTATCTGAATGTGGAACTTATTGATTATATCCAGCAAAATAAGAGAGCGCACGGTTACTTGTACTATACAATTTTCCATGTATAAATCATTAATTATTTTCAGCAAGTAGGATCATGGGTGAATTTTATTTCTGTACCTTGAGAATAGCTGACTTAGGAATGGCTTAAGTTCAGCTTAAGCCGGGCCTGTTTGATGCACATGACTCAGCGTTGACCTACAGTTCACACTGAACGCATAAGGTTACGCTCAGAATTTCAGTTTTGATTGTTATTCATATAACCTCAGTGCATCTTAAATCTTGAGCGATGTTGAAAATATTAATGATAGGTATTTTGACAGAGAAATAGGAGAAGCCTATCCATCATTTTTGAGCTGCTGAAGTAAGTTTGGAGACTTCGTTTAGTTATTGTGAGCACGGGGCTACGACATCGTTGGCTTTTTCAGTGGTTTTCAAAAAGCCATCATATTTTCTGGTGAAAAATATACAGTATATAATTTCTGTAGAAGGGCAAAGGAGATGGAAAAGATTAAAGATGCTGAACATTTTGAAATAAAACAGAAAATGCAGGAATCTTCAGATGAACCAGAGTTAATATAGGTTGATGGCATTGTCAGAACTGGGAAAAACCCCCTCACCATCAGGCCTCATCTCCCCCTCTACTCTCTATGGTTAACCCGCCCTACCCTCCTCCTCCCCCCGCTGACCACCCCAATCTTCCACCTCCTCTCTCCAACCTCCCCCACCTTCCATCGCCATTCTTTGACCTCCTCCTCAACAATGATTCCCACTCCGACCCCTGCTTGGTCTTTACTATCCCCTCTGACCTTTCTCTCTCTGAGACAGAGCACTCGGTCCTCAGCAGAGGCCTCGCCTTAATGGCTTCCGCACACACCGCGATGCCAAAGTCTTCTTCCATCACCTCCAAGCCTAGTTCCATGACCGTGACTCTTTCCCCCCCACCCCCCCCCCCACCCTAGACCCCTTCTCCCACTTTAAACCATCTTCTTTCTCCTGGAAACCTCATCCTGGCCAGCTGCCTGCTCTGGACTTTTTTATTTCCAACTGCCGCTGAGACATCAACTGTCTCAACTTCACCATCTCCCTCTCATATTCTTATCTTACTTCCTCCAAAAACTCTCCCTTCTACTCTCTCTGCAACAATCCCAATCTCACTATCAAACCCACAGACAAGGATGATGATGCTGTCGTGGTCTGGTGCACTAACCTCTACCTTGCCGAGGTCAGACAACAGCTCTTAGACACCTATCAACCCTTCCTACATGACCCCACCATGGAAAATGAAACCACTCTCTCCAACACCATCTCCACCTCATCACCTCTGGTCACTCTCCCTTCCCCCATGGCCATTAATCTCATTTTCTCATCCCTGCACTGATTATTTCTACCTCCAGCCCAAGATACGCAAACTCAACCACCTGTGTAGACCCATTGTTTCTGCCTACTCTTGTCCCATTGAACTCATTTCATCCAATAGTATCTTGATTCTATTATTTCTCCCCTGGTCCAATCCTCATATGCCCTACATCTCTTCAATGACTTCAGATTCCCCGAAGTGAACCACCTCATCTTCACGATGGATGTCCAATCCCTTTATACCTCCATCCCCCATAAAGAAGATCTTAAAGCATTTCACTTCTTCCTGGAACAGAGACCCAACCAGTTACCTTCTACCTCCACCCTCCTCCACCTGGCAGAAGCTGTCCTCATTTTAAACAAATTTTCTTTCAATCATCTCAATTCCTTCAAATCAAAGGAGTAGCCATGGGTAGCTGCAAAGCCTGCCTATTTGTGGGCTTTGTGGAGCAATCCATGCTACAAACCTACAAAGGCAAGACCCCTCAACTCTTCCTCTGGTATATTGACATCTACATCAGGGCTGCCTCAACTTCATCCACTTTGCAGCCAAATTTCATCCCGATCTTAAGCTCTCCGAAAAAACTCTCCCCTTCATGGATCTCTCTGACTCCATCTTGGGAAACAAGCTTTCCACCGACATATGTTACAAACACACTAACTCCCACAACTACCTGGACTACACTTCCTCACACCCTGTCCCTTTCTCTCAATTTCTCCATTTCTGCCCTAAGGGTTATGGGGATAAGGCTGGAAAGGGGTACTGATGGTAGTGATCAGCCATGATCTGTAAAATGGCGGTGCTGGCTCGACAGGCCGAAGGGCCTACTCCAGCTCCTATTGTCTATTGTCTAAAATGAGGTCTTCCAGTCCAAATCTTCTGAAAAGTCTGCCTTCTTCCATAATCGTGGCTTCCCCTCTACCGCAATCAACTCAGCCCTCACCCGCATCTCCTTCATTTCTGACACATCTGCCCTGGCCCCCTTTGGCCCCAGATGTAACAAACATAAAATCCTCCTCATCCTCAACCACCATCCCACCAGCCTCTTCATCAACAGGATACCACTACCAGACTCATCTTCCCCTCTTTGCCTTCCATAGGGATCACTCCCTCCATGACTCCCTCGTGCACTCATCCCCCCCACCAATCACCCTTCCCCTGTGACCACAGGAGGTGCCACACTTGTACCCACACTTCCTCCCTCACCTTAGTCCTAGCCCCCAAACAGACCTTTCAAATGAAACAACACTTTACTTGAGTATCTGCAGGCCTGATTTTACTGCATCTGGAGCTCACTTTGTGGTCTTCTCTACATCAGAGAGACTGGCACAGATGGGAGTATGCTTCGCTGAGTGCCTTCACTCCGTCCACACTAATAACAGAGACCTCCTAGTTTTGTATCACACTCCCGTACTCACATCTCTGTCTATGGCCTTATGTACTGTCCCACCAAGACCATCCACAATTTGGAGGAACACCACCTGATTTCCCATCTGGGCTCTCTCTAGCCAAGTGGCATTAACATTGACTTTTCTGGTTTCTGCTAACCTGCTCTCCTCTTCCCCCTCCCCTTCCCCTTTCCAGTTCTCCTCCCTCCCTTCCCCTTCCCTTCACCCAGCCATCCCTCCTCCCCCCCCCCGATCTCAGCTGTCTCCTCCTTCCCTCTCCACCTATCACCTCCTGCCTCATGACCACCCCTCCCCCCACTCTTTTTTTCAGACACCTACTGATGTTTTTCCATACCTTGATGAAGGGCTCAAGCCCGAAATGACGGTTATGTAATTTTACCTTTGCTAAATAAAGGACACTGAGTGACCTCCAGCTTTGAGTTTTTACTTCAACCACAATGTCTAGAGATTCTCCTGTTTTACTTCCAAAAGTTAAAAGATGACATTTAACCAATCAAAGTGAAAACAGAGTATACAGGAAACTCTTAACAAGTCACGTAGTATCTATGGAACGAGAAACAGTAAATGTTACAGATCTGAGACCCTTCTTCAGAACTGAAACTTTCACTCTGTTTTCTTTCCCCCAGATACTGCCCAGTTTGCTGAGTGTTTCCCTTATTTTCTGCTTTATTTTAGATTTCCAGCATCTGCATTTACAAAAACATTATCCAGTTGAGGTGTTAGCTAAACCATCACTGAGAAATCTCTCCCACAGATTCTCACAAGGTATAGCTGCCCCTGAATCCATTCAGGGTCATTCTCATATTCATTTACCAATATCTACTGTGTGAACACTCTTTCATGTTTTCTGGAAATATTTTTCTCTTTGGATGAAAATACGAAATAGCTGAGTTATCGACATTTCAACGTCAATGATTTAATCTCAGATTTCAGATTTATTGTCAGAGTACGTACACGACAGCACATACAACCCTCACTTATTGTTTGTGCAAAATAACTGTGCCCAACATACAAACTAAAAAATGTAAACAAACCGACTGTGCAATATAGAGAGGGGAAAAAAATCAATGAAGTGCAAACGTACGAGTCCCTTAAATGAGTCTCTGATTGAGTTTGTTGTTGAGGAGTCTGATGGGGAGCAGCTGTTCCTGAACCTGGTGGTGCAAGTCTGGTGGCACTGACACTTCTTTCCTGATGGCAGCAGCAAGAATAGAACTGGGTGGTGTGGATTCTTGATGATTGTTGCTGCTCTCTGACGGCAGTGTTCCCTGTATGTTCTCAATGGTGGGGAGGGTTTTTCCTGTGATGTCCTGGA
Organism: Narcine bancroftii; assembly: GCF_036971445.1. Classification (NCBI taxonomy): domain Eukaryota; kingdom Metazoa; phylum Chordata; class Chondrichthyes; order Torpediniformes; family Narcinidae; genus Narcine; species Narcine bancroftii. Next base: position 4,478,071 of record NC_091478.1, read on the forward strand.
CAGTATCCATTACTTCATAAGCATGGTCTAACTTCACCCTGGACCCACCCACTTTCATTAATTTATTGATGTTCCTGCTACAATATTTAATAATGTTGTTATCCAAATCTCGATTAATGGCATGAATGACTCATTGTCAATAACAACTAATGCCAACAAATTCTATATTTAAATGTAGATATAAAATTGCAAACCATTAGTTTATTTATATACTTAATGAAGATCATTTCCACTGGTGTGCTATGTTCATCCATGTTCCTTCTCCACTAATACAGTTCCTTCCTAGAACAACTCTAGTAGATTTGCATCCCTCCTCCAGTTCAGGTGACACTATTTATTGGTGATTCTTCTACTTTATTACACTGTATTTGATTATCCTGCTGTGATGCCTGCTGCAATGAAGATGCCAAATACAAATTGGGCGACCTTTTTACCTTCAATCCACTGTCACTAACCTGAACTTCTCGTTGTCTCTCATTAATTCTCCATTAATGTTAAGTAGGACATCCACCTTAACTTCCCTTCCAACAAGAAAGAAATCAGTCTTCAAACATTTCAACTCACTGCACGTGTCAAAAAGTGACTGGGAACACAGGATAATGACACCAAACATCATTCCAGCTTAAGTACAGAACTATCCATGCCTCTTGACAAGTTGTACGAGCAGAGTTACAGATCTTGCAACTAATTAATAATATGGTAAACTGCACAGATATACCCCATACATAAATAAAGGACACCTTACCACAATCTCTTTATTTCCTGTAATGTATTCTTATTCCTACAGTCACTCCAAAATCTATGCAGAATCATGTTTCCATGTATTTGAGAGAGTTGCTGGGGGCATCCTTAGGTATGCACCTGTCAGCACTTAGCTGGTTTCTCAGCATGTCTCTTAATGGCAAGAGCAATAGATGTTAATGTAAACATGGAAATACTCAAACACAAAGCTCTATTCAGTTAGCAATTCAAAGACAATCTGAGAATCCTCAATAATCAGATACCACAGATTTATACCTCTGGTGGGTACAGAGCATCCATGGTTTCTGGTTTAACCTGAGGTCCACCATAAGTAATATTGGTGAAGAAATTTATATTTTTTCTACCAGAAAATACTGAGATTAGTTTGATAGGAATGACACAGAGCTCCAGAAATTAATTAATCATATATGCAATGAGTTGTTGAACTGTAATCCATTTAAGTTTAAGTATATTAGTCTCAAAATACCATGCAGAGTGAAAAGGTTTTTCTACGAACAGTCTAACAGATCAACTCAAACATTCATCCAGCCATGTAAAGAGCACAATTTACAGACTCCAGGATTACAATGAAGCAACTAATTTTTTGCATCTCAAAGGATGAAAAACCAGATGTAGAGGGACTTCAAAAGACTCCTTAACAGGGACTCTGTTTGATGTGAATGCTTTTATTCCTCCTCACAGCACATTATTGCTCAATCCCAGCCTGACAGAGCTTTGGGGAGACAGAAAATGAGCTATTCCATGACAGGTTTTCCGCCTTGGACCTGCTCTTGTAGACACAGAATTTATGTGTCTGTTTCAGTTAAATATCTGATAAATGTTTATACCAAAGATGTGGATCATGGAGAGTTAAAGAATGATAATGCTATTTGTTTTATTCCTTATGCCGGAGATGGCCGTGGCTTAAATGTTATTTGCCACTTAACTGTCCATACTTGAATTTTGCCTTGGTCTTTGCTATAGGTTGGTAATGGTTGCTTTATTTTTTTGTGGAATTGTAAATGAAATGGAATATTATCTAATTACAATTTTTTTCCCCAAAAGGTTTGCTTCCTGAAAAAAAATTGGGATTATGATAGACAACATTAAGATGAACACAGATTTACTGTATCATGCAGGAAATGGGTGAAACGTGAACTTTTATTGAATTTAGCATGTTTAATCGCAGAATGATGCTGACATTATGTTCAACTGACCTTTACCATTGATTTTCACTTATACTCAGCATCTGATGCCTCTCATGTCAGTGTCCAACAATAGTTGGCCAGCATTGATGGATTCCCGTTGCCCTGATACCGCTTTTTCATGGTCACAATGTGCTGGTGAAAACTTGCACCGTGTTTGTCACTGACAGCACCAAGATCAGCAGGGGACAAATCTAAGTGTGAATGCAGAAAATGAATTGGACCAATGAAAACAGCTTTCTTTGTGGGCAATCTACTAGTAGCCTTAAAATATGACAGGAAAACATAAAAATAGGTTATATCTAAAAACAGTATGTGATAAGGACCATCGCCTTCCCAAGATCGTGTTATATGGCGAGCTCTCCACTGGCCACCGAGACAGAGGTGCACCAAAGAAGAGGTACAAGGACTGCTTAAAGAAATCTCTTGGTGCCTGCCCCATTGACCAACGCCAGTGGGCTGATATCGCCTCCAACCGTGCATCTTGGCACCTCACAGTTCGGTGGGCAGCAACCTCCTTTGAAGAAGACCGCAGAGCCCACCTTACTGACAAAAGACAAAGGAGGAAAAACCCAACACCCAACCCCAACCCACCAATTTTCCCTTGCAACCGCTGCAACCGTGTCTGCCTGTCCTGCATTGGACTTGTCAGTCACCAATGAGCCTGCAGCAGACGTGGACGTACCCCTCCATAAATCTTCGTCCGCGAAGCCAAGCCAAAGAAAAAAAAGAAAAAATGTGATAAGAAAATTTTAAGGAGATTTTCGTGATCACCAGCCCAAAATCCATAAAATACAACCAAAAGTGTTTAGGAAGCAAAATCTTTGTTGTCCAGTGTTATGAGTACCAAACACTACTCTTGGTGATGCCAGGAATTGTGTGTATATGAAAGGAGTGAGTGTCTACCTCTGTGAAGCCCCAAACATTGCCTTCAAAATTTTTCTCTCCAACATGCACTGCCTTACACAGGATAAAATCTGTTGAATCCATAACTTGACAACATTTCACCCATGTAGTCTGTGTGGGTCAAGAGAAGGATTAATTACAGAATCAATGTGACAGCAGTCTCCTATCAGTGCTGTAAACAGGTTCACATCTCGGTCTACCTTCTCTGCATGTGACATTTGCTTGTACTCTCCCCATTATTGTGGACGACACAGTCCATGCTACCAATATGCATGCACACATCATACTCCAAATGAAAAGCACTTAAGTACCTAATCTGGTTGGCAAATTGGTGCTACAGAAGCTGAATTAGCAGTGAGGTGCTTTGAATCTTCAATTCTGTGATTCACAGTTACAGCACCTATAGATTGGAGCTCAGAAGTGGCATTTTGGAAAACAAAACTGCAGCAGTCTTGATGGGAATGAACATGATAAATGAGGGTGGAATGGAGAAATGGAAGATATTTGGATACAGTTTGGAAACAGAACAAAGGATGACAAAAAGAAGCCACCTGCATCACCAGAGCTTTCACACAAGCAGAACCTAGAGATGCTTAGTGAGGTCAAAATTTAATCTAACTACCTTAGAAATTCTCTATAACGGCTGGAACAATTCAAGTTGCTATGCTAACCCACTTTGCATAACACTGCAGTAGGGATTCAGAGAACTGTTAAATAATATTCAGGCTGCTTTCAACCTGATTTTGTTAGAATGATTTACATTGAAATGCACACACAAGAAAATGTTTTATACAATAGGTTTCAAGATTTTCAATACAGTATGTATTTTACTTGCATGAAGATGTTACTTCTCATTTAAAAATTTTGATTCATTAAAAAAATTATTGATGTATGGGAACAAACCAGATTCTTTAACAATTAAAATGTTGAGCAAATATTATCTCAAAATATAAAATAATAATCTCAGTAAACATTTATTTTTAGTTCTTAATCCTAATGCAGTGAACAAATATAATTTCATCATGTAATCTGGAAGTAAACTTGCACTTTTATACATCGTTCAACTACAGGGGTATTTGCTTTGACCAGTGGCTTCTTGCAGAAATCCAGTTATTTCTACACAATGGTCAACTGTTTCTCCAATGACAACTGAATTATTCAGATGCAAAATCTGAATCTGTTTTCTTTAGATGTCAACTGAGAAAGTTCTGTTGATTCCATCTTCAAGTCATTCTCTCTCTCTCTCTTTCTCTCTCTCCTATCTATGAACAAACACGCAGAAAGAAAGAGAGAGACGTATACATGCAAACGCATATATGCGTGCACACATTAGACTAAAATATTCTGCTTTTTTTTTAATTGTCACAATACCAATATAAAATGGCACGGTTAACATCGCAGTCAGCACGATGCTATTACAGTGCCAGAGACCTGGGTTCGAAACTGGCACTATCTGTAAGGAGTTTGTATGATCTCCCCATGTCTGCATGGGTTTCCCGAGTGCTCCGGTTTCCTCCTCCCTTCCAAAACATATGTGCTTGTAAATTAATTTGGGTGTAATTCGACAGTACGGGTTTAAATGGCTAGAATCAGCCTTTGACGTGCTGTAAATAAAAAAAGTTAAAATAAAAAAATGGCCTGGAATTTTGCCTCGAATGAGAACAGAAGGATGATGGCATCAACACTTCCCAGTATAATACAGGGAATCTCATAGCGACTTCTGAAGTATGGGCCTGATTGGTTAAATATACAAGAACCTCCTTGCTATAATAACACAATTCTTAGCAGGGTTTGCTGTCATGGCCTGCAGTTGATCAGCCATGATCATACAGAATGGCAGAACAGGCTTGAGAGATGGAGTGGTCTTGTCCTGCTATTTTCTTTTGACAGTGGCAGGAAAATTCCCATTTTATAATTTAACCTTAAGATTTAAAATTCTCATCTTTCATTGGGTAGGTCTTTAATTTTGCAGAATTATGCCTCATCTTCTAGGTCTCAGAGACCTGCTCTCAATACTTTGTTTAGATAATGAATGGGCTGAAATGTGGGCTTTGAAATCAAAACAAAAAAAACTCTTAATTGTCCAACAATGTGGCGATTAAATTTCAGTTTCACTTTGGAACAATTTAGAAATACCATGTAATGTAAATCAATCCATTAAAGATAATGTACAAACATTAATGTTCCTAAGGACTGTTGTTACTGGTTCTTAATGTGTTATACTGCATTAGTAAAGCTTTAACTAACTCCACACTGTGCTTATATAACTCAAATGGTAAATCATTGATTTGATACTTACCTTGATTAAGTTCACTCTTCAGGATACCTGCTGAAATCTCAGCTGCTCCTAAGGACACACACATCGTGCTCCTCAAGAGGTCACTCATCATTGAATGATCTCAATGCAAAGATAATGGCCTTTTTCCAGCAAACATTCAGTTATTAGACCGGACGGTGGCTCGTGGGTGCTGTTTGATATTTTGGTATGCTCAAAACAAAATCATTTAGTATGCCTAACATGAGACAGAAACTAGGATTTCAAGGCTTATTTTTGAGGAGACAATGGAAATTAATGGGGTGTCATAAGGATCAGAGCTTGGGTCTCATGCATTTATACCCACAGCAATGACTCAATGGCAGGAACCAAGTGCAATACATCCAATTTCAACGATATAACACTTGGTAAGAAAACAAGTGGTGATGAGAATGCAAAGGAATTGTGTAGAGTGACAGAAAATTTGTTCCAGAGGTCGAATCAGCATAAGTGGAGAGTTTGGGACCTCAAGCTATTCCCTCACAATTTCCCATGGTGCACAACTAAAATACTAGGCCTAATTTCTGGCTTTAAGACCAGAACATATTTGGCTTACAAATAGTATACTGGAACTTCTTGAGGTTGATTAATGGGGGAGGGGGAGCTAGGATGAAAGGCTGAGTAGGAAATGAAGAAAGTTGTGTAGGAAGAACTAATTTTCCCTGCAGTTTAGAATAAGTGAGTTGAACACAGCTGAAGCCATCGCACAAACTAACCTCTTCTTCATCAAATCTTTCTTCGCCTCCCACTGCCTCAAGAAAACAGCCACCATTTTAATGTACATATCCCACTCCACTCACAGTCACTATTCTTTCTTCCCTTCGGGCATGAGATACACAAGTTTGAAAACACCACCCTCAAGATTCAAAGATAGTTTTGTTCCTTCTTTTAAAAGACTCTTGAATGGGGCTTCTCATTGTCTCTGTCCTTGATATCAAGACAGCTTTTGACTCAGTGTGGTAAAATGAAGCCCAAATAAATCTGAACAAATGCACATATGCATGCCAGAGCAGAGGGGAACCAGGGGGTCCAGTTGGAAAGGGGTCACCATTTTTCCTCCCCTACTCAGTTCACAATTGCCAACTGAAGGGGGACCCTTTGCCTTGGTAAAGAATATTGATATTATAAAGAGTCAAGGGGTGATCCTTTAGCGCAAAATATGAATATTTTAAAGATTCATAAAAGATGAATACATATAAAATATAGATAAATAAATGCAGATAATTGAAATTAACTTGGGTGGTGACCATACACATGTATTAATTTTTTTTCTCTCTTCTCACGACCGCCATAACACTTGCCACACACACATGCATCACGTGGGAATGAGTGAATGTGCTTGCCTTGTTATTGAGCAGTAGCTTGATAGAGCCTGTCTTCCCCCAGCAGTTTTTATGTGCTCATATAATTGTGGTGTTGTGTAATTGGTTAATAAAAAAAGTCTGCATTCAGCCAGTGCAGCACCCACACACATTCATGACATAATATACCTTTTTATTAAATTTCAGGAAACTTGGCTTGGACAGCAGATAAATGCTATTCACATTGAGGAGTCAGGCCTGTGTGTCATTTCAATGCTTGTTGATAAAAGATGCATTATTATGTTTTAAATTCATTGTTTCATTATTAGCTTTGTTGTTTAGTGCTGTCTTTTGCATTTTATACACACTTGTTTTTATTTTTTGTTAACTGTTAATGCAAAATACTTTTATGCTAATATATTTTATATTATGTGAAATATAATAGAGCTGAAAAGTTTATGAAAATCTTCTAGGTCAGTAATTTTGCATATAGTGACCAATAGATTTACAATATTGATAGCAATATTTTATTTTTAACCAATGTTAAACAAGTAAAGAAACAAAACAATTACACACATATTGATTCTTGTTTTATTGGTTAATATCAAAATATGACCTCCAATATTATATAATCTATTGGTCAGTGGGTGGAATCAGAATTACTGACCTAGAAGATTGAAAGTGGTGCAGCAAAGAGAAAGTGTGCTAAATTGTCAAAAAATTCAAATCAATTACAGACTTTCTAGCTAGACATCACCATGAATGTGAACCAGAGAATGTCCACATTGATCTTGCTAACCAGGCTGTTGGACCAGGACCAGCTACAGACACAGAAGATAAAACTCCCAAAGAAACTGATGATAAACTGATAAACAAACAATGGAGCCACAAATGACAACTGATGCTGATAATAATGAAAAAGGTTCCGCGGCTAGAAAAGCCTCCACATCACAAATCGACATTGGACATCTTGATAAGAGGAGTAGAATTGACAATGAGTAATTTATAAAAGTTCAGGACTTTGAAGTACCGACTGATGTTCCCAAGGATAATCATTCATTTCTAACTCACCTCTTTACAGAAACACTGACAAATGGAGAGAAAGACGAAGGAGCCTGGCTGTGTTGGAGTCAAGTGAAGCCATCACTGTATGGTGCACCTTGTATTTTGTTTACCAAGGGGGATGTCTCTTCAAATAGGAGTGTTTAACCAGTCATCCAGGCTGGAGTATTGAGAAAGGATGGAGAAAATTAAAGGATTACATTCCAAGTCATGCAAATTCTACCTATCAAATAAAATACAAAATGAGTCCATTGAAATTTGTGGATCATTTGTACAAAAGAGCATTATTGAAGAAATAAAAACTGCAAAGTATTTTACAATTGCTGTTGATGGAACACCTGATTGTTTTCACAGTCAGCTATCATTTATCATCAGATATGCGAAGAGGGAAGATACCAGATTTTCAATTGAACACTTTCTTGCATTTCACTAATTTTCCAAAAAGTCAGGTGAAGAAATTTCGGAGAACATCTTAGTAATTCTCAATCTGAACTTTGAAGTCTGTGTGGGTCAAGCATAAGACAATGACTCCAATGTGGCAGGACAGTACAGTGCGCGCAGGCCACGTTAAAGGAGAGGAAAGAGAACGACATTTTTCTCCAGTTGTGTAATTCATTCTCTGAATCTCGTTGGTGCGGATTCTGCTGAACCCTGCAGAATCATACAGAAAATGTTCAATGTCTTCAGTTCAAGTCCCCAGGGGAGGGAGATATTGAAAGAACCCCTTCCTGTCCCACTGCATAAAATGTTAAAGACAAGGTGGCCAGTGAGAATTGACTGTGTAAGACCAATGGACTGTGTAAGATAGTGTTAGAAATGCAGTGGCAGAGCTGAGTGAAGTTACTAATTTGACACCAGAGTGCAAGACTATCATCAGGGTATCAAAAAATACTTGGATGCCTTTGAATGTGTACTGATGTCAGCCATTTGGATTAAAGTTCTCACAATGATCCATGAGGTCAACTTGGTAACGGATTCATTTAATGCCAAATTAGATGTGGAAAGGGACAACATTGATCAACTACGGACAGATATCCTGAAACTGAGAGAGAAATGGAATGATACACTCGAAGAAGCACGGCACGTGGCAAACAAAACTGGCATGCCGGTAGTTTTGCTACTCGCAGGGGACACCCAACTCAAAAGGAGGCTGAAAATGACTTCAGGGTGAAGGTGTTCTTCAACTGAATTGACTTTGTTATTGATCCCCTTTCACATCACTTTTCTGCAGTTAAGGATATTTGCAGACTTTCTGATTTTTTTTGTGGCACTTTAGGCAATTGGATGAGAATGAGTTGCTACTAAAAGTGAATCCGTTTCAGCTGGGAAACCCAAGTCATATTTCAAGTGACATTCAGAGAGAAATGTTCCTTAAAGAATTTTCGATGTGAATTTCAAACTTGATACTGTGCTACTGAAGAAAATTCATGGTCAAATATTAAACGAGATTGGCCAATGCTTTCCCAAACGTTCTCTTCACATTTGCACATTTCTCTGTCATTGCCAGTAACAGGTGGCCTTTAGTGAGAGGAACTTCAATGTCCTAAAATGAACTAAGTCAGACTTTGGGCCCACAATGGTAGAAAAACATTTGATGGATTTAGCAATTTTGAAATTCAACAGGTGACAAAGGGCAAAGTTGCTTGAATTTTCTGGTAGAAAATGATGCATTTGCCCAAAGAAAAGCATGTAAAATATTTCTGAAGGGTGAAGAAGTGATGGCCATTTCTGATCTGAATTTCTAAATACAGAATAGACACGAATATACTTATTGCTTCTTATTACAGGTCTGTATTCTATTGTCTTATATTATTTTGAATAAAATTGCTTGTCATTACTTTTTTTTTTAAATAAATTGTTCTCTTTTATGCTATTCTGTTACTTAGAAGTACATCATGTTCACTACATGGACACGTTTATACCCAGACATAAATCAGATGTATTCAGCATTGATTATAAAAATAGTTAATGAGCAGTTTGAAATGGTGCCTATATTTCCCATTAGGCCTGGGGCTATTACAAGCCTTGTATGGTATCTAACACACACACACACACACACACACACACACACACACACACACACACACACACACACACACACACACACACACACACACACACCCACCCACCCACCCATTTGTCCAATACAGAAATGCTTAAAACACTCAAAGAATTTCAAGTCCAAGCCACCCAATCTGACTGCAGAATGATTCAGATTTCACTGTAGGTGCTGAGGAGATGTTCTTGCAGAAAACATCCCTGTATCGAGTTGGTCTGACAGAGCTCCTGTGATTTTGTTGCAGTCCTACTGATGTGCTCTGAGGCCTCCCAGGGGAAATTGATCACAAATGTCTGTTGCCACAAGAAGATTTGACTTTGAAGTCAGTCTGTGATATTTCTCTGGTCTTCCACTTGTCTTTGACACAAGCACCATTTAAAATATCCCAAACAAATACCATACGGGCAGCATTGATTGGCAAAAATCAATTTGAATATTAAAAAAAACGTCTTCAGCTTGGAAAGCAAAGATGATGTTCCACAATGAACACTTCAGGAAGTATTAGGTTTTAAAGCTGAGGCCTCTCGGGCATGAGGAGCAATTTCACAATGCCAGCATTTCCTTTGAATACCAAGTGGCTGTCATACCATGATGCAGATTAGCTGACACTTGCATGTGATGCATCCGTCATATGGAGCATGTGTATAATCATCTTGCATGTACCATATATACCCGTGTAATAGTCAATCTGGTGTAATAGTCGACAACCCCCCAGCCTTTTTTGGCCCCCCAAAAAATCTCATGTTTTCTGTACATCCCATGAAAGTCAGCCCTATATTTGGACCTGATTGGCTGCCCATTCGCACTCCCGATGCCCTGAAAGAGAATCCTCATTCTGGCCGTACCCCTAACAGAACTCCCAACGCCCCAATCGTGAACTCTCGGCCTCCCGCCCACCAGAGCATCCAATGGCCCAACCATGGGTTCTAGCCTCGGCCCCCCACCCACCGGAGACCCCAATGACCCAAATATGAACCTTTGCTTTTGGACATCTGCCCACTGGAGCTCCTGACGCCGTGATCGCAGACTTACCACTCGATCCATCCAGAAGCCTGATACCATGTGAGCAATGTTAAGCACAATTTGAAAAAAGAAAATTGGGATCAAGAAAATTCACATGTATTCAAGATCCAAGATTGTCATATAATAATAAAGAAAATGTGATATTAAGCAAAATTTCTTTTAATTTTCCGTAAAACAGACAAAGATTCGCTTTCAGCACAAATTGCCAGCATCCCTTACAACCTTGGATAGAGAAGCTAAGAAGTGTTCCACCAAGGTCACAAAATGCCCATGGCTTCTCCTCCAGCGCTCCCATAGCTTCCGCAGCCACTCAGCCTTCAGTCTGAACTTTTAGCAGCCCAAGCTCCAGATGCAAACCTCTGACACAATCAGGAAGCCTCCATCACCCTCTCACATCCTGGTTGTGATACTTGGTTACCCCTTCGGCAAGTCTCCAGCCAGCAGTCTGCAACCTGGTGGGAGTCCTTTGACTGCATTTGCCGACACCCCACATCCTTTGTGCGTTCCTCGCCAACAGCCTGCCTCCTGTGTGTTCTTCAGCCTCAAAGCCCCTCACTAGATAGCCACCAGAGGGTTGTCTCCTCTGCTTCTCCTTTTCAAAGGGGGAGGGGGATGTCTCCCCATTGTTTGGTGCCCTGTGCCAGTCTTCCCCTTCCCTGAAGTTTGCAAACCCTCGTGGCCACTGTTGATGATAGGCACTGCCTTCTTAGGCCAGACCCCACGGTCGCGGGATTTTAAAATATATCACCGTCAGCTCCCTTAACAGGCTGTTTAAAGCCTGTACAGAACCGACAACAGTTGGATAGGGCAATTGGACCCTGCAGGGAACGCTAAGACATCGCTCCACACTTTCCACAGGTCCACACCAGTGGCGCCACTGCCATTACCAGCAGCTCCAGCATCATTGCAATTTGTATGGTTTGATTGCATCTGTATGGTTGAAATTTCAGCCTCCTGACAGATCAAAAACATTGCTTCACCAATCCCAGGCCAAGGTCAGCAATACCAACCCTTGTATTATTGAAAATACAGCTTCGATCTCAGCCTGGTTGGTCTGCATCTCCAAAATCGAATATGATCTTGTCAGAACCACAAAAATGCTGGAGCCCCATGCAAAATCACCCAGGAAGTACTGATGATGGATTAGATGGAGTGCCATCAAGGGAATCTGCCAAAGAAACAAGATGGAATCCTGTCCTATCTAAAGTTTTGCTTTAACCCGAATTACAAGCTCCTGTTTTTTTGTGGTTATTACTTTGCGGGCTGGTATCGGGTGCAAAACATTCACAGATTTCACAGCTCACAGACAGAAAGGCACCGTTAAAAACATTGACTATAAACACTGTATTGCTCTGGAAGAAGGCAAGAGAACAATGGTGTTCATTCATGTGAAGCATATGGCACACTTACAAAGAGTGATGTGAGTGGAACTTACAGAAAGTCACATGATTGGGACATTTTAAGAGCCACAAATGACTAATGAGTAACCGAAGATGTGCAAGAGACAAAGGTAAGGTGACTGTGTGAAATGGACAATTTTGAAGGTTCTCCTTGTTAGGAGAAGTATTGATCCACCATGACCATTGTAATGGTCATTTTGATTAACCATTTCTGGGTAAAGGAAGCAGGAGGATTCCTGCATTTGGATTGTGACCATTCTGATGGTCATTTCATTTGATCCATGCCTGAGTTTTTGAAGCTTTGCAGAGGTCACACATTTCACTTTCCCTATGTGTGGAAGGGGGGAGTTATGACAACCATTCGTATAAAAGGACATTTATCTGGAAGCCACTCAACAAGGATTTGTGAGTTTGCAGCAGTCTGATCACTCAGTGTCTCATCTCATTCGTAATTAGTTCTGACCATCAGTTTAAAAGTCTGAGTTTCAACATAGGATTTCTAAGACTGAAATTTGAATTGACTTTCTAGATTTGTGCCTAAGCTGAAATGGTCTGGGAATCTCTCTCTCTCTCACATACATACACACACACACACACACACACACACACACACACACACACACACACACACACACACATTTGTGCATAGTTAGGCCCAAGCTGTTATATTATTAACAATTATTGATAAATATATTGTTTAAAAATGACACTGTCTTGATGCATTTCTATTACTCCTGGTCTGTGACGTAACAACCTGACATGCTGACGCAGCCTCCTGTAGAGATGTAACATTGTGCCCTTCCCTGAATGAAAGGGATTAGCGATGCACAGATCAAGGCTGTATTCGAAATTTTTTTGAGTTAAAGTACCTCTGATATTCAGGAAGTGGTTACTGGCTACCTATCAGCCTGGTGCTTCATGCGTGAAGTCTTGGTCATGTTTCTTCAGCCAGGACTGGATTAAGACATAAGGAATCTTCTGACTCAGGCTCCCTACGAGGTTTTTCAATGTCAATCTATCTCTGCATCCGTGGTCTTGGCCCACTGCACCGTGACACTGGGAATATACTGAAGTGGACAAACAGCATTTTCTGATTGTAATTTATGTCCCCTCAAAAAGGGTGGAAATGCTTCCCAAATGTTAGACACCACAGACAAGAATGTGAATCTTCTAAAGATCACCTTGCTTCCCATGGACTATGAAGGGACTTTGTATCAGATAATGGTCCTCAGTTGGTTGCAAGTAAATTTGAATTGTACCTGAAACAAAATTGTGTCCAGAATATTATTTCCCCATCTTTATATCCTGTAACTAATGGTATAGCTGTGCAAATCTTCACAAGCCAGGAATCAAAACAGGATTCTCTGTCAAGGCCTTCTTTCAAAAATTGGCTCATCTTTTACTTGCATTCAGATAGCGACAAAGAAAGACCCTGCTGTGTTGTTTTCAAAATATTAATAGATGCTAGCCTCCCCCCAACAATATTCTGCTCCCTCTCGCACCTCCAAACAAAAAAGAACTATTGAACTGAAACACAAATAGTTATCTCAAGAAGATATCAATGTTTTCAAATGCCTATCTTATACGGACATTACAAAGCAGTCGTAAATTAGCAATGACCTCAGGAAAAGTATCAAAAACCTGGCTGAAGAACTGGGGAGGTGGAGATTTTTCTGAAGAGATTTACAGAATTTAGAACCTTCATCTCAAAACAGATGAAGTGAAGACAATTCTGGGAGTACAAGAGCATAGAATTGGAGGAATTCAAGGATTCCATGGATTTTGTGCCTGAACAAAGGGGAGGCCATGAACATAAGAACGCACTATAAGAAATAGGAACAGGAGTCGGCCATCTGGTCCGTCGAGCCTGTTCTCATTCAATGAAATCATGGCTGATCCAATGATAGGCTCATCTCCACCTACCTGCCTTTTTCCCACATCCCTTAATTCCCCTACTATGTAAAATTCTAGCCAACTTTATCTTAAATATATTTACTGAGGTAGCTTCCACTGCTTCAATGGGCAGCAAATTCCATTGATTCACCACCCTCTGGGAAGAGCAGTTCCTCTTCATCTCCATCCTAATCTACTACCCTGAATCTTGAGGCTATGTCCCCTAGTTCTAGTCTACCCCACCAATGAGAGCATACCTCTATCTTATCTATATCTTTTATTCTTCTAGATTCCAGCGAATAGATCCGAATGCATCATGGGAATTTCAAAGGTGATGGGTAACTTGATTGCAAGATCAAAGTAGGACATAAGTGGAGAATACACAGGTCAGCAAGAGTTGATGCAAATTAGGAAATAGGCAGCAGAGTTTCAGATGATCTAAAATTTAGTATATGGTGGGGTGTGACTAGAATGTTGGAGTTTTTATGGAAATAAATACATGAATGAAATGTTGCACAGCAGTTGAACTTTTGGAATAATAGGACAAGGGATTGTTCCAGAGAATGATTCATTTCTCCATTTACAAGATCTAGTAAAGAATGTTGGCCAATATTTATTGGCCAATCCTAATTGCCCAGAAGAGGGTAGTGGTGACTTAGCTGCTTGGTCCTTCTGGTGAAAATATTTGCCCAGTGTTTTTGGCGAGGTGTTCCAGGACTATGCCCATGGAGAAGAAGGGTTCAGCAGTATACTTCCAGTTCACGATGATTGTGTGACTTGGAAGGAAACCCGCAGGTGATGGGAAACAGAACCAGATGCTTCATTTATTCAATGCTGATTGGCTGACTAGATTTCCACTTACCTCATTGGACAAAAACGGCTCCATCCTCAATGGCAAAACCACATAGGGACCAAGTTCCACCACTTAGAAAATTGCTATAACTTCCTTTGTTGCTCATGAACCTACTTCAATCGTTCATAGCTGGATGGCAAGTCACAATTAACTTTTTTCTGGATTATGAACCTTAAAGTTAATCTTTTAGTTTCATTATGTGGATTGATGTGAAACAGATAATACCAAGTTTATATTAAACAGTGAATGTATTTTGTTATCCTTTGAAAATAGAAGGAAATTTGCATAATAATTAACATCAGCCTTACATGAATTTCCTCCAATTACTGGTCTGGAAAGCAATTGATGAACATCAACTCTCCTCCAATAAATTATTTTAAGTAAAGGCAGGGAAATTTAAATGGATTTTAATTTTTCTTTTGGTGATATAATTAAAATGCTGTTACCTAGAACAGATTTCCTCCCATTGACATTTAATTGCAGTAGGAACAATGTCCTGGACCAAAGGGAGAATCCTAGTTGTGATCCCTGGTAGGGCACTGTATCTCATCCACATTATCTTCCTTTTCTGAGCATCCATACCAAGTTTGCAAATTTCCCAATTTCAGATTAATCTCGTTTCATTTGATTTAATGCAACAAAATGAAACAGCCAATAATGAGATTTCATGTTCTTTTTTTAAGCTTTCACATGACCTAGCTACATCAGCTCCAGAGTTAACCGGCCTGTGTTTGTGTTGTTGCTGGGAACAGTTGGCAAATGACACAATGAGACTTGGGAGACTTGAACTCAGGGATTTTATCTGCATTCACATCATCTGCCTAAACTCTTTGAGAAGTAATAATTAGGCAGTGGGCAGAAGGATTTTAGGCATCGGGGGCAATTGTGAAGACCCAAAGCGCAATTGTATTGTGGTCACCTAGGTACCTGCACTAGAGCAATGAGAGGAAATTTCTCAAAAGTAGAGACAATGTTTCACTTGGGGCCTGGAGGAAGCATTGTCCCTCAAGTACCTGTCCCTGCACCCCTCACCCGCTGCTCTCCAGGAGGAGTGGATTGGGCACCCTTCCCTCCTTAAAATGGAAGATTAAGATGGTAACTCCTGGGAAACCATTGGGGGCTGAAGAATAGAACAAAAGAAAATAAAAAGTAGGTGCAGCAGTAGGTCATTGGTGCTGTCGCGCTGACTTTGCCATTCAGTGAGATCAATGCTAATCAGGTTGTGGACTCAGTTCTACCTATTACCCTTAATTCCCCCATTCTTCAGAAATCTATTCAGATTTCCAATTAACAGCTACAAGCATTTGAAATGCTCATCTGGTTTCTAATAAGCAATTAGAATAACAATCAACCAAATATGCAAAAGTTCTTCAAAGAAACAAACAAATTTACAATAAAATATATGTTTAAGAGGGCAGAAGTGGAGGGGTGCTCTTTGACTGGAGGTCTGTAACCAATGGTGTTCTGCAAGGATCAATCCTGGGACCTATGTTATTTATGATATATGTTGATGTGAATGAGAGTATTGGGTTGTCTGGAATGCATGGCCAGGGGTGGAGGTGTTGACTGGTACAATAAGGACATTTAAACAGGCATATGGATGCAAGAAAAGTGGAGGGTTATGGGTGGGATGTAGTGAAAGTTTAGGTTCTTTTTTAATAGTTTAAAAATTTTATCCATACATGCAGTCAATTACAAAATTAAAAATTATAAGTCCAAAAGTATTTACTCTATGATGGTTATGCCCCAACCCCCACCCACCCAAGAAAAAGCCCCAAAGAACAAGAAAAGCAAGAAAAAGATAAAGGAAAGGTAAGAAAGAAGGTAAAACGAATTGTTGAAAAGTGCCGCACGCTCAACGGATCATAAAATTCATATTCAATTAATTTTCTTTGGAGAAGATCAGCGCAGGTTTTGAGGATTAGGATTAACATAATTAAAGATTTATACCACAGCTTTGTAAATCAAGGTTTAGATTGTTGAGTAGATTTATATAGGTCAACACAACCTCATGGACCAGTGCCTGTATTGTTCAGTGTTCTATGTTAAGGGAGTCAAAGGATACAGCAAGAAAGAAATCAGTTAGAATTATGGACAGAGAAATGATGCAGTTTAATTTGTGGTGTTAAGTATGTGGTGTTGCATTTTGGAAGATCCAACGGAAGAGGAAAGTACACAGTAAATGGTAGGACCTTACAACATTGATGTACAGAAGGGTCTTGGGGGACAAAACCATAGTTCCCTGAAAGTAGTAATGCATATGGTAGTAGAGAAGGCATATGCTATGTCTGCCTTCATCATATAAATATAAAAGTAGGGAAGTAAATGTTGCTGTATAAAACTTCTGTTCAGCCATATTTGGAGGATCGTGCACAGTCCTGGTTGCTGCATTACAGCAAGTATGTGGAGGCTTTGGAGATGGTTCCCCGATTGGAGTGAATTAGCTATCAGGTGATGTTGGATAAACTTGGATTGTCTACTCTGGAGCAATGGATACAGAGGAGTTTCCTGATAGTAATTAAATAATGAGAGGCCTAGACAGGGTCTTTTTCCCAGGATAGAAATGTGAAAGATTAGAGGGCACAGCTTTAAAGAGAAGATGGATGTGTGTGTGTGTGAAAGAGAGGGAGAGGTATGTGCCTGGATTGTAGCTGCCATGGGTGGTGGTGGTAGCAAATGTGACAATAACATTTAAGAGGCATTTAGATGAGCACATGAACAGGAGGGATGAGTGTAATATAATATGAACAGCTCCGACATCATGGGCTAAAGGGCCTGTCTCTATGTTGAACTATACAATGATCCTTACAAACAAACACAGCACAAAAAAAATGTTTTCTTAATTCATGTTAGAAATGCAAAATAAACTGTAACTAATTTAATGTTTAAAAATGTTCGATATCATCCAGCTCATTGAAAAATGGCTGAACAATAATTGAGATAACGGCCTTCAATAAATTGAAGTGAAATTGGTGAAGAATGCAAAATTAATAGAAGAATAAATCCTTTTACCAAAAATTGGAGGGGAATTTCGATATCCTGCAAGATGAGTCTCTTGAGCATAAACTGTCAAATGTAAAAATAATGGAAATTTTGGAGGTCAAGATCACTTGATCATATTTTTCACAGAAAATTAGACCCAGCAGTGGGATCTCAAAAAGCAATGTACTGGGAATTCATGAAGATTTAGTGTAATTAAAACAAGATTCAATTTATTTAGCCCAATCAAATGCTGGAATGAAAACGCAAAATCCAAATAAAATGTAAGTACCAAAAGTTGCTTTGTTGAATTACTCTTTGCTGGTGTTGCAGACATATCAGATATCCTAAACTTCTGCACTGATTGCAATGGCAAACAATTTCAATTACCCTCTGTTCTGAAGAAATCAAAAATGCACTAAAATCTCAATCACTTTCGGAGCATGATACAATATTAAATTCTAAGCCGTGTCAGCCCAATCTCCTCTGGAAGCAAAAAAAATAGAAAATTATATTAAAATAAGCCATAACTTTCAATGCTGCAATCACAGCAGTCAAATTTTCTGTATCAGCTTTGGCTTCTGGAGCAATCGTCTCCCAAATCTTAACGATCTTGAGGCTCAGCTTGAAACTACTCACATGCTGCTTTCACAAGATACGACAGTAATTCATCCTTCATTTATAAATCCTTCCACCTGGATACCCAACTCATCTTCCTCTCCTCCTCCTGCATCATTAAACCTGTTGAAAAGTGCACTGCTCCTTCTAGAGTATGATTACTGTAGCCTGTTCAATCAAATAGAAAATGACAAAAAGATGCTAGCAGAAAGGTGCATGATTGGTGAAAAATGATTACACTGACGACGTGATTCTGCCGTAAGCTAATGATTCATCGTGGTTGGAGAATTTACCGAAGCTCAGAATCTTTTTCTAACCTATTTTCAACCATAAGGTTGCGATAGATCAGAATCTCAGACATGGGTGTTTTTAAAATACGCAAAGTGACAATTTTCAGCTTCAAACGGGAGTTTAAAAAATGCCTCGTTTTCCATTTTCTGCTGCATGTTTAAATAAAATGTATTTACTTTTTTAATAAATTGCTTAAATTTACACATACAGTACAATAACAAGCCCTTTCGGCCCATGAGTACATGCTGCCCAATTACACCCAATTGATGTGCTTGCTTTGGCAGAACATCGACTAAAATTGGAACGATACAGAGAAGATTGGCATGGCACCCAATTAACCTGCACCCCCATGTGGGAGGAAACCGCAGTTTCCGGAGGAATTCCACACAGTCGGGGAGAACGTACAAACTCCTTACAGACAGCGCCAGATTTGAACCCTGGTGGCTGGTGCGGTAACAGCGCTGTTCTAACCATTACACTAACCATGCTGCCCTACAGCTAGTAATATATCTGCCACACTGGGGTCTTAAAGATCTGAATAAATCTGAAAAATATTGCTTTCTGCTTGGAAAATTTGAGTCAAAAGAAGCAGAATTAAAGAAAAGTGAAGAATTACATCAATTCTGAACAAGCTGCAATCTCTCCAAGGTTAAAATAATGCACCTTCAGATTTATACCCAGTTCAGTTCACATAATGCGGCTCAGTTCTAAAGGTAGTTCGTTACAGAGTTCTCGCCAGATCCCTGCTGAATATCAGACTCCAGATGTCGTTCCCTTGGTGAGGAGAGGAAATTTACACTGGGATGCCTGAAGCAATCAGCACCTTCTTTTGCCCATACTATTGGTGTTTCCTGAGAATCTTACATTTATTCTTTACCTGCTTGGAGTCATCTGGGATACTAACAGAACACTTTATCTGGCGTCAGGGCATAGTTGTGCAGAAATTGACTGTAAATGTATAAAAGACACTCACTTAGTTATAGAGCACTTGAACTAAGTACAGCAGAAAGCTATCTCCTGGACCAAGTGGAGATTTGGGATGAAAATGGAAACAACAAGGGATACCCGACAGCTGTGGCAGGGTCTAAATAACATAACCTGTAACAAATCCAAATCTGGTGAAGTAGCAGACGGCAAAACTTCTCTCCCAAAGGAACGCAATGCCTTATCCACCCAATTCGATGACTGTAACAGAGAAGAACCATTCCTCCGCACCCCTACGGTAATCCCCTCCTGTCCGTATCTGAGGATGACATGTGTGCTGCCTTCAGGGGAGTGAAAGCACTCAGCACGGATGGAGTACTTGGCCAAGTATTAAAAATCTGTGCTGACCAACTTACCAATGAATTCACAGATATCTTCAATATCTCACTCCGGCAGGGTGTGGTACCTATCTATTTCAAACAGGCTTCAATCATACCGGTGCCCAAGAAGAGTGCAGTAACCTCCCTTAATGAATATCGACCAGTTGCACTAACAGTGATGAAGTGTTTTGAAAGGCTGGTGTTGAAGCATATTAACTCCTGTCGGAGAATCAAATGGATACATTCCAGTTTGCCTATCTAGGAACAAGTCTTCAGTGGATGACATCTCACTGGCTCTAATCAAAGCCCTGAACACCTGAACATTTAACACCATCATCCCCTCAAAACTGATCAGCAAACTCCAAGACCTGGGACTCAACACTTCATTGTGTAATTGAATCATGGATTTCCTCACCTCCAGACCACAATCAGTGAAAATTGTTAAGAAAATCTCCTCCACAATCTCCATCAGTACCGGAGCACCACGGGGCTGTGTTCTTAGCCCTCTGTTCTACTCACTTTACACCTAAGACTGTGGAGCTTGGTATGAGAATAACAACATTTACAAATTTGTCAATGTTATCATGGTAGTGGGTTGTATAAAGGAAGGGGATGAGTCAGCGTATAGGATGAAGATCGAAAACTTGACTGCACCAACCACAACCTTGCACTCAAAATTAAGGAGCTGATTGTTGACTTTAGTTTAAGTGGAAAGAGAAAGGTTGAGACCACTGTTTTAAGAGAAGGATTGAAAATCAAAGGACATCAATTTAAATGGCAAAAAAAAAAATGCAGGGAGTTGTTATCACTTAAAATAAACTTCCAAACTTGCAAAAAAAGTGAACAGTCAGAAGTGCAGAAACAGTTTTGGGACAAGAGATGGGAAAATAGATCAGCTCTTTTCAAGAACAGGAAAGAATGATGGGAGAATGGGCTCCTTCTGTGCTGTACCTTCCATAATTCTATAAATGGCATATTTAGGATTATGAACTATCCCTGAAATTCTTCACCATTTTGATTTGTTCACAGGAAACTTGTGTATTGGTCTAGAATGCGACAATCTACAGCCTATGGGCTGGATCTGGCCACCGATCCAAATTTATCCGGCCCGCAACCCAAGGCGTTTGCTCCGATTGACCTCTGCTGCTTGAACATACACCGTTCACTGCACTAAACTGTCAGCCTTTGCCATCGGTGGCCCCGGGGACCGTGTGCATGGATTAAACATCCCTCAGCAAAGGAAATACATTGTGGTTACATAATGCTGCCCGTTCCTTCGGGGTCATGAATCGGGCAGTGAAATGATTGTGTTCATGTGGAATGTTCACTGAACTCTCGGCATCGTTACAACCAGAAA
Source organism: Narcine bancroftii (assembly GCF_036971445.1). Lineage (NCBI taxonomy): Eukaryota > Metazoa > Chordata > Chondrichthyes > Torpediniformes > Narcinidae > Narcine > Narcine bancroftii. Next base: position 4,499,377 of record NC_091478.1, read on the forward strand.
TGGATCATCAACCACATCTCTTTCTGTCCCTGGAAAAATAACTCATCTTGGCGCTCCTGGGAACATGCTTTACCTCAAGATGGGCCTAAGACAAGCTGTGCTCAGTGGCTCAGTCCCGCCCTTGGTCCTAGGCCACTCACCCAATAGAGAATGTGGAGCTGGGCATCCAATGGGGTGAACTTTTTGGAGTGAACTCAAAGTGCCCCCTCCCCTCCCCTGAGCCGCTGCCGCCATCAACCACCCCCACTCCCCTGAGCTGCTCTCTCTCCACACTCCGCTGAATTGCGCCTCCCTCTGCCCATTCTCCACTCCTGAGCCACCCTCCCCAGATGTCAGTGTGAGGGACACTGGGATGTTCCTTCATCTGATTCTGGCTGCAAGCTAAACTCATTCAACAGAAAGCAAATTTCGTTCACTCGGAAATGGGATTTACCTCACCTACTCAGAGTTCAAAACACACTTTAGAGTACAGAGAAATTAAATCGAGGCAGGAGATCTGGATCAAAGGCAAAGGTTGAGAAGAATAGACAATAGCTTCATCTGAGAAAGATTCAAGATGCTGTATTCGACAAATTTATTTATGTCTGCAATTCTGCAACAATAATAATTGTCATTGATTATTTTTAAAACTCCAGAACTATTTGAAGAATTACTTAAAAGCAACCAAGTTGAAATGACAGTTTTCAGTCTCCAAACGCCTGGCTGAAATATTTACATCCAGCAAGGATGATTTTATCACTCCCACTAAGTAGTTTGTTCTACTAGTGTAAGATTGATAGGTCAAGTCCTTGAGATGGTGTCTTGCTATTTGGCATCAATAACTATATCACCCAATATCGAAACCCTGTCAAACAACAAACCAAATCAAGTTTCCCACTGCTGTCTGTTATTTTATTGTGTCATGTTAATGACTAACTTGTGATTTTTTGGTGCATTTCTGGATTGAAGATGCCTTCCCTGATCTGAATTGCATCCTTGTAGTTTTTTTGGAAGGAATATGGTTGAGCTCACTGCTTGAAGATTCTCTGTGGATTGTTTTTTGACGAATTATCAACAGTTCTGTACATAAATTGTACAGTACTTCCTTGAAGCAGAGAAAATCGAAAACTCAAATTACATACTGATTGTTGTAATAGATTTGTGTTAACATTTTATTTTAACATAAAACTATATTTCTCATATATAAAAATGTCAGTGAATTATTGAATTAAAATATTGTATCTTTATTCTTCATGGTGGGTTGGTATAGGGTCACAAGCAGGTCAGAGCACATTTACAGATACACCATTGTACTCAGAGAAGAGTGTTCATTCTCAGAGTCACAGCATCTTGGAGCTAATGGATTTCAAGTGGGCCATAATTTTCAATAACTGCTGAAGGAAGCTATCTGTTTTTAATCAGAGCCATTTCAGCCTCTTGAACAGAGATGAGGTCAGAGGTTGTTATGGATATGGAATGGTTTTGAAAAAGGAACAGAATTTTGGTAGAAATAAAACTTATAGTCATGTGGTTTCCAAGAATTGCAACTCACCTCAGTGATGATGTAACAGTCACATGATTTAGAGAAATATATTATTGAATTCAGATATTTCAGGATTTGGATCAGTTCAGGTTGGAGTTTACAGAAGTCAAAACCCTTATGACACAGGGGTTGAACCCTTGTGAAAGACAGGATTGAATTGCAGTAACCAGAATTGGTGGTGGTGTTGTGTGCTACTCCTGGGAGAAGGCGAACACAGAATCAGTGGCTTTTGAAATAAGAAAGACAATTTTGCTGTCTCTTTGGGAAAAAAAAACAGATTTCTACTGGCTCTATTTTTCTGCATGGACACTCCATTTAACCTTTGTCTGGGTTAGTGACTTCATCATGGAAGATGAGAGCCACTTTGTTTGTATTGACAATTTAAGACCTTCAAGCAAGTCTAAAATGATGCTGAACTTTTAAAGATTGACTTTTCAATATGGGATTTTAATTATACACACACATATATATTTACATTTTAACATAGTGGGGTTACGTTTAGAGCTAAGTAAGTTTAGAGATAAATAAGAAGTGCTATGTTGTTAATAGTTTAATTTAAAAACTATTATTTTGAATTTACCATTGTCTGGTGAATTTTCCATTGTTGTTCCTGTGTTAGTGCTAACAAAGTCCCTTTAGTCCCAAAAATAATTAAATGGGTTGTTAGTTTGTATCATATTTGGGAGCTCATCTCTTCTTGCTCATGCGAGAAGTCCTGGGATAAAAAAACAAAGATTTGAGTTTAATGAGAGTTTATTTGATCGATAAATATTCGATCTGTTTCATTAAATATCTTTTTGAAAGCTAATTAAAAGGCTCATTGTGTGTGTAGATAAACAACAGCAATGGGTTTTGGTAAATGTTTGCCAAAGCAAATCTGGGTAGATTTGAAAGCGGAGAACTTTGTCAGATTCTGTCTAATGTGCAGATGAGAATGTTTTATACCCCAAAATTAAGTGTGGGCCAAGTGGATCTTTCAAACCTGTTCAGATTCTGTAAAAAGTACAGATGCATGTGTTTTGAAGACAAAATTTATGGGTGGGCCAAGTGAAATCACCCCAAACTTTACAGATATGAAAACGATGAGAAAGGAGGATTTGTTGCTTATTGCTAAGGAGTTTAAACTTACGGAGGTAAAAGTGTCGATGAAAAAAATTGATTCAGAAAATTATGGCTGACTACTATGTAAAGGAGGGAATTTTTAAAGAGAAAGAGTTAAAACAATTTTTTGAGAGTAGATCTCTTGACCAGAAGTTACAGATGAAGCAAGAGACAGAAAAACTTAGATTAGAGGGAGAGACAAAGAGATGGAAAAATTTAGATTGGAGGAGGCAGAAATGAAAAGGAAATTTGAGGTGGAGGAAGCCAGAAAACAAAGGGAATTTGAGGGAGAAAATGAGATTTTGAAAAATGCAGTTAAAGTTACAGCTGGTTGTGAAGTGTTAAATCCAGATACTGAATTAAAGCCAAGTGAAACTTTACAAAAGGGACAAAATCCTGCTACATTAGCAGACAATTATCACCATGTGAAATTTGTGCCCAAAATACCTTTTCCAAAGAGTAATATGAAGTACCAAAATAAGGTAAAAAATAAATGGGGTAAACATTTTGGTTCACTTTGTAATTATTGTAAGAGAGCTGGAGATGTGGTAGCTAATTGTTTTTTTCTTCTTGAAGAGAGAGTATGAACCAGTAGCACCAGAAATTTGTATTAAAAGAGATGGAAGTAAAAAGGAATTTGTGGGTAAAATGAGGAAGGAATGCAATCCTTTTGTGTCAAGCGATAAGGTTGTCTCCGTAGTAAAGTATCCAATTGTGGAAAAAGCTTGTGTAACCTGAGTTAAAAGTTATGTCTAAAACTTTGGCCAGTGAAGAAAATGCTGTACAAATTGATTTAAAGAAAGTTTGCAAGGTACAGCAGCAGAAAGAAGCAGGCTGTCAGGTGCAGAGGCAGGCTGTCAGATAAAAATAACAAGCTGTCAGGTGCAGAAGTAAACTGATTATGAGATCAAAGAGATAAACTGTGAATCACCAATCATTCCAAATGTTTTTGATTCTGATTTTAAACTTGAAAGAAGTGACAGTGAAGAAAGTGATGTCCAGAATGATTTAAAAGTCTCTGACAGCGCACAGCAGCTGGAAAAGGATTTATTGGAATCCAGATCAAAATTAATAGAAATACAAAGTGAGCTAGTGATCTTGCTGAGGTTAAAGAGGAAGCAGGTCTCTGGTGAAGGAATTTAAAAAAAGTGCCAGTTGGATATTATTTTAATGAGGGTTTATTAATGAGAAAGTATAGGTTACCTGAGATTATTGCTAATGAAGAATAGACAATGGTTCACCAAGTTGTAGTTCCTTGAGCCTGTAGAGATGAGATTTTCAACATGGATCATAAAACACATTTAGGTGGACACCATGGGGTAAAGGAAACTAACTACAAAATTATGAAACAATTTTACTGGCCTAATTTTTAAAAATTATGTTAAGAGACTTTGTAAGACCTGTCACACTTGTTGGGATGCAAGGAAACCTAATGTAGGACCCACAGTAGTACCTTTAAAATCTGTTTTTGGATAACATTTTTCCAAATTGCCCAAAACAAAAACTGGAAATAAATATTTGTTGACCATGTTGTGTGCTATTTCCAGGCGTTCAGAAGCCATATCACTCAGGAACATTAAAGCAAAAACTGTGTCTGGGGCTCTAGAAAAAAAAAGTTCACTTCATTTGGTTTGGCTAAAGAAATAAAATCAGATCAGGGAAAGAATTTTATGTCAGGTGTGTTTCAACAGTTAGTTTATAAACTGGGAGCTGAACAAATTACATTTTCTGCATATCACCCAATATCTTGGGGAGATTTGGAGAGGTTTCATTCAGCTTTGAAAGCTGTGATGAGATCTTATTGTTGCGAGAATCAAAGGAATGAGATGAAGGTGTTAATTTGTTTTTGTTTGAAGTAAGGGAATTGTTACTTGGACATGGAGATAGAGGACCATTAATGCTGTTAAAGGAATAGTAGGTTAATGAGGATGAGCAGTTGAATTTGTTGGATTACGTTTCAAAGTTGGGAAAAAAAATTGTAAGGTAGCTGAAGAGAATTTAAAAGTGGCTCAAGACAAAGTGAAAGTTTAGTTCAATAGAAAATCTGAGAGAAGTTTTAAACCAGGAAATAGGACAGACGGGGCTAATGGATTTCAAGTGGGTCTTAATTATTCAAGCATTGCAGAAGGAAGCCATCTGTTTTTAATCAAAGCCTCTTGAACAGAGATGAGGTCAAAGGTTGTTATGGATATGGAATGGTTTTGAAAAAGGAACAGAATTTTGGTAGAAATAAAACTTATAGTCATGTGGTTTCCAAGAATTGCAACTCACCTCAGTGATGATGTAACGGTCACATGATTTAGAGAAATATATTACTGAATTCAGATATTTCAGGTTTTGGATCAGTTCAGGTTGAAGTTTACAGAAGTCAAAACCCTTATGACACAGGGGTTGAACCCTTGTGAAAGACAGGATTGAGTTGCGGTAATCAGAATTGGTGGTGGTGTTGTGTGCTACTCCTGGGAGAAGGCAAATACAGAATCAGTGGCTTTTGAAATAAGAAGGGAAAGAAGACAGATTTCTACTGGGTCTATTTTTCTGCATGGACACTCCGTTTAACCCTTGTCTGGGTTAGTGACTTCATCGTGGAAGATGAGAGCCACTTTGTGAGTTAAAGGCCTGAAGATATAATGTTTAAAAGTGGTTTATAATTATTTTTGTACTGACAATTTAAGACCTTCAAGCAAGACTAAAATGATGCTGAACGTTTAAAGATTGACTTTTCAATGTGGGATTTTAATTATACACACACATATATTTACATTTTAACATAGTGGGATTACGTTTAGAGTTAAGAAAGTTTAGAGATAAATAAGAAGTGCTATGTTGTTAACAGTTTAATTTAAAAACTATCATTTTGAAATAACCATCACCTGGTGAATTTTCCATTGCTGTTCCTGTGTTAGTGCTAACAAAGTCCCTTTAGTCCCAAAAATAATTAAAAGGGTTGTTAGTTTGTAACACTGTGTTTCAATATTTATTTAATTTATGGTAGCATCAGTGTGGCCCACCGTTCAACCACTGACACACCATCTGGCCCATGCATCGTAAAAGGTTGTCCACCCCTGGTCTAGAAATTTAAATGTGTAATATGATGTTTTGATATTCCACAAGAGGGAATTTTAAGAATCCCACCCTGACACATGTATCAAGAGCTACATGTATTGTTAGGTTGAAGCTACTCCTAAATTGAAGGAACAACACCTTATATTTCCTCTTGGCAATCTCCAAACCTATGGTTTCAATATGAAGCTCCAATTTACATAACCCCCTCCCCTTCTTTTTTTTCAGCACTGCCCCCTCACTTTTTTTAAAGTAAAAATATAGTTTATCAATGATGCAAGTTTCATTTGCAAGAGCAGACTTTTATTGAGTGTGTAGACCTATTCTCGTATTTGTTACAGGATCAGTCAGTGCCATCCAGATAGATACTGAAGATTTAATTTTTAATAATTTTTTAAAAATTAGTCATAGATGGTAACAGGCCCTTTGGCCCACAACCCCATGCTGACCAATTACACCCAATTGACTGACAATCCTTGGTACATTTTGGATGATAGGAGGAAACCGGAGCCCCAAGTGAAAACCAACGGAGACATGGGCAGAACACTTTATAGACAGCATGGGATTTGACTTTTCTTTCAACAAGCATTCATGGAAAATTTTCAATTCTTTGTATTGCTGAAAAGTTATGCCTTTGCATTCTGAACTTTCCTTTTTGCTTCCTTTTACATTGGGTTATTCATCTTCAGGTCAGTCATGGGGAGTTGATTCATCCCTTCCTTATCCCGGTTAATTTGTTTTGACATCTAAAACATTTTTCTACCATCCAGATGCATCTTCTTCAAATGCTGAAGTCTTTTTTTGGGTCCTGCTGGTGTCTGGATTCCAAAACTAACTGTAATATTGAATGGATACACTCTGACAGATTTCAAGGCAAAGGGGCTTGGAGAGACCAAAAGACCATAAAAGAGATTACCAGCATCTGAGTCTAGAGAGTGAAATAACCCGAGGCTGGATTAAAAAGATGTGTCTGTTGTAAATCGAGGAACAGCCATATTGGAAGATGGGTAGGGTTTTTTAATCTCATGAACCTTTGTAATATGACAGATAAATCATGCCTGTTGCATGTTTCTATCAAACTCTCAGATGCTGGAGAAAATGACTTTACTGCCCTGGAGCTTCATATGATTTTTTTCAGTCGATGTTGGTCAGTGGAGTAATCAGATTGCTGGGCTAGTGTGGTAATGTCAAATGCCAAACTGTGCTATTTAATAAATTTTGCTTGGAATTTAAATTAATTTAAATCAAGAACGATTGGGAATAGGATTTGAATCTTTCATTCCGGGATGAGGTGTGGGATTCTATTTGGAATCTGATGAATACCACCTCCTTTTGTGCACTGTTTGTTGCAATTTAAAGTGGTCCATAGAGTACATGTCTAAAGTAAAACTCTCTCATTTTTATTCATATATAAATTCTCTCTGTGACAAATGTAAAATTGGTGATGCCTCTCTGGTTCACATGTTCTGGACTTGTCCTAGTCTAGAAAAATGTTGTCTACATGAATTTTAGTAAGGCATTTGATAAGGTCCACCATGAGAGAGACATTCAGAAAGTCATGAAGCTTGAGATCCATGTGTGGATAAAAAAAAAATTGGCTTGCAGGTAGAAAGCAGAGAGTAGTAGTGGAAGGAAAATATTCTGCTTGGAAGTCAGTGACTAGTGGAACATCGCAGGGATCTGTTCTTGGACCCACTACTCTTTGTGATTTCTATAAATGGCCTGGATGCGGGGCGGAAAGATGAGTCAGTGAATCTGCAGATGATATGAATGTTGGTGGAGTTGTGGATGGAGCTGAAGGTTGTCGAAGGTTGCAAGAGGATATAGACAGGATGCAGAGTTGGGCAGAGAAGTGGCAGATGGAGTTCAATCTGGATAAATGTGAGGTGATACATTTTGGAAGGACAAACTAGAAGGCTGAGTGCATGGTTAACGGTCGCTTACTTATTAGTGTGAATGAACAGAGGGACCTTGGGGTCCAAATTCATCCTTAATAGGAAATGATCAAAAGCTGTTTCACATATTCAATGTAGCTTGGGCACTTGTGACTTCCTAAAATGACACCAGAGAACTGGAGAAAGTGCATGGAGTTAAAAGAGAACACTGCAATACCAGCTACATTCCTCCAGTATTTCTGTGTTAAAAGTGAAGCTTGGTTCCACGTCCAATGAAGAAGCAGGAATGTCTTGGTCCCATGACAAGAGAAGATAAAGGCGTAGCTTGGTCCCACATCAAATGAAGTGATAAGCATGTCTTGGTCTCATTTTCAATGAAAAGAAAGATGTTCCATTGTCCCCTGACAGTTGAAGGGGCAGGGCATGGTTTGGATCCATAGATCAGTGACTTTACTTAAACTAACTCATTGATTGAATTGATTTGGGACTCTAAAGCATGTAAAATAAAGGCAACATTGTTCATAACTTCTTTATTTTCTGAATGTATTTCTATCTCATTGGAAACCAGTTGTACAGGCTGTTTATTGTTTGAAATATTGCTGTCACAAAATAAAGACATTATGGCCACTGAAGAGTATTACAAATGCGGCTGCTTCATTCTTTCAGATAAAGTAAACCCTCATTGCCTGCACAAAGCTTCCTCCATTGATGTACAGCATGGAGTTGTCAGTGACTTAACATATACATGTACGGCATTGATGAGGGCCTGCATTTAGAAATGGCCTGCCATCTGCTGATGTATTTCTGTATCCTTTCCATGGGGAAATGAAGATAAATGGAGGAATGACAGACTGAACCTCTGCTGGGAGTTAATAAAAGACTACTGACATGTCAATGTTTCCTGAAAGAACCTTGGATCACTGCTGATGTCTCGCACCTTCCCTGTATTGCTGGAAAGCCCACTGACTGCATTGCTGCACTGCATGCCCAGCGAACCTACCTACAATCAACTTAAATTGTTGGGGAATTAAAACTTTGCAAGTTGTTTGAATAGTAAAATTTAACAGTAACAGCACAAGTAAAAAACACCATGTTGGAGAAACTCAGCAGGTCAAACAGTGCTTTATCGTAACTATATAAAGTACTTTATCCTTGCTGAGTTTCTCCAACGTGGTGTTTTTTTACTCTAATCACGGTGTCAGTAGACTTCCATGTTATACTAAAATTTAACAGCTATATGCTTTCTCCCAAGTGGATGAATTAAAATTTTAGCCACGTTATATAAATATTTCAATTTGTCTTGAATCAGGCACATCTGATCTAAACCAGGCAACAACATGACAAGCAGAAGATTATTATTTGATTGATTAATGAGTTAAACATTAAGAATATTTCATTTGGGATTCGCTTCACAATTGCAATGAAACTCAGTTGGTGCATTATTTGTGAAGGTTTGGTTTTATCCCCCATTGCTGTCAGATCACATAGAGTTGGTGTTGTAGTTTTTCTTTGGACTAGCCCCTTTTGTGCAGATTGTTTGAACATGAATAGTTTTAGCTTTTACACCTACTGCTTAATTCCACTAGAATCAGAACTGGCAACTTCATACTAGATCTCTGGTTATACTGATACAATACTCAGTACAAAAAGATGTTTCCTCAAATGGCCTGAGGAATGTGGGATAGTGGTGAATCCCTGGTCCATTCATTTGGAATAGTGATCATGAGGTGAAAGTGGAGAGGTGTGAGCAGAGGCTTGGATGATAGTTAACATATCAAAGTGAACTGGGGGAATAGGTCAATTGGGTATAATTGGGCGGCAGGGGCTTGCAGACTGAAAGGGCCTGTTACTGTTCTGCATCTCTATATTTCCAAGAATTTCTTCCCATCCATAGACCTGTAATTGTTAATTCAGGCATGGAACCACCATGTATTGCAAATAGGTTGGGCCCTTTCAATGATGACATCTTTGGAATCACTATATCATTTCAATTCAAGTTAAGAGGAATTAAATTGAAAAAACATAAGAATCACAACACCAGAATTTCCAGATCTCCTGACAGTAGGACCTTTGTTAGTTGATCCCCTGATAATCAAACCCTTGACAACTAAATCCTTGAACTGCAGCACCTCTGACTGAAGGGTCAGGAGCAGAGAATACATGATGTGACCTCAACACCCCAAATGCAGAAGCTATGATGGTAGGGAAAACAGGGCAGCAGTGCAGTTCAGCAGTGGGTGCCTCTCACACAGAGAATCCATAATGGTAGACATCCCTAATAAGGAAAAGTATGACTCAGTCGAGAGCCCCAACACAATACTCTTTAATAGCTGAAAATCTGATGGTAGAAAACAGTCGATAATCATCGCACCACAGAAAAAACTTCACCACATCCATTGCAAAGGGTCACAGGACATCAGAGGATGGTAAAATCATTTGGCTTTTAAGTTCTCTAAATTGTTATGAAGAGTCTTTAGCTGTCCATGTATTACCCAAACTCTTCTTACAGCATGGCACAGAATTAATTTTATGTCAAGATCCATTTCTTTAGAGCAGCCACTCTCAATAGTGTCCCAATGGACCCTCATGGGGGCCACAGCTCATTCAAGTAAAAGTCTTATTTTCTTTTCTCCTCACATAACAAATATTTTTTTATGTTTTTTATGTAATCGGTAGGACAGAAATATGGAAAAAACAAAATTTTAAAGTTTCACAGGGAAGGGAACCCATAAACTTCAAGCAGAGTCTGAAAGGGGCCATAGCTAAAAAGAGGTTGGAAATGGCTGCTTTAGAGTTTCATCATTATGCAGCTCCATATCTGGCAGTTACCCTTTTCTACATGGCTAAAACATCATTCACATTGACCTTCATTTGGAACCTGTCCAGGTACATGTAATTTAAATGTAGCATTTTTTTAAAAAAGAATCAACTTATAGTATTCAGTTTGTTTGGAGCTTTAACATATGTATGGACACTCTATATCTAATTGGATGGCAGTCGACACTGTACCCGTTGCATGTAGTCAGGCCAATTTCTCCGAGGAGCTGAAAAACTCCACATGCACACATTTTGAGTTCTCAGCAGTTGCAAGCACACCTTGATATTTATAATAGATTCTTAATTTTTTTTATGACAGTACACAACTAAATGATCCAAGTTTGAGGGATTGAACCATTCAGAACAATGAAATCCTATCAAGCACAATGATGAAGAATGTCTGCTCTTGCTTTCGAAAAGCAGCAGCAACTTTGAACTTCAGTAATTCAACAGGAGTAGCATCTATTTTTGAAGGTGTAAGTCAGCAGTTGAGCAACGGTACTGGCATGAAGAGGGTGTATGAGGAGAAAATACCACAGGAACATTGCTGGCCATTGATGTTTGTGATCCAAAGTAAGTGCCAGGAAGCGTGGGCATGGGTGAGAATACAAGGAGGGTCGTACAACTCAGCTTCCCAATTCTTATGGAGAAACAAGCAATAATGTATGGCTTGGCTAGCCGAAGGACTTTGTGTGTATTGAAATGGCAAACATGGCACTCAATGGATTCAGAAGTGCAGAAATCATACTCAAAGAGAGGAATGAAGATTTAACCTTGGTCAGACTCAATCAGCATCACTTTTCACAGGAATAAGATGTGAAGAAGTTACAGAATGGCTACTTTGTCCTCTTACATTGAGAATCAAGAAATCCTTAACTATGTTTCAAATGTTGAGTTCATGCGACTTTTCAGGGAACCATAATGTCACAGAAGGAAGTAGAAATGCAAAAAGTGCAGGAATATTCAACAAGGCCATTCAAGTTATGTAGAAAGTATTTTAAAATAGTACAACACAAGATTTCAGATTTATTGTCAGAGTACATACATGACATCACATACCACCCTGAGGTTCTTTTTCCTGCGGGCCAGGCAGAATTACCACTTATTGGAAGTGCAAAAAAACTGTACTCAATGTACACATGTAAACAAATAAAGAAAGGTAAACAAACTGACTGCACAATAGCAAGAGGAAGAAAAACGATAACGTGCAGGTAAGAGTCCTTAAGCGAGTCCCTGACTGAGTTTGTTGTTGAGGAGGCTGATGGTGGAGGCGGAGCAGCTGTTCCTGAACCTGGTGGTGTGAGTCTGGTGGCACCTACACAGTTCTCTGGTCCTCAGTGAAAATTATGCAGACACACAACCAGATATAACACAAATACAGACAAATAATACACGTGCAGGATAAGTATTTTATCCATACAAATAAACAAATAAATAAATTTTGTTTTGTACAAATGAGAGTCTCGCGTGGTTAGTTTGAGCAGTTCCTTTGGTTGTTCAGCCTTCTCACTGCCCGTGGAAAGAAACTGTTCTTCAGCCTGGCGGTGTTGGCTCTGATCTTCCTGTATCTTTTACCTGATGGGAGAAACTGAAAGATGCTGTGTGTGGGTGGAAGTGGTCCTTAATGATTTTGCGCACCCTCTTCAGACTAACGATCCCAGTAGATCATGTCAGTGGAGGAAGGGATCTACTCTGCCATTCTTATGGTCCTGTGGATTGATCTCTGATCCATTTCTCTGCAGATGCAACAGCCAGGACACTCTCAATAGAGCTCCTATAGAAGATTGATGTAATGGTGCCCAGAAGCCTTACCCACTTCAGTCTTCTCAAGAAGTGCAGTCACTGTTGCACCTTCCTGACAAGTAAGGAGATGTTGAGTGTCCACGATAGGCCACTGGTTAAGTGAATGCCAAGGAATTTGGTTCCTGGTCTTCTGAAGTCCACGATCATCTCCTTCATCTTGTCCATGTCAGTTTATTATTCTCGCACCATTTCACAAGATTTTCCACCTCTTCTCTGTAGTGCGACTCATTGTTGTTGCTGATGAGGCCGACGACTGTTGTGTCATCTGTAAACTTGATGACACTATTGGAGCTGGATTTGGCAATGTCTTCGTGTGCCAGCAGTGTTAACAGGAATGGGCTGGAGCGCGCAGTCCTGAGATGCGTCAGAGCTCAGCGTAACAGGTGCCTGATCCCTCGGCTTCCCCTTTCAGAAGTCCACAATCAGCTCCTTGATCTCGCTCGCATGAAGAGCGGGATTGTTGTTCTGGCACCATACAACCAGATTCTTAATCCTCATCCTATTTTCTGCCTCATCATTACCCGATACTCTGCCAACAACAGTGAAGATGGCAAGTGTTAACTGAAAAAGGTTTTTTCAGTATTCCAAATAGTTGGACCTATCCAAAGTCACTTAGCTACTGTGCAGTCCAAAGAGAAGAGAATAAGCCTACATTACTGATGTTGGGGGAGGGGGCAGTATGTCATGGCAATCAGCTCAAAGAGCAAATTTAATTCCAAAATGTTAGCTGTCATTTTTGCTAAATGAAGCATCATTAGGTGCATCTGCTTGGAAGTCAAAGTGCAAATGGAAGTTGAAGCCAGAGGCTCATGTTAAATTTCACTGAGTCAAAGCTAATTAGAGTGATGAAGAAACTGACACACGGAGTCTGTGTCATGGAAACAGGCAAATGGAAAATTAGTGAATCAAGATTGAGAGATGCAACTTTAAATCAACAACAAACAGTGAGATAAAAAAAAACAAGCTCTGTTCTAATGTGAGTTAAGATACTTATCTAATTTCAACAGGATGCCTTTGGGAGGAAAAGAACAATCAAATTTTCCAGCAGTTGGAATAAAATCAAATGGCTGGTGAATTTAATGAAAGAAGTCCATAATGCTCCCCATTATTGAAGCAATGTTAACTGGCCGACTTCGATGGGTAATATTGGATTCTCTATTGCATGGGAGTAGAGGAAACATGTTTTGCAGAGAGATTAAAAGTCACAACTGGACACTCAAGATGAACAAGTAATATTATATACAGTATTAGGAAATTTTAAGCTGTAATTAAGGGCCATAGGTACATATTCAAATTAAAACAGGTGTGAAATCCATCTGTCACAAGCTGCGAGTACTCTTTACACATTGAAAACTTACCAATCAGAACTTGGATGAATCGGAAAGCTATTGTTTTGGTGAAAGTGGATCAAGGAACTGGACCCGGGGTACTAAAAGCAAACCAAATACAGAGAGTTCCTGGCGAGTGGAAGGAATGAAAGTGAATAAGTACAATGCGAAGAGTGGAACTCAAGGCCTTTTTGGAGTGGAGAAAAAGTGAATGTAAAGCCGGATACACTCTGCCTTTACACTGCTTCACTTTCATGAAATCTCTAAGGGTGGATTCAGCTGGTGAACTCCGATCCATGTAGGGGGTACACTCAGAGGTGGAGCGAGATTGCTCCACCCACTCCATAAAGGCAATGCCACTGAAAATGGCTGCAAAGGGGTGGGCTGATGACATCATTATGATGCACCACCCACCCAGACTCCCTCAGCTCCTGAAGATGGCTCCCAATGCTGCTCGCTGAAGGCAACCTGGATCCACCTTACACTATTAATTTTCTTTTTGTCGAGCCGGCTTTTATACACAGTTGCATCATAAAAAGGGCTAGAGAGGGAAGAGGTAAAAGGGAAGATGTTGCAACTCTTGATGAGTGAAGGTGAAAGGGAACAGATTCTTTGGAATGCCAAAAGATTGGGGCAGAGGTAAGATGTGTCAGGCAATGGCATTACATAGAAGCTGGTGAAAGTTAGAGAGATGATCAAAGATCATAGTTCAAAGTTCAGATTAATTGTCAGAGCACATGCATGACATCACATACAACTCTGAGATTCTTTTCCTGTGGGCCAGGCAGAATTACCACTTATTAGTAGTGTAGGAAACTGTACTCATGAAAAAATATACATACAAAAGAGAGAAATGTAAGCAAATTGCCATATAGAAAATCAATATTCAATAATAAATAATGTGCAAAGTCAGAGGCCTTAAATGAGTCCCTGATTGAGATTGTCGTTGAGGAGTCTGATGGTGGAGGGGGAGCAGCTGTTCCTGGACCTGGTGGCGTGAGTCTTGTACTTCCTTCCTGGTGGCAGCAGCAGGAACAGTGCGTGTGCTGGGTGGTGAGGGCCTTTGATATTTGCTGCTGCTCTCCCACGACAAGGTTCTATGTAGATTCTCCTTTGATATGCTGGGCTGTGTCCACTATCTTTTGCAGGGCTTTTCACTTGGAGATATTGGTGCCCCCATACCAGGCCACGACGCAGCTGGTCACCACACTTTCCAATATACATCTGCAGAGGTTTTCGATGTCGCACCAAACTCCTGAGAAAGTAGAGCTGCTGATCTGCTTTCCTCATGTTGACATTCATATATTGGGTGTCCAGGAAAGGGGCTCTGAGATAGTGACTCCCAGGAATTTAAATTTGCTCACCCTCTCCACCTCTAATCTCCCAATGATAACTGGATCGTACACCTCTGATTTTCCCCTCCTAAAGTCCCCATCAGCTCCTTGGTTTTGTGGAATTAAATGAGAGGTTGTTGTTAGTGCACCATTCAGTCAAGTTTTCAGTCTCCCCCCATATGCTGACTTGTTGCTCCTTTTTGTACAACCCTCTTTCATATTGTCGTGACACTTGTAGGTAATGAGCTACCCCGATCCATTCAACGTGCAGTCTAGTGGTGTGAAAGGGGAAGGTGATATTATAATATTCTCTTACAATATAGATGGAAGCCATTCAGTCCACCAAGTCAGAGCCTTTCTATCTGTTCCATTGCCTCGCATTTTTCATTCCAACCTTTATGCCCATTACCGATTTTATCACCCACTAGACTATAACAAATATGGGAGCCAATTATCCTATCAAGTGGCATGTTGGTGGGATGGGGAAGGAAACTCATGGCTAAAATCTTTCATTGAATCATGGATGACATTTTACAAAGGACAGATGTTTGTCTGAGAATTAGAACACAGCTTTGTCCCAATAGATGCCGAAGAAGAAATTTTTCAAATGCTATCTGAGGTTGTTCAGGAACAATGCAAAACTGAAGAGAAGCATCGAATACGAAAGGTCTCAGTTAGAATGGATATGCATGATTTAAAAAGTGGAAAGGAGAAAATACAAGCAATTATAATGTTTCCAAAATCTAAAAATGTGTTTGGAGTTGAAGTTCTTCATAAAAATGGTGCAGTGTTATTCAGATTTCCTAACACCTAATGATGAAGGAAGGGCAGTGGATAAGATGTAAAGAGTACAAGTGTGCACATTGATACACTTAAGGCACTACTGGTTAACAAAGGTCTCCTTGTTCATTATGACACCTGTGAACTGAGCATAGCATGTAATGGTTTGGGAAATATTCAGACTTGGATGAAGGTAGGCAAAATCTAATGCTTTTGCATCCCATTCACTGATGGAGAGCAAACAAAATAATCCCAAAATTTGCAAGGATTATCTTTGTATGATATTCAGCATCAAGTTGCATTGGTTCCTTTTTCGGGAACTAGTTTGCAGAGATAGCAGATCATAAAGTTGGCTTAATGAATACAATGTAAATCTTAATGTGAGTACGAAACGAATGTAGTTCAAAATGAGCGCATCCACATTTCTGTGGAATGTACAAGACAGGATTTTAGTCCTCATCATGGCTCATCACAACAATTGAAAGTTAAACATCTGGAAACATATTTCACCATCGAGCATATGTTAAACAACATAGGTTTGTGCACCATGAACCACTTCTGATAAAGGGCTTCAATTTTGCTCATGGCAATGAAGATGATGGATTTTCTGAGAAGTAGATCAAATGCACCGAGTGTCCTTTATCATTATGGTTCAAGGGAGTGATTCACAGAACTATCACATTTAAAGTATCACATTTTGGGACTTGTCATATAAAACACTGCAATTGTGGAACTCTTAAAGATAAGAGGGATCACAAGAGAATGAAACTGCTGGGCTTGGTTAAAAATGAGACGCTCCTTCTGAATGCAGAGGTGGAGAAGGGATTAAACCTATGGGAAGATCAGAATTTAGACACTCCAAATGAGTCTAACTTTATAGCTTGCTGGTTAGCATCGAAACAAAACATTGTATTTTGTTTTAAAAAAGAGAGGGAACATACTGAATAAAGTTTTCATAATTGCAGATGCTGTAAAAATGAAATTAAAATAAAAAATACGATGGAAAAACTCAGATCAGAGAGTATCTGTGGAAAACGTTCATGTTTGACGTGCTGATTATATCCAGCATTTTGTTTTTAATGGCGATCTGTGACGTACCTGCCATGCCCCTGCTGCATGTTGTCAGGTCAGGCTCTCGCAGAATATGGAGAATCCCACACATGCTCCTTTTCAATGTTCAGCTTTTGTAAATAAATGATTACTTTTGATGATTTATGGTTTGTTTTAACGTGCTTGTGAAGCTTTATAGCTAAAATGAGCCCATGTTCCAATGTGCTCCTTATCATTTTGTTTGTAGTGTTTTAAAAAATTTCTTTTCCCAGCATATACAATCAGTTATGTACAAGTTATTTTGCCTCTAAGTAGAGTCAGATAACTTTGGATAGAAGACCCAGTCCTCGTTCAGCTTATATTTTTACCTTTTGTGAATGTAGATTCAGTAGCTCCTTTCAAGTTAGAAGAGTTTCAACGTAGTCTAGCCACTATTTATTCTTGAACTAACATGTTTAGAAGCAGCTATATTGATCATTTATTGTTTCTTGTTACTGTCTTTGTTTAATATCTATCCATGGAATGTTTTAAAAATAGAATTTACATCCAAATTATATTCAAATGCAACATATCCTGCCCCGTGAGGTTGTGTCATTTCATTGGTTTCTCAGCTAGTTATACATTTAATTACAGTAAAACCCCTATTATCCAGAATTCAAGCAACCAATGAAAAAAAAATCAGAAAATAAATAAGTAAAAAATATAGAAGTTTAAAATTGGTGTGCCTTGCTGTTACTTCACCAATCGTACAACACTCACCCTCAAGCAACCAGAAAGTTCACTTTTCCGGCATCCACAAATCCCCATTGGTACCAGGTTCCAGGAGCTTTACTGTACTTCACTTTTCCTGAGTTGTTACAGAAAACCCAATCAGAACATCAAGATCCTGTGATCATAAACCTTTGCTAGCTTTCAGTTTGTCCCCTTACACAATAATCAGCAAGATCCAGAATAATTACCAAATTAGGAGTTGATTTTCCTAATTAATCATAAGTCAGTTTTGGAGGCGTGAGTTGGAAGAGCCGAAAACAATTTTTTCTGCTACCACCACACTCTATTGGAACAATATTTCCCATTGCTATTTCAACCCTGAGTATGCGGGTAATAAATAGCAGGTGCCATATACTACCAGCATGGAATGTTGGTTCATTAAATGTTCCTAAAATGAGTAAAATATGTGCACTTTTCTGAGGGGGAGAGAATTTGGAAATGTTTCAGAGGAAAACTTTTGCGGACTGATTTTGGAAATAGTTGTGTTTTATCTCCTGATAACTTTTTAGGGCAAGTTTACAGATGCTGTGATTATAGTAAAAACAATTTTTGTAAAAGCAATCCATTCAGTTGCTCCACTGTGAAATCTCTTCAATGGATGCCTACACTGAAGTTGTTCTTTTCCTCTCTTCGAAGGGAATTCTATGAGAGTCTCCCAATCTGCACTCCCTGCTTCTCTCAAGCTCTATAGCAGACCTTGAAGAAGGGCTCATGCCCGAAATGTTGATAATAGATCTTGACCTCCTATGGATGCTGTGAGACTGGCTGAGTTCCTCCCGCATTTCTGGGTCTTTTAACTTTTACAAGCTAGCCTTGGTGACAAGTAAAGAACTATACATGCCTGCAGCATAAAATGCCATGGCCCAGAAGTACTTCTGTGCCATGAGATGTTTGATAAAATAATTGTATGTGTTAACTATTCCATGTTTTGTGCACAGATGCTCCATTTCAAAATTCTATTCTGCATAAAACCCTTGACACATACAGCATAAACAAAAGTCTTTCCTCTATGCCTCTACCATTCAGAGAGAGCTGAGAAACTCAGATATGTTGTAGACTGAGGGCAGAATGGGTTCATATGTTGCTTCTTTAGAGGGGGATGGTACAGTCTTTTAACTTGATGGTCAGACTAGAGCATTGGGTAAGGGTTGAGATTAGGTGGGTAATGATGAAGTGCTCAGGAGTGAATAGGATATTGTGTGGTGTATGGAAACCTGGAATGAAAGGGACTAAACTTGCAAGCCCTCTCGATGCAGTTGGTTCTAAGCACAAAACAGCTTGCTTCGGCAGGTCCCTTTAAATTCAACTAAAGCAAGTTATATATTTTCTAAAGGTGTTCCCTACCATTCCTGAGTTATTTTATAGAATGAATCTCCCCAAAAGACCTGAAGAATTATATTGGTTGCCATTGGGCTGCACTGGATATTTCTGGGAACTCGCTGTGTTGAAACTCGAGCTCTGTCAAGAGTGTCCTGACCAGATGCATCACAGTGTGGTACAGTTGCTGTAGTAGAGCACTGGATCGGAGGTCAATCCACAGGACCATAAGAGCGGTGGATAGGATCACTGGGATCTCCCTACCCCCCATCGACATGCTCTACCAGGATCGTGGTCTGAAAAGGGTTCGCAAAATTGTTAAGGACCCCTACCCACCCTGCACACAGTATTTTCCAGCTACTCGTGTCAGGAGATACAGGAGTAACAGAGCTAGAACTACTAGGAAGAGAAACAGCTTCATCTCATGAGCAGTGAGACTGCTGAATGATTGATGAACTGCTCATAAAGTCCCTCCAAGAAGCTACCATTTATTTAACAATATTTATTTATATCTACTGCATATAAATTGCTTGCTATGTCTATATTTGAGTTTGCAAGTTTTTATACCGAGGACCAATGAACGCTGATTTGTCCAGATGTACTTATAAAATTGTATGATAATAATAAACAAACTTGAACGTGAAGATCCAGAAACAATATCTCTAACATGATAAATGATACACTCATATTCTAATTGCATGCGCTGATCAAGTATTTTTATAAGTTTATCACAAATCCTACCGAGCACAGCAATGTGCAAGGGTATTATGCAGTTTGATTTGTAGTTCTAAATCCCTGTTAGACTACCACATTTTCACTTCAGAACCTTAAATATGCTATCTATTACATTTATATACAGGTACTCCCGACTTGCAACCTTTGCGATTAACATCCATCCGCACGTACGACTGAAAATTTTTAAAAAATATATAAAATTTACACGGATTATGCTGTATTTAACAAACTATAACAGGGATACAGGGCACGTAAGAGCCAAAATGTGAGTACTTACCTCGTTGGTCAATGTCCTAGGGTCCGGAGGCTGCACACAGCCTGTGTGAGTCTCCAGTTGGTGCATGAATGGTGGGTTCGCATATTTGAATTTGGTTGGCACATGCGTGAGAGTTAAGGGCATGAATTCAATATTGTTAGGGTGCTTAACTCTCGTGCATGCGTCAACTGAACTCCAATACGCAAACCCTCGTGCATGCACACAGGAATCAAGATGGCTACACCCAGCCTACGGACCCCAGGTCGCCAACTAACAAGGTAAGCATGGACCAGAATGTGGAAAGATTCAACAAGGTTGATCGACAAATTCAGGAAGCTTTAAGTTGTTCCTATCAAATCTATGATGAAGAAAAGATTTGATTAAAAAGCACAAGGGCACAATTCCAATTTACATCCATTTCGGCATATATCCTTTGGTGGCAATTATGGTCGTAAGTTGAGAGTATTTGTACAGCAAACAGTAACAGTTTATATTTATAATTTCCTGTTTTGTTGACAAATTATAATCCCATAAAATTATGTCTATTGATATAACAATAAAAATGTAGACTCATCACAAAAGTATTTTAGGATGTGACAACCTCAAAGGGGAGACAAATAGGATCCAATATCACTGATTGTGAGTAGATAATGAACAGCATGTAAAATACAGATTGTTGAAAATGTGCTCATTTATGTGACACACAAAAACATAATATTGCAACTCACCCTGTGGAATATGATGAATGTATTAAAAAAATACAGATGAACTCAGATTAATGAGTTTTGACATTCTATCTGAGGAAAATTCTCCACATCAATTGAAGCACAAACATTAAATAGAATAGTGAGATTCAGGGCTAAGTCATGATTGAAAGAAACAACTTATTATTTTTATATTTTCTCAATGCACAAAGAAAAATATAAGAACTCCAGGAACCTTGAGCAAACAATGAGAAGCTACAGGGAAGCAGTGGGTTGGTTGGCTTCCACCGAGTGAAATGGTAAAGGTTTCAGGTCGGGACTTGTCCTGGACAAAGGGTCTCGAAAAAGGGCCTCAGCACATTTACTGTCCCACTTTTTTCCATGGATGCTGCCTGAAACATTAAGTCAGTGGTTTTCAAACATTTTCTTTCCACTTACATACCACCTGAAGTAATCCTTTACTAATCACAGAATACCAATGCGATAGGAGCTCCATGAATAGTAAGGGATTACTTCAGGTGGAATGTGAGTGGGGGAAAAAGGTTGAGAACCACTGCTCAAGACCTAATTATTACTGAAATATTTTGCTTCAGAAAAATTGTCATTGGTCCATTTCCCTTGGAGTTATGAAACCATGCACATAACGAGTCAATTAAAACAGTGGTTTTCAAATGTTTTCTTTCCACTCACATACCACCTTAAATAATCCTTATGCCATAGGTGCTCGGTGATTAGTAAGGGATTACTTAAGGTGATATGTGGGTGGAAAGAAAATGTTTGATAACCACTGAACTAAATCCATTTAGGTGCCCAACCATTGCATACAAGAGCGCTAGATAGGAGATAACCTTGTAGAAAGATCCTTGTAGAAAGTGGCTGCCCAAGGAGTATAAGTGGATATTCAAAAATCTTTATATTTTTCAATGCATGTCACAAAAATGGCTTAAGATTGAGCTGTAATAAGAAATGCAAACACAATGGCTCTAAACTTCTGTTCCTGATGTAACTGTGCAGCATTCCTGAAGAAACCTGTATTGAAGTGGCGATTCTGGATGTTAAGATTCATCTTAGTTGAAATAGTATTTATGTAACTTTGCTGTTGAGCAAAAGAAACACAAATGGATAAGTAAAAATTCAGGCCAAAAGAGCTGAACAAGAAGGGTATTGCCCTTTCTGTTTTCATTTGTGCTGGAATGTGGCCAACCAATGTGGTAAAAAAATAATGGTGGTGCTGCTTCGGCTTCAGTAATGGCGGTGCAGCCACTGGTGTGGACCCAAGAGAGCGGAGACGCAACACTACTCCCAAGGGTTCATCCACTCAGTCCTAACGCCGGTGGCTCCACACAGGTGTGAATCCTTCTACCATGGACCTGTGCCCAAGATGGCAGCACCTACACTGGGCAGCAGCGACAAGGGCTTGCAGACTGCGGGGAGCAGTGGACTGGTGCAGGGCACCAGAAACAAAGAAAATCCCCCCCCCCAGCATTGAGAAAGAGAAGTAAAGGAGACGACCCTATAGGTCAGTACCCAGTGAAGGTCTCAATGGCTGAGGGACCCGCACAAGCTGCTGGCAATACAGTTAGGGAACCCTCATGGGCTACCAGCTGCTGCAGTCTGGCTCATGGGAAGCACGTATTGGAGCCAGGATTTGAGAGGGAGTTATGGGCATGAAGGGCTCCCAACGGGCCTCAGGAGCTGACAGCTTCCTAATCGTGTCAGAGGTTTGGATCTGGAGCTCGGGTTGCCAATGCTTGGCAGTCTGTACAGCGACATATGCTGTGGGAACACTGGAGGTAAATCCACGGACACTTAGAGACTCTGAAGGGACTCTTTTGCTTCTCTTTCTGTACTGTAAGTGGAGCTGGGCAACACCAATGGTGATTCTTTATCTGCCTCACAGCAGGCAGAAGGCAATTTTATTTAATATTACATTCCTGTACTATTACAGGACAATAAAGGAATCTTGAATTTTAAATGTTGAATCTTGAACTTCTGCTACAACTAAAAGTCCTTCCAGTATAAGAACAATTTATAAGAATTTGTTTGTTCAACTTAGATTACATTCAATAGAGATATATATCCATCAGTCTGTACTTTAATATCCTATCACAGGTATTAAGAAGCCTTCAGGCATTATTAGAGTTGTGATGTAAGAAATTAAAATAATTTCCTGTACAGAAAGAGACAAGCCTCTAGGGCAACAAGCTTCATTAATTAATCAATTGTCAGGGTATAAATCCATTGTTAGCAATTTGTCACTAGCTTCTTTTCTTCCACAGATAATTTCTGAATAGGATAAGGTAACCATCAAAGTTGAAGCTGTTAAGTTGGTTTCTAAAATGAAAGTAAGAGAGAATTTTTCCTGTGAACTACTTGCCATGAAACACAAACCAGTAATTCACTGCAAAACAATATATTCTGAAACATTTGCTAGTCTTGCCACATAATTAATAACGATTTAACTATGTATTTTGTGAGAATAAAATTCAGTCAATTACATAAAAATAGTAACCACCTATGACATAGTAATTCTTTAAATCTCGACAAGTAGCTGCATCAACGTTAATTCAAGTTGTTGCAAATCTGGCTCTGAGTTGTATCTTCTTCAATTAAAAATGGCTGAATTACATCTGGCACTTTTGCAGAGACCTTATGAGGGGCCGTACATGGTTGTCCAGCGTTCAGGGTCTACATTCACGCTGGACATTGGTGGCAGGCATGAACTGTTTACTGTGGATGGGCTGAAGCCAACGCACCTCGACCCCACCGAACCAGTGATTGTGGCCCAACCCAAGAAGCGAGGCCGCCCAACTAAAAAGGACATTGGTGCCGGTTCTGGGGGGGGGGGGGGGGGCTGTGTGGCGGCACACCACTAGGCAGGTGAACAGCCCCTGCTTCTAATCCACACAGCGGAGCAGCCAGCCAAAATGGTGCCGTCGGGGGTTTCTCCTTCTTCTCAGCATGGTTAGCGCTCCCCAGTGCAGTTCTCATCTAGGTCCAGGCTGGGAGTATAAGTCCAGCCCAGCAGCCTGCAATAAATCAGTTCTGCTCACTGAGATCAACCCATTCTTTCAGTAGCAGTGTAGCTGCCGTTACAAATTCAAGAAATGTGTGAAGCCCCAGAATTTGCAGATAGCAGCAAGGACGACTTTCTTCTCCACTGCTAGATGCAATAAATCCATCATTATTAAGCCACATTGTTGATCCTCTGAGGAGAACCTGCTGGATAAATGTAGCAACATCATTTGTTATGATAACCTGTACCAGCATCAGGATCCTCTGTAATGTTATTTTATCGAGTAGCGCGTGTGGTGGGGGAGGGATGGGGGTGGGGATAAGAAAGAGTGGGGAGAGGAGCTGGACAACTCCACCCTGAGCCACTTATCCTGACATTGTCACATACTGAACGTTCAGAAAATTATATCATATAAAACAATTTAGAAATTATTACAAAACATTTTAACTGTTAAGAAATAGAAATAAATATAAATCATTGGAAAAAACACAAGTGTATTTAATAAAAGCACGAAAATTAAATTTCATGCAGAAATCCCAGGAGTGGGGGGAGAGGGAGGGGGAGTGGCGCTGCGCGACAGACATTCCTCATACCAAAGATGACTACTGATCCCGTATTGAGCTGCTGCCATTGCCTGAGCGGGGCCGTGAGGTGCCGGAGTGCCACTCCAGTGAGCTCCGGCAGCACTGCAGCCCTTTGTTGGGCTCGGGACTCGGGAGTTTGATATTGGTAGGGCAAGCTGAGGACAGTGGCACGCCCCCTCCCCCTGTTCAAGTGGGTCCCAGGGCATATGCCATGATTACCATACCCTAGATGCACCTATGCTGGCAATTTAATAATTATCTGTTTCAAAATTCATGCAAAACCACTCTCCTCATGCAATGAGACAGTCATAGGTAGATGAACCTATACAGTACTCCATTTTAAGTAAAAACCTGATATTGCTGCTACATGCCCACAGACTGTGTCATTAGAGAATCAGGAACATGGAAGAGTAGTGATTGTTTTGGCAGCGCCACTGAATAACGAGATGTCCACGCAGTACGAGGGTGAAACAAAGACTGACATTATTGTTTGAATTCGCTGCATTGCCCCGTTGGAAAATGTCCACTTCTGGTGGTGTATTCGCCGGCTTCCGGAAGTGATGTTTTCACATTGCGATGTCACTCCTCAGCTGGCGGTCCGCTACACGGAAGTGAAACTTCACTCTTCAATTCAAGTACATAAAACATATTACAATTGAATTTCTAAGCACTTGATTCCTGCGCATGTGAAATGTTTATGCTTTTGCAGGGGTTGTACACTAAAATCCCTATATCCAGCATCTAAGGGGATTGGTAGATGGTGGATAAACAAGTTTTCCGGTTGCTTCAGACCCACTCTTGCAATGCATAATACACCTGTGTTAAGAATAAACAGTTTACAAGATAAAAATACTACACTGTATTTACATTGGTGAAACTTCACTTGCACTTAAAGCAGTTTACTTTATTTTCAGCCATGTACTTTGAAAATGTTTAACTGTCGCTGCATCTGGAGGTTCCTTCCTCTCCAGAGTCAGCTGATAGATGAACAATAACATTAAGATAATAAGCCCACCCTCCAACTTTACCTGACTCATATACTTAATTACAGTATATACTAATAAAGTATTTTATTAAGCAGGGACTAGGAGACTCTAAGGGAGTCACCCCAACAGTGAGCGGCTCTTCATCCTGGGTGACACCATGTTACAACTTTATTCAAACAACTGTTATGAGCAAAGCACAACCAAGGCGCTCCGCTGGCTGAATATTTGCCCCCGTCTTCAGATTTCAGATCTATTGAGAGAGTATATTTAGACAACACAGACAACCCTGAGGTTCTTTTCTCCTGCTGGCCAGGCAGAATTACCACTTACTGGTAGTGTAAAAAAACTACACTCAACATACTATGTAAACAAATGAAGAACTGCAAACAAACTGACTGTGCAATACAGAGAGAAAAAACATCATAAAATGAGAAAGTAAGAGTGATAAAATGAGTCTCTGATTGAGTTTGCTGGTGAGGAGTCTGGTGGTGGAGGGGGAGCAGCTGTTCCTGAACCTGGTGGGGGGAACTTGAGGCACCTAGACCTCTTTCTTGATAGTAGCAGTAAGAACAGAGCATGTGCTGGGTGATGTGGATCCTTGATGATTGCTGCTACCCTCTGATGGTAACATTTCCTGTAGATGTTCTCAATGTGGGGAGGGTTCTGCCTGTGATGTCCTAGGTTGTGCCCATTATCTTTTACAGGGATTTCCGCTCAGGGAGAGTGGTCTCCCTATGT
This sequence comes from Narcine bancroftii, assembly GCF_036971445.1. NCBI lineage: Eukaryota > Metazoa > Chordata > Chondrichthyes > Torpediniformes > Narcinidae > Narcine > Narcine bancroftii. The sequence continues at coordinate 4,525,177 of NC_091478.1, forward strand.
CAGATCATGATGCATCTGGTCAACACACTTTCCACCATGCATCTGTAGAAATTTGTCATACCAAACCTCTACAAACCCCTGAGGAAGAAGACCCTCTGATGTGCTTTCTTCACGATGTCATTAGAGTGTTTGGTACAGGAAAGGTCCTCTAAGATGGTGAATCCCAAGAATTAAATTTTCTCACCCTCTACACCTCGGATTCTTCAATCATCACCGGAATCTACACCTTTGGTTTCTCTTCCTGAAGTCAATAGTCAGTTCCTTGGTTTTGGTGACATTGAATATGAGGTTGTTGTTCACTAAAGGTTTGCCAAATGCTGGTTGCTTGAGTTTGAAATAATGGTGGGGGGGGGGGGGGGGGGGGGGGGGGAGTTTACTGTATTTCAACTATATCTTCTGGGTTTATAGAAGTCACAGTCCGAAGAAATATAACATTCTTCTGATCTTGTGAAGAAAGGGATTTTTAGGTGATCAATTATTGGCAAACTTTGTGAGGAAATAAAGGAAAGAAAACAAATTGCCCACTGAGGAATCTTTTTCAAATGGGATGAAGCACAAGCATGAAAAAGATAGAGGTTAAAAGGGAAATCAGACAAATCTTTCATCCAGAGGGTAATGATGGAATAAGTTGCTAAGAAAGACTGCTGAGACACTAGAAAGGATAAAGTCATTCAAATGTCAATTCAATGTGTTTCAAGACAGAGAGGGGATGCGATGAGAAGGCGAGTAGCTGGAGTTGATTCATGACGACCAGCACAACTTCTACAAAGCTGTTTCAATATCAGGAAGCATTATCTTACGCAATATTAGATTATTATAGATAGAACAGTAATTATTTTTAATGGAATTGAATTGTTTATTATCATATGTACTGAAATATAGTGAAAAGCTTTGTTTTGCATTTTATCTAGGTAAGTGAACCCGTTCTTAAGTACATCTGGTAATGTAATAATAAAACAAGTTAGTACGTTCTCCCCATGACACACATGGGTTCTGTCTGGATGCTCCGGATTCCTCACCATCTCAATAAAGTATGGGCTTGCTAGGTTAATAGGTCAGAGCTTTGTAGAGCAAAGGAGAACTTCTTCCAGATCTTCCAAAATGTCTGCCTTCTTCCACAAACATGGCTTCGCCTCCACCACCATCAAATCAGCCCTCACCTGCATCTCCTCCAGTTCCTGCTCATCTGCCCTGGCCCACTCTGCCCCCAGACACAACAAACACAGGATTCTCCTTGTTCTCTCCCACCACCCCACCAGTTTCCACATCCAACACTATCCTTCAAAATTTCCGGCACTTACATCAGGATGCCACTACTAGACACATCTTCTCCTTCTCCTCCCCTCTCTGTCTTCCATAGGGACTGCTCCCTTGTGCTCTCCCACCAATCCCCCCCTACCCCATTCCAGCACCTTCCCCTGTGGCCACAGGAGGTGCCACACTTGCGCCCACACTTCCTCCCTCACCACAGTCTGGGGCCCCAAACAGGCCTTTCACGAGAAGCAACACTTCACTTGTGCATCCGCAGGGCTGATCTACTGCATCCATTGTGGCCTTGTCTACATTGGAGAGACAGACTGGGTACAGATTTGAAGATCACTTCGCTGAGCATATTCGCTCTGTACATATCAACGGCAGAGACCTCACAGTGGCCAATCATTTCAGTTCTGTGTCACACTCACATACTCACAGGTCTGTCAATAGCCTCGTGTACTATCCCACCAAGACCACCTGTAAGTTGGAGAAACAACACCTGATTTTCCATCTGGGCACTCTCCAAATGGATGGCATTTACATAAACTTTTCCAGTTTCTGTTGACCTTCTCTCCTTTCTCCCTCCCTTCCCTTCCCTCATCAGTTCTCCACCCCCTTCCCTCTCTATTCACCCAGCCATCCTCCCTCCCCTTGCTTGCTTGCTGCTGTGCCCTCCCTTCCTTCGCTAACTATTACTTCCTGTCTTTGCGACCACACCTCCCCCTTACCAGTTTTATTCGGACGCCTACCTTGATGAAGGGCTCAAGCCCGAAATGTTGCTTATTTATATTATCTTTACTCTATAAAGGATGCCTACTTGACCTGCTGAATTTCTGCAGTGTTAATTGATCACATGGGTGTATTATGGTGGTGCAGGGTTATGAGCTCGAAGGGCCTGATACTGTGCTGCATCAAAGAAAATAATGCAGGTGTTGCATCACAGTCAAAAATTGCAGAGTTTAATGTTTCAAAAACAAAGAGTAGGGCATACAAAAAAGTACAATTAAAACAGTGCAAGACATAATTTTTTAATCAATAAAGATTCCATTATTTCACGAGATAAATTAATTTATATTTGACAATTACTCAGAGAGGAAGTGGAAGCTAAACACACAAACAAGTCACACTTATGGACTGATGCAATTCTTATTTCAAATATCTTTGCCCTCTGTCCATCAACAATGACCAGAGTAAATCTGTACAGAATATCAGAAGGTGCCCTGTAACTCTCCATGTAAGTCCCCCATGTTCCATTCACCATTCATTCAAGTCTGGTCTTTACTCAGGCAAATATACCAAGACTTATCAAGACATCATCCCTCTACTTATTGAGATAGATGGGCTCCAGCATGACTGTGGTAAACCACTGCATGTATATATTTATCTATATGGGCACACCCACTGGCCAACTGTACTTGTGGGTACTCCCACAGGATCCTGAATAAAAATATATGTCTCTCAGTCCCCTCCTCATTTCAGGACAGTCGGCTAGCAGGGATGTGCCTTCATTCCATAGAAAATAAAAGCCTATCAGTTTTGCTAAACTTCAATCTTTTGAGTCATTGATGGTGCATCACCCACCAATGCCTTGATTGAAAATGTTTATCCTCATGCTTAAAAGGCTCCATGGACATGTCCGCTCTTCTAATGCCAAGCAACCCCACCTTCCTCCAATTCCAACTTCTTGTGCATGGCCAAATCCACTCCCCAACATTGATGGCTCTTCATGGGACAATGAGATGTGTCTAATAGATCTCTCCTCTTCCTTGATGCCATTCAAGTGAATGCTCCATAAGATGTTGAAAACCTGCCTCAAATAAAGCCTCAGATTTAGGAAGAAGTAAAACACGAAAGTCTGCAGACACCAGGGTTCAAGTAAAAACACAATGCTGGAGAAACTCAACAGTCAAAAAGATAAAGGTACTTCGATAAGGTCCAGCATAAACGACTGGCTTACAAAATCAAGGCTCATGGGATTGGGGGCAGTGTATTGATGTGGATTGAGAACTGGCTGGCAGGTAGAAGACAGAGAGTTGGGATACATGGCTCATTTTCTGAGTGGCAGGCGGTGACCAGTGGGGTGCCACAGGAATCTGTACTGGGACCCCAGGTGTTCACAATTTATATTAATGATCTGGATGAGGGGATTGGATGTAATATCTCCAAATTTGCAGATGACACTAAGCTTGGAGGGGTTGTGTGCATGGAAGAGGGGATCAGGAAGCTCCAGTGTGATTTGGATAAATTGAGGGACTGGGCAGATACATGGCAAATGCACTACAATGTGGATAAATGTGAGGTTATCCACTTTGGTAATACAAATCGGAGGGCAGATTACTATTTGAATGGCAATAGATTAAGAGATGGGGAAGTGCAGAGAGACCTAGGGGTACTTGTACACCAGTCTCTGAAGGCGAGCATGCAGGTACAGCAGACGGTTAAAAAGGCAAATGGTATGTTGGTCTTCAAATCAAGAGGGTTTGAGTATAGGAACAAGGATACCTTACTGCAGCTGTAAAGGGCCTTGGTGAGACCCCACCTGGAGTATTGTGTGCAGTTTTGGTCACCTTATCTAAGGAAGGATGTTCTTGCAATGGAGGGAGTGCAGAGGCGATTCACCAGGCTGATACCTGGAATGGCAGGAATGACTTATGAGAAAAGATTGCGCAAATTGGGATTGTACTCCCTGGAGTTTAGAAGATTGAGAGGGGATCTCATAGAGACCTATAAAATTCTGGCAGGACTGGACAGAATGGATGCAGATGGGCTGTTTCCCAGGATGGGAAAATCCAGAACCTGGGGCCATGGTCTGAGGATAATAGGCAAACCATTTAGGACCGAGATGAGGAGGAATTTCTTGACCCAGAGAGTGGTGAATCTGTGGAATTCATTGCCACAGCGGGCAGTAGAGGCAGGTTCATTAAATATATTTAAGATGGAATTAGATCTATTTCTTCAGTATAAGGGTATTAAAGGTTACGGAGAGAAGGCGGGGACGGGGTACTGAACTTTAAGATCAGCCATGATCTCGTTGAATGGCGGAGCAGGCTCGAAGGGTCGAATGACCTACTCCTGCTCCTTTTCTTTTCTTTGGCTTGGCTTCGCGGACGAAGATTTATGGAGGGGGTAAAAGTCCACGTCAGCTGCAGACTCGTTTGTGGCTGACAAGTCCGATGCGGGACAGGCAGACACGGTTGCAGCGGCTGCAGGGGAAAATTGGTTGGTTGGGGTTGGGTGTTGGGTTTTTCCTCCTTTGCCTTTTGTCAGTGAGGTGGGCTCTGCGGTCTTCTTCAAAGGAGGTTGCTGCCCGCCAAACTGTGAGGCGCCAAGATGCACGGTTTGAGGCGTTATCAGCCCACTGGCGGTGGTCAATGTGGCAGGCACCAAGAGATTTCTTTAGGCAGTCCTTGTACCTTTTCTTTGGTGCACCTCTGTCACGGTGGCCAGTGGAGAGCTCGCCATATAACACGATCTTGGGAAGGCGATGGTCCTCCATTCTGGAGACGTGACCCATCCAGCGCAGCTTGATCTTCAGCAGCGTGGACTCGATGCTGTCGACCTCTGCCATCTCGAGTACTTCGACGTTAGGGATGAAAGCGCTCCAATGGATGTTGAGGATGGAGCGGAGACAACGCTGGTGGAAGCGTTCTAGGAGCCGTAGGTGGTGCCGGTAGAGGACCCATGATTCGGAGCCGAACAGGAGTGTGGGTATGACAACGGCTCTGTATACGCTTATCTTTGTGAGGTTTTACAGCTGGTTGTTTTTCCAGACTCTTTTGTGTAGTCTTCCAAAGGCGCTATTTGCTTTGGCGAGTCTGTTGTCTATCTCATTGTCGTTCCTTGCATCTAATCCTATCTTCTATGTTTCTACCAATGTTTCTGGCTTGGGGCCTTCTTCAGTTATAGGACACAATAATCCAGTTGAACTCTAGCTACATTAACTAAAAATTGTGTGAAGGGACTCACCAGATATATAAATGATAAAAAACTGAATCATTAACTCCAATCTAATTGAAAATTTAACTTGGACTGAGGAAGTTCCAACTAATGTTTACCAATGGAAAACACCTAGGAGATGTTTGTGACAAAAAGGACAGAAAATCAGACAAGCAAATGCAATCGGCCACCTGGCATTATTCTTATCTTTTTAATCAACTGCACTAAAATGACAAAGATGCCGTTGTTCTCCACAGCTAATTAACAATCTTCTTCCATTTGAATCATCTACAGTACATATTAGTAATGGAGCTTCACCATCTCCAACTCTTATTGATGATGAAGAACAGAAAACAAATAGCTCTGCAGAAAATATTTTAAAAGGAGTGAGGGAATTGCAAAACCTGGCACTGTATATTCAAATCACTGAAGGTGAAAGAACAGAGAAGGCTGATTACAAAATAAATGGAGTTGTCAATGGAAGCAAAGAGAACAAAAGCAAGGAAATAGTGTTTAAAACACTTGTTTGAGCTCAGCTGGATTATTGTGTTCAATACCTGAGACTTCACTTTGGAGGGGGGGGGGGGTTTGTCAACATCATTAGAGAGCATACAGAAGCGATTTACTGGAATGAAATGAGGGAAGAAATTCAATTATACAGTGAGATTGGTGAAACTGAGGTCAGCCAGCACAAGACAGAGAAGCTTCAGAATTGATTTGATAGATAGAGATATGGGCAATCTTGATAGAATAAATAAAATGCAAACTATTTTCATTGGCAAAAGAGCCATCAAACGAGAGGAGACAGATTCATGGTGATTGTCGAAAGAACTAGAACCAATTTTAGTAAAAGACCAGGCCATTGCTTTTCTAACATCACTGTCCAGAAATCAACAGAGCAGAGTTGGCATTAGGGCTTTACAGATTCACCCCCACCCCCTCTCCCCACTGTGGGGCAACATTGAGGATGTCAACAGTACTAAAGGAACTGGGAGAAGTTGGACAGGGGCCAGTGGTGAACCAGAGAGGGTGAAAGATGATGATCAGAGGCAGTTGACTGGCTGGTGCAATTCTGTCTGCCATTCTTCACCCTCCCTCGTTCGCCATTCTCTTACTGTGTCAGCCCAACCCCATTTACACTTTGCACATTGCAATAGCTGGCACTCCTCTCCCCTCTCAGTCTTGATTGAAGGGTCCTGGCCCCAAACATCAACTATTCTTTAACTCCCACTGATGCTCCTTGACCCAGTAAATTATTTCTTGTTTGTAAATTGAAATTTTTGCAGCTTTTTAAAAGAATCTTACATGGGCAAAATAAATTCACAAAGATTTACTTTTGTAGCAGAAGGAATTAACTTCATGCATGTACATTTTTGATGAAATTTCATTTATCCAGCAACCACAAAATAATGACCATGCCTCCATTAGAAAATTAACATTGTTCCATTAAATCGGTGGTTTTCAAACTGCCCCCTGAACTCACATTCCACCTTAAGCAATCCTTATGCCATAAGTGCTCCCCTATACCATACATAGGTGCTCTGTGATTATAAGGGATTGCTTAAGGTGGTATGTGAGTGGAAAGAAAACCAGTGTTTTAATCATCCCTCACTAACTTGTTATGTGCACGGTTTCAGAACTCCAAAGGAAATGGGCCAATGACAATTTTTCTCCAGCAAAATATTTCAATAACAATCAGGTCTAGAGCAGTGATTCTCAACCTTCCCTTCCCATATGCTCATTATAACACTGCTGTTTGTGGGAGCTTGAGGTCTATAATTTTGACAGGAAGTATCACAACATTAATTTCCTAGTCTTTCAATCATTCCAAATTGCTTTGGGATGACCCAAGGCTGTGAAAAACACAATTTTTTAAAAAATCATGTTTTGGTTCCACAAGTTCAACTTACAAATGATTTACAGAGCTCATCTTGGGAGTAGCATTACTGGAGCTATTAAGTTTAAGTACTAAGGCTTTGGCTTGAGAGGCTTTGAAAAGATGAGGTAGCAGGACTGCAGTGGGTAAGATAAAGGTGTAGCCTACCATTACTTTTCTTTTCAGTGTGAGTACAGACAAGATGGCTGTTAGAGTTGTCCAGTGCTCCTCCTGCAGGATGTGGGAAGTCACGGAATGTTCCAGCGTTCCTGTCAACCACTCCTGAGGGAAGTGCGTGCGGCTGCAACTCCTGACTCACTAGATCATGGAGTTGGAGTTACAGCTGTATGTACAGTGGATCATTTTGGACACTGAGTCCATCATCAATAAGTTGTTTCACTGAAGGTGCAGACAGGGATTAACTGGGTGCCCACCAGAAAGGTGCAGGATATAGCATGAAAGTGCAGGAATCCCCTATGGCCATTCCCTTCCGTAACAAGTATAATGTTAGGATCCATGGACAGTTTTATTTCTGACCAGGGACAATGACTCACTGTGCTGCGGGAGAAAGGAGTGCACACAGTATGGAGGGCCTGAGCAGCGAGCTGGGAGAGCTGTATGGAGCGTGAGAGCCGCGCACTGAAACCGGTGAGCTTGCTGAGAGCACACCCGCTGCGGTCCACCCCTTTCCTTCAATCAGGAGGGACGAAGACACGCTCTGCGGCAGTTAAACCATCCAATGCACTGAGGAACGAACTGTCAGTGTGGTCACCCGGCAGTTCCAGCTAAAAAGCAGGAGACTGAGCTGCTCTGTTCACAGGATCAGCCTGCTGTTCTGACAGCAGATCTTACACTCTGATTCCCAGAGTGTGTCCGACCTGCGCTTCTCCAGCCCCCTTTCGAGAAGAGGACTTTGTGTGGCAAAAATCATTTCATATAACCGAAGGCAGGGTTCTGGCGGAGAAGACTTTGTGTGACAGAGGACTTCGGAAGTGCGGACTTTCTGCTAGAGGTCACTGTGAGACACTCCCTTGTGAGAAAACTGAAGGTGGTCGTTACCACACAAAAAAACTAAGGAAAGTCTCCTGTATTCACCTGCCAAGGTTGTAAGTGTGCTCAGTGACAAAAGTAATCTCTCTCCAAGTTCAACTCAAAGACCTGTGCACAACTGAAGTAAGACATTAAAGCCTGGAGACCAGATTCTGTGGACTGTTCTTTTGACTGATTTACTTGACAAGACTGACTTGGGGTTTTGTTTTGGGAGTTTATTTTGGGGCATTTGGACTTGGACTGTAATGGTCTGAGTATACATGTCCATTGTTAGTATATAGTTGCCATAAAGGCTTATGTTTGAGTTTTGAGTTAAACTTAGCCCACCTGCTTATGCATCTCTCAATTGCTGCTGTTGAGGCATAACAATACCATTTTGGAGAACTGTTGGGTAGATGACCTACCAGGAAGAGGCCCCAGCATCCATATATCTGGCTCTAAGGTTCAGTAAACAAGGGGGAAGAAAAGGGGTGCATTAGTGACAGGGGACTCAATAGCCAAATGACTGCAAGGAGATTCTGTGACCAAAATCAAGACTCCCAGGTGGTATGTTGCCTCCTTGTTGAGGGACATCTCAGATCAAGTCCACTGCATTCTTAAAAGGGAGGGTGAGTAGCCGTAAGTAGTGGGGCATGAGGGTATCTGTGATATTGGTAGAAAATGGAATGAGGCCCAGCAAAACAAATATAGAGAGTTAGGATTGAAGTTAAAAGTAGGACCTCTAAGATAGTAATCTTTGGATAACTAGCAGTGCTGCAAGCTAGTGAGTAGAAGAATAGGAGAATAGAGTGCATGAACATAGGGCTGAGCAGTTGGTGCAGGATGAAGGGAGGGTTTTGTAAATTGGCATTTTCTGTGCTGTTTTGGTCGAGGATATTATAAATTTGGAAAGGGTACAGAAGAGGTTTACAAAATTGTTGCCATGATGGGGGATGTTAAGTTATTGTGTGAGACTGGAGAAAACTGGACTTGGTATATTAGAACGTAGGAGGTTAAGAGAGGTCCTTACTGAGGTCTCTAAGATCATGAGGGGGCAGAGATCAGGTGAATAGTGACAGTCTGTTTCCTAATGTAGGAGAACCTAAGATGAAAGGTAAAGGCGGTGGGATTTAGAAGGGGCATGAAGCATCAGTTCTTTACTCAAATGGTGATGGGTATATGGAACAGGCTACCATACAAAGTACATTACCTTCCTTTACGAAAATGACATGGATGGGAGGGGCTTGGAGGCGTATGGATCTAATGTGGGCAACTGGGACTAAAATTGGAGTACACGATGTTTGGATGAGCTGGGCTTTTGGACTGTTTTCATGTTGTAAGACTCTATGACTATGTTGAATTGTTTGTATGCATTGGGCCTGAATAATGGAGTCAGTGACGGAGTAGTAATGCTAGCTGGTGACCTCAAGGAACATTGTACTCAAAGCTCAAGAGATCTCCAGGGAGTTGACTTCATGCTTTCTGGTGAGATTACTCTTAAGCCTTAGATCAAGGGCAGCTAAACCTGAAATTAGGAAAGCCAAATAGCACCCTACCATAAATAGAAAATATCCTGCTTTAATAACTTATGATACAAGTTGTTTGCTATGAACTCAGCTTTCCTCTTACATGGTATTGGAGGACACCTTTTTTATTGAAGTTACATTCTCTTGTTTATTAATTTTTATGCCTACACAGTAGCAGAACTTGTTTGGTGTTTTCGGACACTGCTATTATATTCTCTGGGGACATATAGACTCATTAATAAGTAGGCCTTGGTGTGCAATGTTCAGATGGTTGAGCACTGTATGTACTAAAAGTTAATTCTTTTTGAAAAATGGAATAACTTTGCCAACAATATTTTAATGGTGATTTTTTTTGTGAAAAATGTGGCATGAATAAACCCTTAAAGAAAAGATAGTGGTGAATTATTATGTTGATGTGAAGGATTATACTGTAGACAGCAACTCGGTCTATTTGGAGATGGTGACGTCACAGGCTCCTTACAAAAACATGTCTCTGTGAAGGAGTCCCTCATAGCCTTGAGCAATTAATGTCTCATTTCTCTGTCAGGGGGCTAACATTCCCACTTCGACCAACGGCATCTTCCATAATGATTTTGGTATCTGTGTCCTTTTCTCCATAAGGAAGGCTGAGCTGCTTTGTGCCAGTGATTGGTGTGAAAAGCTAAAAAGGCCCAGAGAAGTACTTATCTCCAACGATCAATCAATGAATTCATGGAGCTCTGAGCGCCATTAAATTAATTACTAGAACAACACATGCATCATAAAATGAATTAGAAACTGCAGTCACATTACCAGTTGATAATATCTGGCTATGGGGGAGCACCCTGAAACTGCAATGTACAGCAAATTGGAGGATCATGATTGAAACATGCTGTGTCTCTTGAAGATGATCCTGGGGTGAGGAAATTCAGAATTGGTGTGACCTTGATCGTGCCGTCTAAACATTGAGAGTGAGGTAGAATGTCACGCATTGCTATGATGATGGCCTTGGAAAATATGAGCGTTTAAATGCATTGTTTAATCAGAAAAGTTCAGGGAAGGTAAAAGTGTTGCTGAAGCTATAGTGGGACTGAGGCTTTTGCTGATGAGCATGTCTTTGTCTCCTGCTCAGAGGTCACCAATCTAACCTGCATGGCCAGTCATGGCCAAAGCTATACCTCCAATAATAGACTTTGGCCACTGGAGTTGGTGCTTAGTGACACCCTCTCAAACCCACCAGGGAAAGGTTGGAAAACATACAGATTGTTAGTATCTCAACACTGAACAGTGTTTGTGCAGCCAGCAGTGAACTTCTGAACTGTCTCCACTTTCAGCAGGTTGACCTTTAAAATCAAGTCAAGTTTATTGTCATCTGATTGTACGTGTATAACCCAATGAAACAGCGTTCTCTGGTCCTCGGTGTCAATCACAGACATACCACACATACAGACAAACACTACATATACAGGACAAGTATTCATAAGTACAAATAAATAAGTATTGCTTCATGAATATGAGTCTCAGATGGTCAGTGTGCGCGGTTCCTTTGGTCGTTCAGCATTCTCACTGCCCGTGGGAAGAAGCTGTTCCTCAGCCTGATGGTGCTGGCTCTGATCCTCCTGGATCTCTTCCCTGATGGGAGCATCTGAAGGATGTTGTGTGCAGGGTGGAAGAGGTCCTGTTCAGACAAAGATCTATTGGGATGGGGTGGGGGGGGGGGGGGAAGGAAGACTCCAGTGATCCTCTCTGCCACTCTTATGGTCCTGAGGATTGACCTCCGATCCATTTCTGTGCAGCAAATGTTCCATACTGGAATGGAGCCAGCCAGGACGCTCTCCATAGGGCTCCTGTAGAAGGATGACATGATGGTGGCTTGTAGCCTTTCCCGCGTCAGTCTTCTCAGGAAGTGCAGTCACTGTTGCACCTTCCTGACAAGTGAGGAGATGTTGAGTGTCCACGATAGGTCTCTAGTTAAGTGAACTCCAAGGAACTCTCTCCAGAACAGAGTTGTTGATGGGTAGTGGAGAGTGGTTGTTCCTGGTCCTCCTGAAGTCCACAATCATCTCCTTCATCTTGTCCAGGTTGTTATTCTCACACCACATCACATGATTTTCTACTTCTTCCCTGCAGTGTGACTCATTGTTGTTGCTGATGAGGCCAACTTCTGTTGTGTCATCTGCAAACTTAATTACACTGTTGGTGCTGGATCTAGCAATTCAGTCATGTGTCAGTAGGGTGAATGGGATCAGGCTGAGGTCACAACCCTGAATTGTTCTACTACTGACGCAGAAATATTGTGGTCTTTCTATGAGGAAATCCACTTACAGAGAGGGGTGTTGAGCCCCAGTGGGGACAGCTTCTTCAGCCTTTGGGGAATGATCATATTAAATGACAAGCTGACATATGAGGCATCATTCTCCAGGTGGGTCAGGACGGAATGAAGGGACAAAGCTATAGCATCATCTGTGGAACAGTTTCTCTATAGACAAACAAATGGGTGCAGCACCTCTGAGAGGGGTGCTTTGATGTTCCATCACCAGATGCTCGAAGCATTACCATGGGGTGGTAGTCATTGAGGCCTGTTATTGTCACCAACTTGGACAACAACCGGAATGATAGTGGCCGTCTTGAATCCTGCAGGAATGCTGGACTCGTGCAGTGAGGAGTTGAAGATGTCCACGAAGACCTCTGTCAATTGGTCTGTGCAGTCTTTCTATAACAAATGTTCAAAATGCTATAAACTGGATCCAACTTATACTATTGACTCTCCTAATGATGGATGCAGTTTGCACGACTTAAAACTGTGATTTAAATTAGACAGGGAGGAAATGGATTTTGTGTTAATACTGATATCATTAGGACGTGTGTGTGACTGTTGAGAAATAACCAATGCACTAACATGTTTTGTAAATGTAAATGCCGGACTCAGATTCCAAATGAGCATGGTGTCACTCAGAAATTATTGCAAATGTAATTATATCACTTTGCTTGAGATGTATTTATGATGGGAGGTGTTTCTAGGAGAATGTAGTTTAAATTTGCTAACGGTGTTCCAAAGTATCTAGTTGAAATTCTAGAATTGAGGTGAAGCAACCCAGAAATGATGTGAGCACACTTGACTCTAGGGGCAAAGGAAAAATGATTTTTCACCAGCAAAATGATGAAGGAACAGCATTAGGTAAACAATTTCTAAATAAGAGACCTAAATGTTCATCAGTAAATGTCCTTAAAGTTTTATACAAATCTACATCAAAAGGGAAGAAAAATAAATGAGCAAAACAGGTTCAAAATGTTAATTCTAATGTTATGCCACAAATTTAATGGGAAACATGCTCTGCCTTGGATAGAACTTTAGCTGCTATCCATCATTTAATATGCTGAAATAATTTCCAATATTGATTATCTCATGCTCAGCTTATTGTGCAACATAAAATGATGACATAGCCCAGAAATTATAAATTACAATATTAAACAATTGTATTTAATGTACATGGACAATTTTGCTATTCATCTTCGGAGCATGGCATGAGAACATATTAAAATTATACCAAATAATGCCTTCAGTGGTAATATGTAGCATCAAAAGTTCAGAAGCTTTTTAAATTATGCTTTAAAGAAGTAATGAAGATAACACAAATAATATATCCAAAATATTCAAATTTAAATAAGGATAAAATTTCTCCACGAATTCAACCGAAGCTGTATTCGTTCAGTCTCTTGAAATTAATGATTGTAGTGTAGCAATGCCTGTTGGAAAGATAACTGAACCTACATTGACAGGGATAAGTAGTGATTTCTACATTTCATTATATGAAGGGGGTCAATTTAAAACAGAAATGTGCAAAATTTTTCAGTGGGTCGTGAGTGTGTGGAATTTGTTGCCACAGGTGACTATGGAAGCGAGGTGTTTGGGTGTATTTAAGGCAGAGATTGACAGGTATTTGATTAGTCAGGGCATCAAGGGTGACAGGGAGAAAGCCAGGGAATGGGGCTGAGTTGGGAGGCGAGATCAGCTCATGATAGAATGGTGGAACAGACTCGATGGGCCAATGGCCCTACTTTTGCACCTTTATCTTATGAGAGTATTTGCTACAATCCCAATGTGTGTGTGTGTGTGTGTGTGTGTGTGTGTGTGTTCAAAAGAGAGAGATATATGAATCTATCTGTATATAGTTTTCACTAACCAGAGAACTATAATCTGGGAATCTCTGGCCCATCACTACAAAACAAAAAAATAATTATCTGGAGCAGCAGAAGGAGCAGGAACTTTCACAAACTGGGTGTCCGCCCACTCGACCAGCCATCCTCTACCCCATTCATGAATATGTCTGTAATTCCCATTCATTAACCAACTTAATACCATAAAACCAGAGTAAAAAATAAGTAATCCTTAGTCTCAAGAGATTACCAAAAAAATGTAAAGAGGTGCAACATTCATTATATCCTGATAAAATGGATATTCTCTGTATGCATTTTGATTCTTGAAGCTTTCAGAAATAGTAACAGCGAGAAGTTGTTAATTCATGACAGGAGCTTGACTTGTTTCAACAGCAGAACACAGGCATGAGGATGATTTTAAAGTTTTCATTTCATTACCTATAATATACTTCCCTTTAATAACTGACACTATGTTTAATTAATTGGTATGTAATTCAAAATCAAGACCTTGTATCAAAATTGTATCAAACAGCTGACACAGAAAGGAGAGGGAGAGTGCTTTTGTTCTGCTTGTTTCAGTCAGAAGAGGAATTGTATAAACTGTATTAGATCAAAGGGAATTGTTTATGACATTGGGAATTAATGTAAAAAGCAGGTACTGCAGTCAAAAGATTAAACTGGTCATTCATCAGAAGTTGTACTCTTCGTGAGATTGTTGACAAATCTCAATGGAGAATAATCAGGATTTCTACAGGTAATTCAATTATCTTTACATTGCAAACTGAGAGAAAGACAAGTTCTAATGCACGACTGAGTTTACAACTTCATTGGGGAAAATAAAATTAGTGTGGAGTGTAAAATGGCAATCAAATCACTTGAGAAGGATCTTAATTCCAAAGAAGTATTTAATTCAAGATAAAATGGATAAATTGTGAGCATTTGAAAATAAAAATGAAAGCAACAATATACCCGCCCGGGTACTGAAGGACTGTGCAGACCAACTGATGGAGGTCCTTACAGACATCTTCAACAAGTCATCATCCCCACAGGTTTCAAAACAACCACCATGTTCTAGTACCAAAGAGGACGACAGTAACAGGCCTCAATGACTACTGCCCAGTGGCATTGACCTCCATCATTATAAAATGCTTCCAGTGCCTGGTGATGGAATGCATCAAAGCGCACCTCCCCACTGGATCCATTTCAATTCTCCCATAGATGGAACCATTCCACTAAAGGAGCTATAGCCTTGCTCTTCCACTCCACGCCATCCAACCTGGAGAATGAAGCCTCACGTGCTAGGCTGCAGTTTGTTGACTTCAGCTCAGCATTCAATACAATTATGTCCCAGAGGTCCATGGAGAAGCTGCCTCACTAGGACTCAACACCCCTCTCTAGATTCATGACTTCCTAACAGAAAGACCACAGTCTGTCCGGGTTGGCTGCAGAACTTTGTGCACCATCAGGGTTGGGTGCACCCCTCATTCCTGTTCAGGTGACTTACCCACGACTCAAATGCCAGATTCAGCTCGAACAGAGTGATGAAGTTTGAGGATGACATGAAAGTAGTTACTATAGCCTCATAAGCAACAAGGATGAGTTACACAACAAAGAGGTGGAAAATCTTGTGAAATGGTTCAAGAATGACAACCTGGATAAGACACAGGAGATGATTGTGGACTTCAGGAGGATCAGGGATGACCACCCTTCACTACATAGTAATAGCTTGGTAGTGCAAATTCCTCGGAGTCTACTTAAGGTGACCTATCCTCGACTCATAATATCTCCTGAATTGTCAGGAAGGTGCAATGGTGCATGCAATTCCCGAAAATATTAAGGCAGGAAAAGCTTCCAGCCACCATGCTGTCAAATTTCTACCGGAGTTCTATTGAGAGTGTCCTAGCTGGCTGCATCACAGTGTGGTGCGGAAGAGCATCAGATCAGAGGTCAATTCACAACACCATGAGAGCGACAGAGAGAATCACTGGGATCTTCCTCCCACCCATCAACTGGACTGGATTGTTGTCTTAAGAGGGTTTACGAAATCAATGAAGAACCCTACCATCCCTCGCACAGCATCTCCCAGCTACTTCCATTGGGAAATAGATACAGGAGTATCACAGTCAGAACCACTAGGCTGAGATATAGCTACTTCTCATGGGTAGCGAGATTACTGAACGACTGATGAACTGTCATTTAAACCCTCTGTGTCTTTATTTATTTTAATATTTGTATATTTGTACTGTGCCAATGTATCCTTTCTTTGTGTCTTATGTCTGTACATGTGTTTGCAATGTTTTACATTGAGGACTGGAGAACACTGTTTCATTGGATTGTACATGTACATGTACAAATGGATGATAAATAAACTTGAGCTTAAAGCTATCAGAGATAAGAATATGATACAAATTATCCACGGGAGCAAATGGAAATGCACAAAGATCTTGGAAACTTCATTTTGATGAGAGTTCGGCAAAGATGGTTGACTGGATATATAATCTGTAACCAAGGGGGAATATTTAAAACTGTGGCTGAATTAGTTTAATGTATTTAAGAACAAATAAAGAAACCAGCTTTGAGAAATTGAAGGTCTGCTTCTGTTCAATTGTTTCACTGACTGAAGAGGTACAAGGACTGCCTAAAGAAATCTCTTGGTGCCTGCCACATTGACCACTGCCAGTGGGCTGATATTACCTCAAACCGTGCATCTTGGCGCCTCACAGTTCAGCGGGCAGCAACCTCCATTGAAGAAGACCGCAGAGCCCAACCTCACTGATAGAAGACAAAAGACAAAAGGAGGAAAAACCCAACACCCAACCCCAACCCACCAATTTTCCCTTGCAACCGCTGCAACCGTGTCTGCCTGTCCTGCATCGGACTTGTCAGCCACAAACAAGCCTGCAGCTGACGTGGACATTACCCCTCCAAAATTCTTCATCCGCGAAGCCAAGCCAAAGAACTCACCAAAGCTGATCTGATGAGAATTAGAAAATCCAATCTCTACTTTTCAGAACAAAACTACAAGAGCATGGAAACCCTTCCAGGTTATACACTATCCAGAGCTGGGAATGCAAAACCATTCCTTCATTGTTGATAGATATTACATGTTATTTACCAGCAGGGTCTTCAATGGGAAGACTGCAGGAGGTCCCTCATGGTGATTCACCACCACCTTCAATACCATAAACACAGACAATAATGTTATGCCTAGCTTAGAATTAGAAAGATGGCAAACAATACCCATGTTTATTTTGACGACTGGTACAAATGTTATAAATCTAGGCAGCATCTATGTATGGAATGATGAACACTAAATTCATCATGTAAATCCATGTTAAATAAATTCAATTGAAAACTTTATTTTCCCTAAAAGATTAATGAAAGTTCATGAGCTCTGCTATATATTCAGAAACTAGACCAGAGGTCTTGTGATTCCACAGAAGTCATTCAAAACTGTTTCATCGGTGGTTTCCAATCACCATCTAAATTAGATGTCATTTATAAAAGCAGCAGGCCTTAAGTAATAGAACATATCTCATGACTTCCTAGCAGAAGGTAATAAATTAATTCACAAGGCAATCTGGTGAATCGTATTATTTAGGTGTTAACAAGACTGTAAATAGTTTAAAGATTAATGTCCATCAAATGAATATCAATGTAGCAAATCTAACTTGCATTGCAATAACCTGTTCACAGATATTCAGTTTAGATTTATCCAGAATCATTTGCCTCTGTGAACCAATGGTTCACAACCTTTTTCTTTCCACTCACATTCCACTTTAAGTATTCCCTATGCCATCGGTGCTCTGTGATTAGTAAGGGATTGCTTAAGGTGGGATGTGAGTGGAAAGAAAAAGGTTGAGAACCACAGCTCTAGACCTCATTGTAACCTTAGTTGAAACATGAACCAGAGGTCTGAATCCCAGAGGCGAGATGAATAGTTATTGTTATACTCATGCAGAATTTGATTGACATCGAGAAGCCTCAGTAATACTGAAGTTAATGAACATTAGGGAGAAAACACTCCAGTGTTGGAAACATTCCTTGCACAAATGAATGTTAAAAGTCAATTATCTTCAGGGCCATCTCCAAGGTCCAGCCATCATCAACAATACCTCCCATCAAATACCTGGTAAGTGACGGGGATTTTTACTGTTGATAGTACAGTGCTCAATTCCTTTGAAATTCTTCAGAGAATGAAATAGCCCATATCTCCATGCAACAAGAACTAGGTGAATTTTGCTATGGCTGATATGTGGCAAATAACATTCACACCACAAAAGTATCAGGTTAACACCATTTCAAACCTAATTTTCATATTCAATGACAATGCTGTTGCTGGGTAGGACCACACTTGCCTCAAGACGACAATGCTTCACTACCTATCCTTCAGGAGCACTTAATCCCAACAATAAATATCTTCCTCATCAATGATGCATCCTCTAAAATGAATAAAAAAACAGATCTCTCAGATGCTGTTCTGTTTGATAATGCTGTGAATTTCTGTGATCATTTTGCCATATTGAAATCACTAATATAAATCAAATTTAGTGCTACAACGATGTTTTAATGTGCTTTCAGATACCTGAGCTGCTGAACGCTGATTTATGAATCCGTTTTTTTTAATTGTCAGTGTATTTCCCATACAGGCTTCTTAGCCTGGTGCAACACACAATTAATATCTGAGGGCTGAAGGTTTCCTGCTGAGTTAGTTAGGAGGTGGTTTATGAGATCATGTTGAGAAACATTGTTGCCATTGTTTCTACAGTTTTGAGAAATTAGCAATCCTATCATCTGTATCACTTCCACACACTGATGCTTTGTTCTGAAGCAAACGTTGCTTATATTTATTTCCAGGATCAATAATCCTACAGTAGAAAGTGTTTAATTCCTTTCACGGGCCTTCACAATGTTCATGTCTTCTATCGTCAGGTAAGACTTTGAGTGATAACAAAAACAATGACTGAAAACATTGCCCGGAAACATTACTTCTGTTCACCTCTTCATGGATGGTGCTTGACCTGGTGAATATTCTCCTTATTTTCTATGTTTTAATTTCAGAATTCTGACATTAGCAACATCTTTGGGAGAATTTAATGGAGCCTACACAGTTATAAGGGGTAGACTGAAAAATACAGGCAAAGCATTATCAATCATAGAAAAAAACAAGGAAACGTAGAAGATAGGAGCAGGAGTAGGTCATTCGACCCTTCGGGCCTGCTCCGCCATTCAACGAGATCATGGCTGATCTTAAAGTTCAGTACCCTGTCCCCGCCTTCTCTCCGTAACCTTTAATACCCTTATACTGAAGAAATAGATCCAATTCCCTCTTAAATATATTTAATGAACCTGCCTCTACTGCCCTCTGTGGCAATGAATTCCACAGATTCACCACCCTCTGGGTAAAGAAATTCCTCCTCATCTCGGTCCTAAATGGTTTGCCTATTATCCTCAGACCATGGCCCCGGGTTCTGGATTTTCCCATCCTTGGAAACATCCCATCTGCATCCATTCTGTCCAGTCCTGCCAGAATTTTATAGGTCTCTATGAGATCCCCTCTCAATCTTCTAAACTCCAGCGAGTACAATCCCAATTTGTGCAATCTTTCCTCATAAGTCATTCCTGCCATTCCAGGTATCAGCCTAGTGAATCGCCTCTGCACTCCCTCCATTGCAAGAACATCTGGTGGAACCACTGGATTGGTGACCAAAACTGCACACAATACTCCAGGTAGGGTCTCATCAAGGCCCTGTATATAAGTCGAGTTAAAAATATGATTGGTTATTAGGCACAGGTTCTGTTATAGATGGCCAAGGTGAACGTAGCATTGCAATAAAAACATAGAAGTAATAACACACCTATAGACGTTACAAAGTGCAGGAGAGTCCCCGTTTATGTTACAAAATGGAAGAATGACTAGGTTCTGTGACACATGAGTGCATTCCATTTCTGTTGCACACAGACAGAAGTTAGGCCTCTATTTATCACTATTGAGTTAGTTTAAGTTGGATACACCAGGTCTTTAAATAGTAGGGCCAGATATTTGTAAAATATCTGATTGGGTATTCATATCATGTACACCGTGAACTGTTAATATTCAAGGACTCATCATGCCCTGGCCAAATTTCCTTCTCCCTCCTCCCACTGGAAAGAAGATTAATGGGTTGACTTGCTGCACGCAAAACAAATTTTTTTCACTGTGCCTTGGTACATGTGACAATAAACTTTAACATGATCTGACAGTTGAACTGAAATGAATTACTATTGCTTTGTTATAAACTGAGAAGAACATTTAGGGGTAGACTATTACTGCACAGAAAACAGACCCTTTGGCCCTTCTAGTCTGTACTGAACTCTTATTCTGCCTAATCCCACTGATCTGCATCCATTCCATGGCCCTTAATACCTCTCCCATCCATGTACCTGTTCAAACTTTTCTTAAATGTTAAAAATGAGCTCATATTCACCTCTTCAGCTGGCAGCTCGTTCCACATTTCCACTGATCTCCGTGTGAAGAAGTTCCCCGTAATGTTTCCACGAACCTTTTCCCTTTCACCATTAACCCATGTCCTCTGGTTTGTATCTCATCTACCCTCAATGGAAAAAGCCCATCTACATTTACTCTATCCATACCCCCTCATAATTTTCAAGTCACATCAGGTTTATTATAATCTGATTGCACAAATACAACCCAATGGGGCCCAGTGCAAAATACCCAAAACACACAACCAGTCATAACACACATGCAGACAAACAGTACATATACAGAGAGGCACTGTCAATAACTCCAAAGACCAGGAGTTACCTGA
Organism: Narcine bancroftii; assembly: GCF_036971445.1. Classification (NCBI taxonomy): domain Eukaryota; kingdom Metazoa; phylum Chordata; class Chondrichthyes; order Torpediniformes; family Narcinidae; genus Narcine; species Narcine bancroftii. The sequence goes on from NC_091478.1 coordinate 4,545,744, forward strand.
CTGATAGGCTTTTATTATCATAAACAGATGGCACTTCTCATGTTGCTGACCCAAGACCTGAGCTTGTTCTGGGGGAGGGGTTTATGGTGTTGTCGCATTTATTAGGGGAATTAAGGGAAAGGAGCTATAGGGTACAATCAGCAAGGGGTGGGCCAGCCATCCACATCCAAACAACAATCCAGTGGTTCCACCAGATGCAGGACAGTATTCATCTATACAAATAAATAAATATATGTTGCTTCATGAATATGAGAGACTGAAATGGTTAGTGTGAGCTGTTCCTTTGGTCGTTCCACATTCTCACTGCCCGTGGGAAGAAGGTGGTTCCAAGCCTGCTGGTACTCCCTCTGATTCTCCTCTAGCTCTTTCCCAATGGAAGCAGCTGAAAGATGCTGTGTGCAGGATGGAAGGGGTCCTCAATGATTTTGCGTGCACTCTTCAGATGACGATCCTAATAGATAATAGATCATGTCGATGGGGGAGGTGGGAGGGAGACCCCAGTGATCCTCTCCACCATTCTTATGCTCCTGTGCATTGCCCTCTGATCTATTTCTCTGCAACAACCTCCATCAAATGTTGTATACCTCTATCAAATCTCCCCTCCGCAGGGAATAATGGACTTTTCCCTTCATTCTGTGGAATGAGTTACCTAGGTTTTCAGTGCCTCTGTCCCCAGCTGTGATATACTTGCATAATTAACCTTTGCTGTTTGAAATGGACCTGGGTTCTAGATGATGCTTTCACCTCTCATTTTCCCCAATCTAATCCTGGCCTGGGTCTGGTTCATGTACCAAAACAAATCATGCACTTTTCATTATCCACATTTTAACTTGAATAGTCCTGCTTTTCTCTAATGGGAAAAAGACAACCATCAAATTACATTTTCCCATCAGTAGCATCATTTGTTTATTCATAATCATGAGGCTTTTTTCTGCCTGCAGCACTTTCATTGCCTACTTTATTTTTGGTGATTTCCCTGATGGCATAAATTTAAAAACAAAACATCTTTTACATCCTCAGATATTCAATGTGTAAAGCTGCATACTGTCCAGGCAAATTCCTGGGCTGATTTTCCATCCCACTAAGTACTGAACTCCAGGCTATAGTTCCACCTAATTTCTAGAAAATGGATGCTTCTCTCACTGTGGTATGTGCTCCAGAAGTGCTGACAGGGAAAATGCTCTTTTCTAAGAGTTTGATAAAAACAAATAAAGCTATTTACAAAAATCCAGAAAACATTTTAATTATTAAGGTGGCATTTAGTCTTTAAAAGCAGCATGTTTACTGATTCACAGTCTAATGGTTTAATGAATTTAGTTACCATGCCTGCTTTCAAAAGACACCCTCAGGACAGTGATCGAAAATTATTGCACAGAAGTCACTAGAGCACCTGTAATGAAAAAAATGGATTACACATTTTTTATTGCATGCCATAATATTTAATAGGATTTTACATTAGGTGTTTGAGAAGGGCCATAATGAGTTGCATCTCAAGGTTTTAGACCACATCTTTAACACTCTTTCTGTGGGTTAAGAGAGATCAGTGGACACAACACCAAGAGCATTGGATGTCCATGCATTTGCGGCATTTGGCGTTGGTGGGGTGTAAGGTGGAGGGGCACAGGTGCACATTCAAGTCTCCAGGTGGAGGGAAACTGTTTTGGATGTGCAATTGACTTTTCACAAGGGGAAACGGAGAGAGCAATACTTTAAGTATGAGAAACTGGTTGTTCTGTTGCACTCAGATAAAAGTAATTCAGAAATGGGTGAGGTGTCACCAGCAAAACAAGAGTTTCAATGGATTGGTGTGCAGGATCAGGGCAGCAATGTGGAAGTCACTTCTGGGACTTGGACGTGATCGGAGGACGGGCTGGACATTGTGGTGTGGATGTGGTAGAAATGTGAGGACTGGGAGAGCCCAAAGGTAAGTAATTCACAGAGCTGGCTGGTCTCCTGATTTGATAGAGCACGGGAAGACCCTAGAAATGTCCAACTAAGAGTGTTCTCCTAGCAGCACAGTTCAGGGTCCCTTGCAATTCACCTACGTAGTGAATGACATAATCTCTTCACCCCCAATGCAGTTATGTTAGAAGCATAGCGTTGACATACAGTGAAATGCCTAACTAAATTTCTTAAGAGATACAACATAAGCTAAAAAAAAATCGCAATTCACCCCAGAGAAAATCCATAAAGCATAAAAAGATCCACTTTATATAATTGAATTTCTGCACAAAGCCATTAAATAAATGGAAACTGAGTTTCAGAGCAGATTATAACTTGCTGCTACGAGAATAAAGCGTGCTTAATGCTCATGTTCAGGATACATTTTGAGCTAATATCAGTTATAGGTCATTTTTTTTGGAAGACCTTTCAATTTTGCCATTAATTTTCCATTTTCACAGTTGCATTGTGGACAAACTCAGGCACAACCATTGAAGTCAGTCCTTACTAAACCTAGGTCAGAGGACTATTTGGCATTTTTCTTGTTCAATCATATTATCATTGTTAGAAAACAATGGGTCCTGCGTCAATAATCATTTTTAATAAAAATTAGCCTTGACTTTCATTAGTCTTAAGACCTATGCAAAAATATAATCATTCCTTCAGGCATATTAGCTTCAGGTTTATTACTATATTATTTATCACTATATTACAAGAGAACATTGGTCATTAGACATTTTGAAAATGTCCAGAAGATATTAAATGCATAATTTATGTTAATTACATATTTTGCCACTTTGCAGCTGTCAGCGAGAAGTCAAAATACAGATCCCATTAGAGCCTTAAATATGTTGTTATGTCCTACCTTTGAGGTCTTCACAGCCTATCTAACTAACTTTATATGCTCCCTTATTATTGAAGTAATTTCATCCTTCTGTGGTAATTTATTCCTCCTCATTTATCAAATTCCATCTTCTTCTGTGGAATGGTGGGGAAGGAGGAAGAAGGGGCGGGCAGGGGGGGGGGGGTGGAAAGACCACAGGCCAGCAAGCAAGAGGTCAGAGATGGATATGGGTGGGAGAGCTGAAGAGAAAAGAGCTGAGATGTGATGGGGGGGGGGATAGCTCTCTGAATGGAGAGGAGTTTGAGAGCTGGAGGAAAGGAGACAGAGGGATAGAGGAAAAGAGAAACCGAGGAGGGGGCCGAGTAGAAACTAGATAAGCCTACGTTAATTCTATCTGCAGAGTGTCCAGATGCAATATGAGATATTGCTCCTCCAATTTGCAGGTGGTTTTGGTTTGGGAGGGCATGAGGCCATTGTCAGAGATGTAGGTGTGGGAATGGGATGTGGAATTGAAATAGTTGGTCTCTGGGAGGTTCCTGTTATTGCAGCAGATAGAGTGAAGGGTGCTCTTCCAGTCTATGTGCAGTCTCTCCGATGTAGAGAAGGCCACAACAGGAGCACTGGATGCAGTAGATACACAGATTAATTTGGAAGTGGGGAGGTGTGGGTAAGTGTAGTGTTTTCAAACGTTCTCAAAAAACATGGTTTCCCCTCTACTACCAACAACTCAACCCTTACCTGCATATTCTCTATTTCCTGTACATCTGCCCTGGGTCCCTCCACCCCTAGTCGCAACAAGGACAGCATCCCCCCTCGTCCTCGCTTACCACCCCACAAGCCTCCGCGTCTAACATATTATCCTCTTCAATTTCTGCCACCTACAATGTGACCCACAATCAGACACATCCCCCCCTCTCCGCTTTCTGCAGAGACTGCTCCCTTGTTCATTCATCTTTTCCCACTGATGACCCCTTCAGTACCTCCCTCTGTGACCGCAGGAAATGCTACGTTTGCACCCCCTTCTTCACCATCAGGGCCCTGACCAGTACTCTCAAGTGAAGTAACAAGTTTTACAAGTTTTGGAGGTTACAAGTTTTTCTGATGATATTCTCCCAGCCCCGCCCTCCACGTGTTCTTTTACTTTCCTAATGATGTATTTACATCTTTTTTTAGTTTGTGGGGTGCCATGGTTAGCGTAGCAGTTAGCGCAACGCTGTTACAGTGTCAGTGACCAGGGATCAAATCCAGCACAGTCTGTAAGAAGTTTGTACATTCTCCCCGTCTCTGTGTGAGTTTCCTCCAGGTGCTCTAGTTTCTGCCCACTCTTCAAAAAGTATGGGGCTATAGGTTAATTGTGCGTAATCCTTTTGTTTTATAATTATTAAGTATTTTCCCCATGAACACTTTGTGCAATTTACCAGTCAGAATTCTTCATTTTCTCTGCTACAACACTGGTCGAATTTGGGTTCAAGCGCAGCATGTCCACAACAGTACACACCCTCCCTGTTTCAAGACTGGTGTCAATATCAAAAGATGTAGAACCCATTGATCCAGACATTTATTAGAGCGCTGAATGCCAGTGTTGCTCATAACATTAAGTCTACAATCAACTAAATACTGTATCAAAGATGCCTATAAAGAAACCAATATCCATGGGCAGGAATTGATGGTAGTTGAGGAGATAAAAGAAAAACCTTGGGTTAACAATGACAAAATAAAGCCTAATGGCTATTTTATTAAAGGCATGGTCCCGGACATCTCTGAAAAGTTACCTCAATCTTGCCTTTCATTGCTTCTTCCTGGTCAATATTGATGTTCAGTTGTATTCCCGCAACATGGGTGCAACTCCTGTAGCTTTGAGCAGCAGAACTGCAAACGTCCAAACATGACAAAGTGGAAAAGGGCAATTTAGCCAACCAAAGTGCCAGTAAAATGGGTTTTGAACAAGATGAGAGCTAAATATCTTTCCCAGACCTTCAATGTAATCAACTTTATAGTTTCCAAACAGCTATAACCTGAGGGTTACTATTGATCAGAAGCTTAACTAGACAAACCATAATGAAAGAATAGGTTAAAGCTAGGATCTTCTGACTCTTCAAAGGCGATTTGTAAACTGCATGTTTCCCATCATCAATGCCCAGAACACTCTTCTCTCTTCCAAATAACTGCAATAATACTAAACCATTTCAACAACATCTATCGTAGAGGAGAATGTCTGAATGTGAATCTTACTGCCATACTTAGTTTTCATTCAAGATTTGATTCCTTTATTGTCATGTAATAAAATTGATGTAATATTACATAAATTTGCTTTACTCTGCCATAAGGAAGACAGATTTAACATCAGCAGAAATTTCTGGGTGCCTCTTACAGTCAGAGAAAGAGAAGCAAATGTGAGTACCCCCAGAGTCAGTGAGTGTTCGTGGATTCACCTCCAGCATTCCCACGGTTCCTGCAGTCACACAGACTCCAGTCCAAACCATTGGCAACTTGAGCTCCAGACCTGAATTTCCTTGGTGCACTTGGCACCCTCTCACATCCTGGTTCTGACACCTGGCACCCCTTCAGCCAGTCTTCCAGCAGCCCGCAGCCTGCATGGGCTCCTCACCTCGAGTTGCTAACAGCCTGCTGTCTGTGTGTTCTTCAACTGTAAAGCCCCTCACCAGTCCTCTGCCGAGGTCACCGTCTCTGTTTCTCCTCAAACAAGTGAGTAGTCTCCCTATTTTCTTGTGCCAATTCTCTGCTTCCCCAGAGTTTGCAACCCCTCAAGGTGTCGCAATCTTGGGTCCAGACTTCACGGTCACAGGATTTTAAATTAATCGACCGTCAGCCACTTTAACAAGCTGTTTAAAGTCTGTACGGAGCCTTTGGTAGTTGGACTGAGTAGAAGGACCCTGTGGAGGAGTGACATTTCGCTGCTCCCTGCAGTGGCGCTTTTTTTTCATACGTCTCCTATTCCTATTGCATTGTGGCAAAAGAATTTACTGAAACAACTCATGCAATCATATTTTCTAAATATTTCATTGCCTTGTCATCTTTAACACAGAATAAGTTAAAAGCAGGATTATCATGGTTGACTAAAATCTCCAAAGCTTTTCACTGACATATATTACTAGCCCACCAACTCTCACAACTACCTGGACTACACTTCCTCACACCCTGCCCCCTGCAAGGACTCTATTCCCTTCTCACCACATCTGTTCTCAAGATGAGGTCTTCCAATCCAGATCTTCCAAAATGTCTGCCTGCTTCCACAAATAAGGCTTCCCCTCCACCACCAGCAACTCAGCCCTCACCCGCATCTTCTCCATCTCTCGCTCATCTTCCCTGGCCCTCTCTGTCCCCAGATGCAACAAACACAGGATTCCTCTTCTCCTCACCAAGCACCCCACCAGTCTCCACATCCAACACATTATTCTCTGGAATTTCCAGTACTTAAAACAGGATCTCACTACCAGACACATCTACCCCTCTCCTCCCCTCCCCTCTCTGCCTTCCCTAGACTCCATGACTCCTTCATCCACTCATCCTCCCCAACAATCCTCCATAGCCGCAGGAGGTGCCACACTTGCGCCCACACCTCCTCCCTCAGCAGTCCGGGGCCCCAAATAGATCTTTCAAGTGAAGCAACACTTCCCTTGTGTAGCTGCAGGATTGTTTTACTGCACCTGGTGCTCCCTATGCAGCTTTCTCTACAGCAGAGAGACCGGTTGCAGAATGGGAGATCGCTTTGCTGAGCACCTTCGCTCTGTCCGCACCTGTGACGGCCTCCCAGTGGCTAATGATTTCATTTAAGCAACCCACCCCCATATTCACATGTCTGTCCATGGCCTCATGTGCTATCCCTGTAAACTGGAGGAACAACACTTAATTTTCCATCTGGGCACTCTCCAAATGGACGGCACTAACATTGACTTCTCCAGTTTCTGTTAACCTGCTCTCCCTTCCCTTCCCCGTCAGCTCTTCACTCACTTCCCTCTCGATTCACCATGCCATCCCTCCTCCCCTTACATGCTGCTGTGCCTTCCCTCCCTTTTCTACCTATTACCTCCTACCTTGGTGACACATCTCTCCCCCCCCGTCCATTACCTTTTCATTTAGACGCCTGTGACATTTTTCCAGACCTTGATAAAGGCCTCAAACTTGAACTGTCCATTCTGTATTGTTCTTTGCAAAATAAAGGACACTGTTTGACCAGCTGAGTTTCTCCAGCGTTGTGCATTTTTACTTCATCCACGGTGTCTGCACTTTCATGTTTTACTTCTTAAAATTTACCTCCAAATCCGTGTTACATCAGAAAACATTTTGAATTGGATAAGCACTTGCATTCCTTCATTGTCACTGGCTCAATATCTTCTCTAATTTTCTGCTTGATATCATCATGGAAAAAACACCATTAAAACTGACAGAAAGATCAAGATGATCCTCACCATTTTCTGAGCAGGTTTGTGAGGAAGTAAAATGCAGCCTTTGCAGCTTCACATACATCCCAAGTACAAATCATAAAAGTGCAATATCATGAGGAGTGTTTGTGCAAAATCATGGCGTAACAGGAGACTCACGTGAAGGCAACATACATGGAAAAATTAGCACTGAAGTGTGGTGACACTGCAAGCTACTTGTGGTGATACAACCACTGGACTGGCTGTGTCTGCCTGCACCTGTCTGCACTCCTGCACTGCCTACTGCAGAGTACAGTGTGCTGCCTCCTGCAGTAGGCAGTGCAGGAGTGCAGACAGGCGCAGGCAAACACAGCCAGTCCACTAGTTGTATCACCACACAACTCACAGCAGATCTTCTTTGACACCACTTCTACATGCTCTTTGTCCCTCCTTTAAGATCACTAACTCTGCTCTCTCAAATTATCTTGCAAGTTTGCTATTCTACCTCACCATCCCCCATTCCCCAGAGTGAGTGACTTCCTGACTCCAGCGTCTTGACCTTGCTCTCACCAGCCACCCCACTGGGCTTCGCATCCAACATATTACTCTCCATAATTTCTGTCACTTGCATTGGGATTCCAACACCAGACACGTCATCTGCTCCCCAGCCCTTTCTGCAGGGATTTCTCTCTCTGCAACCCCCTCATCATTTGTCTCTTTCTACAAAACCCCTGATCGGCACTTATCCCTGTCTCTGTACCAAATGCTGCACCTACACCTTCCCCCTCTGCACCATTCAGGGCTCCAAACAGTCTTTCCAAATGATGCAGTAATAAGGATCTTCCCGTGGCCAACCAAATCAATTCCACACCCCACTCCCACACTGACATGTCTGTCCCTGGCCTCATGTCCTGCCAGACAGTGGCCACACGTAAACTAGAAAAACAATGTCTTATTCTCCTTCTTGGCAGTCTCCAACCAGACGGTATCAATATCGAGTTCTCCAAATTCCTCTAGCCCCCTTCCCACCCTCCCTTTTTCATATTATCCCTCCTGCCTTCCCTTATCTCCCTTCCTCTTTTCTCCTCTTTTCCCTATTTGCTTGTCACGTACACTTTCCTTCCTCCGGCTCCCCACTCTCTTCCCTTCCTCTTTTCAGAGTGCATCTCTTTTAACCCTCTGCACCATCCTCATAGCCTCACTCCCTTTCTTTCCTTCCCTCTCTCACCTGTGTGCACTGATCAACTACCAGCCCTTACTCCTTTCCCTCCTCACCACTACCCTTTTATGTGGGCATTTGCCAGGCTCTTGCTATTCCTGATAATAAGGTTTCAGGTCCATGATATTGACTGTCTATTGATTTCCATGGATGCTGCTTCATTCACTGAGTCCCTCCAGCACTTTGTGTGTTGCTCCCCTTAAATTCTGATCCCTTTGCTCTGTACCAATCCATTGCTGTCTCTGTACTTTTGCACGACTTACTTGTATTCTTTCCAAATTGACTACTGGTTGGTCACTAAACAACCTCCATGCATTTTAGTCCACATGTCAGTAGAGTTTATAGACCAGAGAATATAGTAGATGAAGTAGGTCATTTGGCCCATCAAGTCTGCTCCACCATCATGTGCTAATCTATTCTCCCATCCCCTTGCCTTCACCCCATATCCTTTGATATCCTGACTATTCAGGTAACAATTGATCTCTGCCTTAAATACATCTAATGACTTGGTCTCTACAGCTGGCCATGGCAGCAAATTCCAGAGGTTCTCTGGCTAAAGAAATTCACCCGCCACATTTCCCTAAAAGGGAATAGATATTTTCCTGATGTAACTCAGGATGTAAGCAACTGTAGTTCTTTGAAGAAGTTACAAGATTTTGCTCCAAATGGCTAACTGGATCATTTCCATCATGTAAAGTGCAATTCTTTTGGCAAATCTGATGAACATAAAAATATCTCAACAATTTCATGTCACAGGGTGGCAATGCTATTATTGCACGAGCAACCCGCGATTGAATCCAGTGCAGTCTGTAAGGAGTTTGTACGTTCTCCCCATGTCTACATGGGTTTCCTCCAGGCTCTCTGGTTTCCATATAACCATATAACCATTTACAAAGTGGAAACAGGCCATGTCGGCCTTTCGAGTCCGCACCCTTCCACCTTTCAAAACATATAGGGGTTGCAGGTTAATTGGGGTATTTGGGCAGCTTGGGCTCGTCAGAAGGGCCTGTTACTGTGCTGTATGTTTAAAGTTTAAAAAAATTAAATTTAACAGGTTAGCATATCCCTCCAGTTAAAATGTCCAAAATTCTGGGACATTATCTCAGGATAAGGGGTAGATAGTTTAGGACTGAGGCAAAGAGAAATTTCTCTACATGTAAGGTGATAAATGTTTGTAGAACTCTGTTTGATTCAGTGATATGTTTTGAAGGGAGTAGCCCATCCCTGTTTCCATTTTTTGGGCATCAAAGGTGATAACAATTCTTCTTCTGACATCTCCAACTCCTCTAAACTCCCTTTTTCTGAGGACAACACAGAAATTGTGGTCCTGCTCCTAATCTCCATACATTGCCTTTTGCAAGTGTATCTCAGTAATCTTTCACCCGTCATGAACTATTTTTTCTCTTCTCGTCCCTAACATTACTCCTTTATAATTTTCCCATTGGATGCAAGACTGAAAAGTTTACTGATTCTTTCCCACAGATACAACTTGACCAGTTGAGTTCTTCCCATCTTTTTTATTGCTTCAGATTTTCAGCATCTGCAACATTTTGGTTCTGCACAATTTTTATTGATTTTTTTTTCTCTATTTGGTGATGCCAAATGGCCTGTGAAGATATATTTTACTTATCATTTTCATTGCCTTCTCAAAAGTAATTTGCAAACTCAATGCCCTGCTGACTTGTAAAATTAAACATTAACGCAGCTCACAGCATTTTTAAAAATTTATTTGTGGGGGCTTTGGCAGAGCAAGCCTCCACGTGGCAAGCCTCATTTTTACCCTCGCCCTCAAATGGAAAATAAAGTAGCCTGCAGGCAGCAAGAAATGAACTCGCTGCAGTGAGGAGGGACTGTAGGTGAATGATGGGGCTATTTTCTTAACAAACAAAATTTCAGAGAGAATGAGAGAGAAAGAGTCAAAAAAGAAAAAAAATTTTAACAATTTTTTAATAATTTATCACCTTTAGGAATAAGCATTTGGGTAGCACAGTGAATGTAGTTACCAGATGATTTTCTGGAGTGCTGGGCAATCGATCTGCAGACATGAGCTGAAACATGACAGCAGCTAAACAGTTAAAATTCCACTAATTATATAAATCTGGCTTAAAAAGACCACAAAATTATCTGACTGTTGTGTGGAAAAAAAACTCTTCTTCCAATGCCACACTTACTTAAGTCTGGTCTCGACATGATTCTAGACACTTAATTTAATTTAGACATAGAGCACAGTATATAACCATATAACCACTTACAGCACAGAACAGGCCAGTTCGGCCCTACTAGTCCATGCCGTAGCAAATCCCCACCCTCCTCGTCCCACTGACCAGCACCCGGTCCATACCCGTCTAGTCCCCTCCAATCCATGTAACGATCCAGTCTTTCCTTAAATGTAACCAGGCCTTTCCAGCCCACGAGTCTGCGCCACCCAATTTACACCCAATTAACCTACACCTAGGTACGTTTTGAACGGTGTGAGGAAACTGAAGCCACAGGGGAAAATCCATGAAGATATGGGGAGAACATTCAAACTCCTTGCAAACAGCATGGGATTCAAATCCCGGTTATAATCACTGGCGGTGTAAAGCAGTTGCCCTAACGGGTACGCCAATCAAGCCACCCCTTCATGGATTTTTTTCGTAACTTCCTTCCAAAACCACCCAGGGAGAAATTAGAGGTGAACATACTTTGAGGTACAGAAAATGGAAAGTATTACCAAAACACTGACCAATATTGCATTGTGGTCTCCTCTACTTTATGGGAGCCAAACGTAGATAGGGTAACCACTTTGTGGACCATGTCTATTCTGCCCAATAGAGGCAGTTCAGAGCTCCTTGTTGCTTATCCAATTATATTATCACCTGTGGGTTTGCAGTCTCCTGCATTATTACAACTGAGGTAGCTCACTGAAGTAACTGAGTCTGCATCAGAACTGGTCTTTTCTACTGTAAATCAACATTAGGACTGTTTCTGCTCCTTCTATTTACATAGCCTGACCTGCTGGATGTGCACCTCAGCATTGTATTTCACATCTCTTTTTTTTTAAACACACTCTCTACCCATTGACCTAGTTTTGTCTCATTTCCTCTCTGCAAATGCACTCTCTCCCACCTCATTAAATGACTGACTGGATATCTTCTACAACTTAACCCTATGGCATCCTTAGTTTTATCCTAACAGAGATATCCCCTTTGATCTGTCCACTCCCTTCCACCAATCCTGTGTCTTAAATCTAACTTGTTTTTTTGTCTTTTCCAATTTTGAAAAGAGATCTTCAATCTGAAATATTTCTCTTTCCATGGTTTGCAGCATTTTCTAATTTTTATTATAGGAGCACATTAATCTTCATGAGAAAGATGCTTAACAACAAAAATGTACTTATAATTAAACCCACAGCTCCTTGATAGAAAGTCACCCTTATTCCACTTACACAGTTTGTGTTCAGCACTAACCACCTTCTATGTAGGTGACCGTTAGTGAATATTTTGGATACTGTAGATAGATTCCCATCCACTAGACACCAACTGCTCTAGTCACCTTTCCAATGCAAGATGACTCCGTGGTAAAAGATGCTATCCTTGGGCTGAGTCAAAGCTGTTCGAAATTTAGGACTAGCATTTTAAGAGAATTAGAATAGGTCATCAGACATAGTCACCAGAGAGAAAAAAACCAACACTGTTAATAAAATCAAATCATGAATAGGACAGGTGATTTCAGGATCATCCTCTTGGCTTCTACACAATGCTGTGTAGAAGCAGTAGGCTTTTGTGACCTACTGCTGAAGTGATTTCAATCTTGGTGCTTAAGTATTTTAACAATAGGGCACCTCTCAAAACAGAGGTGTAGGACAAGCAAAGCCTTTTCAACTTATTGTCCACCTCGTGCCCTACTGCCACATTTCCACTTTTTTAAACCACAGTATCTTCATCCCTGACTTCTACACCATCCCATTCTTGAACAGACACATGGTGTGCTGAGATGTTGGCAGAAAACACATCATGCATTTAGGCAATTAAAGAATATAAAATATCATTAATGTTAGAGTAAAGAGGAATGAACATGGAAAAATGAGGTGAGGAAGATTCACTAAAGGTCAAAACAGCCAATGGACAGGGTTAAAAAGATACACAAAAACTGCAGATGCTGGAGGAAGCAGGTCAAGCAGTATCCACGAGTCAGTCAGTTCTCTCGATAGAGTCCTGCCCCAAAAGAGTGATTGATCATTTCCACCTAAGGATGCTGCCTGACCCACCTTTCTCCAGCTTCTCACTGCTTACTCTAGAGAGAAGGACTAATCTACATTGGATACACAAGTTCCTCTCACGGCGTTGATTATACATAAAGAGAGCTGCTCCAAGCCAATTATTTTCACTTCTACCCAAAAGATTTCAGCAAAAAAAAAACTTAGTTAAGACTTTTCCAGTTAATTCAGATTTTAAGCTTCAATTGTAACTACACTCATCTGTCTGTCACCAAGGTCCCCAAAGTACCAAGCTTAACTCTGAACTTCTACAACCAGGCAGGCCACAGAAACAATTTGTTTGTCAAGTCAAAACTCAATATTTTCAACTTGCATTTTAAAGAACTCTATGTTCAAAAATGGGTTTAACTTCTGAATTCTACACAGGTTAAAGTGATAATAAGTTGGCATCATTTGAGGGCTGTGTAGTGGTTCAGCTGTATGTCCAATCAATTTCAATCACTGCCCACAATCTTCATTCCACATCAAGCTCCACTTCACACTCTATCTTAGCAACTCTCCAACAACCCTTACATTCTCCAGCACACTAACTACCTGCTCTTTATCTCATCAAGTTTATTGTCATCTGACTGCACAAGTTCAACCTGATGAAACTCTGGTCCACAGTGCAAAACACAACCAGAAATAACACACATACAAACAAATAATACACATGCAGGACAAGTATTCATATGCACAAATAAATATTGTTTTGTTTATATGAGAGAATTGGATGGTTAGTGCGGAGGTTCCTTTGGTCCTTGAGCATTCTCACGGTTTGTGGGAAGAGCTCTTCCTTAGTTTGCTGTATCTCTTTCCCAAAGGGAATTGCTGAAAGATGCCATGTGCGAAGTGGAAGGGGTCCTCAAAGGGCACTCTTTAGCCAAGTGAATTCACGTGATGCTAAGAAATGGCTGAAAGTACTGGATATAACAATGATTACATACCTACTTAATCTTGCATGCTCTCTTCAGACATTGTTCCCGGTAGATTTTGTTGATAGTGTGTCGGGGTGGGGGGCGGGGGGAGTGGAGGGGAAGGGAGACTCCAGTGATCCTCTCTGCCACTCGTATGTCCTGTGGATTGATTGCCAATCCATTTCTCTGCCATTACTGTATTACACTGTGATGCAGCTGGCCAGGACACTCTCAATAGATCTCCTGTAGAAAGATGACATAATGGTGGCCGGTAGCCTCGGCCACTTCAGTCTTCTCAGGAAGTGTGCCTTCACAATTGATTTCTTTTTCCAGCACTAAAAATCACTTTTAAGTGAGTAATAAGATTAATGATTACTGTTTTCACATTTGGACTCGTATGGCATGGAATTCCCACAAACACCAGGAAATTCTATTTGCATAAAAAACCCCTAAACCCTTGTAACATGAAGTGATCAATGTTAAATGTCCAATTATGTCTGATCGCCAGTATGGTTCAAGTCCCTACATGGCTACGCTGCCAGATTTCATCATAAAACACAGGTGGAAACACTTCTTGTTTCTTTGGTAACATAAATGAAGGAAGCTGTTGTTGCAGCAGTATGATATTCCCAGTGCAATATTTGAGTAAAATGATTCTAACTGGACAGAATATCAGACATGGCAAGAAATATTTACTGCATCATACTATAGCTGTTTGTTCTGAGTAATTTGACTTATAATTTGGCAACATTCTCTCTCCAATAACAATTTTATGCACTTGATAATGACATTGCTCAGAAAGAAACAGTAAGTAATTTGCTGGAGCAGATAAAGGGTCCTTGTCTGGTAGTGTATCATTAGACTGGAAATTTGATCACACAATGTGATGGATTTTTTTGTAAAGCATGTTTTATGCATTGGAAACACACTTCCAGATATTATATTCAGGTTCTCTATGCATATTAATGTCTCAGAAAGACTCATTTTTATAGTATTCAAAATCCTAACACACAGTCAAGGCATGTGAATGATGAACTTTTGAACATTGAAAATATCCTGAATCATTCTTTCAGGGCTTTGTACCAAAGTACAATAAAATGAAAATGTAAATTGAATTATATTACTAGAATTATAAACTATAGCTTTTGATTAAACATTACAAAAAAAATGGTGGTACTGTAAGAGCTGCTGCTCATGGAACGTACCCAGGGAGAGCGGGTGCGGATTCACAGTGTTCCCTTGAAGGGTCTTACTGCCCAGCCTGACTGCCGATGACTCTGTAAGGACTTTAAATGGCCTGTTAAAGGAGTCGACGGTGTTTTAGTTAAAATCTTGCAACCACGGTGTCTGAGCGCAAGATGGCCGCCTCTGTATATGGCAGCGGCCATGAGCTGTGTAGACTCCAGGCGAGCAGTGGATTGTTGCAAGGCACCAGTAACAGGGTCAAACAGATATTTCGTAAAGTTGGCATAATAATTCAGTATATCATAGTTCCAGGTGCATATCAATGATAGTTGAAATGACCACTGTGCATTCTTTGTGGAGAAGTAACGTCTTCATACTGAAGGCATTCTCTCTTGTATTTGTGTGACATTATCACTGAGCTAAATGGGATTCAGCACAGATCTAGTAGATCAAAATTTGGCACGCATGAGGCACATCAACAGCAGAACTGCATTCAGAACAAGGAAGGCATGTCCTACACTCAACTATTACTCCCAAGCATTGAAAAACCCTGATTAAATGAAACAAGCAGGAGAAGATGTCAAGAGAGGAACTTGCATTACTAAAAGTTAGATGCTGTCCTGGAGGTGTTACAACACAAAATGTTGTAAATGCTAAACAATATTACAATCAACATATTAAATCAAATCTCTGCACTCCTGTTATATCTTGCCTTTAAAGGCCATGGACAACTAAACAACAAAAAGGAGAAGATATTGCAGTAAAATCAGTTTTCCAGAATTCAAGCAACTGGCAAAATAAAATCACAGAAAATAGGTTAAAAAAACAATAGTTTAAAAACGTTTCCCCCAGCAGTTAGTTCGCCAATCACGCAACACGCAATCTCAAGCAACTGGAAAATTCACTTACCCAGCATCTACCTATCCCCACAGGTGACTGATACAAGGGGTTTTACTGTACTAAATTCAATAAAGACAGAACCCACAGAATTCAAACATAAGGCTGGAGCATCTGCAATAATCTTCAGCCAGCCAGAAATGTTGAGTGAATGACTCAACTATTTTCCAGATTGCTCACTACCTCAAAGGGCACTCTTTAGCCAAGTGAATTCACGTGATGCTGAGAAATGGCTGAAAGTACTGGATATAGCAATGATTACATACCTCGAGAGTATTGTGTAGCTATTGTCCTGAATGAAGGGGTCTGGTCCAGAACGAGCTGTCTTCTGGTGATTCTGCTCGCACAGCTCAGCTCATTCTCTGCCCGTGTTAAAGATTTTTCCTCCATGTAACACCCCTCACATTATTTGCCCTTAGTAAGGCTGGCAAGGCTTTGCTTATTATCTCTTAAATCTACATGATGGGACCACCTACTTAATCTTAGCATCTATTGTAGTGACAGTTCTATGATTATGTTAAAATGTCAACATATTGAGCCAATCACAAGAAAAGATGGGTGTTGCTGTTGGAGTCTAATCATCTCAGCACCAGAATATTGTTGGAAAGTTTTCTCTGGACAGTAGCACAGAAAAAAACAAGTCATGGTGGTGCTGTAATGACAGCACTGCCAACCCGGCAGAACAAGGAGTGGAGACATAGCGTTGATCTGCAGGGTCCTACTGCTTGGTCCTAATGATGACCTCCCCGCACAGGATTTAAACAACCTGTTAGAGGAGCCAACAGTGTTTTTATTAATCCTGCATCCATGGAGGTCTGTGTCCAAGATGGTGGTGCCTGTGTTGGTCCCCATACCAGGAAGGGTTGCAGACTCCAGGGCAGCTACGGAGCAGAGCATGGTCCCAGACACAAGAAGGAGAAGCATGGGCGACAACCCGACAGGAACGGGAACCATGGCAGCGGACCAGCGAGGGGATCAGTAACATGAGGTGCAGGTTACTGGCTCATGGGAACCAGATATCAGAACCAGGAATTGAGAGGGTACTGTGGGCCAGAAGAACTCCTGAAGGCTTCCTGATCTTATTGGAGGTTTGGATCTGGAGCTCGGGTTGTCAATGGTTTGAAATGGAGTTTGTGCAGCTGGCAGAGTCTAGGGGAACCCTGGAGGCAACTCTGCAGACACTCAGTATCTCTGTAGGAGAACTCTTCCTCTTATTGCTTGGGGCGGTGGGGGGTGGTGACTCTTGCTTTGTTTGGCAGACAAAAGTTGGTATATCATGTATATTACATTTTTATGCATTATTATTTGACAAGAAAAGGAACCTTGAACCTTGTAATCAAACTATCATCAACTGTTTTGAGAGCGACTTTCTCTTCACATTTGCATAGTTTGTTTCTATTTGCAACTCCTTAATCAATGAAGCATCCCATGCCTTCATGCAGAATACCATGGACAACATACAGGTTGGAGCTTAGGTGACAAATGTCTGACAATGAAATACCCTGAGGATGGGAGGTTCTTAGCTCTGCAGTGATGTGGCTAGCCTTCTATACATTATCTCTTTTTAATAAACACTCTATTCAGTAATTCATCTGAAACTTCAGAAAATACAAATGATGCTATTTTAATAAAACCCCATCAATGTCACTAAAGCTGAATTATTTACAAAATAAGATTTTGGGAACCAAATAAAAATATTTTTTCAAGCACATTTATTGCACTGAAAGTAATAAATTAAAAGGTGCAAAGCAATAACCATACTTTCAAAACTGTTATCTATTTCCACTGTTTGATTTTCAATAATATAAATTTTCTGACAAGGTAACTGCTTTAAACAGCTCAACATAACACATTCAGCCCATGAAAACTTCCATTTGTTATGTATTATTCCTATTTATTCCACAACCATGTTTTACCCACAAATCATTGCCTTCTCCTAATTATTCAGACCAAGATTAATTTATACAACTTCAAAAAGGTGTTGAAAATCAGTCAGAATCAAAACCCGTAAACTTTGGGGAGATTTGCTCCCCTCGAGAAATTTGTCTGTTCA
The DNA here is from genome assembly GCF_036971445.1 of Narcine bancroftii. NCBI lineage: Eukaryota > Metazoa > Chordata > Chondrichthyes > Torpediniformes > Narcinidae > Narcine > Narcine bancroftii. The sequence continues at coordinate 4,563,419 of NC_091478.1, forward strand.
TTTCTGGTGGGATTTTCATTCCTGCATTTTTTTTTCTAGCAAAAAGTTATTGCAAATGACATCAACAACCATCCAATGCATAAAATTAGTCTGTGATTTTCATCTCCACTGGTTTAAAAAAATGCTCATGTTTAACCACAGAAATATCTCTGTTCCCTTGACATTATATTATTTAAATGGCCATTCAGGGTCTTGACTTCCTATATCTTCAAATAAAACCTCACCCCAATGTTTTAACAGCCATGATCACCCTCACCTTAGCGCAATCATAAACTGGTCCCTGCTGACTTCAGAGATTGTTCAATGATCAATCTACCTTTCTTCGGTACTTAGGAACATTCTCCTGTAGCAGAAGCTTTCCAAAGCTTAGACATTCAAGAGTATATTCATGTCCTGATGAACGTGCTCACCAGTCTCTGGACTCTCACAAGAGCCTTCTTCAAGGCTCTGACTTAATTTCAATGCTTCAAAAGCAGCAGCAAGCTGATAGCTGTGACCTTTACAAGCAACAAATGCACAGATAAGCTTTTAGGGTGAGAAACAATTTTTAAAGCAGGGCTTTATTTAATTTCCTGAGTATTTTGCTAGGTGCCTGATTATACCCACTAGGCTCAACAAAAGAGGGTGACTTTCAATTTTCAGGCATTTTAGTTTTCATTCAACTTTGTTTATGCAACATAAAATATCACAATCAATCAAGTTAGATACTTGCTAGAACAAAAAATAATGGATGTGATGTATGTTCGATAGAGTATACCTTAATAAACCTGTGGATTTTATCAGACTGATTATACTGGTGCTCCATTAGAATGTTTCTTCACTGTGAATGGTTGAGTTATGGGAAAAAGTCAAGGGCTTATAAGTCTTGGTATTTTAATTTTCGGAGTAAATTAATTTTCAATTCCTTAGAGATAAGTTGTAAATGTGTTAATTTTTTTCCCAATGAGCCTTATTGGGGCTAAGTTGTGTGTGATGAACATGTACGCCATTGACCCAGAGCAAGTAGGCTTAGATAATCATACTGGCTGCCAGTGTGAACAATTCTACCATCCATCCACCATTAATTGCACTTTTAATTACCATTGTGCATCACCAATGGGTTTAATTTCATAGATGGTTCATATTAGTTCAACTTGGCAGAGCTGACTAAAGCCATTGTGAATCTCTCAGAGGGTGGCTTTTACCTCCTGCTGACGGAAGCCATGCAGGAGGTGAAAGCATTGTGTGGTATTAGCAAGCAACAAAGCAAAGACCACAATTTCTGCACACTGGAGATTTTGTTCAAAATGTTGGTAAACAGGAGACTCAGGACGTAAAATACAAGTTGGGTTATTCCTTTGAGTAATATCTCCATTGAGTTGGAAAGCATAACCCTGATTTTCTGGTTGCCCAGTTCTCTGTCATCCCACTGTCCCAGTAATTCTTTATGCAAGCTCAAGGAATAGCACTCATCTTCATAACAGGCACATTGTATTATTTTGTCCTGTATGCTTAAATCAGCAACTTTATTTAAAGATCCTGTTATTCCCATTTATACCTTCCAGATTCACAATTTGTTTCTCTTTCTGTTTCACTATCATCTCCTCTGAATTCAGGTCATTATAATTTTTTGTCATTTTTACTTTCTAATGCCTGCCCCATTGACCACCGCCAGTGGGCTGATCTCGCCTCCAACCGTGCATCTTGGCGCCTCACAGTTTGGGGGGCAGCAACCTCCTTTGAAGAAGACCACAGAGCCCACCTCATTAACAAAAGCAAAGGAGGAAAAACCCAACCCACCAATTTTCCCCTGCAACCGCTGCAACCGTGCCTGCCTGTCCCGCGTCGGACTTGTCAGTCACCAACGAGCCTGCAGCAGACACGGACATAACCCCTCCATAAATCTTCATCCGCGAAGCCAAGCCAAAGGAAAGATAACAAACCCTGCCACTATTTTCTCTTCCTATCCTTCCCCCTCTGTAATACTAATACTGCATGAACCTTCCGCCTTTCATGTGACGTCATGGACCTTCAATTCTTCCCTCTCTACTTATGTTTCCTAATCTGCTGTCTACTTCTTGCATTTTCTGTTTTTATTAAAGAGCAAAGAAAATAAGAAAGAAACAAGAGCAAAAATAGGCTGATTCGTCACTCTAGCCTGTTCCACCATTCCAAAAGTTTATGACCTTTTCAATCTTGGCCTCAGCACCACTTTTCCACTTTCTACCCACTCATTTTCACTCCTTTATCTAGTATTAGTCAATCTCGATCTTGAGTATATATTCAATGACTCTACCTCTGCATTCCGAAGACTCGCGACCCTCTGAGAGAAGAAATTCCACATTTCCGTCTTAAATTCATCTTCCTCTTATTCAGAATTTACACCCTCTTATTTGAGATAACATCACTCAAGAAAACATCCCCTTAGCCTCCACCCTGTCAATTTTACTCAGAATATTGCATATTACAATAAGATCTCCTCTTGTTGTTCTATAAAATAAATAAAGCCATTCATCCTCAAAGTTTCTTCATACATCAACCAATTATCTCTGTGAATCTTCTCTCAACTTCCTCCAAAGACAATGTATCATTCCTTAAACATGGAGACCAATACTCTTTGCTGTGCTCTAGGTGCCATTTCATTTGTGAAACTGCATCAAAACATACCATCTTTAATGCTACAAGGCCCTTCATTAAACGCAATGGTTTCCTAATTACTTGCTGCATCTCGATGTTAACCTATTGTGTTTCATGCACAAGGACCTCCAGATTCCTTTGTAGTCTTGCTCTATTTAAATAATATTTTGATTTTTCATTCTTTTTGCCAATTTGTTCACAATTTTCACATTTCCCATATTATGCTTCACCAATCAAATCATCCATCTATATTCTTTTGTTTCTCTCTGTTGTGCTCTCAATCTATTAACCAAGATAATTTTGTATTATCAGGAAATTTGGCTAGAGTACACTAAATCCGTTCATCTAAATCATTTATGTACATTTTATATACTGGAAGCCCCAGCATTGATCTATTTGGCACCCTACTAATTACTGATTGATGATCTGAAAATGACATTTATCACACCTAATCATACATCAATGCAAGTATATTATCCCTAGCTCTGCACACGTTTTCTTGATCCCTTCAATTACAACTCTTCTTCTTCTTCTTTGGCTTGGCTTCGCGGACGAAGATTTATGGAGGGGGTAAAAAGTCCACGTCAGCTGCAGGCTCGTTTGTGGCTGACCAGTCCGATGCGGGACAGGCAGACACGATTGCAGCGGTTGCAAGGGAAAATTGGTTGGTTGGGGTTGGGTGTTGGGTTTTTCCTCCTTTGCCTTTTGTCAGTGAGGTGGGCTCTGCGGTCTTCTTCAAAGGAGGCTGCTGCCCGCCAAACTGTGAGGCGCCAAGATGCACGGTTTGAGGCGTTATCAGCCCACTGGCGGTGGTCAATGTGGCAGGCACCAAGAGATTTCTTTAGGCAGTCCTTGTACCTTTTCTTTGGTGCACCTCTGTCACGGTGGCCAGTGGAGAGCTTGCCATATAATACGATCTTGGGAAGGCGATGGTCCTCCATTCTGGAGACGTGACCCATCCAGCGCAGCTGGATCTTCAGCAGCGTGGACTCGATGCTGTCGACCTCTGCCATCTCGAGTACATTGACGTTAGGGGTGTGAGCGCTCCAATGGATGTTGAGGATGGAGCGGAGACAACGCTGGTGGAAGCGTTCTAGGAGCCGTAGGTGGTGCCGGTAGAGGACCCATGATTCGGAGCCGAACAGGAGTGTGGGTATGACAACGGCTCTGTATACGCTTATCTTTGTGAGGTTTTTCAGTTGGTTGTTTTTCCAGACTCTTTTGTGTAGTCTTCCAAAGGCGCTTTTCAATCTTCTTCAGCATGATGCTGAACCAAGCCATGAAAGACCCCAACAATGAAGACGCTGTTTACATCCGGTACCGCACGGATGGCAGTCTCTTCAATCTGAGGCGCCTGCAAGCTCACACCAAGACACAAGAGAAACTTGTCCGTGAACTACTCTTTGCAGATGATGCCGCTTTAGTTGCCCATTCAGAGCCAGCTCTTCAGCGCTTGACGTCCTGCTTTGCGGAAACTGCCAAAATGTTTGGCCTGGAAGTCAGCCTGAAGAAAACTGAGGTCCTCCATCAGCCAGCTCCCCACCATGACTACCAGCCCCCCCACATCTCCATCGGGCACACAAAACTCAAAACGGTCAACCAGTTTACCTATCTCGGCTGCACCATTTCATCAGATGCAAGGATCGACAATGAGATAGACAACAGACTCGCCAATTACAACTGATGGAATCCTAAATACACTGCATCAAGACAAAAGAGATATCCTCCACTTATAGGGAGCCATTGGGCTCTCTATTTACACACTGGAGGCAGTAGATCTGAACTGAAGTGAATTTGTTATTGTCACATGAACCGTGATACAGTGAAAAGCTTTGCTTTGTGTGCTATCCAGATAATTCTGCCCACACTTAAGTGTAACAGGTAGAGCAATAATAAAGCAAAAGTGCAAGGTATAGTGCCAGAGTAAATCCAAAGGTGCAGGGTAGACTGTTTCTGGGACAAAGTTAGGACATAGGGAAATGTAGAATTAATCAGTTCAGGACCATCATCTTTTACCAATGAGATGCCCATTCAAGAGCCTGATATCAGCAGCAGGAAAGAAGTTGTCCTTGAATCTGGTGGAAATGAAGGGAATTAATATAACCCTAAGGACCCAGAAACAGTGCCAGAAAATGTCAATACACTCATTTGATCAAGGCATTTTCAATTGGATCACAAATATTTAGCATTTCTTCTGCACCAGATATCCTTTATTTGCTCAGAATGTCAACTTAATATTCTTATACCCCACCAAGCTCTCAGACATTTGCCATTACTTCAAGCCTTCTAAACACATTCTACACTTGAATATATTACCCATAATTATGACAGGCACTCATAACCCTTGGAGGCAGAATTCATGAGTGATTAATTAGAAAAGAATGAAAATGTGCATCTCTTTATCATTCAGTAGGATGCCCCAAAGCACCTTTAAAATGATAAATCAGTGCTGGGCACTCAGAATTTTAGTTAGGCTTGAAACAAAGCAGCTAACTACACAGTGGACTCGCTTCTTTGTGTGTCCTGAGCTACGGCATGTTCCAGCAATGCTCCTTCTACATGAGATCGACAATGGCAGAGTGATGCAGCTGTAGTATTACCAAACCAGGGATCTGGATTAATCCTGACTTCAGGCATTGTGTGCGGAATTTGATGTTCTACCTGTGACCGCAGGGCTTTCCTCTTGTGCCCTGAATTTCACCCCTTATCAGTGTGCAACTTGATGCATTGATTGGCCATTGCAAAAATGCCCTTCGTGTATGTGAGTGTTTAGCTCTGGGTGAACTTGATGAGAATCTGGAGAGAAGAAAAAAATAAGATCAATGCAAATGGATGGATGATGGTCAGGATGGATTCAGTGGGACAAAAGATCTGTTTCAACTGGAAAGCAGAACATCTCCTGCAATGCAGTATGTGTTCAACATCGAGGGTAAAAAGGACATACTTCTCTTTCAGTGGTCCAGCTACACAAACTGACAAATGAAACAAATACTAAAAATGATCCACCAAAACTAAACACTTTGGAACTGACAATTCGAGCAATTAATTTAGATCTGACTTCATGACTAATACCTTTATAAACTTATTGCCAAAAGAAATTATGTGCTTATATAATTTATTACTGTATGCATTTTCTAATTGAGGTCAGCATGGTTGATATGAGGGCATCATGGTTTGCCGAGTGGCTAGCACAACACCAGCGATCGGACTGGAACTGGGTTTGAATCCCACGCTATCTGTAAGGAGTTTGTGTGTTCTCCCAGTGTCTGCATGGGTTTTCTCTGGGGGGCTTTGGTTTCCTCCCACCCCTGAAAAACATACTAGGATGTAGGTAAATGTGACAAAGACTTGTGCGGCCGAATTGGCCGGTTACCGTGCTATATATCCAAATTTAAAGCATTTTTAAAAACTCAGTTAAACAAAAATTAAACAATATCTTCATTGCTTTCAATGAACATTCATAGGAAATGTATAATCCCCACCCCCAAATATTATGTGTTATATTTTGCCATTCATTTCTGCAGCTTTTGTTCAGAGATGGGTTGGCACTAATTCAAAGAAAAATCTGCAGAAAACACTTGCTCGCTCACAGTAGATTGATTACATGATGATTTTATAAGAAAAGTAAATCTAGGCCACTTCCTTGGGGAAATGTTTCAGTGTGGTCAAGTACTGCACTGCTGTTAAACATTCCAGAGCTGTGAAAGAATAATTTTCAGTCTGTCCAATCATTAACGGTTCATAAAAAGTAGACACAAGGTTATTAGGTATATAGCATGCAATTTAAATTATACTACAATTTTTTTTAAAGTCATCCTTTCAAACTGCAAAAAACATCCTTGCGAAAGTTCCCCAAGTTAAAATATAACTAACATTAGTAAAGTTTTATCCCTCTTTTTTCTAGGTGAGAAGTGTTTATCAGCTTTCACCATAGAAAATGGCACAAGAATAAAATAAAGGTTTAAACAATAAATGAATCATTCTGTACACCATGTTCAATCAATTCTATTATGAATTGTAGTCTGTCCATGCATTCATCTTTAAATTACGTTCTGTGAAAATGCACTGCCATCTATAAATGAACTGAGGAAACTTTTAAGAAAGGTGAGTACTGGTTCATTGGCATACAGAAACAAGAAAATGCTCCAACTGAGTCATTTCAAACAACTAATAGAGGCTGGAACTGCTAGGGATTATTCTATCTTTTTATCATTCAATGTTTTCTTTGTTAATTATATATCAATTTTATTTTTAATCATGTCATCATAACTCATCTCTTTTACCTCCCTTGCCAGTAGGCAGTTAGTATCATCAAGCCTAGTCCAGCTCATGTTAGGTAATTGAATGTTTCTCTCCCTTTCTATTAATACTTGCTAATTTCCTACGTTAAATAAACATCTGCTTCGGAACTGGATTTCACCCTCTTTTTCATACACAATACACAAGATGAATATCATATTCATGTCCAATTACATTTCCTGAATAAACAATGGTAAAATTGTCCAAAATATTTTAAAAGTCATTCTGTGGTATTTTCCACACCAATCCACATGCTAAAACATGATCGGTGGAACTCCGTGCAGGCCTTGCAGCTACCACATCATTGACACGCGTCACTGGGAAGATGGGTATCCTAAGGAACCGCTCTTCCTGTGGCTGTGAAGGACATTGTCATGGAGATGAAGGAAAACAACCGGTGGGGGTGGCAACCACAGTCTTCATTGTGGATGGTCACCCCTATCTGTGATCCAATTCTGGTGAGCAGCCAGAAGTCATGGTATATGTTGCAATCAAAACATGGAGATGAGGTCCTGAAGAGAGAATACAGGGAGCTAAGTAGGAAGCTGAAAGACAGGGCCTCAAGGCTAGTAATCTCAGGACTGCTGCTTGTGCCACATCCCAGTGAGGGTAAGAATAGGATGACATGGCAGATGAATACATGGTTGAAGAATTGGTTCAGAGGACAGGGACTTGGTTCATTGGGACCTCTTCTGGGGAAGCACAAAAAGGGCAAGTTACATGTGATCTAGAAGGGGACCAATATCTTGGCGGAGAGGTTACTAGAGCTATTGGGGTGATTGGAAACAGAATGAGGGCGGAAAATAGAGCAGATGGTGGAAAGATTGATGCCATGTCTAGTGAGATGGTGAGCAAGGAAAGGTAGTGGAGGGAGCATAAATGTGATCATTGGAAGGTTTGAAATGTGCTTATTTTAATGCTAGAAGTACAGTAAATTCCGATTATCCAAAATCAGATTCAACAAAATCCTCAGTTATGCAAATATTTTTACACTGCTTTTAATTGCTAGGAAAATTACAAGCAAAAATGAAGATGTATTATTATAATTATATAGGACCTTGCTGAGAGCACTCTTGGAGTTCTGTGCTTGAGCTTGATTTAAGATCAACATTAAGCGCTATACTCCGTGCCATTGTTAGTGGGCTGTGTCTGCTACCTTTTGTAGTGTTTTAGACTCAGGGGCATTGGTGTCCCTCATATAAGACCATGATGCAGCCGTTCAGCACACTTCCCACCACACAACTTGAGAAATTTGCCTGGACTTTCGATGTCCAACCTCCACAAGCTCCTAAGAAAGTAGATGCACTGATGTGTTTTCTTCATGATGCCATTTGTGTGTTGGGTCCAGGAAAGGTTCTTAATGAATAAATAAATAATTATCCTGAATAAATTATAGGTCACAGAGAGTTATTTTAGTATTCTCACTGCCCATGGGAAGAAGCTGTTCCTCAGCCGAGTGGTTTTGGCTCTGAAACCTCTCTATCTTTCTCCCAATAGGAGTAGCTGGTAAATACTGTGTGCGGGGTGGAAGAGGTCCTCCCTTCTTTAAACAATGATCCCAGTAAATCCCACTGATGGGGGGGGGGGGAGAAAAGTCTCACCCCAGGGATCCTCTCTGCCACTTATAGGGTCCTGTGGATTGACCTCCCATCCAATGCTCTACAGTGACCATACCATACTGTGATGCAGCCAGCCAGGATGCTCTCAATAGAGCTCCCATTGAAAGTTGACAGAATGGTGGCCAGTAGACTTGCCTGCCTCAGCCTTCTAAGGAAGGGCCGTTGCTGTTGCGCCTTCCTGACAAGTGAGAAGATGTTACGTGCCCTGAATAGATCACTTCTGAACTATTAATGTGTAGCGGAAGGTGGTCAACCCTTGTCCTCCTGAAGTCCACAATCATCTCTTTTGTCTTGTCCACATTGAGACTCAGGTTGCTATGCTCACACCATTTCATGAGATTTTCCATCTCTTCTCTGATGCCCTAATGATATATGATCAGTGCCTACATGTGTATGCTTTCATTCTGACGGCTTTAATCAAATCAATTGAATATTGTAAGTCATTTGTAAAAAAAGGTCTCAAATTCTAAATCTACAAACTGCAGTGAGCCATTCCATGATAGAGTATTCAAATAAACTGGAAGTTTTATATTAAATGAAAATATTTTGAGATTATAAGTAAAACAAATAAACTACAGAAAAGTGAAACTTTTAGACTTGACATCAGCATTTCAATGACAAAAAGATTTGCATCAGACTTGATTCACTTTTTGATTTACTGTATTATTTCTTACTTTTTACTTCTGAAATAAACATCTGAGAAGTTTTACCAAGAAACATTCAGAATATTGTCTCCCATGAAGATTAAAAGAGTGCATGGAATATTTACTAGGATGTTGGCAGGTCTTCAGGAGCTGAGTTACAGGGGAAAATAAAACAGGTTAGGACTTTATTCCTTGGAGCGTAGAAGAATGAGGGGAGATTTGATGGAGGTTTACAAAATTATGAGGGTAGAGACAGAGTAAATGCGAGTAGGCTCTTTCTACTGAGATTAGGAGAGATAAATACAAGAGGACATGGCTTTAGGGTGAAAGGGGAAAGGTTTAGGGGGATCTACTTCACTCAGAAAGCGGTGGGAGTATGGAACGAGCTGCCCTCTGACATGGTAAATGCGGGATAGAATCAGGGATGGGAAAGGTCTGGAGGGTTATGGACTGAGTGCAGTCAATGAGACTAACAGAATAATGTTCTGGCATAGACTAGATGGGCCCAATGGCCTGTTTTCTGTGCTGTATTATTCTATGTTCTAAGGTTCTATGAAATGAAGTCCACCCACTTACAATTCATATCCCTTTTATAGTTTGTTTTAAATGAAATAAGCTTTTATTTAATTTAATCTGATAATAATTTTGTATACATTGCTTTTTTTAAAAAAAAAGTTTATCAAGAATTTAAAACGTGCAATTTTATACAATTTTGCATTGCTGAAAAAAATATTCATCGTCCTTGGTACATTTCACAATATATTGAATGTTGGACTCAATTCATCACAGGGCATTATCACTAGATTTACATCTGACATGGAACATTGTTCATTGCCACATGATTATTTTTATGTGCCAGCAATAAGCTGTTGTTTCCTCCAGTGTGTTTTAGCATTGTGAACTTTTTGTAATGCCAGTTTTTAACAAGCAAGCATTGAACCCAGCTGGTTTGGATTTATCTCCATCATCAGGTCTTGAACACAATGCTTTCCTCTGGTCCTGATCAATGGCACAGCACTTGAAATGCAGCCTCAAAGGTAACATCGCTGTATTTGCCACAGGGCAAAAATTAACATTTGACTGAAACAAGCTTTTTACTAATCAATAGCCCCTTTCACCCCGCTAAGTACATGTGGGATGAACCATCCAAATTAGTAGGTCTGGAGCAGGTAATCTGGTGGTGTGAAAGGTTCCTTCTGGGCAAGGCAAGGAAATATTAACTGGGCTCTGATTCTTGGTGGGGGTAAGTATCAGAGCCCAGCCGAGTGAACTCTCTAATCACTCTGAATGGTCCACACGAATTACTGGGTTCCGTTAGTCCCTGCGTGCTTGCGTCAGTCTTTCAGAGCACGGCTGGCGATAATGTCAGAGTGCAGCCAGCTGGGCTGTGAAATATAACTGTGCTGTCGGCATGGCTGTTAGAGCGCGGCTGGCAGGACTGTAAGCGAGTACCTGTGCTTTAAATCATCACAAGATTACTTTTAATACCTAATACAATGTCTTCTTCTCTTTGGCTTGGCTTTGCGGACGAAGATTTATGGAGGGGGTAAATGTCCACGTCAGCTGCAGGCTCGTTTGAGGCTGACAAGACCGATGCGGGACAGGCAGACACGGTTGCAGCGGTTGCAGGGGAAAATTGGTGGGTTGGGGTTGGGTGTTGGGTTTTTCCTCCTTTGTCTTTTGTCAGTGAGGTGGGCTCTGCGGTCTTCTTCAAAGGAGGTTGCTGCCCGCCGAACTGTGAGGCGCCAAGATGTACGGTTTGAGGTGATATCAGCCCACTGGCGGTGGTCAATGTGGCAGGCACCAAGAGATTTCTTTAGGCAGTCCTTGTACCTCTTCTTTGGTGCACCTCTGTCACGGTGGCCAGTGGAGAGCTCGCCATATAACACGATCTTGGGAAGGCGATGGTCCTCCATTCTGGAGACGTGACCCACCCAGCGCAGCTGGATCTTCAGCAGCGTGGACTCGATGCTGTCGGCCTCTGCCATCTTGAGTACTTCGATGTTAGGGATGAAGGCGCTCCAGTGAATGTTGACGATGGAGCGGAGACAACGCTGGTGGAAGCGTTCTAGGAGCCGTAGGTGATGCCGGTAGAGGACCCATGATTCAGAGCCGAACAGGAGTGTGGGTATGACAACGGCTCTGTATACGCTTATCTTTGTGAGGTTTTTCAGTTGGTTTGTTTTTCCAGACTCTTTTGTGTAGTCTTCCAAAGGCACTATTTGCCTTGGCGAGTCTGTTGTCTATCTCGTTGTCGATCCTTGCATCTGATGAAATGGTGCAGCCGAGATAGGTAAACTGGTTGACCGTTTTGAGTTTTGTGTGCCTGATGGAGATGTGGGGGGGCTGGTAGTCATGGTGGGGAGCTGGCTGATGGAGGACCTCAGTTTTCTTCAGGCTGACTTCCAGGCCAAACATTTTGGCAGTTTCCGCAAAACAGGACGTCAAGCGCTGAAGAGCTGGCTCTGAATGGGCAACTAAAGCGGCATCGTCTGCAAAGAGTAGTTCACGGACAAGTTTCTCTTGTGTCTTGGTGTGAGCTTGCAGGCGCCCCCGATTGAAGGGACTGCGATCCGTGCGGTACCGGATGTAAACAGCGTCTTCATTGTTGAGGTCTTTCATGGCTTGGTTCAGCATCATGCTGAAGAAGATTGAAAAGAGGGTTGGTGCGAGAACACAGCCTTGCTTCACGCCATTGTTATTGGAGAAGGGTTCAGAGAGCTCATTGCTGTATCTGACCTGACCTTGTTGGTTTTCGTGCAGTTGGATAACCATGTTGAGGAACTTTGGGGGGCATCCGATGCACTCTAGTATTTGCCAAAGTCCTTTCCTGCTCACGGTGTCGAAGGCTTTGGTGAGGTCAACAAAGGTAATGTAGAGTCCTTTGTTTTGTTCTCTGCACTTTTCTTCGAGCTGTCTGAGGGCAAAGACAATGTCAGTAGTTCCTCTGTTTGCGCGAAAGCCGCACTGTGATTCTGGGAGAATATTCTCGGCGACACTAGGTATTATTCTATTTAGGAGAATCTCCTAATACAATGTAATGCTACGTAAATTGTTGTCATACTCTATTGCCTAGGGAATAATAACAACCTGGTCTGTTTGAACAGTCTGAAGCCCACTGTCTTACTCGTGGTATGATTTCACTGCGCTGCGAACATAATACCTCACTTGTGACATCACCACTAGAGGTGGGACCCCCCCCCTCTTAAAATGCCAGGTTCCCACGAATCAGGTAAATCATGATGCAGTAGGTAAGTTTACCCACTTCCTCGGCGGGTTGGCCGTGTGAAAGGGGCTATGGGGTTGCAGCTATCTCTGGAGGTTTCATCAGATGATAATTGTAAACATTATTGCACTAATTGCATGAAGTCAGCTGCAGAGGGTTGTTAACTTGGCCTGCAACTTCCCAGGTACCAGACTTCACTCCATCAAGGACATCTATATGAAGCGGTATCTTTAAAAAAAGCAGCCTCTATCCTCAAAGACCCCCACCGCCATTGTTCATGACAATAAATCCTGATTCTGATTCTGAAGGTTATAAGGTCATACAATATTGTTGTTATAAGAGCAGCAACTGAAGATATGGATAATTTCAAATTTTAGCTAAAGTGATCAAATTGGTAGGAAAGGGAAATACATGAATAATTGTTAAAAAAAACTATAAAAATGGCTGAACACCCTTCTGCAGACATGCAAGATAGCAAAACTTTTACAAGTCTATATGGAACTGTGAATGAGAAATTATAAAATGGCAGAAAAATACTCTTCCTCAGTGCGTCCATAGAAGACAGAAAATTGCCCGTAAACAATGTATGATTTCAGGTATAGTCTGAAGGATGATATTATCAAATCAATCCACAGGAGCTGATGATCTCTACTGAATATTTTGAAAAAGTTGGCGATGGAGATTACGGATCCCGTAGATTTGGGTATGTTTCCCAATGAAAGTCTTCAGCTATAGAACAGGATAACATGGTTTTAAAGCTTTAAGTTAAAACCTTTGAACTCTCCTTTCTCTTTGGTACCTCCAACAAGAATGTATTCACCATTCCCCTGTAAGTGGAACCAAACTATCAGTATTTTCCCCAAGGATTCATTCACATGATTATGTTCAAGTTTATTCTATTACAACTGTATATATACAACCAGATCAAACAACTTCTATGGACTATGGTTCACATACATACGCACAAAATACACACCTAATAATCACATAAATACATAAAATTATTTTAAAAAGTTTCAATATTTCAGAATAATTTACTCTTTTCATTTGTAAGAGACCAGGTTTTCAGAATACCATTCACCAATCTCACAGCCTGGGGAAAGAAGCTATTTTCAAGCCTAGCAGCCCTGATTTTGATGGTAATCTACCTCCTTTCTCATGGTAGCACATCAAAGATCCTGTCTGGATAACTGCCCTTGAAATTCCTTTGAACCATATTTAAGCAAGGCTCCCAGTGAATGTTGTCAATAGATGAAAGGGAGTCCCTAGTGATCTTCTCAGCCATCTGTATTGACTTCTGATCCAATGGCTTTCAGCTACCATACCACAAAATGATGCAGCCAGACAGGACACTCTCATCTGTGCTCTTGTACAAATTTGTCAGTGTGATGGCCGCTAGCCTTGGTCTCCTTGACCTCCTTAAGTGTAGGTGCTCCTGCACCTTCCTGAGAAAGTGATCTGGGTCCAGGATAGGTCCAATTCACCACCTCTTTTTAAAAATTTTATTTATCATTTGTATCAATACAAAGTATAAATTCAATAATATAATAATGTAATAAACCACACAAAATGATACAATAAATTTTTAATTTTCTCCCCAACCCTCTCCCTCCAAAAGAACAGGGAATTTAAAAAAAGAGAGCCTATTTTACATATATTAGATTCACGGATTTTTTTTAACAATTATTAACTGAGAGGGGTGGGCAAAGTGGACCTTGTGGGTGGCCTTTTATTCATAAAATCTATATATGGTTCCCAAATTCTATAAAAGTTTCCAATTTGATTCCTTAAACTAGAAGTATATTTTTTTCTAAAGGTATACAATTTTGCATTTCAATCTGCCATCTCTCTATTTTAACCAAATTCTCTGTTTTCCCCATTACTGCTACACATTTTTTTGTTGTCACTATGGCTGTATATTTAAAAAATTTTCTTGATATTTATCCAATTTCAAGTTTATATCTTCTTCATATATATTCCCAAGTAAGAATATTCTTGGGTTTTTTCCACGTGATGCTACTCCTGCTATCTCTGCAGGCATCTCATAGTCTGGTCTCGCTTTCTGAGCCAAGCAGATCTCCTCTGCTTTTTCTCTCTCATTCATTGAAACTCTTTCCCCACATCTTGTATCTTCCAACAGTTTAATATTCTCACCAATTCCTTAAGCCTCAGTCTCCAAACTCCGGTTCATACAGTTTCTCACATTTTACACCAGCACACCACCCACCCCCCCCCACTACCTTTTGAACAATAACCACCTCAGCATCCTGCCCTCCCCCATCCCCACTGCAACACTAGCACCACCTAACCAGTCAAGTCTGGGATAAACGTCAGGCATTTTTGTAGCCATGACCCAGACCCTGAGCTTCAGCAGGAGTGGTGGAGGGAACATTATTGTTCATCGATATTCCTTCCTTGCTCGTCAAGTGCAGGCAAGGAAGGAACAGCAGCAGAATGGTGAGAAACTAACATTTATTCCTTAACAGATCCGCTTGACCTGTCTGGAATCACATTGGTTTGCTCTCCCTTTAGGCAACCCAATAAATTTAAGTCTGTTGAAAGGACTGATCCCAAACTGCTGTGTGACAGAAGCTTATCAAATAAATCTCTCAAATAGTCTTAAAGCAAAAATATAAAATACAATAAAAGCAAATACCACAAATCTAACATTTTAAATTTAAATTAAATTAAATCATATTAAATTAAAAGCCAAAAAATGCAATAAGTGAAGATACTAAGAATCTAAAAATTGCAACAGAAAATACTAAAACTATTCAGCAAGTATCTGTGAAGTGGAAAAATAATTAACATTTCAGGTCAGATTTCACAAACAAATTTCTGTGCATAGTTTGATGTATCAGTGTGTATTTACATGGCCCAATTACCATAAAGTGCAAAATCTTATAAGATTTTCATGCTATTGCAATCATTCGCACTCAAACTGTGCACAGCTGTCATTTTCTCCTTCTCCGATACTTTACAGCCTCTTCAATTGCACTGGTGATGCTGTGAAGTTAGAACTCAAAGCATACATAGTTGAAGATATAGTCCTTCCCCAGACTTACAATATTTATATAAAAGCTCTTGATAACAATCCTACAAGATGTTAAGACTGAATTTAAATAATAATTCCACCTACCTGTGATATGAACTGTTTTTAATTGAAAACAATGCATATATTTCTGAGAAATAGAGAATGAAACATTTGACAGTGTAAAATGAACTTGCAAAAAAGCGAAAATACCTCTAAAAATTCCATTTGAGCATTTAACAATGTTCAAATTGAACTTTTAAAGCAAAATTTACCAAGGATACAGTAAATCATTTAGCACCATTTTAACTAAGATATCAAGTTCCAAGATTGCCTTCTGTCTGCCATCAGACAGACAAGGAGTCGGCATTAGTGTCGCATGCCGCCCCTTACAGTAAGAGAGAAAGAAAAGCAAAAAAGTGTCCCTTCAGAGTCAACAAGTGTCCAGGGGTTTGTCTCCAGTGCTCCTGCAGCCTCTGTAGTCACATAGACTCCTGTTCGATTCACTGGCAACCCAAGCTCCAGATCCAAACCTCTGACACAATCAGAAACCTTCAGTGCCCGAGAGCCTTGGTTGATATCTTTTACTGTATCTTACTCAGCATATTAAAGATGGATTCCTATTTGTTGATCCATCCATGACATACAATACTTGTCAACACAGCTCCTGATTCATAACCCGTACCCCCTTAAATAATATCTTAACCAATCCATTCTTGGCTTCTTAAAAAACAGACATTGTTATGGTCAGAGGCATTAACAGAATTTCTAAAAGGACGGCTTACTACAAGGTGGAGTTCTGTCACCCTTACACAGCACTCTGTGCTTTTGGATTATTTGCTTTCGCAAAAAAGCACCCTGGAAGAAATACAATATACATCGGTCTAACTGTGTTTTTCTTTCCCCAAATGTGTTTCCATCATCCTGGAGACAAAAGAAAAATCTTTTGGTCCATGGTTTATTAGAAAATTATGTTCACGTCTGGTAATGGCCTGAACTTGGTATGTATGGAATTCCGGATGTCCCATTACAGGAAGGATGTGGAAGTTTTGGAAAGGGTACAGAACAGGTTTACCAGAAAGATTCCTGGTTGAGAGGGTACGAGTTAAAGGGAAAGATTGCACACATTTGGGTTATTTTCTCTGAAGCACAGGAGGCTGAGGGGCAACCTGATTGAGATTTATAAAATTATGATAGGTTGGACAGTCAGAATCTTTTGCTCATGATAAAACACGTCCAGACAAGAGGATGTGTGTTAAAGGTGAGAGGGGGACAAGTTTAACAGAAAACTAGGGACTTAGCCTCAAGATTTGAGGAATAGATCGAGGATGAAGATGAGGAGGAACTGACTTTCTCAGACCAGTGAGTCTGTGGAATTCTCTGAACAAAGAAAGATTAGAGGCTGCCTTATTAAATATATTTAACACACAATTATAGTAGGGGAATTAAGGGTTATGGGGAATGGGCAAGTAAGTGGAGCGGAATCCAAGGTCAGATTACCCATGATCTTATTCAATGGCAAAGCAGGTTCAATGGCCCAGAGGTCTGACACTTCTTCCTATTTCTTATATTACACAGAGAGAAGGTGGTGTCTGGAGCGGGCTGCCACGGGTAAATAGGAAAGGGATGGATAGATGTCTAGGAAACGCAAGCAGCAGAGTTTAGTTTGATTTGGGTATCATGTTCAGCACAGACACTTGGGCCAAAAGGCCAAGGCACTTTCCTTGTTCCATGGGCGCAATCATCTCTCCCCTGACTTTTGGTACCATCATAGTTCTCTTTTTCTGATAAGGAATGCCTCGGAGAAAAACACTAAGAAGAATAAACGATCCAGGTGGGACAGAAAGAACATGAAACAAATTGCAATTCAAGAAAAAGAATCGTCAATATGTCTGAGATTAGACGCTTACTTTTCATTCAGCAAGCGTACAACGTCCGCTGCACGCTCTGAAGACTTGCTACCTATCTTTAGCCCAGGACCAGGAGAGGGAGATGGTGCCACGGCATTGTGATTGCACTTGGAAGTGAAACCTTCTAAGCACTTTTGGCCTAGGGACTGGTGAAAGCACCCTGGCCACTGTGGCTGCACAGGTGGTGGAAGTGGACCCCTAGAAGACGTGACCACTACAGCAGACTATCGTCCAGAGGACAAAGATAACTCAGTAAGACTATGTGTGACCATTGACGCTCATACGGAATACCCAACAGATCCACTCCTGTTTTGTGAAATACCTGATCTAGTACATCCTCTTCTTGAGTTAGGCCCTTGTCAACCAGGTCTTAAAAGCTCATTTTGACAGCTTTCCAAAAGATGAAGCTGGGCATCATTTCAGTGCAACTTAGCACAAGGAACAAGTAAAAAGTGGTTGTGAAGTGGACGGGCACTGGCTGGTTTACTCACCAAGAGCATACACCATGCTTTATTTTGCTTGTTGGCTTTTTGCAAATCGGTTGGATGGTTGGAGTGATCCAAAAACTGGTTGCAAAATTTTTGTTAAAGGTACACATAAAATTGAAAAATATGAAAAAAGTGCAAGTCACCAAAAATCAGAAAAAAACTTTTCCTTATCAAATTTCATTTGTTCAATGACAGAGCTGTCTTGGCTGGCCTTCTAACAGCGGAAAAGAAAGAGATGGATAAAAATAGGATGATTCTAATCCGTGTTACAGATGTGGCTGTCTATTTTGGAAAACAGAGATTGCCATTCCATGGTCATCACAAGTATCAAGGTTTAAGTTCCCCAACTACAAATGAAGGCAATTTTTTGGAACCTATAAAGGTTTTTGCCAAAAATTATATATTACTAGAGCAACATTTAATACTGAGTGATAAAAATGCAACACATCTCAGCCCCAACATACAAAATAATCCAATATAGTCTTTATCAACCCAGGTTCGATCAAAGATAATAGCTGAAATCAAGGAGGCGAAGTACTTTGCAATAATTGTTGACTCTAATATTGATATCAGCAGACTTGTCAATTTTCTTTATCCTTACGATATTCAGCAGTAACAGTAATGCAGTGGAATGATTTATACAATTCAGCGAATTACCTGGAGCAAGGGCTGAAGATTACCTGGAGCAAGGGCTGAAGATTACCTGGAACAAGGGCTGAAGATTACCTGGAACAAGGGCTGAAGATTACCTGGAACAAGGGCTGAAGATTACCTGGAGCAAGGGCTGAAGATTACCTGGAACAAGGGCTGAAGATTACCTGGAGCAAGGGCTGAAGATTACCTGGAGCAAGGGCTGAAGATTACCTGGAGCAAGGGCTGAAGATTACCTGGAGCAAGGGCTGAAGATTACCTGGAGCAAGGGCTGAAGATTACAATTCAGCGAATTACCTGGAGCAAGGGTTGAAGATTTTTCAACATGCTTCTTCCAGCAATCAAAAACTTAGGGCTGTCAACTATATGATGGAGAAGCACCATGTTAGGCCAAATAAATGGTCTCCAAACATAGATTAGGGAAGTTGCTCCAAATACACTCTTTACACACTGCTGTGCACATAGTTTAAATGTGGTTCTAATTGACGCAGTAAGCTCTAATATTCAAACCAAGTTGTTTTTTTTGGAACTCTCAAAAGTGTCTATACCTTTTTTTTCTGGCAGTTTAACTTGTCTTTCAGTACTAAAAGAAGATCTCAACACAATCATATCAAATCTTCTCATTGACTCTAAAGGAACTTTGCGATACTGGATGGGCATCCAGAAAGTCAACAGTAAAGGCGGTCTTGCAGAATTTACCAGCACTAGTAGTTGATCTGCAAAAAATGCTGAATGGTGAGATAAAAAAAACTGTACGTCTAAACAGCTCTCTGAAGCAAAAGGGATACTGGAAACACTCAGTACTTTCAAATTCTGACCTTACCAATAATTAGCGCAGTTGTGGAATGATCCTTTAGCCGGCTCAACCATATGAAGTCCTCTCTTGGTTCTACAATGGGCGAGGATAGATTGTCTGGGTTGGCTTTGGTCTCCATTGAAAGACAGTTGGCTACTGAGGTAGATTAGAATAAATAGATAACTTTGCTAGAATGAAGCTGAGATGAAAGAGTCTGCTAGAGTTGCTTCATACATTTTTCAAATTGCTTTGTTTAGTTTTTAAAGTGTAAAATAATTAAATAATGTGTTTTAATTGTGTTTTGGTTTTAAATACAAATAATTATTTGCTTCCTTTAAAAATGAATCTTACTTAAGTTCCTTGCGTTTTGATATTAAATACAAAATAAAAATGTATAAAGAATTAAAAATTATTTGGCATGTGCTGTGGATGCGGCGCCCCCACCTCCCCTCCTACCCCCGTCTGCCTCCGGCAAAAAATGTGCAGTCTGCCATTCAGCCACTGAGTCACCATCTGGTCTGTGTCATGGCGCCTTTATTATGAGCTTGCTCCCCCTAACGTTAGAACCTGGCTACGTCCTTGGGCCCGCAGGCCAGATCAAATGCGGAAGTACCACATGTACCCGGTCTGCTGAATCAAGTAGTGCAAAAAGAACCAAAAAATTGGCAAAAATGGAAAAAAAAATTATGTTAAATGTCGAAAAATAAGTATGGAACTGAAAAGCACCAACAATATTGTTACCTATAAAAAAATGAGTAAACAACCTATGCAAAAAGTTAATAGATGTTGCCCTGAGGTAATCACATAGTCTTAGCTATGACCAGCAGTTAGTTTCAGGACTTGAATTGTTGCATAGTTCTTATTCTTCATCTGAACTCATTCTTCTCTTTGTTTTTTTTTAAAGGTTTATGCTACACAATGGGGTACGATTGCTGTAGACAATTGGATCATGGGTCAATCCACAGGAAGATAAGAGGGCAAACTTGTACTCAACGCCAGCAAAACCAAGGAGATTAATGTGGACTTCAGGAGAAAGTCAGGGGAACACGACCCAGTCCTCATCAAGGGCTCAGTAGCAGAGAGGGTCAAGAGCTTCAAATTCCTGGGTGTCAACATCTCTAAGGATCTGCTCTGGAACCTCATGTTGATGCAATCACAAAGAAGGCTCTCCAGTGGCTCTACTCTGCGAGGTGCCTGAGGAGATTCGGTATGTCATCGAAGACTCCAGAAAACTTTTACAGGTGTACCATGGAGACCAGTCTGGCTGGTTGCATCACTGTTTGGTATGGAGGTGCCCACTCTCAGGACAAGAATAAACTCCAAAGGGTTGTTAACTCAGACTTCGACATCACAGGCACCAGACTTCGCTCCATCGAGGACATCTACATGAGGCAGTGTCTTAAAAAAGCAGCCTCTATCCTCAACAACCTCACCAACCAGACCACACCCCTCTGCTACCAATTGGAGCCTAAAGACGAGCATTTAGCGGCACAAGGACAGCATCTTCCCCGCTACCATCAGATTCCTGAATAATCAATGAACCAAAGACACTGCCCGACTTTTCATCCACTAGTATTGTTATTTTTATACAGTGATGTCGTAAGATGGTTATAATATAAATGTTTGCACTGTGAAAAGCTGCTGCAAAACACTGAATTTTGTGTGTGTGAGTGTGTATTGTTTATCTGTATGTGTGTTAGGTCTGGTTGAGTGCTTGCATGTTTTGCTCTGAGGACCAGAGAACACTGTTTCATTGGGTTGTACTTGTGTAATCAGACGGTAATAAACTTGATCTTGATTATATATTGTGGAATATGGAATTCGTGTTCTATAGTCCCACTCAAGGGTATATGGTTCTGAAATGTTGATGGACTTTATGGCCAGAGAAAAAAAACACCCTCAACTGCACAAAGAAAGATTAGTCATCTTGTCTGGAGTGCATATAATGCACATACATATAAAATTGAGGGTCTACAGATCTTCTAGCCCAGTGGTTCTCAACCTTCCCTTCCCACCCACCCACATAGGTGGGCAATACCTTACCAATTACAGTGGTATGTGAGTGGAAAGAAAAAGATTCGGAACCACTAATTCTGGCTAAAAGATCATCTTCAGTAGATATTATTTCCAGAAGGGCTATGTTTGCGTTCAGCAGGTTTGACAAAAATAATTTTTCTTCTTAAGGAACAAAATTCAGCTGCTAGCCAACATCCTGTGTGTTTATTTTGTACTACCACTCATCCAACTTATTGAAATATTCATTCCAGAACAGATACCATTTGGCTTTTCCAAATCCAGAATCCCTGATGAAAACAGCAGAATTCTGTGGCTACTCGGATAGGCAATTTTCCACTTGGGTCTAAAGAATTGTTTACTGATTAAAATGACGAAGACACACAGAAAACACTTTCAGCTTGCTGTGACTTTTTTTTCTCAAGAACATCACAAAAATTACATTACCATTATGTTCACTCAGAAGTGTACTACTACAGTTATAGCTGTGCAAGTGAACAAGAGGCCTACTGCAGCACATTCATTTCCTGAAATAAAGTATTCATGCTAATAAATAAGCTGCATTAATAACAATAAAAAGCAAGGATAATTATCGATTTTGCATTTTCCCAAATGTTACAGTTTACAACAGAAAAAAATCTACCATTAAATGGAATCACATGTTTAGGACACAAAGATGCATCATAATAAAACACAAATCTGGAGAAACTTGGCAGGTGAAACAGTGTCCTTTATGTAGCAAAGATAAAAGTGCATAACCGATGTTTCAGACTTGAGGCCTTCATCAAGGTGAGGACAAAATGTTGCAGGCGTCCGAATAAAAGCATCACGTACCAGCCTACATCATGATATCGTAAGCCATATTTTAAAATGATAGTCATTTATTCTTTCTTACTATCAAGCAGAACTAACTTTCCCATTACAATTGCTTAAAAAGCAATCAAGTTTCAAATGTAGATAAAGACCATTTGACGAATATGATTAGTCATTTTGTAATAGACACCTACATTTATAAATAGTACGGAAATGTTGGATGAAAATAAGGTTAATAGCTTTGAATATCTTTTTCCTACAATTTGATTGAGTCAGCAGGAATCAATCCTTGTGGAAGTGAGTAGGAGGTACAAATTCTATTGGGATTGCCTAACAGCACCACAATGAGGAAGTTTTGAATACTGGGCTGTCTGGTTTTCTGGTTATAGGAGGGATGTTCACATAGTGCTCTCTAGGAACCCAAGAATTGAACAAGGCTCAATATCTATTTCAGACATGTGCCTCAGCTGCCTATCTATTGCCCATCCATAAAAATGCCGCTCAGAGGCTAAGTGGACTCTTTACTGTGATGCATTCGAACAAACTCATATCGAAGTCCAGATGCACTTTAAAACTGTTAATTAGCAAACCCAAAAGAACTCATAACATGGTAACGATAATGACTTTGCTAGTGGCAACGTTCATGAAACTTGCTAACGATCTGTGTAACGGTAAATCTCTTCGATAATGGTAACGATCAATAGAAAATGTCAGAGCCCTATTCACCAAGGTCTATCCCGCCATACCAATCAACACAGGATAATGACTGCTCCAAACTACCCCTGCACATGTGCTGACAACCTAAGTCAATAGCCCTGCGTACGGGAACATACCGAATGTGCACAACTTCCACACCCCAGGATACCGCCAACGCCCACAGCCAAACCGATAAAGAGGCTTTGGCTCTGACGACACCAATATTGTGGGGTTTTTTTCAGCTCCATAAATAGAATATCTTTTCTCATCGTTCTCCCAAAAACTGTCACCTCGAAAGTAGCACAATCTGCATGAACCAGTTTTAAAGTTACATTGGGATCTAAATTAGTCTTTTCCTCCTTTCATTTAATCACTGATTAAACCAGATTTCAAAGAGGTCTGTAAAATTGTTCAATGGGAATTGAGGGCAAAACCCTTCTTGGGCTAATATCACAAGTTCCACCAAGAAAAATGATTGCTTTTGTAAGAGATCAATCACCAAACCCTCTCGGGTCAAGACCAGGCAAAAATTTTGACAGCTAATTCAGCAACTTTCCTTCCAACATAAAATCTGAGGTGCCAAGATACAGAGATGATTTTAAAATGTTCAGCTACATTCCAAACATCTAAGAAAATTAATGAAGCAACCTAGATGCTGAATAACACAATATCTAGATGATACTCACATATTCCTAGACAGGTGGGAAATAATATAGATGTCACACCCAGAGGACTACTGACATCCAAAAATTTAACTGGAACAGCTATATAAATACTGTAGCTGGAGACTGGTTCCTGCGACGAGTGAATTGCCTTCTGTATGTCCATAAATATTTTCCTCTAAGTACAAGGAATGTCAATAGTATGATGGAATAGTCTCCTTGCCTGGATGCGGACAACTGCAACAAAGCTCAGGGAGCTCAACACCATCCATAAAAATATCAACCTGTAGATTGATGGCTTATTCACCACTTTAAACATTCAATTCTCCCATCAACAATTCCACAGTCAGAGTATAATATAGCTGTGATGTGTATCTCTACAAGATGTACTTTAGTTATGAACCAAAGCTACCTTTGAGACCATGAGAGCAGTAGACCAGTTAAATTATTCATCTGCAGCTTTCTCTTAAAGCCACATACTATTGTGACTTGGAAATGTATCATTCATCACTGCTGGCACACTTGTTTGGAAAAAATTATTTATTAATCATGGCAAATCATACAATAAAAAACATAAATGAAGGAAAAACATTATTATTTTTGTAAATAATACCCCCTTCAACCCCCCCCACCACCTCCCTACCCTAACCCACCCACCCCTCCCCGCCCCCCTCTAAACTAGCCCCAAAAAAAGAAAGGAAAGGAGATCACATAAAACTCTCAATCAATTATTTGCCATAGTTTGGAGCAACCCATCAATACATGGAAAGAAGATTAATAATTCAGCCCAATATATTCCAAATATGGGCTCCAAGTTTTAACAAAAATGAAATAATTATTACGGAAATTATATGTTATCTTTTCCAACAGACTACAAAATCTCATTTCCATATGTCATCGCTGAATACTCAAAATTAGTCTCATTTTTCCAGATAATTCCCAAAGATTTTTTAGCCACTGGCTAAGGCCAATCTCAAAACAGCAATATGAAATTTATTTAGTTTTAACTCCAAACTCAATTTCTTAATATAACCCAACAAAAATACCAAAGGATCAAGTGAAATTTTCAATTTAAAAATAGCTTCTAAAAGTCCTTAAATCTATTCCAAAAAGGTTTCACCATCTCACATAGCAAAGTAGAATGTAAAAAGGAACCAACTTCCTTATGACATCGAAAACATAAATCTGAAGACATGAACCTATATTTCCTTAATTTATCCAGGGTTAAATATAATTGATGAAGAAAATTATAGTGAACCAATCGGTACCTCACATTTACAATTTTAGTCATACTATACTCACATCAATTCAGCCAATCATCCTGAGATATTCATAAACCTTTTTCCCATTTTAATCTAGATTTATAAACATCCGTCTTAAGCATTTTATTCTGCAATAAAGCAGACATCTCAGATATAAATCCTTTCTTGCCACCATCAGTAAGTATAATTTCAAACTTAGACCATCTAGGTAACCGTAAGGTATGCCCAAAATTATCCTACAATAAGGATTTAATTTGATAATAGTAAAAAGAGTATTTGAAGATGTATCATATTTCTCTTTCATTCTTTGAAATGAAATAAAATATCCTGCTTCATAACAATCTTCTATCCATGTAATACCTTTCTGATCCCACAACTTCAAAAGTTGATATTAAGTGTAAAAGGAAAAAGCTTATTTTGAAACAAAGGGGTTTTACCCAAAATTTTACCTTGAGTACCTATAATTTCATTTTCTTACTCTATAATTCCATTAAATGTTTCAACACAGGTAAATTATAAATTACTTAATAATTGAGGTTCCATCTATAAATAAACGGATCCATCTTCTTCTCATCGATCTGAGATAATTCAATATTCGCCCATATCAAAGGTTGATCCACTTCGAACATCCTGTTAATAAATTTCAACTGTGCTGATTCATAATAATTTTGAAAATTAGGAAGTTTCAACCCTCCTAAAGCTCACTTCCAAGTTAATTTCTGTAATGACACCCTCGCCATTTTACCCTTCCATAAAAACCTCCTCACCAAAGCAGTTAGATCTTTAAAAACACTTTGAGGAATCTTGCAAGGAATAGATTGAAAAAGATATTGAATTTGAGGAAAGATATTCATTTTAATACAAAAAACATGCCCTATTAATGTTATAGGTAAATCTTTCCACCGATTCAAATCATATTTAATTTTAGACAGTAAAGATAGGTAATTATAATTACTATCTATCTTAATTCCTAAATACTTAATCCGATCTAACCATTTAAATTTTACAATATGCCTACACAAAGAATTCTATTTCAGCTAAAGGTATAATCTCACTCTTTTCCCAATTAATTATGGAAGGAGGGGATTTTAATTATTGTCTGGATAAATCTCCAAAATCGCTAATCAGAACCAAAATGACTAAACAATTAATGAGTTAATGAAAGATATGAATTTGGTAGATATATGGAGAAGGTTGAATTCTAAACAGAAAGATTTTTCATTTTATTCATCTTGTCATGATTCTTATTCTAGAATAGATTTATTTTTAGTATCAGGACAATTACAAGGCCGGGTATTGAAGGCTGAATATAAGAGTAGGATTTTGTCTCATCATTCTTTTTAATTAATAATGTGTACAGGTTCAGAGAGAATTGTGAATGTCTATTGTTGGAGATTTAATTCTTTACTGTTGAAAAATGCTGAATTTTGTAAACTTATAAGGGATTAAATACAGCCCTTTATTGAAAATAAATATGTTTAGTTAAGAGTAAAAAAATGTATGGAATACCTTAAGAGCTTATTTATGAGAACAAATTATTAGTTATACTGTTAAAATTATGAAACAACATATGGCTGAAGTTAGTAAATTTGAGCAGGAGATAGAAACTTTGAAAATCTACAACAAAATTCTACAGAAGCTCAGAAAGTACGCTTAGTTAATATGAAATTATGATATAATTCATTACACACATAAATTTGAGAAATTATTACAGAGAACTAGACAGCCATATTATGAATTGGGTGAGAGAGCTCACAAAGTCTTAGCTTGGCAGTTAAAAATGGAGCAAGCTTCTAGAGCAATGAATGCTATTAGACATGATTCAACAATTACCTCAGGAAATTAATGATGTGTTTCATAAATTTTATGAAAAATTGTATACTTGTGAAGTATTGGAAGATGAAGACAAAACTGATCATTTTCTTTCAGATTTGGATTTACCTTTTTTGAATGATATGGATATTAAGGATTTGGATGAAACATAGAAGATAGGAGCAGGAGTAGGTCATTACTCCGCCATTCAACGAGATCATGGCTGATCTTAAAGTTCAGTACCCCGTCCCCGCCTTCTCTCCGTAACCTTTAATACCCTTATACTGAAGAAATAGATCTAATTCCCTCTTAAATAGATTTAATGAACCTGCCTCTACTGCCCTCTGTGGCAATGAATTCCACAGATTCACCACCCTCCGGGTCAAGAAATTCCTCCTCATCTCGGTCCTAAATGGTTTGCCTATTATCCTCAAACCATGGCCCCGGGTTCTGGATTTTCCCATCCTTGGAAACATCCCATCTGCATGCCATCTGATGCTTCCTTTACTGTTAAAGAAATAACAGATGCACTTCGATCTATGCCTAGACATTTATGTAGAAGTGAAGCAAGCTTCAGAGAGCTTATAGAAACATGCTTCTGAAGGAATGACCTGTAGACAAAGCCTGAGTGCATTCACAACAATAACAATCTTGGAAATGATGTCCACATTGTTGCACATCAATGGAAGCCACTATTCATTTCTGGTGCCCTTTGTGTATCATGTTGAGAGACTAGACACCCCACTGAGAGGATTATATTCCCTCTCGGTAGAGTGTCCAGAACCAGGGAAGAATTGTGTCTTTCTGCAACTATCCAATGTTATTGGTTATTCGATGATGTCTGAGAGAAATACCATAAAATGATTTCTGCTGCATAGAAATATCAATGAAATTCAAGACTTCATTTTGCACAGCGACTTCATCTCCTCTTCAGGCAGGGTAGAACCTCTGGACACAATAGCTATCATGGGCACCCAAGAAATCTATGATTCTTATGTAAATTTAAGAGGTCTGTTTGCTCGAAAAGACCAATCTCATTGTAATCTGAAATATAAATTATGCAAGATCAAATAGAACTTTAGACAACTCTTCCATGTATCTGGTCTGATAGATATTTTTAAATGCATTTTCAACTTCAAATAGGCGTTCTACTTCTCTTTGGTACTTTACTGTAGTGACATTGGGAACAATGGGTACAATTTTGGGGACTCTAGGCAGTGGATCTGTTGCAGAGCCTTGTCCAGTATACAAGTATTAGAGCTAAGTTGTATCAATTGACCTGACTCTCACTTTTATACATGCTGTGATACAATAACATTTGATTTGATTTGATATATAGAAGCTTAAATAATATTCATTTATATTACACTAATGGCAAAAATGTGTTAATTTGACCACATTTGTGCATTTTTTTGACATTCCAAACCCATTGTATTTTTAAATAATCAAAATTACTTTATTCTGAGCAATTGACCTGGATGTTTATCATTTAAGTTCTGCCTTAAAACTGCACTAATGTCTTTGCATAATCTTCTTTCTCTGTGCAGTTCATTTTTAGGTTGCAATCTGACCTTTGAAAGAACTGACCAGTTGAGCAATGACATCAACATGAGTAGATTGTGCATTGTATTTGTTTTGCCATTCATTATTCTGATGCAGGTAAGAATAATGAATCAAACATCGACTGCAGAATTTAATTTTACAATTTTCCAACACTGGCTACCAATTAAAATCTCATGATGTCAATTCCTTTTTGTCTGCACTGGAAACTAATCATCTAATCCTTCCTTTATGGTACACTATTCCAATTCCATCATGCAAATTCCTGTCAATGTATGGATGTAGATTAATTTACCATGTGGTGCCTTGTTATCCACCTGGGCCTAAACTATAATAAATTGAATTTCTGAGGACATGTCAGTGACGACACTGCGCTTTCTTCAGTTGATATAAATAGGATACCATTGGTTGCCATGAAGCTGAAGTCAGTTACATTGTACATTCATGGACGATTCACTTTACCAGATTATCCCTCAACAATGGACATCTTATCCCTCTATTCTCAATAGGACCCAGTTTCAGCCTTCAAAGTAACCGGCATCAGGAGCAAAGACTGGTCACTTGTTCACTGCCTCTGTAGATTAATAGTTGAAGATTCAAGATTCTTTTATTGTCATGCAATAAAGCAGATGTAATATTACACAAAATTGAATTTAGTCCACTGTAAGGCAAGCAAAGATTCACCATCTTCGCCATCAGCTGAAATTGCCTGGTGCCCCTTAGAAGCAGAGAAAGAAGCAAAAGAGAAACTTATCAGAATTACCAACTGTCCATGGTTTCGCTTCCAGTGCTCCCACAGCCTCTGTAACCACAGACTTCAGTCAAAACTATCAACAACCTGAGCTCCAGATCCAAACCCCTGACATGGTCTGGAAGACTTCAGTACCCGAAGCCCCTTTCGCCCACAGCACCTTCTCCATTTCCAATAACTGATACCCCTTCAGTCAATCTCAAGCCATTCTCCAGGAGCCTGCAGGCTGGTGTGAGTCCTTTGACCACAATTCGGCAGCAGAGTGGGTTCCTCGCCTCAATTCACTAAAAGCCTGTCGCATATGAGTTCTTCAGCTGCAGAGCCCCTCACTGGTCTTCTGGCATGGCCACTGTCCTGTTGGGTTGTCTCCTCTGCTTCTCAAATGGGGCTGTTCTCCCCATTTTCTGGTGGCCTGCCTCCCTTGAGGCCACTGCCAGCACAAGTGCCGCCATCTTGGGCCTAGACCCCGCAGTCACAAGATTTTAAAATAAAACACTGTCACCCATTTAAAGGATGTGCTGAGCCATCAGTACTGGGACTGGGAGGTTGAACCCTGCAGAGGAGTGCTGTGTCTCTGCTCCCCGTTCTCTCCATTGAAGTAGCTCTGGCAGTGTCATCATTTTTTGACAAGAGAGACCATTGACAAGACAATGGCCCCATAAACTTGAATATTTGTGTACTAAAAGCAGATGATGTCAGCGCTCCTGGGATGGTTGTGCCTTCATCAGCTTGCCTACACCATGTGATTAAAAGGATTCTTAATTTCCCGGTTAGCTGCAACTTAAAATGCAACATTTATTGCTCAGTAACTAAATGGAAAATATTGTAAGTATTCAAGTCAGGGAGCATCTTTGGAGCTGATGTAATGAGATCAGGAGCAGGAAAGGTCATTAAAAAAGTGACTTTTTACTCTCCAATATGACTCACCTGGTGAGTATTTCCAGAATTTCCTGATTCTACTGTAGATTAATATAAGTTTTATGCTTTTAGAATTGCCTTGGAGCTGAATGCAGACCAAGTATTTAAGGGAGAAGGAAACTTTTCAAACCCAAAGAACATAATAGCTATGAAAAACAGCCATCAAATAATAAAATAGACCACCTTAGAGTGCTGCCTCCACATGAGCCTTCTGAAACTGCTTATGAGATTCAGTGACATTATTGTCACAGGCACCAATTAATACTGTGCACAATTTGAATGCAGGTTTTCAGAGATCTGACTATTGTAATGTCTCTGTGTTACTTGGGAGGGTTCTTAAATAACTTAGAGATGCAAGATTCAAATAACAGAAGAGATTTTACTTACTGATGCCTTCCACCATCTCAGGAAACTGTTCACATACTCATATACCTACACCCCACAGTGGTCCACTACAGTGAGAAGGGTGTATTCTTAAGCGGTTACAAAATAGTTCACATTATCCTGACTATATAACAATCATATACATTCGTACAATGTACAGATGCACAAAAACTTCTTATTTGCACAATAGCTACAAAATGTTTGGCCTGGAAGTCAGCCTGAAGAAAACTGAGGTCCTCCATCAGCCAGCTCCCCACCATGACTACCAGCCCCCCCACATCTCCATCGGGCACACAAAACTCAAAACGGTCAACCAGTTTACCTATCTCGGCTGCACCATTTCATCAGATGCAAGGATCGACAATGAGATAGACAACAGACTCGCCAAGGCAAATAGCGCCTTTGGAAGACTACACAAAAGAGTCTGGAAAAACAACCAACTGAAAAACCTCACAAAGATAAGCGTATACAGAGCCGTTGTCATACCCACACTCCTGTTCGGCTCCGAATCATGGGTCCTCTACCGGCACCACCTACGGCTCCTAAAACGCTTCCACCAGCGTTGTCTCCGCTCCATCCTCAACATCCATTGGAGCGCTCACACCCCTAACGTCGAGTTACTCGAGATGGCAGAGGTCGACAGCATCGAGTCCACGCTGCTGAAGATCCAGCTGCGCTGGATGGGTCACGTCTCCAGAATGGAGGACCATCGCCTTCCCAAGATCGTATTATATGGCGAGCTCTCCACTGGCCACCGTGACAGAGGTGCACCAAAGAAAAGGTACAAGGACTGCCTAAAGAAATCTCTTGGTGCCTGCCACATTGACCACCGCCAGTGGGCTGATAACGCCTCAAACCGTGCATCTTGGCGCCTCACAGTTTGGCGGGCAGCAGCCTCCTTTGAAGAAGACCGCAGAGCCCACCTCACTGACAAAAGGCAAAGGAGGAAAAACCCAACACCCAACCCCAACCAACCAATTTTCCCTTGCAACCGCTGCAATCGTGTCTGCCTGTCCCGCATCGGACTGGTCAGCCACAAACGAGCCTGCAGCTGACGTGGACTTTTTACCCCCTCCATAAATCTTCGTCCGCGAAGCCAAGCCAAAGAAGAAGACAAAAGTATAAAATAAATCTCCACAATTTTCTAAGAGATAATAAATATTCACAGTTACAGATCGTAGAAGGAAAGTGTGGTTTCAATAGTACAGACAGATTTTTACTGGACCCAGAGTAGTTTATGATTGGGGTAAGGAAGTAAGGGAGGTTCAAGAGACTGAAAACTGTTGGGGGAAAAAGCCTGTTCTTGAACCTAGAGATGCTGGACGTTAGGCTTCTGTACTTGAAGGAAGCAGTGCTGAAATTGTGATGGGGTTCCTTAATGATGTTGGTTGGTGCCTGTGGTGGAGTTGACGAGGTTTGCCACTTTCTGTAGCCTTCTGTGCTCCTGGGCATTTGAGATATCAAACCAGGCCCTGATGCAACCAGTTAGTATATTTTCCACAGTACACTGTCAGTGTTCGAAAGAGTATTAAACAATGTATCAAATCTTCTCAGAATTCTAGGGAAGTTGAGTCTTGGTGTGAATTCTACACAGTCGCCTTAATATGCTGTCTTTCAGAAATTTGAAGGTGCTAACCCTCTCCACTGCCATCTTCCAGCAATTCAGAGTGGACCAGGGTTGTGGGTTAATTGGGCGGCACGGGCTCGTGGGCCAAAATGGCCTGTCTAAATTTTAAATTTAACTGAACATTTCATTTCTTTGGTTGAAGACTGGGTCTCGCACAAAGAGCACAGTGACATTTCAGTCTCTGGGCTCTCTGTAACTGCTCTCACAGTCTCATCCATTTCTGTCCATTCTTTTCTTATTTTCAACTGTTTCCTCACCTTGTGTTTATTCTCTGATTTTACCAGATCACAGTGAATTTTGTTTTTAAAGAAACCACATATCAGACTCTGCTTGTCTGAATGCATTTCCAACAAAAACATTTTGAAGATAATCTTTCTGCAATATTTTCATTTCTCGTTGAGCCAGAGAAATACACTATTAGAAATGATTTTGTAGCCGAGGGTATAAAATATTGGAGAAAATACATCAAAAGAGACATTTACTTCATACTAGATTCCTACTCCAAGACACAGTAGCTGGAATTCCCCTTTAATTTGGGAGGTTTCCCTGAGTCTGATAAAGGCCTGATGCATTAGCAGCTTGTTACTGTGATGTGCATCTAAATTAAGAAAATAAAGAAGACAGGACCATGATATTTAAAAAAATTGTTATCCCAGTCATTTTCCCTTCTACATAACAATGAACTTTAAAGATAGAAGTATATGGAAGGTTGCAAGTTCAACCCCACAGGGCATTCACACCAATCTTTTTGAAAAGTAAAAGCAAATTGAATGTTAGAGGAAACAGAAATCCTCCAGACATTATTTTCCAAACCAGAATCAGGATTTATTGTCATAAACAAGTCATGAAATTTGGTGTTTTGCAGCAGCGTCAGAGTGGAAACTCACGCTGCCAGTCTCTCGCCCGCCCAACTCACACTGCTGGTCTCCCCCCTCTCCCACCGGACTCACGCTGCCAGTCTCTCGCCCGCCCAACTCACACTGCTGGTCTCCCCCCTCTCCCACCGGACTCACGCTGCCAGTCTCTCGCCCGCCCAACTCACACTGCTGGTCTCCCCCCTCTCCCACCGGACTCACGCTGCCAGTCTCTCGCCCGCCCAACTCACACTGCTGGTCTCCCCCCTCTCCCACCGGACTCACGCTGCCAGTCTCTCGCCCGCCCAACTCACACTGCTGGTCTCCCCCCTCTCCCACTGGACTCACGCTGCCAGTCTCTCGCCCGCCCAACTCACACTGCCGGTCTCCCCCCTCTCCCACCGGACTCACGCTGCCAGTCTCTCGCCCGCCCAACTCACACTGCTGGTCTCCCCCCTCTCCCACCGGACTCACGCTGCCAGTCTCTCGCCCGCCCAACTCACACTGCTGGTCTCCCCCCTCTCCCACCGGACTCACGCTGCCAGTCTCTCGCCCGCCCAACTCACACTGCTGGTCTCCCCCCTCTCCCACCGGACTCACGCTGCCAGTCTCTCGCCCGCCCAACTCACACTGCTGGTCTCCCCCCTCTCCCACCGGACTCACGCTGCCAGTCTCTCGCCCGCCCAACTCACACTGCTGGTCTCCCCCCTCTCCCACCGGACTTACGCTGCCAGTCTCTCGCCCGCCCAACTCACACTGCTGGTCTCCCCCCTCTCCCACCGGACTCACGCTGCCAGTCTCTCGCCCGCCCAACTCACACTGCCGGTCTCCCCCCTCTCCCACCGGACTCACGCTGCCAGTCTCTCGCCCGCCCAACTCACACTGCTGGTCTCCCCCCTCTCCCACCGGACTCACGCTGCCAGTCTCTCGCCCGCCCAACTCACACTGCTGGTCTCCCCCCTCTCCCACCGGACTCACGCTGCCAGTCTCTCGCCCGCCCAACTCACAGTGCTGGTCTCCCCCCTCTCCCACCGGACTCACGCTGCCAGTCTCTCGCCCGCCCAACTCACACTGCTGGTCTCCCCCGTCTCCCGCCGGACTGACGCTGCCAGTCTCTCACCCGCCCAACTCGCACTGACAGTCTCTCTCCCCACTTGCCGGATTTGGAGTTTTCCAGATATAGGATTGTGTACCTGTATAACCAACCATCTTACAACGTGACTATAAAAAATATCAATACTAGTGGACGAAAAGTCAGGCCGTGTCTTTGGTTCATTGATTATTCAGGAATCTGATGGCAGCGGGGAAGAAGCTGTCCTTGTGCCGCTGAGTACCCATCTTTAGGTTCCCATACCTCCTTCCTAATGGTAGCAGAGTGAAGAGGGCATGGCCTGGGCGGTGGGGGTCTTTGAGGATAGAGGCTGCTTTTTGAAGACACCAGTTTGTGTCGATGTCCTTGATGGAGTGGAGTCTGGTGCCTGTGATGCTGCAGGCCGAATTAACAACCCTCTGGAGTTTTTTCTTGTCCTGAGAGTTGGTGTCTCTGAACCAGACAGTGATGCAACCAGCCAGAATAATCTCCACGATACACCTGTAGAAGTTTTCGAGAGTCTTCGGTGACATACCAAATCTCCTCAAACACCTCACAAAGTGTAGCCACTGGCGCTTTTGCATGAGTAAGAATATAAATATATTAATTACCAAAAGATGGGACAGAGAGCTGAAAGCAGTTAAAGTGAGACAGAGGTCATAGCTGCTGGATATAAACAATGTGTTTTTCTCATACTAATTTGATTATTTTTTGTGAAATGTGAAAAGGTAAAAAAATAGTAGTAATTTCATGGAAGGAAGGAAGTCTCCAACCACTCCACTGACTCGTAGACTAAAAAAATGGATTATCTTTTGGTTAGAACCATATAGTTGTACAGCACAGAAATAAGCCTTTCAGCCCATCATGTCCATGTTGACCTTTTTGCCTATCTATTATACTCTCATTTGCCTGCATTAACTCCATAAACTTTTCTGCATTGCCTGTTTAAGTGCCGGTTTAAATGTCACTTGAATATATTAATTGTATTTGAGAACACCACCTCCCTAGCAGTAAGTTCCAGATACCAATCACTTACTGTGTAAAATCTTCCCCCTTAAATCTCCTTCCAATTTCTTTCTTGCCACTTTAAATCTCTGGGCTCATATTTTTGATAATCCTTGCTATGGGAAAAAATTCTGACCATCCACCCTATCCATGCCTCTTATGACGTTATATACAGTAAAACCTCTGTTATCTGCAATTCAAGCAACCGACACCCTCAAACAACCAACAAAAAAAAGTGGAAAATAAACAGTAAAAAATATGGAAATTTAAAGTTGTCATGCCTCGCCATTAGTTCCCCAGTCATGCAATACGCAATCTCAAACAACCGGAAAATTCACTTATCTGGCATCTACCAATCCCCATAAGTGCAGAATACCAGGGGTTTCACTGTAGTTTTATCAGCTTAATTCTCAACCTCTTTAAACTCCAGAAAAAACACACCCAACCTATCAAATCTCTCATTATAATTAGTTCTCCAAGCCAAGCAGTATTTGGTGAATCTCCTCTGCACCATCTCCAGAGCAGTCACATCCATCCTTTTGTGCAATGATCGGAAATACACACAATAATCCAAAAGCAGTGCAATCATTGCTTTGTACAGTTGCAATATAAGGCCCCAATTTTTGCAATCTACATCCTGATCTATGAAGTTTAGCGTGCAATATAACAGCTTCACCACCCTACCCGTCTGGGGTGACACTTCCAAGGAAAGTTGGACTTTAACCCCTGTTATGAACCCAAAGGACCCCAAAACCCAGCAGCAATAGACATTCACCAAGACAAGTAGTTACTTAAACAAAAATTGTTTTGAATTATGTTTAAACATGAAAACAGAATCAAACTTTAACTTATCTCTATGAACTTAACTAACCTTAACCACCCCCCACCCCCTTCTAATTCTAAGTGCATGTGTACGATGTGTGTGTAAATTTAAGAAAAGTTATTTGGTTCACAGTTCAATCTCACTTCTCCTTCTTCCAAGTTCTCTGGTTGCAGGCAATTCTAATACTGTGCACAGAATTTAACATGTATAAAGTTCACCAGGCTTTGGTGCTCGAAAGGTAAATGTTTACCACTCAGGAAGGTTCTTTGGAGGTTTGCAGAGAGAGATGTGTCGTTCTAGGATTTCCACAACTGAGGTACCACCATTAGTCACCTCAGTGTCTTGCTGATGAAACTTGCCCGATCAGGGTTCTACAGATGATAACCTCTTTCCTTCAGGCTATCACAGAGTTCCTCTCTGTTCCTCTTATTCCAAGAGAAACATCAGACAGATATCACTTCCAGCCATCTGCCGCTCTGGAGCTTTTCATCAGTTTCAACCAGCTTCCTGGCTTTCCCTGTTCAGTTGCTCTCAGTGTCACATACACTAACTGAGAGAGCTTGTTTCACCTCTCTCTCTTTCTCTCCAACTGAGACTGCTGGAAAGCCCATGTGACTCTCTCACCTGCAAAACCCCTACCTTCTTCAGCAAACAACAGGAGTTATCCTTCTTGATCAAGCTGTTGCCTTTAGGTAAACAAAACCCAGGTGTGACGTTTCTCTGAGCTCTAAAGATACTTGCAAACAGCCAGAGTGTCTCCAGTCCAAAACAATGGTCTATTCATTTTATGACATCATTTCAATTAGCACCTACTTGTGAAATGTGCATAGCATTCTCCATAGTTTCTGTAAAGTCCACTGAATATGAATTCTTTAGTATTTCAAATAAGATCTGTTTTAAAATGTGTATATGTATGTAACCTACTCTAATTTTACCAATTATCTCCCAAATATATATTCCATTACACCCCAAGCTCCCTCAATTCATCAACATCTCTTAGTGCCCACCATAGACCATACATAACCCATTCCTAATTGATTTTTCAAATTCATTACCTCACATTAATCTGGATTAAATTCCATATGCCAATGCTGTGCTCAGATTTACATCTGATCTGTTTACTGCTATAACTCTAGACAACCTTACTTACTTTCCACAATACCACCACAGTGTTCCAAGTGTGGCTCACCTGCACTCTATGTAATTATTACAAAACCTTCCTATTCTTAAACCACTTGTTTTCCTTTTCTCTCCATGTAGATCATAAACTGCCTATCCATGTTTATATACTTCCTCAAATCCCTTTGGCTCTTAATTTATGAACCCACTTCTTATCTGGGCAGCTTGTCAAGTGTCTTTGGAAAATCTAAGTATAGTAGCTATATAGGTTTTCCATTATCTTTACAAATTCTTCTATTATGTTTTTTAGATAGGATTTGCGTGATTTTACTGGTCTGAAGAATGTCAGAAGTCTCGGCAATGGTTGTTCACAGACGAGCGATCAAATCTCAAACTCTCCGTTTCCTTATGCGAATTTAGACAGCATACCAGAAGTACGGTAATTAGAGGCGTAACTTGCTATTCATTAACCCATTGTTCATGAAATGTCTGCAGTCTAAACTGAACGCCAGGCATTCCAGGAAATTTACTCGAAATCGCGGAGGTAAAATATCAGAACTGGATTGAGTTTTTATTCCCGTTCCGATCTTTCTACATAGACTGCATTTTGGGAAATTGGGAATAATTTCCTGGAACACAGCAGCAGTGTAAAAAACATGGATAATACCCTTGCCAGATTGATTTGTCCATTCTATATGTAGATTAAAATCTTCCGCGACAATCGAAATTCCCTTCAAATATACCTTTGCTGTAACTGTGAGAGAGAGAGAGAGAGAGAGAGAGAGAGAGAGAGAGAGAGAGAGAGAGAGAGAGAGAGTGTGGTGTATGTGGGTGGGGTGTGTGTGTGGGGTGTGTGTGTGGTGTGTGTGTGTGGTGTGTGTGTGGGTGGGGTGTGTGTGTGGTGTGTGTGTGTGCGGGGTGTGTGTGGGTGGGGTGTGTGTGTGGTGTGTGTGTGGAGTATATGTGTGGGGTGTGTGTGTGGGATGTGTGTGTGGTGTGTGTGTGGTGTGTGCGTGTGGTGTGTGTGTGCGTGCGTGTGGTGTGTGTGGGTGGTGTGTGTGTGTGGTGTGTGTGTGTGGGTGGGGTGTGTGTGTGGTGTGTGTGGGTGGTGTGTGTGTGGTGTGTGTGTGTGGGTGGGGTGTGTGTGTGGTGTGTGTGTGTGGTGTGTGTGTGCGGGGTGTGTGTGGGTGGGGTGTGTGTGTGGTGTGTGTCTGTGTGGTGTGTGTGTGCAGGGTGTGTGTGGGTGGTGTGTGTGTGTGGAGTGTATGTGTGGGGTGTGTGTGTGGAGTGTATGTGTGGGGTGTGTGTGTGGGATGTGTGTGTGTGGTGTGCGTGTGGGGTGTGTGTGTGTGTGCGTGCGTGTGTGTGGGTGGTGTGTGTGTGTGGTGTGAGTGTGTGGTGTGTGTGTGGGTGGTGTGTATGTGTGTGGTGTGTATGTGGGTGATGTGTGTGTGGATGGTATGTGTGGGTGGTGTGTGTGTGGGTTGTGTGTGTGTGTGGTGTGTGTGCGTGGGGGATGTGTGTGTTGTGTGTTTGTGTGTGTGTGGGAGGGGTGTGTGTGTGTGGGTGGTGTGTGTGTGGGTGAGTAAAAACAAAAGCACATATATGAGGTAACAGGTAATACATGAGGTAATATATATTTATTCTCTTATCAAGATATCACACTTTGGGGGCCTATATAATACACCCACTCATGTCTTTTATCTCCTGCTTTTCATGATTTTATCCAAAATCAATTCTATATTCCTATCCGCTGCTTCTATATTACATCTCAACGCCATTCTGATAACTGTTTGTTGGAACATGGAATACTGAGCATCCAATCCTGCTCACCCACAACTGTCTCCATAAGAGCTATTACTTCATACTTATATATTGCCATTTGTGCTGTGAAATCATGTATCTATTACATTAAATAAAGACCAGTCATTTTGATTTTTTTCAATGTTCTCAATATTCTTTGTTTGCTCAATCGTACCATCTTTGCCTTTGCTGGCCTTGAATTTAAAGGTGTTAGTAAGAGTTGAACTTGACAACGAACTCTATCCCTTTCCATAATTACTGTAAAACAGATTATTCCCCACTGAAACTTCTACCACCTTCCCATTTCTTTTCCTAACATATGTTACATTACCCCATGTATCTCAAGCAAGGGAACTTGAATTACGTAGCTAGAACTAAACTTTGCCCATGGCCTAGACAGCATAATGGCAAAAATGGCACCAGGTGATTGGACCTACAGAGAACAGGCATTTTTACAACTGTTTTTCCAATTGGCTGAAGGCAAAAATGAATAATTTAGCGACTGAGCAAATTCTCACAACTCTGCCGATCATGGTGTGCATCATAAATATGAAGCTTGATGCCGACGATTATATGGAATTAAATCAGTAAGCAGATACTTTTTAAGAACTCTGCATTGCCACAGGTGAAACCACAATTCACTGCAAAATACACTTTGCTAATGAGGTGTCAGGAAGAGTAATGCATTCATATATTTTTTGTAGTGCATTAAGACCTCCTGGTTGGCTCAGACCTATGCAGAGGCGTAAAACACATGTTTTATGATTAACAAATGAATACACTTGAATTTTCTTTCTGAAGATCCACACAAGTTGAGGTGCTTCCAATAAGATGCATTTGCTGATGGATGCCTGGTGCCAGGTGAATGCTTCATGATGGGCCCATAATTCTAGCTTTAAGATTGCAGCAGTTTGGCTCACGATGATTAATTATGTTGCCTTGGCTTATTTAATTTATCGACAGTATACTGGAATGCAGTTAACTTGTGTGGTCCATCCTGGGGATGACATTTATCACTGAAGATAATGCTCTTACCAAACAGCTACAGATGACTTCATTATTCGTTAGTGGTGCCTTTGAGAATATAATATGATAATTTTCATGAGACGTTCTGAAAAATATCACATCTGGCAACTGAAGTCAAGTAAAAATGGGCCGCATGTCCTGCTTTTCCCATTCTCAAAGGGAGGTTGAGTTAATCACATCAGGCAATTCCTGTTCACCAGCTTCTCAATCCAAAGCAATAAACTTGAAGATCAATTCTAATGGCATGATGTTGAAGGTGATTGCATGCAGGATGTGATGCTCCATGGCAAAACCTGCAAATACTAGCGTTCTCTGCCACTATAGACAGAAATAGAAAATGTTTTATTATGCAACACATCAGCCATATTTTACAGAACTATTGAGAGGAGATGGGGGTGGGGTGGGTGATGTGAGTGGCTTCCTTTGCAATCTTCATTTTGAGCTGTTTGGAGTGGTGTCATCATGAGAGCGTAACATCCGATAGTTCATGACTTCCGACTGAGCAGTCTGCTGTGGAACTTCAGGAAGAAAAAAGTTGATCAAAGTCAACAAGACTTGCATGAAATCTCCCATTGTCTTCTCGGAAGATTAATTGAGGTGTGGCTGATACACAGATGCACTCAGGTAAGTAAGCCCAAAGTTCTTGGATCCACGAAAAGGCCAGGAACTCGAGCCTGCATACCAGACATTTTACTTTGATACTTGACCCCATGTGCATTTGAAAGGCAGAAAATTATTTTTTTTTAGATTCATTCAAAGTATGTCGACTTTGAAGAATGAGCGAGAGTTAAATTTCCTTTTTTATCTGCTACAGTCTGTAGGAAGAGGGTATAATATTGTTAGGGAATGTTTGGTATTTTGATGCAACAACAAGATGGTGTGTCCTTGAATGGCGACTTCCAGGTTGTGATGTTCCCTTGCTTTTGCTGCCCTTGTCGTTCTAACTGGTAGAGATCATGGGTTAGGAAGGAGCTGTCCAAGGTGTATTGGTGAGTTGTTGAAATGCATCCTGTAGGTGGTTAAAAACTGCTGCTACAATGTGTTGGTGATGGAGTGAGTGAATCGTTAAGGATGGAAGGATGGAATAATGATCAAGAAGGCTACTAGGTCTTTAAAATGTTATGATACAGCATGGATGAAGATCTTTTTAGCCCATGAAACCCGTGCTACACAATTACACCTAATTAACCCACCAACATTGTATGTTTTTGGAGAGTAGGAGGAAACCAGAGGACCTGGAGAAAACCTTTGCAGATCACAGGGAGAAAATACAAATTTCTTCCAGTGTTGGATTGGAACCAGGGTCGCCGGCAACTGTAATAGTGTTGCGACTCTAATCTTGTGGTCAAATATCCTGCATGGTGTTGAGCTTTTGACGCTGCACCCATTCATGTTAGCGGAGGTGGGATTCAGGAGTGATTCTCCAGCATTGCTTAAGAGAATCCACGTAAATTTGTGTAGCACTTCATTTGTGAATCGACCGGGGTCATCTATTACATCCTATGCTCCCATTGTAGTCTCCTCTGCATTGGAAAGACTGAAAGCAAACTGGGAAAATGTTTGTTGGGAACCTCAGTGCCGTCCACCACAATAGTAGGAATTCCCAGTAGCCACGCTTTTCAATTCTCTGGCCCATTTGCTTGTTAACATACCTGTCTATGGTCTCGTGCATGCCAAACTGAGACCATCCACAAATTAGAGGAATCATGCCTCATATTCTATCTGGGCCCCCTCCAACTAGATGGCATTAGCATCTCCGGTTTCTGTTATTCCACCCTCCCCATCTATGTCTTCTTTCCTCTTGCTCTCTCTCTCTTCCCTTTTCCCTCTGTCTCCTTGCCCCCAGCTCTCCATTGACAGAGCCAACCCTCCACTCCCCAAATCAATTCTCACCTTTCCTCTTGCTTGTC
The DNA here is from genome assembly GCF_036971445.1 of Narcine bancroftii. NCBI lineage: Eukaryota > Metazoa > Chordata > Chondrichthyes > Torpediniformes > Narcinidae > Narcine > Narcine bancroftii. The sequence goes on from NC_091478.1 coordinate 4,604,827, forward strand.
CTTCTATCCACATCCATGGCCTTTCTATTTTTTTACTCATACTTTGAAGAAGTGCTCAGACCTGAAACATTGGTTATATAATTTTACCTCCTCTGGAAACTGAGGGACCTGCTGAGTTCCTTCAGCATTTCTGTGTTTCTATTAGGGAGACCACTTCTCTGTACCTCTGGCACATAATTAGAGTGGAGAGTCCCAATTTTACCCAATTGGTAAAATACATTTTTTTTTGCTATATTATAGTTCAAAGTTTTCAAAATTATTTATTCATTTTAAAATCTGTTTTAATATATTTTATTTTCATTTTATTACATTTTAATAACATGGAATGTGAATGTGGATAATGCCTTGAAGCAGCTAAATGGCATATGTTGCAGAAAGTAGATGCTACCTGTGAAACAGTGGATAACAACTGCAATATGTTAGCTATAGAATCCCATGTTAATATTGCCCTGCCTACTCCAGAGTCAAGAAAAAACAACCATGATTACAGACAATAAAATTAAATATATCAAAATTTAAACATATAGATATATATATATGAGAGAGAGAGAGAGAGAGAGAGGAGAGAGAGAGAGAAACTAAGAAACTACTGAAAAAACCCCAAACCCCCTCCTCCTAACCTAAAACTACACCCTCCCTCCAATCTACCTCAAAAAAGAAACAAGAGGAGAATATTAAACACAGTTCACTTAATATGGATCTATCTTTAAATTTTCAAATTGAAATAATCCAAATATGGACTTGACATCTTTTTAAATAAATAATTGTTATTTCTTAAATTATAAATGATCTTCTCTAATACACAATCTTTGTTCCAAATGCCATCCTTGTAAATTAAGATCCATTTGATCTTTCCATGAAATAGCTATACATTTACTCGCCTCTACTAATGCTCATCGCAAAAAAAGCTCATTGAAATTTATCCAATTTATAAAACAAACCCAATTCACTAATATCTCCAATTAAAAATTTTTTGGATCTAAAGAATATTTAATTTTCAAAATATTCTGTAAACAATCTCTTACCCGTAACCAAAAAAAACCTGACCTTGTCACAAGACCATACTGAATGTACAAGCGTACACAGGTCAGAAAAACACTCTGATTATATCTTTTCAAACATTCCAGAGTCAAATACAATTGGTGTATAAAATTATGTTACAAGCCTATATCTAGCATTTATAATTTTTGCCATATTATCCCTACAAATATTTTTCCAATGGTCATTATCAAAATCAATCCCAAATCCTTCTCCCATTTATGCAACCCAATTTTAGGCATTTTCTGTTCCAATAATTTATACATTTCTGAAATAAAACCTTTCTTCCCTCCATCACAAATCAACATCTCAAATTTCGACTCTTTAGGTAAAAGCAAATGTTTCCCAAAATAATCCTACAACATTGATTTAATCAACTTCCACTCATACACCATACTCAATAAGACCAGTTCTGAAGTATCAGAGATAAAGAGGGAATACCTGAAGGAACAGTTGTGCAGCTCATGACATGTCATTGCAGCAATATAGAACTCCCTCCTTTGAGCCCTTGTCTCAGTCATGTACCCAACTATGTCGGGAGTAGTGCCGGTCACCGCTGATGATGTATCTAGGGTGATGCATGGGAGTAGTAGCGTGCATGTGTGGGGCAGAAGAGGGGCTGCATACTGTATGGATCTTGGACGCGGGAGGAGGAGCTTGAAAGTCTCGTGATCACCTGTGTGGTGGCGATCCAATGGAAAGGGCAGGGTGGTGTTTTGTGGGATGAATTCATTGTTGTGGCTGAGAAGAATAAAGAGGGTGGACTCCACTTTGTACTGAAGAACAAACAAGTGTATTCTTTTGATGGTGTGTATATCAGGCAAATTATAGCTGCCACAAGTGGTCATCCCAAGGGTTTACAGCAACTTTGAGGAAAAAATAAAAAGAGGAGGATCAACCCCTCAGAGGCACAGTCGGGGAGGTCATCCTGGAGGTTCCCCACCTTTTTATTAACAATGAACCAGCATGGCTCACAATCCTCCTATGTTGAATTGCTAGTTGACAGCAGCGTAGGGCATTGGAAGCCATCACAGATGCTGGGGTGGGTCCAATAGAAGGGGATGTATGGAAGCAGAGATTCCTCCAATGTGGCTGAGAAGAATAAAGAAGGTTGACTCCATTTTGTACTGAAGAATGAGTGAGTGCATTCTTTTGATTGTGTGTATACCAAGTAAATTAGAGTTAACACATCTCAAGAGCATTCAAACTCCTCTGCAATATATTGCACACCTAAGTGAAAATTGGCCAAGTGAATCTTTAAATCAGGGGTGGCTAAAGGTTTTTTGGTTGTGGGATACATTCAGAAAAAATAAGGAGTCACGGGGCAAACAATATTAAGCCCAGCAGTTTTCAACGACCGTTTGCTCCTTTAACAGAGTCAATGTAGTCGGACTGGGTGGCTGGACCCCACAGGGAAATGCTGAGACGTCGCTCCCTGCTCTTCCCAGCTCCGCATCTGCATCAGAGCTGCCATTACGGTAGTTCCGGGAGTGTTGCCATTTTTTTCTAACAGGCCATTTAAAAATGGGTAACGAGCTGCAGTTGGTCCAGGGGCTGTAGTTTGGCCACCCCTGCTTTTATGAGCTGTTATGAATGGAATTCTATTAAAAAATCTACTTCCCTATAAATGTCATACAATATTTCTTGATCAGATTAATGCAATTCAATTTTAGCTGGAGACTGAAAATAAACACTGCATGAAAATTGACAGATTTAAGTATTCTCATTATGTAAAAAAATTCTGAATATGACACACACACACACCCCCCCCCCCCCACACAAACACACAGCAGACAACTGAGCGAACTGCGTAAATCAAAAACTTAGACTGCATTTTCACAACTGATATGCAAAGGCAGCACATTATTCTAGGAGCATGCACAAAGTAAACACATTTTCATCATATATCAGGAATGCTTTGGGAGAGATTTCAGAAGAGAATTGGGATTCCTCTATTGGGAAGCAACAAGATGCCTGTAGGTCTTTTCCTATTAATACAATTCTCTCCATGTTTACTGTCTGCAGTGATTGTGCAAGTTTACTTGTGCTCTTGTGAGATATCTTATATAACAGTAAATAATTGTGTATGAGAAATTGTTTATCACCCTTATCCAGTCAATTCTCTTTTACCTTGCATCTCATCAAACCTTTTTTTTTGCTGTATCCCCAAGGGACCTTTTCAGACACAAGTTATAATTACTTGTCCAGTTCAGCCCAGGTTTTCACAATTGACAGAAGGAAGGAAGATCAAAAATTTATTTTCCTTCCCTAGCAGCGGGCAGGCTTCCTGTAGGCACAGCTGGGGCAGCAAACAGCAGACATTGTAAAGAGAGAAAAGGAGCACTCCCACCAATTTTCCAGCCACATTTGTGAAAGATGAGTCACACTGAAGGGCACCCAGAGGAATTTGGTCAGGCCTTGGGCCCAGTCTTTCTTTGATCAGAAGATCACAGTGTGGCAGCCAGCCAAAACTACACAGAGAGAAAAGGTTATGATTTTTATTTAAAGACAGCAGGGAAAAATGTTGCAAGGCATTAAATCAGCTGTTGTGTCTGCTCCAGAGTGCTGCGCCAGCTCTGAGTGAAGGACTGTCTTTGAGCTGCAGGTGAAGCAGCTTTGAGTGCTCTTTGCCTGTTTCCCAGATCTAGAAGGAGGGATACAAGACAAGTTGACATACGATAGCTGCATAGAAATGCAAGGTTAGAAATTACTATGTAATGTGAGCATGCAAAGTTTTAACATGATCATATCATGTTCCAAGTTCTGTGATCTAAAGAGAAGTACAGCAAAGTGAAAACTGCTAAAGTTTCCACCAAATAGCAGAATAAATTAGGTGCAGTTTTTGGAAGGAATTCTATGGTCATTTATTATAAATTCTAGGTGATATTTTATGAAATATAAAACCAAAACAATTAAATAAATAAGAAAGCAAACTGTAAATAAGTGGTTCTCAACCTTTTTCTTTCCACTCACATACACTTTTAAGTATTTCCTATGCCATAGGCACTCTGTGATTAGTAAGGGATTACTTAAAGTGGTATGTGGGTGGAAAGAAAAAGTTTGAAAACCACTGTTTTAACCTCATTGACTCATATGTGCACAGTTTCATAACTCCAAAGGAAATGGGCCAATGGCAATTTTTCTCAAGCAAAAGATTTCAGTAACAATTGGGTCCAGAGCAGTGATTCTGAACCTTCCCTTCCCACCTTAAGCAATCCTTTACTAATCACAGAGCATTGATGCATAGGGATTACTTTAAGTGGTATGTGAATGGAAAGAAAATGGTTGAAAACCCACTGCAGTGTAAATGTTCATCGCATGGAAATGATAGAGATGGCAAGTTAGAAACCATTATTAGTAATGATAATGTCAGACATTTACACAGAATATAAATATCCAAAGTAACAGAAAATTTCAGTCAGAATGTTTGAATGCATTATGCTATAAATGAGGGAGAATTTTATAACTTCATATGAAGAAAATGGTGAAAAGCATTATGGATGCTCTACAAACCCAGGAATATCAGTTGGAAACTGGTAGTGTTTTCTTGCGTCAGTAATTATTTTTGTGGAGAAATCATTGCAGTACATGTAAAGTTAAAAGTTAACCAAAACAATTCCAAGGAGTGGTTCTATGACTGCTCAATGATCACTGTTGAGAGAAAATGAATCCACTTAGCAAATACAAGATCCAACGAGTCCTCACAGCAGGGAGAAATAATAATAGAACAATCTGTTAGGGGCTGTGTACTTTCACTATTAATCTTGCATTAGAAATGCACAAGGAACTCCAAAACTAATTTCAATTCAATAATCTTAGTTTTTAAAGACTAACAACATGCACTAAAATTACTAAATTCTTTCAATATCATATTAATATAAATTATATTAATAGCTAGTGAAATTAAATGCCAAGTGAACACAAAGGAAGATTTAAGGGTTAATCGGTCAACAAACTTTGAATAATGCAAAAAGGTAATTCTATAAAAATATTTATATTTCACACGTAAGTTATTTTATATAATTCTGTTTACATTCAATACACACACTTGTTGCAATGAATATAAGAGTGATTTTTAACAATCAAATAACTGATATGAATATAAAGTACGTACAGTACATGTTTTCACTGCAATGGCTACAGAACATCTATAATTCATTCCATTGCCCATTGTGGTTATCAATTTTTGATTCTGATTTCTGTTCTTCTGACCTACAGTTGGTGGTACCTTTCATTATAATGAAGAATAATGGCAATAAAAGATCTGTTATTTATGCCTTATGTTTTGAACTAGATGTGCAATTCCAAGTTGTCCTGCGTGCTTTGTCCACAGCTCTGCTCATTCTACACCCACGACTGTGTGGCCAGGCACAATGCACATGCTATCTACAAATTTGCTGACGACACCATGAGGAACTTTACAGGAGGAAGATAGATCAGTTAGTTAAGGGTGCCTTAACAACAACCTTGCACTGACCGACGTTAGCAAAAGCAAGGTGATGATTATGGACTTAAGGAGGAAATGAGGAGAACATGAACCGGTCCTCATTGAAGGCTCACTAGTGGAGAGGGTCAAGAACTTCAAACTCCTGGGTATCAACATCTCTGAGGATTTATCCCGGAGCCTCCATTAATGGAATCATGGAGAAGGCTCACCAGTGGCCTTAATTCAAGGCAAAGTGCATGCTGATGACATTGAACTACTGTACTGTTACTAATTATCTTTATCTTTCTCAAAAATACAGTTTGTAGCTTTCTACAGTTGTTAGGTGTTATGTTTTGTGTTTGTAGAATGTACGAGTTTAGAGCTAGTAGAACCACTGCCTCTCATTGCCAATGCTTACCTCAATGTAACAGTGTGGGGTTTACTCTAGGTTCTCTGCTTTAAGACCATACGATCATAAGATATAGGAGCAGAAGCAGACCTTGTGACCCATCAAGTCTGCTCTGCCATTTCCATTCTCCCACTCAGCCCCTCTCCTCACATCTGTTACGAGCCCCAAGGACCACAAAACTTAACAGCAATAGACATTCACCAAGACAAATAGTTATTTAAACAAAAATTGTTTTTAATTAATTTTAAACATGAAAATTGAATCAATCTTTAACTTAACTCTATACTTAACTAACCCAAATGAACCCCCTTCTAATTCTAAGCGCACATGTATGTAATGTGTGTGTAAATTTAAGAAAAGTTATTTGGTTCACAGTTCAATCTCACTTCTCCTTCTTCCAAGTTCTCTGGATGCAGGCAATTCTTATACTGTGCACAGAATTTAACATGTATAAAGTTCACCCGGTTTTGGTGCTTGAAAAGTAAATATTTACCACTCAGGAAGGTTCTTGTAGGGTTTGCAGAGAGAGATTTGTAGTTTCAGGATTTCCACAACTGAGGTACCACCATTAGTCATCTCAATGCCTCGCTGATTAAAGTTCCCCCACCAGGGTTCTCCAGATGATAACCTCTTTCTTTCAGGCTTCCACAGAGTTCCTTTCAGACAGATAGCACTTCCAGCCATCCACCTCTCTGGAGCTTTTCTGTTTTCAACCAGCTTCTCCTGGCTTGTACTGTCCAGCTGTGACTGTTCAGTCTCTTTCAATGTCACACACACACTAGTAGAGAGAGCTTGTTGAGCTTATTTTCTCTCTCTCCCCCTCTCCAACTGTCAGGAAGCCCATGTGACTCTCTCACTTGCAAAAAACCCCACCTTCTTCAGCAAACAACTTCAGTTATCCTTCTGCTCCCATCTGTTGTCTTAGATAAACAAAACCCAGGTGTGACCTTTCTGTGAGCACTCTGTGGGTACTTGCAAACAGCCAGTTTGTCTCCTCTTCCAAACAATGGTCCATTCATTTCATGACGTCATTTCAATTAGCACCTACTTGTGAAATGTGCATAACATTCTCCATTGCCTCTGCAACATTACTGAATATGAATTCTTCAATATTTCAAATAAGATCAGTTTTAAAATGTGTGTATGTATGTAACCTACTCAAATTTAACCAAATTCTCCCAAATATTTATACTCCATTACACATCACAAAGACATGATGCAGGTTGGTAGATTAATTGGCCACTGTAACTGAACTCAACTGTATAGTTTGGTGGTAGAATCTGGGAGAAATTGATGGAAATGTAGGGAGAATAAAATAAATGGGATTAAGGTGGGATTCATATAAATAGGTAGTTGATACATGGTAGAAGAGCCTGTTTCTGCACTGAATTCCTTTGTGACATGATAATGAACAAAAATTTAAATTAATAATTCCTTCAAAAATAACACAAGATGTGACATGATTAAATGTTGATAAAAAATACATTCTTTGTATTTCTTCCACGTGTTCAAAGGACACCAAGAAACTGCATTTCATGCCATTTCTATTATAAATGCTTATTCAAACACACTTTAATCTTGCAAACATAAAAGATTTAAAGAAGATATACCGATATTTAAAAAAATGCAAAACATGAACTGAACTTGAATGTTAACTGCAATGCTATTTTTTATCAGTTTCTATTGATCATTTATTATGGCCAGATAGATAGCTAGAACTCATAATATTAAAAAATACTCAAAGATTTCACAAGAAAATCTTCAGCTAGAATCTTCTAGTTCTGGTAAACAATTTATTTTTCAGAGAGCCAGGAGTTCTCATTGAATAAATGAGCACAGTACTGATGGTGGGTGGTGGGGAGGGGTGGGAGATGGAAAAGGGTGTGAGTGTGGGCCGATGGGGTAAGAAAGGACATTAGATGTGGGGAAATGGAGGGGGGGAGGGCAGTGCCATAGGAAACGGAGATGTCCAGCATGTCTGCTCCTATGGGCTGAAAAGAAGTACATGTCGAATATGGGTTTATGGATGACATTCCCTCCCCCCACCACCCCCTCACTTGCAACCCCACTTCCCCCCCATGGGGAGGACCTTCACATACTTTCAACCCATAGGAGGAGGCTCTTTGGACATTTCCAAATTCCCGATGACAGTGTCCCCCTCCCACTATTTCCCCACATCTAATATCCTTTCTTACCCCACAGTCACACCATCTCCCACCCCTCCCCTCCACCCATTCATCAATACAGCATCCATTTTTTTAATGACAACATCTTGCACTGTGAAAAATAAATATTTATCACAACTAGAACTTGAAGATCCTAGCTAAAGAATTTCTAGTGAAATATTTGACTTTATTGTAATATTATGAATTCCGATATCTGTCTGACAAAATATACTTTGCTGAAAAAGCAACAGGAAATGGAAACTGTAGATAAGACAAATGCCTGCTGGAGCAGCCTGGAATGACCCCAAGTAAAGATGGCTGCTCTGACCCCAAGTAAAGATGGCTGCTCTGACCCCAAGTAAAGATGGCTGCTCTGACCCCAAGTAAAAGATAGCTGCTCTGACCCCAAGTAAAGATGGCTGCTCTGACCCCAAGTAAAGATGGCTGCTCTGACCCCAAGTAAAAGATGGCTGTTCTGACCCCAAGTAAAATGGCTGCACTGACCCCAAGTAATAGATGGCTGCTCTGGGAGTTAACAGCTGCTTCTCACAGCAAGGAGCTTGGAATTCTCTCAGCAGACAAATTCTGTGCATTAATCTACAGTTGGGGCAACTAGCGGAATTGTACATGCCTCAAACAAAATCACACACACACACACACACACACACACACGGTTACACTGTGCAAAAACACCCAGAAAGTGTGCAAAATTGCTTCACTCTGGGTTTACATGAATTTCAATGGGAGAGCATTGACAACTGTTGAAATTTTTTTTTAAGCCTAAAGTTTCTACTCAATCAATTGAGATGCTGTCAACCTGTTTTCCCACACTTTTCTCTAGAGCAAAAACAAAATTGCTGGAGGAATTCAATAGTTGGGCAGCATCTTTGTGAGTGAAAGGTGGATGGGGGTGGATAAGTTTCAGATTGAAAACCTGCATCAGGCTTCATTTACCTGTGTGGGAACTAGAGAGCTAATTCTGTTGTAATTATTTTGTTTTTTTTTGTTTCTTTAAAATGCTTTATACATGCAAGCTATATATTCTGGTAACAAACTACATAACTGATGAGATATATAAATGGACATAAAATTTACATGAATAAGTAAATTGAAAGTGGTTCTTTTACTAGCAAAACAACAATTCAGTTTGACTTTTCAATTCTCCAGCATCTAAATGAAAGGAATCAAATCTGCAATACCAAAATGGAAAAATTTCCGTTTACAGAAAACATACTGATGGCCTGAGGATGCATCAACCACTTTTCAATTAATGCTCTTCTGCAATCCCCAATGTGAGAGTCATTTTATATATTTTACGCCTTAGTAAATGTCAGATTCTAGAATAATTATTGAACATGTTTCAAATTCTTTCGTTAGTACCTTTGGCCAAGAAAAATGACATCTTCAGGGGGTGCGAGTTTACATTTTCCAGCTATTGGTCGGTACAGTTCTGGATGTGTTACGTTGCAAGGTAGATGCATGTGCAGTATGCCTGACCACATCATACATTCTGTCAGTTAGATACCATTGTTCATTTAGAAAGGTGGACTTGGGAAAAGTGGGGTGGAAGGCATATCCCTGCTTATATTGCCTTGGGTTTGCTGTTCTCATCGAAATTTCCAGATGGTCTCCAATTCTTTGGAGAGTTACTAAACACAATAACCTTTCACTTGTTAATATTCCTTGAAGAATGTTGGGAAGGACAGAATTCCTGAGGGTGAATGTATGGATAAAACTTATATTTAATCTGACAGCAATATGAAAGATTCTTTGTATCAGGTATATAATGGTGTAATATAGTAGCTAAATTAGTAGTAGCACCATCATTTTAAACATTTATTTTATTCCTTTTTTATGTATCTGCTTATTATGTGCTGTGTGTGAAATGTTGTGTGTGTGTGTGTGTGTGTGTGTGTGTGTGTGTGTGTGTGTAAAACCGTGGTCCAGAAAAACACTGTTTCCTTTGGCTTTCTATGCACAGTTGGATGATAACAAACTTGAACTTGATAGTTCTGGACCATTGATGCTGCGATACAAGCTTGAATTATGGAATGTAATTATATAAATTTAGGGAACAGTGGTAGATAGTACTTCAATTGACAGAGTGATATCCCCGAGTTCTGACTAACAAACTAGAATTAAAATTTCACTATGGTCACCACATGGGGGAACAGTAATGCATCTATTGGAGCCATTGTCTCACAGCACCAGCAACCAGAGATCAACACAGACTGCAGGTGCTGTCTGTGTGGTGTTTGCACATCCCCGCCCACACACACTTATGAATCTATGTTAATAGTAATATTTAAGGTTAAGTTATATTTCTTATAAAAATGTCTTAGTAGATTACAGAGTGAAAATATTGTATATTTATTGTTCGTTAGTTGTGGGCTGGTACAGGGTCACACACAAGGCACATTTACAGATACTCCATTGTACTCAGAGATGAGAGTTCATTCTTGGAGTAGCAGCGTTTTGGAAAGACAGAGTTAATGGATCTGAAGTAGTTCTTAATTATTCAAGAACAATAGAGTGTTGGCTTTATTGAAAAATGAAGTATCCAAGTACTCAATAATAACTGCTGAGGAAGCCATCTGTTTTCAAACAAAATCACTTAAGATTCTTGAACAGAGATGAGGTCAGATGTTATGGATATGAAATGGTTTTGAAAAAGGAATAGATTTTTGGTAGAAATAAAACTGATGGTCATGTGGTTTCCAAGAATTGGGACTGACCTCGTTGATGATGCAATGGTCACATGATTTGGAGAACTATATTATCAAATTCAGACATTTTTGGATCAGTTCAGTTTGGAGAGTACAGAAGTCAAAACCCTGTAACACACAGGGTTTGGAACCTTGTGAAAGACAGGGATAATTACAGTAACCAGGTGTTGCTGTGTGTTACTCCTGGGAAAAGGGGAACACAGAAATAAAGAGGACCATTTCGCTATCTCTTTGGAAAAGAGGACAGAATTCTACTGGGTGCATTTTGTATGGCTGCTTCGTTTAACCCTTGTCTGGGTTTGTAAATTCATCACGGTAGAAAATAGCCACATTCACTGTCACTTTGAAAAGAGGGCAGTTTCTTCGTGTGGAAAAGAGATTCCAAAATCTTTTGTAAAAAGAATAAGATTTGATCCTGGAATGACCGGAATTGTATTCTCCTTTTCACAGGAGGTACACTGGTGGCTCAAAACATGGTACAAGGCATTGGTGAGGCCAAATTTGGAGTACTGTGTATAGTTTTGGTCACCAAATTATAGGAAAGATATAAACAAAATAGAGAGAGTGCAGAGAAGGTTCACGAGAATGTTGACAGGATTTCAAGGTTTGAGTTACAGGGAAAGGTTGTGCAGACTGGGGCTTTTTTTCTCTGGAGCGTAGAAGATTGAGAGAGGACTTGATCGAGGTGTTTAAGATTTTAAAAGGGACAGACAGAGTAAACATGGATAGGCTTTTTCAATTAAGAGTGGGGGAGATTCAAACTAAAGGGCATGGTTTAAGATTGAAGGGGGAGAATTATAAGGGGAGCATGAGGGGAAATTTCTTTACACAAAGGGTGGTAGGGATGTGGAATGAGCTTCTGGCAGACGTGGTCAAGGCGGGATCATTGGTTACATTTAAGGAAAGACTGATAGTTACATGGAGAGGAGAGGACTGGAGGGGTATGGACCGGATGCTGGTCAGTGGGACTAGGAGGGTGGGGATTTGTTACGGCATGGACTAGTAGGGCCGAACTGGCCTGTTCTGTGCTGTAAGTGGTTATATGGTCACTTCTATTTAAAGAATATCTCTTAAGACATCTCCTCAAAAAGAATTGTGAGTAAAGAGGCCTGAAGACATGATTTTATAATTATTTCTGAACTGAGAATTTAAGACCTTCAAGAAAGACTAAAATGATGCTGAAGTTTTAAAAATGGACTTTAATTACACACATTTTACATTTGCATATAGTGGGGTTAAGTTTAGAGATAAGTTAAATAAAAACTATTATTTTGAATTTACCCTTGTCTGGTGAATTTTCCATTGCTGTTACTATGTTAGTACTAACAAAGTCCCTTTAGTTCCTAAACAAAAAAAAATTAAAAGAGTTGTTAGTTGGTAACCATGCTCGCACACACACGTTACTTCTCACATCCAAAAGAAGTGGATTATCAGTTTAATAACATCTTAATTGTCACCCGTAAATGACCCCAAGTACATAGATCAATGGTAGATAACCAAATTTCAAGATATAGGAGCCCACTGGCTCATCAAGTCTGATCTGCCATTCTAGTCAAGTTGATCTATTCTCCCACTCACTGGCTTTCTTCCCGTAACCCTTTATGTCCTGACTAATCAAATACCTGTCAATCTCTGCCTTAAATACACCCAACAACCTCACTTTCACAGCCACCTGCGGCAAATAGTTCCACAGACTTACGACCCTCTGACCGAAGAATTTTTTTTCGCATCTTGGTTTTAAATCAACACCTTTTATCCTGAAGTTGTACGTGAGTTGAAGCTGGAGGGAAGGCAATGGGATTAGTATGGATATAGCGTACTATACAGTTTGATGGTTGGCACGGACTTGGTGAGATGAAAGATCGGTTTCCTTGTGGCACGACTCCAAAAGAGATTCCTGGGTGCATGGCACTGAGCACATTCAGAAAGTGACTGATGGACTGTTCCTGGTTCACATATGTAGCATATGACACCTATTGGTCCCTCAACATCCAGAAAGTCTTCAATTTAAGCATGTCACTACTGCAGGAAGAAAGTATTTCTCCCCTCTTTGAGCAAGTGATACTCTCCAAATCATGCAACATGGTCGAAGAGACCAAGAATCTGGCGGCGACATTGTCCATTGTTTGACCAGTCCATTTAATGCTGGTCACTGCAGCAGAAAGAAGGCATCAATGACCATTTATTCTGACTTATTTTCCTTCTGGCACAGTGGTCATTAAACACCTGAACCTAGAAGCCCTGACCCAGGTGACCCATAGGAGTTTGAGCCTTTTAGACAGACTGTTTTTCTCCTCTTCCTGCTCCCTCCTTTGGCAGTGCGACTTCATGTTTGAAGATTCTCCTCTTGCTGTTTGCGTGCCACAGCCTAATGTCAAAGTGTCCACATGACTCATTTTAAGGCCTCTTACTTTTCACATTATTTATCGTTGAATAGTTATTTTTTTGTATTGCAAAGTTAGTTTGTTTACATTTCTTTATTTGTATTCTTTTCCCTCTTCACTATATGCATATTTTCTTGAGTTTTTGTTTTACACTATCCACAAGTAGAAATTCTGCCCAGTCCATTGGAAAAAGAACCTCAGGGTTGTGTGTGATATCATGTATGTACTCTGACAATAAATCTGAACTTTGAACTTAACATCTGCTCCAAAGCTTGCAAGGAGCTCTGATCCCTCGAAATGGCACACCTGCTGGTTCTTGCATTGCTGGAAAATTATTTGGTTTTGAACATGATAATCTTATTACTTCATCTTAATTATGTAAGTTGCAGGTGAGCCTATGCTACACTCCTCTGTAGCCGAGCAGGTTGTGATCAGCTAATTTGAAGACCCCAAGATGGACACAGAAAAGGACACTCCATTTCCACATCAATGACTTGGAACAAATATGGCAGAGATAGACACCTGGAGAGAGTATCAGAGTATTTTGAGAAGGGATCCAAAAATCCGACAGGCCTTGCCTCAAATGTTCAGCTGGCTGGTCTATCATTGTAGCTGACCTTAACAACACTGATATTGTTTTAAACCTGCTCTCCCACAAAGATCCATGCAATTAATGCAGCTGGAAATCTTTCTTCAATCCCATTTATGTTACACACCGTTATCCCTGTTATTTTTTTTCACAGTCAAATATAACAATAGCGGCATCAGATTCATATTACATGACAACTGAAGGCACTGATCTGAGCTCAGCTCCTTCACAGATATGGATGCATGCAAAGTGTTTGTATCTGCCTTGGGCAGCAATGATCCAGCAATAAAAGACATTTGCTCCATAATTGCATTTCTGTCCTTCACTTTTCATTCAGCTGAGTCTTAACAATCTCATTCTTCTCCCGCCCCTCTCATACATCACCCACTTACTCCAACACTGTAGAATTTAAACTACAATTTCCCTTCCTGATCTAATTATTGCTAATGGTTTAACTGAATCCTGAATTTCTTCTTCCTTTATCTCCATTGCTGGGCTGCCTCCACTTTTGAATCAACAGCAAGATACTGGATTGCAACTGGGAGGGAAAAAAAATACATTAAAATATCAAAGCATTTTAAGAGCCAAAGAGAGAAGTAACTGACAGGAGTACTTGATGGGATTTATTGGTATAGTGCTGTTGTCAACTGCCTAGTTCTTGGAGTGAATGCTTTTTCTTAAATGGAAACCGGTCGGGGTTCGGAGCATACATTCAACTTTTATTCCAAACTGGAGTCCAGATTTTTTATTTAAAATCGAGTAAATACAAAGTTAACATGAAATGCTGCCATGCAAATCACTTTGAATAAAATCCTTCACTTTCATTTGTGAAGAATGAAATCATACATTTAATTGAACATGAGCACAAATTGTGAACTAACTCGTGCTCTTAAAAGTAATGAGCTTTAAATCCCTTTTTCTCGGGGGAGTGAAACATATTGTTTAGTCCAGCGCCAATCTGAGATGGGTGTCATAGGCGAACATTTCAGAAGGGATTTCCCTTCTCTCATTTTGTCAGAAAACACACAGAATGCTGGTAAAAATCAGGCAAAATGAATGTGTGGAGTTTCCTCAGGGCCTTCCCAATGCTACTGAAAACATTCACTGACAATTATTTTTTCAAATATACAGCTGCTGATCCACACCCCCACCCCCCCCCCCCACCACCACGATATTTTCGCATGTGCCTTCTCAAGATACGATATTAATGAAATTTTGCTTCAAAGTTTAATGTTTTGGTCCCAGGCAACATCAGTAGGAATTCCACCTTTTTCTCCAAAACTAACAACTGGACAATGACAGCTTTGTTGTAAGATTCTTGTCACACTGAAAGGGAGTTCCAGTACTGTCATAACGTGCATAGTGCCAAAATCAAAACTTCATCCTCATTTTTGTCCCTTTCCTGTGTAATAATGAGTTCAATCCCACAACTTCCAATCTTAAAGACTAGGTCCTGTTAGGTCTGCTTTGTTCATGAATGAGTGAGTCAAACACCAGACTGAGTCGAAATCAAGGTTCTTTGTTCTTTATTGCCGGATTGTAACACTTGCAACTAACAGTGTTAGTTGGAGAAGGCGCATTCTGCCGTTATCAGCAAGTGGTGTTTTTTATATACGTACTTAGGATACGTACTTAGTAAATTATCATACCATGACATTGTCCAATGAATAAACTGTTGCTATCCTTCTCTGCTAGCTTCCTGCACATCAATTTGTCATCCCCACTCTTATCTTGAGAGTACAAGGTCACAACTGCATCTTGTTACGGCCCAGCACTGGGTGACTCCTTCTACATTCCCAGCTCATGATGTTTTTACCTAACAGTCCTTAGATCATTGGTTAGACAGGCATGCTGGCAAGATGCCAGCAGTATTTACGATCCACCCCTCTTTGCCCCAACTTACACTGCAAACTGATTGAATGCTACACTTTTATAGTTTCAGAATGTGGTGGCGGGTACTGCATTCAGAGCCCTGGTACGGGATGGTCAATGGTCTAAACTCCAGCATGAGTTGAGGTGATGGGAAAAAGTGTTGATGTGGAGATAAGTTGGGATCACGGACCTGATGTGAGGGAACAAAGAAACATCAGAACATTGGTAAAAATTGAAATGGTGATGCATGCAGAAGGGAAATTTGGCAAATTCCAGGATGTCAGATCAGGAAATCAAAGCCTGGTGTAGGAGCCAAAAGTGCATTGTTTGTGGTTGATGGTTTGGCTGCGGGCGTCTGCGGCATTCAGGCGTCTAGAGGCTGTGCGGGTTCTATCACTGCCAGTGTGTATGTGCATGGGTTTCGCACGGCTGGATTTTAGTTAGCTCGCGTTGACAGTTATGGCGGGATAGATGTTGGGTAAGTAGGGCTCCAATATTTTCTGTTGACCATTACTTACGTTAGCAAGGAAGTTATCATTACCAAGTTCATGGGCTTTACCACATGACAACGATCATTACCACATGATGAGTCCTTTTATGCTCACTAATGTACAGTTTTAAAATTCATCTGGACTTTGTTATGAATTTACTCCAACGCATCACAGTAAAGAGCCCACTTGGCCTCCAAGCAGCTTTTTTTTATGGACAGTATTCACTAAACTTGGCTCTCAGATTTAGGGTGAATAGACTGGAAAACAGGGATCATGCTGGGGTTATGGTCAATGCAGTGTTAGAGAAAGCTGTTGGGAAACTGAGTGATATATATTCCAGTACAGTGTTGAGCTGGGAAGACTAAAATGGCTCTCGTCTTATGACTACTTAATGATTGATGGCTACAGGACACTCTGATGCAAGTCCCACCTTTATGTACCAAAACCTCAGAGCTTTGTTCTGGAAATGACATCATCTCAAGTGATATTTAAGTCAAAATTGGATCAGGAGTGCAAGAATTACTCATGCCTTAAGAGCTCAATCTAGCTCCCAGAGTGAAGCTAAAAATATGTCATCACATTTCATTTCTGAAAATAATTGATTTTCAATTGTGTAACACTGGGGATAAAAAAAAAGTGCAGTAATGAATTTCATTCCTTAAACTGTCAAATTCAAATCTCTGTTGAAAATCGATAGTGTAGGAAGTAACGTTCGATATTTCATTTTGTATCTCATTGGTGGCTACCATGAAATAATGGTGCCTCTTTCTACACTGCTTCCAAGTCCTTCTTGACTGATAAGATTATCAAATGCCCAAGTCATGAATTGAACTGAAGGAAACTCAAATGCATACTCTAACGATGCAGTTTACAGCTCAGCCTGACCTGAAATGACCCCAGTTTGTTCCAGAACAGGGGTTCTCAACCTTTTTCTTTCCACTCAACTACCACCTTAAGCAATCCCTTACTAATCACAGAGCACTTTGGCATAGGGAATACTTAAAGTGAAATGTGAGTGGAAAGAAAAAGGTTGAAAACCACTGTTTTAATCATCCCTAAGTAGCTCGTTATGTGCACGGTTTCATAACTTCAAAGGAAATGGGCCAATAACAATTTTTCTCAAGCAAAATATTTCAATAACACTTGGGTCTAGAGCAGTGATTCTCAACCTTCCCTTCTCTCTCACATCCTACCTTAAGCAATCCCTTACTAATCACAGAGCACCGATGGCATAGGGATTGAGAACCACTATTCCAGAATTAGGTGACTTTGTTCAACTTGACAACTTTTTAGGAATGAACATTCATCACCCCAGCAGAGAAGTACGTTGACAATAATCTCAGGCACCATGCTCAACACACGGCAGGGCAGATGTCTTCCCAGTCATCACGGTCTGGTAATGGCACCACCAATACCTCTGAGTGCAAAATCCCTGCAAAAGGCAGTGGACACAGCCCAGGACATCACAGGCAAAACCACCATCAAGAATATTCATGGGGAACGCTGCCATCAGGAAAGAGGTCTCAGTGCCACAAGACTCGCACTACCAGCTTCAGGAACAGCTCCTCCCCCTCCACCATCAGACCCTCAACAACAAATTCAATCAGAGACTCATTTAAGGACTCTTTTTTTAAAATTTTCTTTCTGTATTGCACATTTTGTTTAGATTTGTTATCTGTTTACAGTTCTTTATCTGTTTCCATGTTTAGCCTGAGTTCAGTTTATTCTGCCTGGCCCGCAGGTAAAGGAATCTCCGGGTTGTATGTGATGTCATGTATGTATCTGAATGTCATATATAAATCTGAACTTTAAACTTTTCCAAAGTTTTTTTTAGTTTTGTCACCATTCTAATGGAGTCACAAAAATTTAGATGGACCACATATTGACAACATATCCTTGTTTCTGTTTCCTTGAAATTGCCCTATATGTTCTCCTTTCAGAGAAACTAGTAGATAATTATGTACATATAAAGAGACTGAAACCATAGCATCACAAAAATCGTTATCTCCTGGAGGAATTCCATTCAGCTTATCAAACGCAATCAGGACCAAGTTAGAGTCACAACTCCTGTGATTTTCATCCACCTAAAAACATTAGGCACTTTCAAGCAGGGAAAATGCCAGTCTGTCAAGGCGGAGGTTCTTTGCCCTTGCACCTGAAGACGTACCTCTCTGAATGTGCCGTGACTGGCTCTGAGGTGCTTGATTCCAACCCTTCTCAGGGAAGGGTAATCGGTGGAGCACTGCGCTCCAACACCTGACCTAAATGTACAGCCACTAAAAGTGATGATGATACTGTCAGCCCGCGACCCATCTCCCCACTCATCCCTCTCCCTCCATGACCCTCTTAAGGCAGGGATGGTGGGTGGGAGCCATCGGGGCAGTGGGGGCCATCAGAGCTAGTGGGGCCATCAGGGGGTGGTCAGTGCAGGCTGTGACAGCCTCATCAGGCCACTTCGGCATTAGAGACCGCTCTCTGCTGCCCAAAACATGGCAGAGCGATGGTTGTCTTCCCTACCCATAATCCCCCACGCAGCTGGAACTGTTCTGGGAATGGGGCGCTGGAGCAGCCTTTTAGGGCTGCTGTCTGAAAGGCAAGATCCGCTCTTGTAGCCGGCCTCTGGCAGAGGCCTGACATGAAATGGCCTAATGTGAGTTGATCACAACTAAAAAAAAAAATAGCAACAGGTTGGTGAACTTTCCAAAAACTGCAAAAGATAAAAGAGAGGTAATTTCCAATTAAGATTCAAGACTCAAGATTGTCATGTAATAGTACAGAACTTGTAACATTGCACAAAATTGGCTCTGCCTGCCATAAGCCAGATAAAAAGCTGCCATTAGTATTGCCCAGTGTTAGAGAAGCAAAAGGGAGTCCCTTCAGAGCCATTGAGTGTCTGTGGATTAGCCTCTAGCACACTCGTAGCTGCTGCACAGACTCCTGTTCGATCCATTGACCACCTGAGCTCCAGATTCAAACCACGGAGACAATCAGGAAGCCTTCAGCACTCGGGGCCCTACTTTCCCTCAGCACCCGCTTGAATCCCGGATCTGATACCTGGTTCTCATAAGCCAATCTCCAGCGGCCCGCAGCCCGTGCAGGTCTCCCGACCGCAAGTTGCCCACAACCTCTGTGGGTCTCTCAGCCGCCGACTCCTTTCCTGGTTCGCTAACGTGGTCACCATCCTCTCAGGACGCCTCCTCCACTTCACTTCTCAACAGGAGGAGTGCTATCCCTATTTCTGTGGCCCTACAACATCCTGCTGCTTCGTGGAGTCTGTTCCCCTCGTGACTGTCATCAATCACAGATGTCACCATCGTGGGTACAGACCACTTGTTTAAAAGAACTGTACCTCCTCTAACAGGCTGTTTAAAGTCTGTACAGAGCCATTGGCATGAGGAACAGGCGGCTGAACTCTCCCGGTTCCATAACAGTGGCTCCAGCAGTGCCACCAAATAACGTCACATCAATAATAACATTACACCAAATAACATTTACTCAGCTTAGAAGTTGCAACAAATTATTTAAAACCAGGGAGCATGTAAAGTAGATTCATCAAATATTCCTGACAATCCAAAATAAAAGGTAGAAAATGATTTATGATAGAAGAGTTTGAATAGCAAGTAAACACACTGATATGTTTGCAAAGAGAGTTTTAAACCCTGATACTTTAAAGTCCACAAAAACATGACCATGAACATCAAAATTGTATAAACAAAAAGGTTTTATTTCAGCTTTCCTCTGTCAAATGTTCAGCAGAGCTTTCTGAAATTCTGCCTGGAAAGACTTGAAGCATCAAACTTAGCTGTGAGCCATGAATCTGCAATGACAAATTAATAGAAACCTTTAAGCTGCCCTTTTTGTTGGATATTGGGTTTATGTCCTTTTAAGATGATGAACAGCTCATGCCAAAGCTTGTCAATAATGCAGAGCTACAAAGAAATGGCACTTATTCTCCCTCGTCACTGCATTTTTGGCCCTTCAGTCCCACGTGCAGGGTTCTCTGACCACGGGACAGTAATTACTTTCAATCAAAACCCGGAAGAGCAGCAATATTTTCTTATAATCTGTAGTAGCTTTGTGATGTGAGGATCACTGAAATGTAAATGTTTGGCTTGGTGGAATTAAACTGCCAATATAAAAAACAAAAATTCAAAAGGTAGTCTTCAATTATTATTTAAAATGTTGTGATCCCAATTGCTGACCTTTGCCCATCAAAGTATTCGGGAGCAGGGCACAAAGCTACTGACTCCAAGGAATTCTTTTCCATCACAAATTACAAAAATGTAATATTAGTATGTCCTATGTCCAGGATGAGGATGGAAATAACAGGCTGCATTATTGTTCAGGAATGACTAACCGCAGAGAAAGCTAAATAATCTATGCATCTTGCAAAGGAACTACAGCTAAAAGGATTAGTTCAGGTGACTGACAGTTAGTCTTTTGGGTGAAACATTACGTAGAAATTCCAGATGAAGCCTGGAAATTCACTTCTGTGCACCACCTGTTGAGTGTAGGGCCCAAATCAAAGTCTCTGCTCAAGCACACCTCAATGAATGTCTCAACCTCTTTATGCTCAGAAACTTGGCAGACCTCAGTTTCTGCCACAATTATGTCACGAACTTGAGCAATTGTACCTGGTGTTCTGCAGCTGAGAGGCAACAGTATTAACTGCTGTGTCACTGTGCTGATTGGTGCTTGAAATACTTCTGGAGGGTAGTTTGTTTGATGTTATGTAAAACATGCATTTGGTTGGACTTGACATTTTGCAGTCAGTTCTGATCATTCCACTATGGGAAGGATGTGATTAGGTTAGAGAAGGTCCAGATAAGATTTATAAGGAT
This sequence comes from Narcine bancroftii, assembly GCF_036971445.1. Classification (NCBI taxonomy): domain Eukaryota; kingdom Metazoa; phylum Chordata; class Chondrichthyes; order Torpediniformes; family Narcinidae; genus Narcine; species Narcine bancroftii. Next base: position 4,625,768 of record NC_091478.1, read on the forward strand.
GCCACCTAAAATGGAGAACTTGAGATAGCAAGAGAGATTGAATAGGGTCTGTAGTTTTCCCTGAAGTGAAGCTGCTTGAGAGATAACATGTTAGAGACCTGTAATATTATGGGAGACACAGTTGTCTGGTTGCCTTAGCAAGGATGTTTGAAACTAAGAGGACATAGGTTTAATAGAGAGATTGAAGTGTTAGGAGATGAATGGGTGTTATTTTAAAGCACAAAGAATAGTTGGTGACTGGAATAAGCAATTAAAGAAAGTGCTGGAGACAGGAAAAGTAACGCCATTTAAGAGGTTTATTGACAGGTACATGAATTGCATTGAGAGATTTGGAATGAAAGCAGGTGTGTGGGGGTGCAGGGGTGATCTATATAGGTAGGCAAGCTAGTTATCTTAGACATGTTGGCCTGTAAAACTTGTTTCTATGCTGTAAAATTTTATGAATCTCCAGATTTCAGGTTTATTGTCAGAGTACATACATGGCATCACATTAAACCCTGAGATTCCTTTTTCCTGCGGATGCAGCAGAAAATAAACAGCATATACATATAAACAAATCACTGTCAACAGATTATATGCAAATAAACTGACTGTGCAATAGAGAGAGAACAAAGAAAATAAATAAAGTGCCAAACTAAGCATCCTTAAATGAGTCTCTAATTAACTTTGTCATTGAGGAGTCTGGTGGTGGAGGGGAGGCGGAGGTTCCTGAACCTGTTGATGCGACTCTTGTGGCACCGAGACCTCTTTCCTGATGGCAGCAGCAAGAACAGAGCATGTGCCGGGAGCCATGGATCCTCGATGATTGCTGCTTCCCTTCGATGGCAGCGTTCCCTGTCGATGTGCTCAATAGTGGGGAGGGTCAGCACTTTCCACCACATCTCTGTAGAAATTTGCCAGGGTTTCTGGTGTCATCCCAAATTTCTGTAAACTCGAGGAAGAAGAGACTCGACAAAAAAGGTTATTGCTCCAGCTGAAGGAAAGTTTACTCAAAGTTAATTCTCTGCCAAATAATAAACCTATGATCTACAATCATGTTTAAGGGTCACCAAGAAGAGATCTTTGGTAGGCGTGGAAGGAACAAAAACCAAAGGAATTCAAAACACTGGTAAGTTTTGCAACAGATAATACATGAAGGCTGGTGGCAAAACTCTGCATAACAAACTGCATGAGTTTTTCAAGCTTTGCTGGGACCAAGGAAAGCTGCCTCAGGACCTTCGTGATGCCATCATCATCACCCTGTACAAAAACAAAGGCGAGAATTCAGACTGCTCAACCTACAGGGAAATCACGCTGCTCTCCATTGCAGGAAAAATCTTCGCTAGGATTCTCCTTAATAGACTAATAACTAGTGTCGTCGAAAATGTCCTCCCAGAATCACAGTGTGGCTTTCGCGCAAACAGAGGAACTACAGACATGGTCTTTGCCCTCAGACAGCTCCAAGAAAAGTGCAGAGAACAAAACAAAGGACTCTACATCACCTTTGTTGACCTCACCAAAGCCTTTGACACCATGAGCAGGAAAGGGCTTTGGCAAATACTAGAGCGCCTCGGATGCCCTCCCAAGTTCCTCAACATGGTTATCCAACTGCACGAAAAACAACAAGGTCGGGTCAGATACAGCAATGAGCTCTCCGAACCCTTCTCCATTGACAACGGCGTGAAGCAAGGCTGCGTCCTCGCACCAACCCTCTTTACTATCTTCTTCAGCATGATGCTGAAACAAGCCAATAAAGATCTCAACAATGAAGACGGTGTTTACATCCAGTACCGCACGGATAGCAGTCTCTTCAATCTGAGGCACCTGCAAGCTTACACCAGACACAAGAGAAACTTGTCCGTGAACTACTCTTTGCAGGCGATGCCGCTTTAGTTGCCCATTCAGAGCCAGTTCTCCAGCGCATGACGTCCTGTTTTGTGGAAACTACCAAAATGTTTGGCCTGGAAGTCAGCCTGAAGAAAACTGAGGTCCTCCATCAGCCAGCTCCCCACCATGACCACCAGCACCCCCCCCCCCCCCACATCTCCATCGGGCACACTGAACTCAAAACGGTCAACCAGTTTACCTACATCGGCTGCACCATTTCATCTGATGCAAGGATTGACAAAGAGATAGACAACAGACTCGCCAAGGCAAATAGCGCCTTTGGAAGATGACACAAAAGAGTCTAGAAAAACAACCACCTGAAGAAACACACAAAGATCAACGTGTACAGTGCCGTTGTCATACCCACGCTCCTGTTTGGCTCCGAATCATGGGTCCTCTACCGGCATCACCTACGGCTCCTAGAATGCTTCCATCAGCGCTGTCTCCACTCCATCCTCAACATTCATTGGAGTGACTTCATCACCAACATCGAAGTACTCGAGCTAGCAAAGTCCGCAAGCATCAAATCCATGCTGCTGAAGACCCAACTGCGCTGGCTGGGTCACGTCTCCAGAATGGAGGACCATCGCCTTCCCAAGATCGTGTTCTATGGCGAGCTCTCCACTGGCCACCGAGACAGAGGTGTACCAAAGAAGAGGTACAAGGACTGCCTAAAGAAATCTCTTGGTGCCTGCCACATTGACCACCGCCAGTGGGCTGATCTCGCCTCAAACCGTGCATCTTGGCGCCTCACAGTTCGGCAGGCAGCAACCTCCTTTGAAGAAGACCGCAGAGCCCACCTCACTGACAAAAGACAAAGGAGGAAAAACCCAACACCCAACCCCAACCAACCAATTTTCCCTTGCAACCGCTGCAACCATGCCTGCCTGTCCCGCATCGGATTTGTCAGTCACTAACGAGCCTGCAGCAGACGTGGACATACCCCTCCATAAATCTTCATCTGTGAAGCCAAGCCAAAGAATACATGACTGGTCACTCCACCAGGGAACAAAACTTTTCAAAAGGAGATTAGTGATATCTCCATCGATCCAGTGTGTGAATCTGAGCCCAGTGTTGCACTGTCCTTCAAATACTTTGAGGAAATTTAATGTCTGACAGAGGATCTTCATTTGTGGTAATAGACCCCACAGTCATGGCTCCTCTGTCCTGTTGGCCCTACTGTCTTGGTTGTGTCTTTGCTTTTCTCTTTTAAGCTTTCAGATCTCTCTTACGCATCTGGTGATCCTCCCAGAGGATCAGAATCAGAAACAGAATTTAGTGTCATGAATGCATCTCACGAAATTCAATGTTTTGCGTCAGCATTACAGGTGCAAAATTGGGGTGGCACTGTTAGTGTCGCAGTTAGTGCAATGTCGCTGCAGCACCAGCGGCCCAGGTTTGAAACCGTGCTGTGTGAAATGAGTTTAAATGTTCTCCCTGTGTCCTCCCACTCTTCAAAATATAGGTCAATTGGTGTGATTGGGTAGCACGGAATCATGGGCCGTAAGTCTAAATTTTTTTTTTAATTGCTAAAAATTAACTAAATTAGTGCAAATAAGTGAAAAGTGAGGCAGTATCTTTGGTTCATTGTCCATTCAGAAATCTGTTGACAGAGGGAAATAAGCTGTTTTGTACCTATAGGTGTTCATCTTCAGGCTCCGATACCTCCTTCCTGATGGTAGCAGTGAGAAAAGGGCATGGTCTGGGTGGTGAGGGTCCTTGAGGATAAAAGTTGCTTTATTGAGACACCGTCTCTTGTAGATGTCCTTAATGGAGTGAAGACTGATGCCCATAATGGCACTAGCTGAGTTCACAACTCTCTGTAATCTTTTTCTGTCTTGTGCATTGATACCTCCATAGCATGTAAAGACGCAAATAGTCAGAATGCGCTCTACTGTACACCTGTAGAAATTTACCAGAGTCTTTAGTGACATACTAAATCTCTTCAAACTGTTCATGAAGTATAGTTACTGGCGAGCCTTCTTCATGATTGCCCCAGGATAAATCTTCAGAGATGTTGACACGCAGGAATTTGTTCTTAACCCTTTTCACTGCTGATCCCTCAATGAGGACCAGTTTGTGTTCTCCTGATTTCCTCCCCCTGAAGTCCACAATTAGCTGCTTAATTTTGCTAACATTGAACGCAAGGTTGTTGTTGTGACACCTCTCAATCAACTGGTCTATCTCATTCCTGTATGCTTCTTCATTGCTGTCTGTGATTTTGTCATGACTGTGACATCATCAGAAAATGTGTAGACAACATTTGACTTGTGCCTAGCCACACAGTCATGGGCGTAGAGCAAATAGAGCAGTGGGCTAGGCATCTTTGCTGTATTGCCTGTCAGTGAGGAGGAGACGTTGTTTCCAATTCGCCCTGACTGAAGATATTAATGTACAAGGATATTAATCCCATGAGTGATCAACTATTATCCTTGTTTAATATTGTATTGTTGAGAAAGCAGATACAAGACCTTTATTCCTATTAATAAATCAAAGCTTTAAACATATTTATATCCTGCTATTCAACACTTCATTTCACCAGTAAGTTTCACTAGGCCCTCAGAAAAACAAACACAAGGAATTAATTTCAAATCTCTTCCAAACTCACTTCAAATGGATTTCTTTCGTATTTGATAATGATTAAATCATTGTAGCTGAGTAGGTTACTCACTCCCTAAATGAAGATGTTGGGCGATTAAAAGCACTTGGTATCTCGTCACAGTACTTTGACAGCTTTAGCTTTCTGACGAGCTGGAACATATCAGTCCCTGGCAGATAAGAATGTGGGTTGTGGATGTAGAAACCCTTGAAAGAAGCAGCCTGCAATAGATAAGTCTTGACCAAGTTATGTTTAACCAAACATTGCAAAGACCTGATTTATATTTTTGTCCAATTTGCCATTTATCATCAAGCCCAAATTGCATAATGATGCCTCTTCCAGCATGAATAGCCAACCATCCCAACACTACTTCTACCCACCAGCAACATTCTTCCACACTTCCTGTTACTTCACTATTTTGAAACCTCACTCAAGGTTCAACGTCTCTAATATCTCCCTGCCGAATACCAAAATTACACCCAAGGTAACTCTCAACTTTCCCAAAAAATCACAGATTTCTCACTTTAAATCCCATTCATCAGTCACTTTTCCCTGCATGACTTCCACAGTTCAAGTTTCTTCAACTTTGCTGCATTCTTCTTCAACCTCAACTAATTCAATACCAGTTTTCAGTTGTTTCAGATCAAACACTATTTCTCACTTCTCCAAAAATTGTTACAGAGCAATGGACTTCTTCAAATCTGCCCTCGGAACTCTCTACCTGAACCCATTGAGATCTTTAAAAGTTTCATTAAGCAGATCTTTTAACCTCCTTTCTCCAAAATGCCAAATATATTTTTCAATGTATTTTCTTGATTTTCTTCTGAAAAGCAACATGAGATGGAGTATTTAATTAAACCATAGAGAGTGTGTAACTGTTATACATTGTCATTCCAACACTGTAAATAATTGTTGAAATCTTCCATCATCTCTGGATAATTCAAATTATGACACCATAATTATTTCTGGTTTGGTATTAATAATTTACTATTCCATGAGATGTGTGACAAATTACGTGAAAGCAAATTAATCTGATATAGTCAGTTTCTGTATTGCAGTACTTTTACATCAAGCAGGTAAAAAATAATCTCAAAAGACTAGTATTAAATTTAATTGTTGACAACTCTCAGTATTTTACTTGATACAGTCATCACCTCTAAAAAGGAGCAAATAGGCAATGAATTTTTGATGTTATTTTTCTTATTAGCATGCATTAAAGACCTGAACAGTTATTTTGGACTCTGGAATCACAAAAATTACACGAGCATTAATAAACAACTCACAGCACTGCTGGATTATTTTAGCAGTGGTATGTCATGAGCAGGGCAAAATCTCAGGAAAGGCCTAGAAATGCCATTAATGGGAAGATAATGAAACCCATAACACTGGAAACAAGATAGGATGAGGAATAATTTTATTTAAGTTAAGCTGTTTCTTTTTAGACCTGACATCCTTAGTAAAGGTTGATAATGCACTTTAAGTTGGTTTAAATTGGCCGTGGGATAAGATTAGAAGTCTGTGGTTCATATTTTCTGGTAAATGTGTTGGAGTCTCTGTCATTCATCTAGAGAAACTTTAAATTTCTGGTGAAAATGCCTTGGGAACCTAGCATTATAGGTTTTAGAGGTCTGTGTGCACATAGAGGACTGCGTGCCAAACAAAAGACAATATGAGTACTTCCCAACTGGAAAACATGAGCGAACCAGAAGATCCACTCCCTATTGAACTCCAGGTCTGTGACATTCAAATCAATGATCCTGATCCGTGCAACAGATCCAGGTACAACCTTCATAAAACAATAAAGGATGCCAAGGCTCAATACCAGATCAAACTTGTGATGCAGATGAATCTCACAGACATCTGTCAGTTGTGGTGAGGCATGCATACTATCATGGATTACAAAAGAACTAGGACAGAATAGCAGGCAACATGCGTCCCTCCCCGAAAAACTCAGAGCATTGGATGGTTGTTTAAAATGGAAGGTCATCATGACCTCAAGCACATCTGTACCCACTGTTACTGTTGCAAACATCAAATCAACCTTCCTGACAGCAAACTCATGGACAGTTACTGGCCTGGATGGAGTCACTGGTTCACAACCTGCACAGAATAGTGGCATTCACTGACAAAGTTAACCTCTCCCTACTACAGTCTGGCCCCCATTTGCTTTAAGAAGACAATGGTCATGCCAGTATCTAAAAGAAATCCTAAGATGCCTTAATAACTTCCACCCTGTGGCTTTGACATCCATCATTATGAGGAGTTTCAGGAGACTTGTCACGTTTCATCTTCACACCAGCCTCCCAGACATCCTCAATCCACTACAATTTGCCTACTGCCACAATGTCCTTGGCAGATGCCATCTCGCTGGCCCTTTTCTCAGCCCTACAACACCTAGATAACATGGGCAACTATGTCAGAAGATAGCACACAAAACAGTTGTTCAATCTCTTGGTACATGTGACAATCATTAATTTAATTCAATTTTTGTTCATCTGTCCAGTGATCACACAAAGTTCATCAAATCACTATGGCCAACACTTTCGGCACATCTTTTTTCGGGACCTAGTTAATTCACAAAAGAAATCCGTTCTCTCCACAAATGTTCATTTAAATGTACAACTTCCAGAAAAGTGTCACCGGCTGCCAATGCTTTCCTATATGGTTGCAATGAATCTTAAACATGCATTATACAGATCTTGTCTCAAATTTGAGTGCAGTTCCTGGCCTGACGAAAGAGTTAAATCTCTGCTGTACAGTTCTAAGACTGGTATCTTCCAGTTACTACTGAAGATCAGTAGTCAGTGAACCTCCACATTTGCATAATAAATTCTGAATTTGTGTTGTCAGGTAGAAGTGATTGCAAAACAATGGAAAAACAAAAATCAACATTATCTCCCCTAAAGCTACTATCACAAGCATTCTATTCATTGAAATGCTCCACTCATCAGAACCATTTCAAAATGCCAAACTTTATAGAGAAACTGATGTTTAGATTTATTTCCATTAGGGCATTCTATAAATGATGTTACATTCTCAAATCACACTGCGTATATATAACCCCCAGATGTATTACTTTAATTTAGAATTCGTTAAAAATGAGCAGGTAAATTGAACAAAAAGTGTTTTGTCGAAGTTCTTATGCTAAATGGATTCTAACTCTGTGTGTAACATCCATATACACGTTGTTTACAATGGTATTAGAGTTTCACAATTTACTCTCCATAGATTCGAGTGATACATTTTAACTCAAACTTTCAACATAAATGAATCTTCAGTCCATCTTTTAGAGAACTATTTTTTTCTGGTTGTCAAAAAACTATTAATCCAGTGTGGCATTGATCTAGTTTTAAGAATGAAAAACTGTGATTATGCAATCTTTGTGAAATATTTTTGAGCAATAACTGGAAAAGAAATGTATATTAATAAATTAAATGATCTAATGATTGCAATCTTTATATCTTGGTCCATGCAAAGACCAACACCAAAATCCAGTTGAGGATCTGAAGGATACAGAGTGCTCACCAGGCATGGGACTTCAATCCTTATCACCAACATTAATTGACAGGACTACCACTGACCAAGAGATAGTTTCCAAACTGACTCTGGACAGGTGGTGAGAAAGCTACCTGCTTGGCACCTTATCACCAACCTATCTGTTGCAGATGAACCTGTCTATGACAGGATTGGGAAGAGTCCCTACTACACTGATTTTGTGCAGAGCATCATCTCTCATATTGTTTGGCACAACCATTGTGGTATTGGTTAGAATGAGAACTGATCAATGGTGCACCCAACAGAATTGCTGAGAATCTGGTTCAATCCTGACCTCTGGTGATGGCAGTATGGAGTTTCTACGTTCTCCCTCTGACCACGTGGCTTTTTTCCGGTGCCCTGGTTTCCTCCCATATCCCAAAAGCCTAGTAAGTTAATGGTCACTGTAAAATGATCTGAATTTTCAGGTGCATATTGAATCTGGAGAGAGTTGATGGAAACAATACAATAGGTCACGGTAGGATGAGTGTAAATGGCTGCTTTACATCTGACAAGGACTAAGTATACCTGAGAGCCAGTTTGTGTGGTATATTTCTTCATGTGAGATCTGGCAAGTTAAAACTGGACATATGTGAGACATTGTGGAACATGGCAATTTGTCTTGGTTCAATGAGGTCAGCTTGGCTATTTCTTGAGCTTCCAAGCCAAAAGCAGACCAGGTATCTCTAAAATTGTGGTAAAACTGCTAATACCAGCAAATACATCATGAAGTAGGCCTAGCAAAGTGATCCCATGATAAAGTTTTGGATCAAAACTTTGCAGTCAGATCACACACAGCAGTGAACAATTAAACAGCAAGACCATCCACCAAGGCTGAATAGAAGGTGATGTAATGGCATTCATGCTCATCCAAAAGCATCACATAGATGATCCGATTTACCTTCTTCCTGAGGTCAAAAGAATGGTGATATGCTGTCAGGAAAATGCTGAGAGCACTGGTTACAGAAAGGCTTTTGGGCCTGTTATCATGCCTACTCAAGACTTACATTTCAGCATTTCCCATGCCTCCAGTCAGGACAATAACATTACTACAATCCAGTCAACAATGTGGAAAGTTCACTACACAAACCGTTGGACATTTACTATCAAAAGACTGCATCAAAGTGATGGAAGATACTATCAAGCATCACTGACTCACTAATCATAGGCTCACTGATACTTAATTTGAATTTTTCCAAATCCATTCAACCCTAGATCACTTCAGTCTTGGCTAAAAATAGGGAACAAAAAGCTGAGTTCCAGATATCAAAGTACCTTTTGACTGAGTGGCAGCAAGAAGACTGGATGAAGCTGGTCAATAAACACCTCTCCTTCCTACAGGCAGAGGGATCCACTTGCTTCAAGAAGATCAAGGTCATCCTGGGATAGTAATGTGCCTGAATAACCATCACCTGGTGGCACTGACAACTACTTTCGAGAACCTGATCATGGCTTGTGTTAACTTCAGACTCACAACCAACCTTGACCCACTTCACTCTGTCTACCATTGCAACAGGTCCATAGCTGACACCATCTCCATCAACATAACAATGCTAAATAAACTCATTCCCAAACTCCAAGACCTTGGATTCAGCACCCTCTTTGCAACTGAATCCACAACCTCCCTTCTCACAGACTGCAATCAGTGAGGATTGGTATTGGTATCTCCTCCACGATTAACCTGCAATGTACTCAGCCTCCTACTATACTCTCTGGACACCTGTGACTGTGTGGCTAATCACCAATCTCTCTCTCTCTCTGTGGATATATTGTTCTAGACCATGGAATGACTTTTTGGACTGTGGGAACTGTCATCATAACGGATGGAATTCTGCAGGGATCTGTGTGACTTGTGGCACAGCTGTGTCGAGCTGAGCAGACAGAGAGAGAATGAAATGTTCAGAACGACAGTTGGAGTGGCGGAGATCAACCAAGAGAGTTGTGTGAAAGATAATGAGGGGTTTAAAACCACGCTTTGAAAACTGAGGGAAGTCATCTACGGAGGCCTTGAAAAAGGATTCATAAGCTTACAGCAACACATCAGTCATTTCTCTCTCCAATGTTCAATACAACGTCCTTCTGTTATTCAGACAGGAGAAATGAATTTGAACATTGAGCTTTGGGGTTGAATTTTGTGGATGGTGTTTTCAGACCAACTTATTTGACTGACTGACCTGGGGTTTTTTGGGGAAAAAAAATGGTGGAGAAACTCAGCAGGTCAAACAGTGCCTGGGGTTTTTGGGGGATTTTTCTCTTTTTGAATATTGGACAGAAACTGTAATGGTCTGGGTTTTTTTTTACATACTCACTGCTTATGAAGATATGGAATTTGTAATTATACTTGTTGGGAGATCAAGTATCCAAGGCCTAGGATATTTCCATAATTCTTTAGGCCATGTACCAGGCCTATCTATTGGATGCATTTTTATCACTAATATCCCTGCCACCACAGGAAATGTTAATTGATGATTACAATGTTCAATTCCATTTGCAACTCTCTGGCAAATGAAACCCTTAGAATAGACAGATAGTGATGGACAACATTCAAACCACACAGGTCATGCAATTACTAAATCAACAAGAAACTAACCAACAGCCTTACAACTTGATGGCATCACCATTGCCAAGTCACTTACCATTTACAAATGGAATAACCTCATAAACACTGTGGCTATAAGAGCAAGTCAGGCAATAAAGCACACACAATGTTGCATCTAAAAGCCAATTGACAATAAGACACAAGTCAACATCTTAATGGAATATCCTGTATTAGTACGATTCATGAACCTTGATATCCTTCAAGATAAAACAGTCTATCTAGCCTAAATATTATTAATTCCCTCATCAGCATTGGTAATGGGTGTCATGTACAAGAAACATTGCAGTTATTCACCATGAATCTCAAATTAGTGATCTCTGCCACAAAGGACAAAGGCCACACACAAACACGACTCGCTGCTGTTTCCTTAGTCACAGACCATCCTGATTTGGAAATATCTTCACCTATCAGAGCAGCACATTTGGCATCACCTTATTAATTTGAACGGTGTCGCTAACTTTCATTAGACATTTTATTTTTTTCTATTTCACTAATAATCAAATATTTATTAATTTATAGCAGTTGATTATGATTTCTGAGCAGACCTGATGAGCCGATAGGCCTACTTCAGCTCTTGTATCATTTGTATTAATCTTCCAAGTTACTTTGCTTTTTGTTTTTTAATTTATTTTTTAAACTTTAGAGTTACAACATGGTAACTAAACAGGCTCTTCCAACCCCACAAATACATCAAATAACCTCTAAACTCCAAATGTTTTATGAGGGTGGGTGGAAACCGGAGAATCTGGAGGAAAGCCACGCAGACATGGGGAGAATGTACAAACTTATTATACAGTGCAAGATTTGAACCCAGATCACTGGGGCTGCAACAGCACTGTTCTAACCACAATGCTAACTAAACCATTTCATTAATTTATTAGTACTGTATTTGTTGGCATATAGGACCCCCTTTTTCCCCCCCAAAAAATTGCCCGCCCCCCAAGAAAATTGAATGAGGTGCAGGACGGGTGACAGTGACCGAGCGGCCTGTTGAACTGAGCTTGTTCACTGCCACCTGCCCCTGCGCCTCATTCAATTTTCTTGGGTGGTCGTGCTCGTCAAACAAAGGCTCAGCCTGGAGCCTGATCACCGTGGTCCCACGATCCCCACGAAGCAAGCAATTGATTACCTGCTCCCCGCAACAGTGGGCCCTGCCTATTGCCCTAGTGACCGTCTTCTCTCCCTCACGCGCCTGCCTGTCAATCAATAAGCATTTGCACGGTCGGGGGAAGCGGCCCGAGCCTCAATGTGTGGTGGGTAGGAGGACGTGTTGTTGCTGTTGCTCAGCTGTGAGGAGTCTTCGATGTCTCAGCCATGCAAGGCTAGATTGTTTCCATCGAGGTGAGTGAAGGCACACAAACACTCGTTATCCACAAGGGGCCTTGCAGAAGGAACCCGTTCACCAACTTACCCATAAATACAATAAAACAAATTTTTCCTAAAATCTCTCACTAAAACAAGGAAGGGAGGGGAGGGAATCTATAAGGCCAGTGGGTCCTATATGCTGTCAAATTCAGTAATTTTTGAAATCAGTCATTTTTTTTCAATAAAGTATCACAGATCATGCAGCCTGGAAACAGATCTTTCAGCTCACTGTTTCTGCACCAACATTCAAGGACCCCTCTACCCTAAACTCACTTTTCATCTCACATCAACAACCTTTCCAAAGATCCTGGCACCCACTTACATTAGGGTAATTCACAGTAGCTAAATAACCTTCTAAACATAGAAACATAGAAGATAGGAGCAGGAGTAGGTCATTTGACCTCACATTTATCCACATTGTAGTGCATTTGCCATGTATCTGCCCAGTCCCTCAATTTATCCAAATCACACTGGAGCTTCCTGACCCCCTCTTCCGTGCACACAACCCCTCCTAGCTTAGTGTCATCTGCAAATTTGGAGATATTACATCCAATCCCCTCATCCAGATCATTAATGTAAATTGTGAACAGCTGGGGTCCCAGTACAGATCCCTGTGGTACCCCACTGGTCACCGCCTGCCACTCAGAAAATGAGCCATTTATCCCAACTCTCTGTCTTCTTCCTGCCAGCCAGTTCTCAATCCACATCAATACTTTGCCCCCAATCCCATGAGCCTTGATTTTGGAAGCCAGTCATTTATGCGGGACCTTATCGAAGGTCTTTTGGAAGTCCAGGTACACCACATCCACTGGCTCTCCCCCATCTATTTTACCTGTCACCATCTCAAAGAATTCCAATAGATTTGTCAAGTACGATTTACCTTTTGTAAATCCATGTTGACTCCGTCCGATCCCTTCTCTGCTAGTCATATGCTCCGCTATTACATCCTTAATAATGGATTCCATCATTTTGCCCACTACTGATGTAAGGCTCACCGGCCGATAATTCCCCGCTTTTTCTCTACCCCCCTTTTTAAATAGTGGGGTAACATTAGCTACCCTCCAATCCATGGGTACTGATCCTGAGTCTATCGAGTTCTGGAAAATAATTCTTAAAGCATCTGCTATCTGAATGGCCACTTCCTTGAGTACCCTAGGATGTAGATTATCAGGCCCTTGGGATTTATCTGCCTTCAATCCCATCAATTTCCCCAAGACCATGTCCTTAGAGATACTGATTTCTTTCAGTTCCTCCCTTGCATTAGTCTCTATGTTTCCCAACATCCTTGGGAGGTTATTTGTATCCTCTCTTGTAAAAACAGAACTAAAGTAAGAATTTAATTGGTCTGCAATTTCCTTATTCCCCATTATATATTCCCCTGATTCCGACTGCAAAGGACCTACTCTGGATTTCACCAATATTTTCCTCTTGACATATTTATAAAAGCTTTTGCAGTCGGTTTTTATATTTGCCGCAAGCTTACTTTCGTAATTTATTTTTGCTCTCTTGATTAATCCCTTTGTCCTCCTTTGTTGCATCTTGAACTGCTCCCAGTCTTCGGTTGTGGTACTTTTTTTGGCCAATTGATATGCTCTCTCTTTGGACCTAATGCTGTCTCTAATTTCCCTTGTTATCCACGGTTGAGTCACCTTTTTTTGGTTTATTTTTATGCCAAACCGGTATAAACGATTTTTGCAATTTCTCCATGAGATCTGTGAATGCTTTCCATTGTCTATCCACAGTCAACTCCCCCATAAACACCATAAAAACTGCAGATTTAACATGAGGGCAGAAACCAGTGTACCCAAGGGAATCCAGACAATGTCAGAATTTACCAACTTCACACTGACTGCTCACATGATCAGGCCAGAACCTGTGCCTCTGGAGCCGTTATTTCTGGGCATTAGATACATTTGAAAATAGAGAAAAGATCGTCTAATAGCATAAGCCATAAAATGTTTGTGGCAAATTAGTTAATTGGGAGCCATGCAGTTGTGGGTGAATGCAGAAAGGACAGCCAATCGATACTTCACTTGTGAATCTGCAGGCCTCTATATTGGAGACCGGACGTAGAGTAGGAGTTCATTTTGCTCTGTCCACTGCAAAAGCAGGGGCGTCCCAGTGACCATATATTTTAATTCCACATACCATTCCTACACCAACGTGGCCTCATGCACTACCAAACCAGGCAAACCATAAAATTGGAGGAACAACACCTAACATTCCAATATGGGCACTCTCCAAGAGATGGTGTTAACATTGACTTCTCCTGCTTCTGTTAAACAGCCTCCCCCAAGTCTCTCTTCTGCTGCCCCTCTGAAACGTTCCACCAGCTCACCCCTTCCCTCTCTTCAGAGAGTTAGCCCTTCCACCTTCACTTCTCAGTTGTTTCCTCTTAAACCCTCTCACCTATTAGTCTGTACTCCACTCCCTGCTCCAATAGCTCAGGGGTTACAGCTCTGGTCTTGTCAACCAGGGATCAGGACTTCATTCCTCGCTGGGGCCTCATTTCTGTGAAGTAGCAACTCTGTGTTCCTTACAGCAGGCAGAATTAAAGAATTTAATGTACGTTACATTCTCAATGTAGTATTACATGACAATAATGGAACCTTTACCTTCCTCCCCCCCACCCCACCTCCCAAATTTATATTCAGGTGCCAGCATGCTCATACTGTGGCGAAAAGCACAAGGCTGTACGGTTCATTGCCCTTTACATCCTGTAGATGCCGCATCGCCTGCTATGTTTCTTCAACACTTCTGTGCATTGCACTACAATCACAGCATCTCCTATTTAACTCCAGCATTATTAAATCTGACAGCTGCTCTCCAGTATGTGCGGGTTAATTTCAGTTCTCCTGGTTTTAAGTAACAGGTGTATCATTAAAGAAAAGTCGCATTGTGAGCTTACTTGTGGCGTTCTGAGCACTGGTTAAAAAAAAAACCATGAAAATTAAATTACTTGCTTCTCTGGACTTGCGAATTGCAACAAGCATCCATAATAAATGAATGGACCTTCACTAAATCAGCTAACGTTTCAAAACAAACAGATCATACAATATCTTCTCAAAATACCACTAAAACCCATGAATTTCCTTGCTTTGTAGTAATGTCATAGAATAATGTTGAAGGTGAAATTTATAACAGGAAATTTATTTTGAAGTTTTTGAATCTTATTTTGAAAATTACAAAACACTTGTATTCAGTCCAAATGCATAAGGTTTAGTGTGTGTCTCAATTATGTTTAACCTAATGGTGCTTTTCTTTCAATGGGGAAGAGTGTTGATCATGCACCAATGCAAGAGTGACTCTGCCGCTGGTATTATTTTTAGATTACACTAAATCTTCGTCCGCGAAGCCAAGCCAAAGAAGAAAGAAGAAGAATACTAAATAACTCCTGATCTCTAAAAATAGATCAGATCAAAGGAATTCCACTGGACGCAGCCACCCTGAAGTTACTCAAAAGACACTGCCTAATTTGCAATTTGTAGTCACCATCGACAAATTCGCTGTTGATACCATGGCAGTGGGTTGTAGATAAAGGGGCAATGAGTCAGCAGACAGGAAGGATTGGCTAAATGGTGCACCAACAACAACCTCACACTCAGTGTCACCAAAACCAAGGAGCTGATTGGTGACTTCAGGAAGAGGAAACCAGATATATATAATCCAGTGATCATTGTGGGATTAGAGGTGGAGGGGGTGAGCAAATTTAAGTTCTTGTGAGTCATGATCTTGGAGGATCTTTCCTGGACAACATGTTAATGGCATCGTGAAAAAAGCTCTACTTCCTCAGGAGGTTGTGGAGGTTTGGTATGACATCAGAAACCCTGACAAATTTATACAGAGGTGAGGTGAAAAGTTTGCTGGCTGGCTGCATAACAGTTTGGTATGGGGACACCAATACCCCCGAGTCTAAAGCCCTGCAAAAGGTAGTGGTCATACCCCAGGACATCACAGGCAAAACCCTCCCCACCATGAAGAACATCTATGGGGAATGCTACTGTCGGAGAGCAGCAAAAATCATCAAGGATCCATACCACCCAGCACACTCTCTATTCTCGCTGCTGCCATCAGGAAAGAGGTCTTGGTGCCACAGGTTCAGGAACAGTTGCTCCCCCTCCACCATCAGACTCCTCAACACCAAACTCAATCAGGGACTCATTTAAGGATTTTACTTGTGCACTTTATTGATTTCTCCCTCTCTCTGCATTGCACAGCTTGTTTACATTTCTTTATTTATGTGTATATTCAATATAGATTTTTTTTGTATTACCTATAAATGGTCATTCTGCCATGCCCACACGAAAAAGGAATCTCAGGGTTGTATGCAATGCCATGTATGTACTCTGACAATAAATCTGAAATCTGAATCTAATTCTTGTACTAAGCTAACTAAATATTACAAGAAGGTGGACAGTGTGGTCCAGAGTCATCTGTCAGCTATTTAGAAGAACATTTGAAATGGATAAGAGCCTGCTCCTAAAGAAATCCTAGTAAATGAGGGAATATTGTAGGGAAAAAAATATCAAAATGAACAAAAACAAAACAAAACTCTGGGTTTGCTATTTGGTGGTTTGTTCATGGGTCTAGAGTTCTGCCATCACAGCTTTAAGCTTAACAGGGCTTTTAGAAGCTCAATGTCAATTTTTAATGGTCCACCTTCCTATACCTGGGTGGTGAAGGTTCTCCCAAAGAACTTTTAGAAAAAAAAAGGTTTTTTTTAGACTTATAGTAGGGTAACAGGCCCTTTCGGCCCATTCTGCCCAATGACACCCTGCAGTGAACTGAGATTCATTGGTGATGGGTTGTACAGATGGCTGGCTCTTCCCCCAGGCTCCGTCCCATCTACCCACATATAACTCAGGTTTCTGCCTAAACCCAGAGCCTTACTGAAAAACCTACCCTTGTTATAAGCTAATAAAAGCAGGTGTTCTCCTTCCAGTCGTGGGAGCTTTTATTCATGCTACACATTCAAATGACCTACAACCCTCGTTATGTTTTGAAGGGTGGGAGGAAACCGGAGCACTCAGAGGAAACCCACGCAGACACGAGGAGATCGTACAAACTATTTACAGACAGCGTGGAATTTAAACCCCAGTCCCAATTGCTGGTGCTATAACATCGTTACGCTGACTACATGAACTACATGCATGTACTCTGACAATAAATCTGAAGTAAAATATATAAAATAAACTGTGCGCCGAGATGGGGAAATGCAAAATATATTATCTCAACATCTTTTAAATTTTCCATTAATCTCAGGAACTCAATAATAATAAATAATTTATTATAAATAAAAATCAATAATAAAGGAACATCAATATTTTTTCATTCAGGTGTTAGTGAGGAGGAACTTCCAAGATGGGTATACATTTTTTGCTTTGTGGCAAGCAGAGACCATTTTGGTCCTAAGACTACCATGCAGAATCGAACACAGTACATGCAAAGAACAGTCTCGTAAAAGAACAGGCTCTTTGACCCTCAATGTTTGTGCCAAGCATGATCTGCTGCTTATTCGTGGTACATATCTATATATCCCTACATATTCATGTGTCTTTCTAGAAGTCTCTTAAATATTGTTATCATATCTACTTCCACCACTACATCCAGAACCCATTCCAGTTTAAAACATTCTGTGTAAAAAAAATTGGCTCTCACTTTGCTTTTAAACTACCTCCCATCACTTCAAACATGTCCTCTCATATTGGATAATTTTAACCCTTGGAAAAAGATTTTGATTGTCTACCCTATCTATACCTCTCATCATTTGATAAACCTAGCAGGTCTTTGATGGTCCAGAGAAAACACCCCAAGCCTCTAATCCAAGCAGCATCCTGATAAATCTCTTCTGTATCCTTTCCAAATACTTGCTTTAATGGGGAAATCAGAATTGCATGCAATATTTCAACGGCAGTATAATCACATTTTTACATAACTGCTGTTCAAAGTCAAGTTTAAAGTTCAGATTTATTGTCAGAGTACATATATGACATCACATAGAACCCTGAGATTCTTTTTCTTGTATTTGATGCCCCGTCCAATGAAGGCAAGCATGCTTTCTTTACGGTCCTGTCTACATGTGTAGCTACCTTCAGGGAGCTATGGACTTGGTCCCCAGATGCCTCTCTACCTCAATGATAGGGATTTTGATTGTTTAGATACAGTGACTAATGATTATATTTCCAATGGTAGGCAGCTCAGAGCAGAACCCTCATAGTAGCTCCATGTGCTTGCTGCCCTTATCCTTCTTGACTGCAGAGATCATGGATTTGGAGGGTGCTGTTGAAGTGCTGGGGTTGTAACTGAAGAGCATTTTGTAAACAAACTACAGTCATTGTGACAAGGACGGGGGAAGTCCATGTTTCTAGTAGTTGACAGATTGTCAGTCACGTGGGCTGCTTTGACATGCAACGATATTAAGCTTTTGGCTTTTGAGCTTCAACCTCAGTACGCAAGTAACTTTTCAAAGAATCCATTCTTAATAATCAGTCATGATCATATTGAACTGCAAGCAAGCTCGAAGGCTGGAATGGGCTACTCCTGCAGCCAGGTTCGATGGTTTGAACACCCTGACTTTCAGTTCCAGTTATCGCATTACGAATGGAAGTATTCTCATTTTCCCTATTGTAAATGTACTATAATCAGCCTCTTTAAAATACTTCATTCCTAATCAATGTGTAAAGTAAAATTTATACTGATCTTTGCAATTATGAAGTCAACCTTTCCAAAGGCCTGGAAATAGCCATCCCAATTACCCTCAATTGCACTATCAAGCGCAATTATCACTGAGATCTTAACAATCTATATTTCATCATGAAAGCTGAAAGGCAGTTGGAGACCTTGAGATTTAAGTAAGCAAACTGCTGGTTCTCTTAAGCATCAATATGTAGGGCTTAGCGATCTACCCTTGTATGTACAATAGATGAATTAGCAGTTCATACAAAATGGGTGCAAAGGGTAATCTAAATGTTTTAATTGTATTTATTCATTCAATTTATTACACTTAAATTAAAATGAAAATTTTTAAAATATGCAACCACAAATCTTTTTTCTTCTTAAGCAGCAGAGACCTGTTAGTTCTGGGATCACCAAGATCAGCACTTGAATCTATAATGGTCCTCTATTTTGTGGCTGGTGAACTAAATTCCAGTCAAGCCAAAAGAATTGCTGCGGAGAGCAGTTATCCTCTTTATTGTGCATCAGCTTTAAACTTTGGGGTTGAACATTTTCTGGCAGTGGAGATCAGTGAATGATAGTTTGGCAGAAGACCTCTACCCTGGATGTGAAGAATAGGCAGTGGAATGAGGAATTCAGGTGCTTTTCTTCTCAAGCTCTTTGTCATCTGATTCCATAAGTACAAGCTAACTAAACAATGTTCTCTGGTCCACGATGCAAAACACACAGACATATAACCATACGTACACATATAGACAACAAGTACATATTCAGGACAGGAATTCATATATACACTGAATAAATAAATATTGTTTCATGAATATGAGAGTCGGAGGGTCAGTGTGAGCAGTTCCTTGGATTGTTCAGCATTCTCACTGCCTGTGGGAAGAAGCTGCTCCTCAGCCTGGTGGTGCTGGCTCTGATCCTCCTGGATCTCTTCCCCGACAGGAGCAGCTGAAACATGTGTGCAGGGTGGAAGGGGTCCTCAATGATTTTGTGCACCCTCTTCAGACAATGATCCTGGTAGATAACGTCAATGGTTGTGGGGAGGGGTGTGGTGGGAGGGACACTCAAGTGATCCTCTTATAATCCTATGGATTGACCTCTGATCCATTTCTCTGCAGCAACTGTGCCACACTGTGGTACGGACGCTCCAGATGAACTTTCTGTGGAAGGGTGACATATGGTGGTCGGTGGTGTTGCCCGCTTCAGTGTTCTCAGGAAGTGCAATCGCGGCTGCGCCTCCTTACAAGTGAGGAGATGTGTGTTGTTCTAAAGCAGTAAAACACTTGCATCAAGTTACTGACTGTTTAAAAAGTACAATCTATTTTGTTGCACTTAATAATTATAGGATATACAATATGTCAAGGACCCAATCTTATAATACTTGGTAAATTTTTAATTACATGTGATACTAGTGATTACAAGTTTTGTGCATTGATTGTTTTTAAGCAGTTGATATCATTTAAAATGTGTTTCTTAGTAAGCATCTGCCATCATGATATTAAGTACCATCTTCATTGCAATTAAGAGTAATTACTTTTTCAAATGCTTGGTAATCTTAATAGTAATTCTGTAAAAGATGCCAACTTAATTATAGGCAACTAAGCTGCCAATGACTTTTGAGGACAAGGGTGGATTTTTTTCCAATCTTGTGAATGATGCCAGTCTTAAATCCAGGGCACGATAAACTGTGGTCAAGTGTCTACACTCACTTACAGCAGAACTGAAGCAAACTCTATAGGTGAGACACATGGGACTGGCATGATGGTACTTTATCAATATGCTACGGCAGAGCTGAGAAAGATATATTAAACAGGCCATGCTTTGATTTTCTAGCTTTAGCAATGTGAATGTCAGCCTCATTGCAATGCCTTAAAATGCTAAGCGTTCTAAAATGTGCACACGGCCTTCTAACTCTCCCTTATTCTGAATGACAATTATAAATGCCAATTTTACTATATTTTGGGATAGAGTTCCTTCTCAAGTTATTTTTCAAAATTCATGTTCAAGATATTATCATAGTAATAAAACAGTTTTGTATTTACATGAGATTCCTTTTTGCCTGCTGCAAGGCAGACATATTTGCCACCTGCAGGAATTGCCTAAGTGGCTCTTGGAGTTCTTACAGTCAGGTCTACAGTCAGAGAGAGAGAGAAGCAAAAGAGAGACCCCCATAGTAACCAAGTGTCTGCAGCCCCCACAGACACATAGTCCAGTCCAAACCATTGGAAACCCGAGCTCCAGATCCAAACCTCCGACACGGTCAGGAACCCTTCAGCGCCCTCGGCATCTCCTTGCATCCCGGATCTGGTACATCTGGTACCCCTCCAGCAGCCCACAACCTTCTTGGGTTCCTCACCTTGAGTTGCTAGCAGCCGCTGCATGCACTGGTGCCCGGGGCACAAAGCCCCCTCACTGGTCCACTGCCGTGGGTCGTTTCCTCCGTTTCTCCTTCTCAGATGTGGGGTGGTCTTCCCGTCTCCTGGTGCCCTGCTCCAGTCCTCCAAGTCTGCTGATGAATAGGCACCGACATCTTGGGCACAGACCCGTGGTCATGGGATTTCAACTAAAACCTCAACGGGCTGTTCAAACCCCATGCGGAGCCAATGGCAGTCGACTGGGCGGCTGGACCCCGTGGGAGCGCTGTATCTCCACTGCTGCAGCAGCCCTGGCAACACCACCATCATGGCTTTACACAGATTTGGTGTCCCTGAGAGATGCCAGTTGAGAATGCTCATCTTTGGAGACACCTGCCTGGAGTTTGGATCCATTTGTCCAGCTCCAGTGTGTTCTATGCGAATTAGATTTAGAAACAATTTTTCACAAGATGGATGGCTCCTGGTCAATTAAAGTCCAAAGTGGTCTAGATAATTGTATGTGTTCATGCTACAATAGCTAATATGTGTCCAGCATTGCTCATGCAAGTCACACAGTGGACATTTCCTAGTCTAGGAGCAGAAATTGACCTTTTGAGGCAAAATAATAACCTTCACTAGACACTCATGAAACAACATGCAGGGTGCATAAATGTAATAGCAATTGAAGGCGGGCATAACCTGCAGGAGGAAGTCAGCGGGCCGAGGAGCATCAGTGAGAGAAAAGGAATGGTCAACGTTTCATTTCAAAACCCTTCATCTTGACTTTTTCTCCCATTGATGCTGTCCAACCAGCTGAGTTGTTCCACCAGATTGAGTTTTGCTTTAGATTCCAGCATCTGTGGTCTCCTGTGTAACTCCAGCAATTAAAGGTCACCCTTCACTGATGGCGGCCCAAGAGGAAAAAAATATTAAAAGTGAGTTTTGTGCTTAATCACTGGCCCCTAGGTGAGTCCACACCTCACCTGAAGCCAGTTGCAATGTAGGAATAGATCGGGTCAGTTAATTTGATGGGCTGATCGGTCTTCTACTTCTGAAACATTCCCTGAACATTTAACATAAAAGGGAGCATCAATCTTATGAAGAATTTCCTTTCAAATCCATAATCACCATCAAATTATAAACAATAACAAATTACAAATAAGCTCCCATTGTGAAATTGAGTATTAAACTCGTGCAATAGACTTCAGTCCAAATTTTATCACCTTGGCCAATTACTCAGAAAAGTAGATGAAGCATTTCACACTTAAATTCAATACAGCAGGTAACAAATGCTAAGTTATTGTTTCAAGTTGACTGACTGCAACATATTTATAACAGCAGAAGAAATGTAGTTTCAGTCCTAATGTGAGAGCTAGAATTGAAAAGGATGACAGGAATAGCAAGTAGTTTGACGGCAAGAGGTGTCAAGAAGTTGAGAGAAATTGTAACGAGATATAGTTGGATAATACTGACAAATAATGTGATCAAAGAGAAGAGAGCCATTATAAAATTCAAGGGTACATAAGGGGAAGTTTTGAAATTGATAATGGATAGAGAAAGAAAGCCTTTCTGGACACACCTTGATTGTGATTGAGCAGTAGGAAGGATGTTCTGCACAAGAGAATCGTGAAAGCTGACATGAGAGGATCTGGCTCAAGATCGCTCACAGTGGAGGGACGCCATCAGTAAAAGTGTGGACGCTGCTGAGTGAAAGCACAGAGAGTCAACCGAGGAAAGGCACAGGAAGTACCACAGCAGAGCTCCTGCCCCTGTTGCCCCTCCAGGCCTCACCTGCTAAGTCTGTGGCAAGCAGGGCCTGGCAAGGATCGGCCTGTTCAGCCGACTCAGGACCCACAATCTGACTGGAAGGAACCATCACCATCCTACAGGATGGTTAGGCAGAAGAATAGAAAGGTGTTAATACAAATATTTCCTCAACAATGGAAATGTGCTGCAGGTCAGGCAACATCACCCAGTGAGTATTTCTAGTAGTTTACCTTTCTTTGTTTCAGTTCTCCAACAGTTACAACTTTTGCTTTCCATAGAGAGATAGGTGAATAACAACTTTGTCAAATACTGCAGAAAAATAAGAAGGCAGTCTGGTTACAGCCACAGAGGTGACCATTCATTACTTTGGATAATTTGAATGCAGAAAGAAAGCTGTACCCCATGAAAGATTGCACAATGGCCATAACACCTTTCATGAATTAATGTATGTCAAGATCATAAGCCAAATGCACTGGCATTTTGCAGGGTCACCTACTGCATCCAGTCCTCCTGTTGTCATCTCATCTTCATCCGAGAGACTGGACGCAGTCTGAGAGATCACTTTGTTGAGCACCTTGTCTCTGTCCGTGGCAATAGTGTGGATCTCCCAGTGGCCACCCATTTCAATTCCCTAGCTCATGCACTGCCAAGCTGAAACCACTTGAAAATTGGAGAAACAGCACCTCATCTTCTGACTGGGGACCCTCCAACCGGCAGGCATTAATATCGACCTCTCTGGCTTTCGTTAAAAATCTCCCCCCTCCCCACTACCTCTTCCTCAGTCGCCTTCCCCCACTTCTCTCTCTCCCTTTTGTCTGTTTCCTATTCCACTACAGCACAAATCTGGCAGTATCACAAATCAGCTAATTTGCTACCATATAAATTCAGCTAAGATAATATTTGTACCTAATTCTAAGAGACTGAGATATGAACAAAGAATGAAATTTTCTGTTCAACATTCGTCTCAAGGTGTATTCATGAATTTTTTTTAAATCAGACTTTCTGACAAAATCAAAAATATCTTTTAAAACAGATTTATAGAAATAGTGAACAAAGGAGCACCTCTGCTCTTGTTTCATGTTGCTTGCAGAGGAATTCTTGTATACTTATGCAGTTTTAAAAGATCATATTCCAAGCACATTCTAGTATATACTTTGTTGAAGTTATAGGATTTATAATAGCAGAGTTAATATGATTAATTTGTATTAACTTGGGAACTAGACTGTATTCATAATGTTCATACTAAAAAGAGAAAATCTAGTCAGGCACAATGTGAGCCTACAATGTTAATTTATTGACATTTCATTTTGCAGATACATTGTCTGACCACTGGGAGCGGATACTTAAAATATTTTGGGAAACCAGTTCATGAGCTGGGATGAGAATAGCAAGTCATCTCTTCCAATGTAGCCTTGCAGCGCACAAACAGATGAATGAGATGAATGTTCTGGGATGTGATTACATATTACCTGCCTCTAAATCAAAGAGGAATGACAAGAATATAGAACATTATTAATATATTTAATTGTCGATGATGTCAACTGTCAATCATACTGAAAAATAATTGTAGATCTTCACTAAACTATGACTTTAGTTTCCTTTTTAATTACCTGACCTTAAGTAGGGGGAGCTAAAACTAGTGGGCATAGATTTAAACTAAGATGAATAAGTGAGCTGACAGCTATTTTTTTCAAAAAGGCAGTGGTGGATATATTTCAATGAGCTGTGAGAGAAAGTGGTGGAGGCAGGTATAATTAGAATGTTTAAAAGATATTTTGGCAGGTTCATGGATAGGAAGGATTTAGAACTTAATGTGGTGAAATTGGACTCGCTTGGGGAGACAACTTGGTCAGCATGTAAATTTGGGCTGAAAGATCTGTCTCCATCCTGCAGGTCTATGGGAAGAGCAGAGGAATGGCACTGTTAATTTACCTATCTGGAGTTGATATAGACTTGTTGGGCCAAGTATCATCTTCTGTGGCTAAATGACCCCCATCTGGACTAGGATTCTGATACAGCTACAAAGTTATGTTATCAAATGCTGGATAGAAATGCGGAACTCAGTCAATATCACAGTCAATAATTCGATGTTTCAGACCCGAGCCCTTCTGAGGCCAGGAGTCAGGAGATCCTGCTGCAGCTGGACAAGGCTTTGGTGAGGCCACACCTGGAGTACTGTGGGCAGTTTTGGTCGCCTTATCTGAGGAAGGATGTCCTTGCCTTGGAGGGGGTGCAGAGAAGGTTCACTAGGTTGATACCAGGGATGGAGGGACTCACATATGAAGAAAGGTTGGATAGACTAGGCTTGTATTCTCTGGAATTTAGAAGATTGAAGAGAGATCTTATAGAAACATTAAATTCTTAAAGGTTTAGACAGACTAGACACAGGAAGGTTGTTTCCAATGCTGGAAAAAACCAGAACCAAGGGCCATAGTTTAAGGATAAGTGGGAAGTTTTTTAGGACTGAGATGAGGAAAACAATTTTCTCTCAGAGAGTGGTAAATGGGTGGAATTCTTTGCCACTGGAACCGGCCTTGTTCCCTGCCAATATTTAAGTGTAGGTTAGATTTGGCCCTTGTGACGGGGATTAGGAGGTATGGGGAGAAGGCAGGAACCGGGTACTGCTCAGCCATGATCATAATGAATGGCGGTGTAGGCTTGAAGGGGCAAATGGCCTACACCTATTTTCTATGTTTCTAAAGCATAGTGAAAAGCAGGCAGGTATTGAAATCATACCTTACATCACCACAGTTGTTCATCAACCTGGGATCAGTACTCAAGTACTGATAATAAATTCATGCATTTACTAATTTTCTGGACAAGCCAAGTTTTTATTAATTTGAACACAGGCTTGTCAGGATGACTTGCAATTTAGTTCTAGCATGCAAACAGGAGAAGAGCAACTTCTTTGAAAGTATCAATGAAATAGAATGGTTTTGTCAAAAAATCATGTGTGTTCCTAACAGTTGTAATATTCAATATAATTTGTGTATCATCCATCAGATTTAATTGACAAATTAGGCATCAAATAACTTTTACACTCAAGAGACAAACCTAGTTCAGCAAATTAAATTGAATACCCTTGCTCATAAATTTCTTCATAATTAGAGCCACTCACAAGAGAATAGCTTTTACCTAGTTTTATATTATCCTGATGCTACAATATTCTGCAGCATGCTTTGTAAATGACTTGCTACTAATGTAAGCCTTGACTAAATTAATTGTATGTTTTGCCCATAATAGAATCATGAAGTTAAAGAAACAAGCAAGCCAACACATATAATGTCATATTTTCTACTCTTCTAAGCAAATTACCAATTACGCTTTTTTGCAAAGTCAGCCTTTCAAGAGTGAGTACAGTGGTTCTCAACCTTTTTCTTTCCACTCACCTACCACTTTAAGTAATCCCTATGCCATCAGTGTTCTGTGAATAGTAAGGGATTGCTTAAGGTGGTAGGTGAGTGGAAAGGGAAGGTTAAGAACCACTGCTCTAGACTCAATTGTTACCGAATCATTTTGCTTGAGAAAAATTGTCATTGGCCCATTTCCTTTGGAGTTCTGAAACCATGCACATAATGAGTTAATTAGGTACAATTAAAACAGGGGTTTTCAAACTTTTTCTTCCCACTCACCTACCACCTTAATCAATCCCTTACTAAGGACAGAACACCTAAGGCATAAGGATTACTTTAAAGTAGTAGGTGAGTGGAAAGGAAAAGGTTGAGAACCACTGGTGCATTGAACAGCATATGATCATATCATTCCAGATTTTGTGCTCAAGGTTTCATTTTATCATGTATTGCATCCAAGATACAGGGAAGATCTGGTTAAAGCCAGCTCTTTTCAATATTCAAGGTTACACTTAGTCATTTTTATGAGGGCTGTTTCTCCATCAAAGCATAAATGTCAATCTTCATTAGAAAATATCAGTCAAAACCAGCCAGAACACATTTCATTCCATTGAACTCAAATCTGACACATTACTTTTACAAAAAATAAAGATCAGATAGCTTACTAATCACTCACTCTTCAATACCACCACCAAGACCTTGTATATGGATCTAAATTATATGGCACAACCCTTAGATAATAAAACCTCTTTAAATCTCCACAAGCCATGGCAAGGAACAATGTCAGATTTATTGTCAGAGTACATTTAGTACATGACATCACGTACAAGCCTGAGATTTATTTCCTGCAGGCGCGGCAGAATTACCACTAATTGGTAGTGCAAAAAATAAACTGTATACAGCGTAAAACATGTAAACACACAAAGAACTGTAAACAGATAATAAATGTAAACAAACTGACTCTGCAATACAGAGAGAACAAAAAGAAAATCAGGATGAAATACATAATTGATCAAAAAATTAAAGTTTCAAATTAATACTTCATGTGTCAAAACATAGAACAAAGGCAATAAAAGACCAACCATTACAGAAAGAGATGATTCAATAGTCATAATCTTCCAATATGTATAAGAATTGGTTGGAATTTTTCAACCAAATTATATTTAAACCAGTAAACAACATATCCAGTTCCACTTCCCTGAATCATAATGAATCAGCAGGGCTTCCACTAAGCCATTCATTAGCATGAATACACTGGGGAAAAAAACACTTATTCAAGCTTTTGAAACATATCACAGCTGAATTCAAGAGACAAAGAATATTTGAAGTGTAAAAAATATATGTACTTAAGGTGAGTCAGGACAAGCATATGAGGGAATAAAGGGTTATGATCAAATTAAATGAGAACGTCAGGAGAAAATTGGAGTAGAGCATAAAACCTCACGCTGAGATGAATGACCTGTTTCAATGCCATAGATCTTATGCAAACTCATTCAAGTGTGAGAGATACAAGTCATCAAATATATTTGCAAACTGTTTCAAAACCATCATCAAAATGTGATGAAACATAAGAACAGTATCAGAGTGGTTTCAAATCTCGCCAGAGTACCTAGTTCATTTGATTATATTAAATAAATGGTTTATTCCGTGATGGAGGAGATTCGGTACGTCACAGAAGAGTCTCATAAACTTCTACAGGTATACCCTGGAGAGCACTCTGGCTGGTAACATCACTATCTGGTCTGGAGGTGCCAAAACTCAGGGCAAGAGGAAACTCCAACAAAGGGTTGTTAACTCAGCCTGCGACATTACAGGCATCAGTCATCCCCCCATTGAGGCCATTTACAAGAGGTGGTGTCTTAAGAAAGCAGCCTCTATCCTCAAAGACCCCCACCACCCAGGACATGCCCTCTTTACTCTGCTACCATGGCGGCAATGAAGGAATGAGCACAATTTATAGTAGGTGTGGGAAATTTTGATCTTGGGAATATTTCTTTGTACTGAATGCCATGGTATTCCTATAAACTGAACATTCTGGCCCGGGCATTGCTCCTTATCAATGTTAATTGCCCAGACCCATCCCTGAGGGAGGAGATTAACATATCAAGTGCCTCTCATTTGAGACAAAAATAGAATTAAAATCCTGCTTAACTCAGAAGCCTAGCTTTGATCTATTTAAATAATTTCTCTCCAAAAACCGTTTTAATGTATTGCAGCATGATATCATCTATATAATGGATGATTGACACCTCTGGGGAAAGTTGATTGGGTGTTATTTGCAGGAGATTAACTGTGGAAGATATTGGTATGTGCTTTGTCTTAACTCCAATTTAAATGCAAATTTTTTTTCAATCAGAATTTAGAAAACTACACCTGCGTGGTATATGCATGTGCGCATTATAAAAAATATTCGACACAATTATGATTTTCTGCACATTATATGTGTGTGAATTATATGAGTGAAAATACGATAATGCTGTAAGATGGTTTATAATATTAATGTCTGCACTATTAATGCTTCTGCAAAAACACCAAATTTCTTGACTTGTACATTACAATAAATTCTGATTCTAATAAATTAATCTGGATTAAACAGCTAGTGTAAATAATGTCAACTGTGAATTTTCAAGATTTTCATTTAAAAAATCTTATCTACTTCATGCATTTCCTTCAGAGGGAGGAAATCTATTATCCTTACCCAATCCACACTATATTGCAAATCAAACCCCATAGTCATATAATTCTCTTTGCTTCTAAAAAAAAACTCAGACCAAGTGCAATTAAAGATAACCAAGTAACAAAGGCTCATATCCAAACAGCAAGAAAATAAGCCGCTGGTGATTTCACCATTCAAATTTGTAAATTACTTTAGACACAAGTTCCCACAAGTCTCCTATTTTGTTAGACCATAAACCACTATAAAAATGGAGCCATTAGTACTTTCAACAGACAAATAAGAAAATATAAACATAATTTGTGACTATAGCTGTTTTCAGATGCATTCTCCACCAAGAATGCCCCTGCAGAAGTGGAAGCAGACCTGTAGAATTGTCTTTCAAGCGTCAGCGCTGAAAATGCTGCGCTGTCCACCTGAAAGGGACAGGTGCAGGAGAGGCGCCTCAGAGCGCACTCAGGCTCCTGTCCCTTCCGGACGTCGGGGGAGCGGCGGCCGGCGGGACAGGGGATGTCGGGGCAGGGGCGGCCGGCGGGGAGCGTCGGGGCAGGGCGGCTGGCGCAGGTCGTCCCGCATCCACCACCCCTGCCCTGACATCCCGCGCTGGGGGCAGGGGCAACGGGAAGGGGGGCTGTCGGGTACGGGGAGTTTTGGTCCCCGGCTGATTGTCATCAGCCCACCCATTAGCAGCCACTTTCAGGTGCCTGGTGATTATCCCACCCAGAGGAGGGATAGAAAATTTGCCTCGGAGGCGCCTCCTGCTCTTTCAAGTGGCCTCACGACAGCCGCATAGGGGTATACAGTGGGGTATTCTGGCCACCTGAAAGAGCCTAGTTATTGTGAAAATAGATGTGTATATTCAAAAATCTCCTCTGGCCTTTTTTCATCCATTTTAGAAGGACCTTCAGTTAAAACATCGAATCTGACAGAAATACAAGTTAGCACAACTGCAGCTGCAATTCTCTGGATAAGTACGATATTAGCAACTGGATAAATGACTCCCTCAGGTTGCAGTTTTAGTTGTATTCCAGTGATATTGGGAAATAATCAAGGGTAGTGTTCTTTGCGATATTGTGGTTTGGAGCTTTGTTGAATTTACAGTTGAAAGAATTCAAAACATTAAATTCAATCTCAATCCCACGATTTATTAAGAAATGTGTACACAGACTAGTTAAGAACCAATCATTTTAACAAGTGGGGTAAATTGTACAGGAATAGAAATAATGAATTGAAGAATTCCAATACCTCCAAATTTAAAGTGCAAACTGATAGCCCAAATGGAAGTACTTTTAAATGCTTGGATTTGGATGTAAACAAAAACAGTAAACTCTGGGCAAAGAGCAAAAACATATTTAAATAATTAAAAAATACTTTTAAACAGTAAAAAGTAACTGCTATAAAGCAACAAATTCTATTTGTGATAGGCGATAAGAAAAGGTTAATCACAATTAACAATAATAAGACTTCAGTTTCAATTAAATCAGAAAATTGCATGGAGTCTGTTCCTGAGAATTTGAATAGCCGAAATTGCCAATGAATATTAAAGCTGGGTGTGGGGGGGGGGTTAATTACTGTATATTTTGGCATACGTCAAGTCTTGAAACCCTCTTAAAAATCAGGAGTCGACTTATACGACGTACAAAAATAAGACCTTAAATACAACTTCAAAAACAGCTTGATGTAGATTCAGCGTGTAAGACGGCCCGGAAGCACCTTCTCACTATTGCTCCCTGACCAGTGCTGGGCGCTGCCACAATCCATTCCTACCAGAAGCCTGAAGAAGCCACTCCTGGCTGGTAGGCCGAGGTTGCCGCTCCTGCCCGGGAGCTGACAAGTAGCCGTGGTTCCTGCACTGAGCACACTTGGGCAGCAACACGTCTTTTTCGATGCAGATGGCACCGCACCTGATGTTGAGAATGGAGTCACCATCACCAACTCCGGTTGCAGCTGATGCTGAAGACTTGGATCCAGCTCCATTTGGCATTTTCCCGGCCAGTTCCAAAGATTTATTTTCTCATTTTTTATTTTATTTTTTTACTTTCCTTGCTTAATTTACAGGTTTGTTACTTGGCGATTGGGGTACTGTAACAAAGTTTGGGTTGTTGTTGGGAGACCTGGACACCAGTTTCTGGAAAATTCCTCCCCTGCAACATCATTCCCTGTTGGGCAGGGAGTATCAGGACTTTGAAATTTGTGTTAATAAAGGAAGGACAATACATATTGCAGTCAGTATAGTGTTTGAGTAGGTGTTCCTTCATGTAACTGACTGTCGGTTTGTGAAGCATGGGTTTAAAAAAAAAGCAAATCACAAGGTGCTGGTCAGCTCAGTAACCTCCTTTTGTGCTAGCTTAAATTACCAATTATTTCAAAAGAAAGAATAAGAGAGATATACCAGGCAACGGAGCGGCCTGGACTTCAGCATATTGTAACACAATTTCCCAGAACCTCCAAGGGATAGGAAGCAGCTACCAACAGCCTGGACTTCAGCATATTGTTACACAACTTCTCAGAACCTCCAAGGGATAGGAAGCAGCTACCAGCAGCCTGGACTCAGTGCAGCTGAATCACTGATATTTTCAGGTTTCAATGCACACCTGCATAGGATGTTACTATATTGGTTAAAATATCTATTGTGATGGTGGAATTAATCGCAGTGGCGAACTGACCCTGCTTGTCACGCGCGGTTGGCGGGGCAGCCACGGCAAAGATGGCGTCACAGGTCCTTCTCTTCCAATGCAGACCAGAAGTACACGTACATGCTTACATGAGTTCTGGGTCGTGAGGGGTGGGTTCAGGATGGCCTTAAAGCCTGCAGCATGAACTTCAAAGTAAATCAGTTGTGCTAAATGAGCTCACATCCTGCTGTCTCAGTTCTTTTGTTGCACTCTTGCACAACTCACTACACTGGGGACCCCGTCGTGTCTCCACATTCTGGAGACTCAGCACAATGGACCCTGCAGCTCAGGAATTGTTGTGCTAAAGCTGGCCACTTTCTGGATGAACAGGCCCCGCATTTGGTTCGGCTTAGTGGAGGTCCAGTTCCAGATCAAGCAATTAGCTCCTTTTCAACAAAATACTTTACATCATTAGCTCATTGGACCAGGAAGCTGCTTCTCAAGTCAATGACCTCATCCAAGTGCTGCCAGAGGAAGGTAACTACACAGCTCTAAAGAACCTCCTCATTAGCACCTATGAGCTTTTACGGCATGAAAAGGCCACCAGGCTCCATCACTTGGATGGCCGAGGGGACAGAACGCCATCTACCTCCATGGACGAGATGCTCATCTTGGCAGAGGGAGACAAGCCCTCATATTCAAGCAGGCATTCCTTAAGGAAATGCACGAAGATATTCGGCTGCTACTGGCCCACGTAGGGTCGCGGCATGGGCAGACATTCTCTACCACTCCAAACGTGAGCCTGCAGACACAGTCAATGGCATTGCAAGGCCACCGCCTAAGCCAAACGCCAAGGCCGGTCCAACATGTGAGCAGGAACCCCACCCCACCCATGATTTGAAAGATCTGAGCCAAAATGGTGCTTCTACCATCAATAGGTGCCGCCAGCCGTGCTTGTTTCAGGGGAAATAACAGGGCCAGCTGCCGTTAATGACTATTGCGGCTGGCCAACAGAACAGCTTACTCTACGTCTAGGACAAGATCTCAAGCCGCAGATTCCTCATGGGCACAGGGGCACAGATAAGCATCATTCCCGCTACGTCGCTCGAGACACGCACGAGACCTCACGGCCCCATCCTGCATGCAGCCAACACCACCCCCATTAAAACATTTGGCAAGAAGCACATCCCTGTGCGTTTTGGTGAGACCCCTTTCAATTGGGCATTTACACTAGACAAGCCTCTTAGTGTTGCACTTCACCATGAAACATTTGAATTCCTTGTTCTTGCTTATATTATTTTGCAGCCCCATACAATCTTCCAGGTGGAAGTCGAGCTGAGTCACACTGGTCTTTTGCCCTTTATTCACAGAATGATGGCCCAAGGCAAGAAAAGATCTCATGCACAGAGATACAAATTTTAACGCAGAGGCATATAATGAATTCGCAACATTACTGTGATCGCAACACAAATCATTTATTCATGGAGCTTAGCTCAAAATAAATGGCTGCTTGAAACTTGTGTACGAGCGGATGGCTGGCATGCTGAGCCCCTGCAGAGGCATATGTCATTATTACACTATCTTACGATGGACTCCCAGAGTTAAGGAGATGCATTTCCATATTAATGTTGCAAATGAAGCTGTTGACTTTTTAAAAATTAAATGTTTCTGTTGAAGAGGTTGCTTTGCTGGATACCTTTTCATCCTTCATTAAGGGGGCAATGAAAATACTCATACTTTGGGAAAGATTTAATCTTGCTGTTCAGATATGCTTTCAAAGATTAAAGAATTTCCACACATAATATATGATGTTACCAATACATGAGTAACATTTCTGATATCTGGTTGATTCTTTTTTCCTCAATCTATTGTCATTACAGTGTCCATCAGAAACCAGAGGGCTGCGAATAAACCATCAAACCAGGTACTGCATCTCGTCATTAATACGTTGGGTACAATCAGCTTATCTTCATACACAAGTCAATACACTAACCTGTGAGAGTCAATGGTATAACCATGATCCAGCACACCTCATTAAAGGCTTAATACCATTTAAAGTAGGAAAGAATTGCTAATGCAGACTGGATTGCAGATTTTTAATGAACCAAGTGTTTCTTGGAGGATTCAAATGGACTCATGATTCAATACGAGTTCAACAAGGTGTCTCTCAGTTTGATTTAACGGGGGCTTTAACCCTCATTGCCAGACCCTAACCTCAATGAGCTGTTAATATATTGTAAAGCCATTTACTCTCAGTGTAGCACTCACCTATTAACTGTCTTACAAATGTATCGTCACGTACCCTGATGACTTGAAACATTTGACAAATTTCTACACGAGCAGAGCAGTTCTCGATGAAGAACCTTAACATGTCCGTACCAATGAGGGATTGCGCTTCACCTTACCCAAGTAAATAGTGTTGTAAACAACGTGGGGTGGTGTCCTGGAAAGGCAGCCATACGTCCACATCACCACATCAGGAGAGATGTTTCGTCATCAAGCAACGTTCAGGTTTGTGTGCTGCTGCTGTGGGCACATGTTGTACAGAGGAAAAAATATTGCAGGGAATAATCAATGAAGAGCCTTTCTGAGAATCTTCCAACCATTAGAGCATCGTTGACAGTATGACCAGATATAGCCTCATTCAATGACAATGTTAGGAGAGAACAAATGTGTTTCTGTGACCACTGACTGATTGGACCCAGCCCCATCTCTAGGATTTTTATGATTTGATATTTATAGTTAAATATAATTATTTAATTAGTAGGGCTGAACTGGCCTGTTCTGTGCTGTAAGTGGTTATATGGTTACGTGGAATGGATATATTCCATTTTACATTAATTATCGATCGAATTACATTGAAAAAAAGCACCAGCTCTCTTTGATCCAATTTCTTTGCAACAATAAATGTTCTAGAGCAGGGGTGTCAAACTCAAATTCACAGAGGGCCAAAATTAAAAACTTGGACTCAGTCGTGGGCCAAACTAAATATCTATTGAAAATTTTCAACAACCTCTGCATGTTTTCTCTTCTTTCAACATATGTAATGTTAAACTTTTTCTTATTAAAATAAATGTTTAATAATAGCTTTGGTTAAACTCTTTCCAGAAGAAGCATTAACAAATGAGAAATAAAATATTCAATAAATAATATTTCTCTCTAGCCTTTAAGCTCCTTTTAAATGTATTTTTTTTTCACAAGCCAACAAGTCAAAAAAATAACAACTTGCTTCAATGAAAATCCAATCTTTCAACTAGGAACAGTCCAAGAAAATATGAATCCAAGCTTAGCTTGCTCCACTGTGATTTACTCCGATGCACCTGGGTCTAAACCAGATACTTGGCATCTCTTCTTAGATGCAAGTTCATCAAACTCTGGGGTCAGAGTTTGCCTCCCACCTGTCTTGAAAGGTCCTGATTTCTGTCTTTCGTTTGGCCATTTTTCGTAAGGGGTTTATTACATGCGAGTTAGGCGACGGGTCGCAGATGGTAATGAAAGTAAAGAGAGGAGGTGGGGGCAATTAGTGGGCTGATGGGCCGGCGCCAACGCATTTGCAAAGCATTCTGGGATTTATAGTATTAGCTGTGCATGCGCTATACTGGGGCGGCAGCCAGCGGGCCAGCTCTAATACATATTTGGTATGATCTTGCGGGCCAAATAGAATTACATCACAGGCCAAATTCGGCCTGCGGGCCTGAGTTTGACATGTGTGTTCTAGAGATAGGAAAGAGGGAAATAAGGAGAGGCAATGCTAATTAAAATCCAATCATGGCCATAGAAATTAAATGTTATATTATCTTGGTGCTTAGATGGCTGAAAAATAATAAGGGAGCTTCAACGTATAAACAGTGGAATAAAAACGGTGTGTGATTTATAAACAATTTACAGATGCACAGTAGTACTTATGAAGTTTTTAATTACAGAGGAGTTGCACAGAGCAAAGAAACAAGGATCAGAATCAGAACCATGAAACTGTAACTTAAATGTTACAAATGTGGCAAGCAAAAAATGCAAAAATATTTGGTGTAAAATTATTGGACTGTAATTAGCTGACATCAGTAAGATGAAAGGGGGCATCTCCAAATAATAGGAAAAATGGCAGGTTGAATATCAGAGTATAGGACAACGAAAGCAAAGAGTAAACCAATTCATAGCAGGATTTGTACTTACTGAGAATAAATACAATAACTGAAGCAAATATAGAGAATTACAAAGTGTTTTATCAATACAAGGAGCAATAAAGGAGAACAGGAACCAGAAGTAAAATGAAACATTTAACATCATGAAAGAGAAGTAGTAGGAAAAAAAGCAGGTGATTTACTGGTACCAGGTGTCTCCGATCATTTGCACATTATCTCACAGATTAGAAAACTTTACTGATTATGAATACAAGAACATAGTAAAAGAAAGAGACAGCTTAAACGTGAAGTGGCAAACTGCACACCAGAAAGGCCACAACATCAATCAGGCTGATTGATGCAATGACATTTTGGGTATTTGTTTCAACAGCTGATGCCTTCTTAAACTTGCAAGAATTAATGCTCTTAAGCAGCAAGACGAACATCCCACTAGTAATAAATTTAGGTGAGTTACAAAATGCTTATATATTTGCATTTCACTGAAATGTGCTGGCTGCTGTTACACTGCTCAACAAGAAAATAGCTTCAAAACATCAGATCACTGGGCAGTTGGTCAACAGTGAAAGAGTTGCCAGGAGTATAGGGATGGGAGAACTCAGCAGTTCAAGCCATGAACTTTATATAGAAAAGAAACAGATACAAAACCAACATTCTGGCCTTGTGCCTTTCGTCAAGAGAAATCTAAAGTTGAGTTTGACAGGATAATCAAGATGTGGAGAATGGATGGGTGGTTATCAGTAGAGAGGAGGTTGGTCAAGAGGTTGATTGGTGGAAAAGGTTGGGGTCCCAACCTGGGAGGTTGAAAGGGAAGTTTAAGCAAGAGCAAGGCAACAGCAGTATTTTTCTGATTACAGGACATGCCTCTGATCTGATGGAATGAAGCAGACTTCATTAGCACTACATGAGGGAACCATAGACAGTGAGCCTATGCACACATCACTGAAAATGACAACAGTACTCATCGAATGCCTCCGTGTGCATTCATCCTCCTCCGTGCATTTGAAGAACAGAGAGATTGTTGACCCAAAAAGAACATTCAAAGACTTTATGATGTACATATTCCCTGATTTCCACAATGTTTTAGTTTTCATTGAAATTAACTCATATAGCACATTAAAACATAGTGCAACACAATTAATTATCTGGACAGAATAGATTATCAGTAGGAATATGCCACACTTCTTACTGCCAAACTTCTTAGTTCCTGGAGGTTTACTTCAGTAGGTTTATTTTGGGGGACTTCCTGCTGGCCATTGATGGAGTAGCAACTTTTTGAAGTTGCTCCAACTTACCTTAGTGTTTCTAACCTTTTTTCTGTCCTTATTCTTAAACTTCATATTGCTTACTGAATTTATTTGGATCAACGATTCTAACCGTCTTTAACATGACTACTACAAGGAATGCTAAAGATACGAGAAGAGGACCTTTCTCCTTTGAAACCAAAGGAAAAAATCCTCTGATTACAATTCAGAAATGAGTTTAAGGAGATAGATGCAAAATTGAACTCTTTTCAAAAAATATTAGAAGAACATGATAAACATATTTTGGATGGAAGAGTGGATGAAATGCAAAAGCTCTGTAAAGATCTATCAAAGACTAATGAAAATTAATTCAGATTATTAATCTAGAAAACAGAAGGGAATGAATTCTGAGCTTGGAAGAGTCAACTTAGGGTGGAAAACCTATTAAATTCTTTGCAAGTTTTCTGTCAGACTTGTTTGGATCTGGAGTTTTGCCGACTCTCCCTGCGATAGATCATGCACTCAGATCACTAGCTTCTAAACTAGCTCCCGTTCAGAGACCTCGATCGGTTATAGTGTGTTTTCATGAATTTCAAACTAAGGAGCTTTTAATACATGAATCTCAGTGCAGAGGAATGATTGATTACAAAGGTCAGAAGATTAGGATTGTCGAGGATTATTCACCCGAGGTTATGAGTGAACGTGTTAAACATAAGATGATCATGTCCTTACTTAAAAAGCTTATTCATAGTCATAAACCTTTTCTGAAGTGTATTAGTAAAACCTGCACAAGATGCCATTCCAAAATGCTTCAAAGAATACTCTTTAAAAGTAGGACTTTTAAAATCAAGTTATATCTTATTACCCTGTCCAATTGCAGTGGCTTACTGATGATTCTATTTTTAAGATTATGTAAATTGTTGCTAAAAAAAATTCTCAATTGCAGTCAAAGCAGAAATTCTACTTACTAGTTTTCAAAGGCAGGGGATAAATTAAACCTGCGTTGTCTGACTGCTTTAAAATACAATCATCGCAAATCATGGAAAACGATAAACCTTCTTCACAAACAGTCAGTTCTCTGAATAAAATAATTTTGATCAAGAGGAAAAAAAATTTCCCTATTGTCATAATATGTCAACGGCAGATGCGCCATCTTGCTCGGCCTCCACTCTGCATGAGATCATCTTGACCACACAAGCCCCAACATCAGACTGATGTTCATTAACTACAGCTTGGATTGAACACTTTCATACCAGCTGAATCCATGAAAAATTCTAAAGGATTTGGGACTCTGTTTGCCCCTCTGCAACTGGATTCTTGACCGCAATGGCAGATGCCATTCAGTGTGAATCAGTAACATCACCTCCTATGCAATGACCACCAACACATGCCACCCCAAAGTCTGCATGCTTAGTCCACTGCTCAATTCTCTGTACATTCATAACTGCACTGAGAAATTTGGCTCCATCTACAAATTTTCCAATGACACAACTTTTGTTAGCCTAATAACTGGAAACGGTGAGACAGAATACAGGATGGAGATCAAAAATGTGGTTGGATGGCGCCAGAACAATATTGCTCTATCACCAAGACCAAGGAGCTTATTGTCGATTTGAAGGAGGAGAGGACGGAGGATGACACCTGTCCGCATCAATGGCATGGAAGAAGAGAGGATTAGAACCTTCAAGTTGCTGGGAGTCCATATTTCAGATGACCTCTCCTAGAACCAGCACATCGAGGCATCAGTGAAGAAGACACACGAATAGCTTTACTTTCTAATGAATCTGAAGAGATTTGGCATGTCATCAAGTACAAGTGCACTGTGGAAAGATGCTGCCTGTTACATCACAGCCTGGTTTGGGAATTCAACTGTGCAGGAAGCTAACAAACATAGCCAGGTATATCACAGAATCCTGTCTCCCATCCAGTGTTTGCAGCCATGTGAGGTGCTACCTCAAGAAGCCAGCCCACGTGGTAAAGGGCCCCCATCACCCTGGTCACAGCCCCTTCTCTCTGCTATCTTCACACAGAAGTACAGAAATCTGAAATCCACACCTCGAGGTTCAAGAACAGTTTCTTTCCAACAGCTATTAGGCTCTTGAACCTCTCCTTTTATTACACTAATCGACTGCTACAAAACCACAATGATTTTGTGCTATTGCAAAGTCACTTTTTGACTTGCACAAGGATAACTGTGAATATTTATTATCTATCCTTTTCTTGTATGTATTGCTTCTCTTTAAGTATAGTATTGCAGTTGTTTATTAATTGTTTTTGCAGTTGATCTTTAGCAAAGCATCTGTTCAGTGCAAGAATTAGAATTCTGGTGCATATGTACCTTGTACAATGTAAGTGACAATAAACTCATGATCAAAAGCAAAGAATTAAGTCATCAATTTTCAACCATATCATATTTTCAATCTGTCTTACTCAGCAAAAGCATAAACAATATGGATGTATTTATTAAACAACATGCATCATATATCACACACAAAACAAAAAGACAACTAAAATGAAAATCACTTTCAAAGATTGATTTGTAAAGCAAAGAACTGTTCATATCTATGGAAAATAAAAATTGGAAATATCTATGTATGTCACAGTACTGCTGTGGAACCAAGTAACCAAATAAATAATAAGTTAAACTTTGGGGGTTGCAAACAAAGGATTATCGATTTAAATCAATGAAAAGAAAAATCAATCATTCCAAACAGACATCAATGTCACCGTCTCCTCATTGTGACCTCTCTGCAATTGTCAAAGTTCACATCTGCCATTTTTGTTTAGATGTACCATGGCCCTTCAGATTAACTGAAAGTCTCCAACAAATCAGATTGCTTGTACGCTATTCTTAAATCACAGAGATTACATCAACTAAACTTACTTTTTAAAAATAATTTAATCTTAAATCAATAGGAATTTCTATCCAGCTCCAAGGGTTATAATTAATTTTTATTGAATAATTTGTCTTAGCATTTCACTCAAAAGCACACAAAACTATGAGGTATAACCAAAGGCTTCAGGGTGTTTAGTTAAAGTAGAGCAAATCTTCATTCAAATATCAGCATCTGATGTCAACTGCTCTCCATTGCAGACAAAATCTTCGCTAGGATTCTCCTTAATAGACTAATACCTAGTGTCACTGAAAATGTCCTCCCAGAATCATAGTGTGGCTTTCACGCAAACAGAGGAACTACTGACATGGACTTTGCCCTCAGACAGCTCCAAGAAAAGTGCAGAGAACAAAACAAAGGACTCTACATCACCTTTGTTGACCTCACCAAAGCCTTTGACACCATGAGCAGGAAAGGGCTTTGGCAAATACTAGAGTGCCTCGGATGCCCCCCCAAGTTCCTCAACATGGTTATCCAACTGCACGAAAACCAACAAGGTCGGGTCAGATACAGCAACGAGCTCTCCGAACCCTTCTCCATTGACACCGGCATGAAGCAAGGCTGCGTCCTCGCACCAACCCTCTTTACTATCTTCTTCAGCATGATGCAGAAACAAGCCAATAAAGACCTCAACAATGAAGACGGTGTTACATCCGGTACCGCACGGATGGCAGTCTCTTCAATCTGAGGTGCCTGCAAGCTCACATCAAGACACAAGAGCAACTTGTCCGTGAACTACTCTTTGCAGACAATGCCGCTTTAGTTGCCCATTCAGAGCCAGCTCTTCAGCGCTTGACGTCCTGTTTTGCGGAAACTGCCAAAATGTTTGGCCTGGAAGTCAGCCTGAAGAAAACTGAGGTCGGTCCTCCATCAGCCAGCTCCCCACCATGACTACAATCCCCCCCACATCTCCATCGGGCACACAAAACAGTCAACCAGTTTACCTATCTCGGCTGCACCATTTCATCGGATGCAAGGATCGACAACGAGATAGACAACAGACTCGCTAAGGCAAATAGCGCCTTTGGAAGACTACACAAAAGAGTCTGGAAAAACAACCAACTGAAGAAACACACAAAGATCAGCATGTACAGAGCCGTTGTCATACCCACGCTCTTGTTCGGCTCCGAATCATGGGTCCTCTACCGGCATCACCTACGGCTCCTAGAACGCTTCCATCAGCGCTGTCTCTGCTCCATCCTCAACATTCATTGGAATGACTTCATCACCAACATCAAAGTACTCGAGCTGGCAGAGTCCGCAAGCATCGAATCCATGCTGCTGAAGACCCAACTGCGCTGGGTGGGTCACGTCTCCAGAATGGAGGACCATCGTCTTCCCAAGATCGTGTTCTATGGCGAGCTCTCCACTGGCCACCGAGACAGAGATGCACCAAAGAGGTACAAGAACTGCTTAAAGAAATCTCTTGGTGCCTACCACTTTAACCACCGCCAGCGGGCTGATATCGCCTCAAACCGTGCATCTTGGCACCTCACAGTTTGGCGGGCAGCAACCTCCTTTGAAGAAGACCACAGAGCCCACCTCACTGACAAATGACAAAGGAGGAAAAACCCAACACCCAACCTCAACCAACTAATTTTCCCTTGCAACCGCTGCAACCGTGCCTGCCTGTCCCGCATCGGACTTGTCAGTCACCAACGAGCCTGCAGCAGACGTGGACATACCCCTCCATAAATCTTCGTCCGCGAAGCCAAGCCAAAGAAGAAATCTTCATTCAAATATCAGCATCTGATGTCAACTGAAATACATCAAGTCCCTTCTAAGATAGTGGAGCTTCTACAAAGAAAGTAGGAGTTGATGCTGATTTTTAGGATCTAGCAAGTAAATATGACCAGGTGAAGAAAATCAGGTGGAAGAATTTAAAAGGACTTTACCAAATGCAGTGGTTTGGCAGTATTTATTGTTGTCTCAGAGATGCAGTGACTAGATTTCAATCCACTGCTGTCTGCAAAGTTTACAAATGTTCCCTCCGACTGCATGGGTTTCTTTCTGGTGCTGAAGTTTCTTCTCACATCTGAAAGACAGCCTTTTACTGGTTTATTTGGTCATTGTAGATGATCCAGTGTTAGGTGGCAGACAGTTGAATCAGTGGAATTTTATTGGGTATGTGGATTGCAGTGAACCAATTGGGCTGTGGACATAGCTTTGGGTGCTGGCAAAGATTCACCTTGCCTCCTTCTTAAGGCAGGATAGGAATTTAAATTTCTTTCCAACGATTTAAAGGGCAAATCAGCCAGCTCTAATCTAATCTCCACCAGTCAATAGAAACTTAACACACATATCACCATCAATTCTCTGCAGTCAGTGAACACCAAATTTGCTTCATAAGATTAGCAAACAGCTCTCCATTTAGATCAAGCATTACCTCCACTTTTGTGAACAAAGCAAGCAAATAAACAATTGTTTTCTTAATATTTATTCTTTTTCTGCTTCAACTGCAAGCATAACCCATTAAAAATCTTGGTGTTTCATAACCTGTCACAGAATTTACATAATTAGGCACACAAAACAGATAGTAAAGCATAATTGAATCATTTGTATTGGTGAATTATTCATATACATAGATATTTTAATTGGTAAACTATCCTTTAAATGATCTCAAACAAATTACCCTCCACACACTTAACATATATATTGAGTGCCAGTTGTGTTGTGGTTAAATGTGTTCTTAAAATGAAAAGGGTAAATCAGGTGTGCACCAGAGTTATAAATATTTCTTTGTAAACTTTTGTGTCCCTGAAGTCACAATGATTTGTTTTACTTCTAATCTCCAATTTAACAGACCAAAGTTCGCTGCATCATTCATTAAGTAAAACAGAGTACATTTTCCTCATTTAGTACAAATTAAATGATATACAAAGTGAAACTCCTGGAAAAAAATGTAGTGGGAAATGCCACACAGTCATAATGAGTATGCCTACCTTTTGTTCTTACCACATTGTTCTTTGGTACAATAAATAAAACGACAGTGCACAAATCTGTGAAAGATTTCTCAGACTACAAACAAAATTAAATAAAATACCGACAATATTTAATGTCAGCATTAAAGTCAAGACAACACTAAACATGATCATTGCTAGGTACAGTACATTAGAATTCAGGATGAATAGTAATTTTGATCGACCAACTATTTGAAAAGTCAAATAGTTTTATGACTTAAAGTCATCAATTCTAAAATATAAAAATAATTGAAACACCGTAATCATAATGAAATTAAAATTGTGAGTTTTTAAATATGTAAATATTCAGGGGATAAGTTTGCACAGGCTTGTTCTATTCTGCTCATTCTCACCTTACCACCAATGTTGATAAAACTTTAAGGGCACACAAGCTGAAGGATCACTTACCAATACTTACATCCCTTGCATCAAACTGAGCAACACCTTTGAGGTCACAAGTTGTAGGTTGACCACAATTTCTTTTAGCCACACCTCTCTGGAGGCAATAAATTTGTTTGAGCAATTGAGCACCCAGACAAGTGGAGGATGTCGCTAAATTAAATGGAAGGAAATAAGAAGGCTGGATAAATGAAGAATGAATAAAAAACAATTAAGTAAAGTGACAATGCAGCAGATAGTTTGGCACTTCAGATACATCATTCTCGATGGCAGCAAGAACTTCTTTATATAAACAACAACCAATATTAATTGTTAAATTCCTTGGCCTATGCAGTTATGAAGTGAATGAAATAACAGTATGTGTTAAGTAGTAAAACTTGAAATCCAACAGACTTAACATTAACAAAGATCCTGTATGCTTGGGCAGCTTCAATTTGGGTTCTTGCGCCAAGAGACTCACTGTAGAGCACTCCCAGTAACCAATGAGACTAGGCGGAGGAAATAATAGGCTTTAATGTACAGAAGAACCTTGCTGGCCTGGATCCAGGTATAGGAATGGCGGGAAGGGAGAGGTGACTCAACCTACATGGCCCAGGAACACGGGGGAGGAGTCATAGAGTATGAGTCAACAGTGGGAGGGCCAGCTCCATATATATAGTGGTCAATCATA
Organism: Narcine bancroftii; assembly: GCF_036971445.1. Taxonomy (NCBI): domain Eukaryota; kingdom Metazoa; phylum Chordata; class Chondrichthyes; order Torpediniformes; family Narcinidae; genus Narcine; species Narcine bancroftii. The sequence continues at coordinate 4,669,475 of NC_091478.1, forward strand.
ACTAAATACAATGGAGGAAACATATCACCACACTCACAAATTTTAAAGCGACTTATTTTTCCAAAAATGCAATTGTTGACAAGTTGTATTCTCCAACTTCTCGGCATCAAATCAGGGTCCCAAAACCTTTTCAGTAACTCGTTTAAAATTTGTCCCGAATGAAAGAATCATTCAGTTCACAGAACCCATTTTTCAGTATCGGGAGCAGTCTAGTCTTTAAAGCGACTGCTAGGGAATCACTGTTTCAGAGAGCAAGACAATTCTCTCACACACGCATGCATCTTACTCACCCATCATGTTTAAACAATGGTTGAGTCAGGGATATCATCTTTCATAATAATTGTAGGGAATGCTATTATTGAAATCGAAGGGTATTAACAGCTATTCTCTCAAATGCACTGGGCTACTTGATACTCTGGATCAAGGTAAAGGTCCACTTTATTGTCAAATAATACATTAAAAATGTAATATATCATTATACTTTAACTTTTGTCTGACATAAGGCAAAGACTTGTTGTGAGCAATGCCCAGTGCCCTTAACAATAAGAGAAAGAGAAGAAAAAGAGACCCGTCAGATACACTGAGTGTCCGTGGATTTGCCTTCAGTGTTCCCTCAGCCTCTGCAACTGCACAGCATCCAGTTTAAACTATCGGCAACCTGAGTTCCAGATCCAAACCAACGATACAATAGGAAGCCTTCAGCGTCCGAAGGCCCTTCTTTCCCTCAGCATCCGCTCGAATCCTGGTTCCCATAAGCTAGTCTCCAGTAGCCCGCAACCTGTGTGGGTCCTTCAACCACTGAGCCTCTCACTGGTCCACCTGTGTGATCTGTTCTGTAGTGTCATCTCCAATGCTTCTTGTCGTAGTGGGAGCAGGGAGTTGGGGGGGGGGGGGGGGTGTTCTCTCTGTTTTTGGTGCCCTGCACCAATCCAGTTTCCCTCATGCAACCCTCATGTTTGCTGCCCAGCACAGCACAGACACCATCATCTTGGGCACAGACCCAGTGACTGGAGGATTTTAAAAACACCCTCAGCTCTGAGAGATCTGAACATCTTGGGAGTCTAAATGAAACTGCTCACTACGCTATCGTTACCCAGGATGCAACAAGTTGTGACAAAATGTTCCTGTTTTTACACAAGCCCCTCGAACCTTAACAGTGGAGTCAGAAGGTCGCACTCGAGATTAGGTCAAATCTAAAACATTGAACTGCTTGCTTTCACAGCAAATAAACAAATTGACTGGCAGTTATATTCAGATGAATTACAACTTGAAACAATATTTTCAGGATCTCAGGACAAAAAAACTCCTCAAAAGCCAGAAAAATATCACCAGCCTCCGATTTGCATATTTGTAAGAGAACTATTGCTACCAGTTGAACACCATGAAATAGCAGGATTGTGGAGAGCAAGTCATATTAAAGGCTTCCCAACACACAGGTTTCTGCCAGATGAGCAGCATAAAAATGAATGTCTCAGCACATACATTCTAGGATTCTGAAAAACTGATGGAAAATATGCAGCATTTGTCAAAATTACACTTCAGGGTTCAAAGTCTATAAATGTGAGCCTGAGGCCTGGAGCCTGTCCAATGTAATACCTATCTAAAAATGGAGAAAGAATTAATCTAGATAATTACATGCTACTTAGCTCAACATCTGTGGCAAGAAAAAAAATTAGACTGCTTAATTAAGGATAAAATTACCGCATATCACAATGAAAAGAGTTACAGGTACCAAAAATACATTTCATAGGATTTTTCAAGGAGGTAAGACACCATGAATTACAGGGGAAAAGGCTGAATGCAGAGAGCATGGGAATGAGCAATGTGTGTGACATTACAGGGTGTTTAAAATGAAGTTTGTACTTGATTAGACCCAGATTAGAAGAAAGAATGGTCAGCAGTTTCTCAGGGCAGTAGGATGTAGTTGGAGTGGTAGCACTTTGGGTCCACAATTGGCGACCACACAGTTGGATGATGGACACTATAAATTGGAGGAATGTATCAAAGTTTATTGGTAACCACAAATGAGATATGGTTAATTCTTCTAAAAGCAAAAGGGGGCTATAAAGTGAGACTTTTAAGATGGAAGAATGGTCTAAAAATTCAATAGAACCTGATGAGGTGATGTATCAAAACATTATAAAAAAGCGGTATTTAATAGAAAGTAGGATGAACAGTGAAGAAGGACAGGCATACTTGGAAACACTCATGCAGACATTCAGAACAGTATTTCAGGCTATTGAAGACAAATATAATTCTGTTTGAAATGAATTATTTTATTGTCACATATCAAGATGCAGGAAAAAAAATTCTACATCCTATCTAGGCAAAGGCTACTCATAGAGCAGGGTAGTGCAATGAGTCCAAGTAGATTAATAAATTAGAAGAAAGTTGTGTTACAATAAGTCAAGTGGTGCAGGGTAAGGAGAAAATTACTGAAGCAAAATGCAAGATAGAGATGAAAATACGGTTAAAAAAGAGAGAGCAAAGACATCATCTTTTGCCAGTGTGAGATCCATTAAAAAGTCTGATAACAGCAGGAAACCTGAAGATCAGTTTCTTCATGCTCATATCCTCACAGGAGCAGGCGTGGAGAAGAGAGAATGACCAAGGTAGGACGAATCCTTCAATTTCTTAGCAGCTTTCCTGAAACAGAAGATTCCGGATGTTTTTTTTTAAACCCGAAGAGACAGGATGCACTAGATGTGTACGCAATGCCCACATCACAGGAGCAAAGTGCAAAATGCATATGTGAATAAGACTTGAATTTGACTACGCGATGCAGTTTTATACTCCATCTGCAGAAAGGTTCATTCACTGTGATTTTGACTGTAAAGATGAAATACAAATCAGTCGTTCCATTTTTAAACTTCCATCAGACTCATTTTTAAAGGAAGCCCAAATAAATAGTGAAATTCAGGTTACTTCCAGTTAAAAGCTCTCAGCCTCAATTCTGTAGTTACAGTTTTTGAAGAAGGAGTTATAGATTCATGCTTCTATAACCTTCTCCTTCCCATCAGCTTGTCCAGATCTTGAATGACTTCACTCACCAATCTTTACTAGTATTTTTTATCTGTTGGATTGTTGTTGAAGTGTTGGCCACACTGACCAATATGCTGCACCCACACTAGTCCCACTGCATTTGGCCCATATCCCTCTAAACCTACCCTGTCCATGTATCCGTCCAAATGTTTCCTAAATGTTGCAATGGCACCTGCTTCAGCTACCTCCTCCAGCATCCATTAACTCACCTCCCTCAGTGTAAAAAAAAAGTTACCCCTCAGATTCCTATTAAATCTATGTCCTCTGGTTACCTATTCCCCTACTCTGGCCAAAAGATTCTCTGCAACCACTGGTTCTATTCCTCTACAGGTTTTGTATACCTCCATGAGATGACCACCCCACCCCCCAATCCTCCTGCTATAAGGAATAAAGCTCTAGCTGGCTCAAACTCACACTATATTTCAGAGCTGCAAGTCCTGGCATTATTCTTGAAAACCTTTTCTGCACCTTCCCCAGGTTGACAACAGCTTTCCAACAGCATGGTGACCTAATCTGAAAACAATCCTCTAAATGTGGCCTCACCAACATCTTATGCAACTGAAACATGACCTTCCAACTTACTCAATCCTCTGACTGATGAACGCTAACACACTGAAAGCCTTTTTGACCATCTCCTATCTACCTACGATGGCACGTTAAAGGTACTAAGTACCTCTCTAGCTAAATTTCTCTGCTCAGATCCCCACCATTCACTCTATAGGCCATTCCCACGTTAGACTTCGCAGAATGCAACACCTCACATTTCTTTGCATTAAATTCCATCAATTATTCCTCTGACAATCTGCCCCATTGTTCAAGATCCTGCTGCAATCTTTGGCAACTGTCTTCACTATCTACATTATTGAACATTAGTGTCAACCCAACCACAAACTTGTTAATCATACCATGCAGTGTTCTTCTAATCTCTGATAGAGATGGCAAACAGCAATAGGCCGAACACTGAACCTTGTGGTACACGACTAATCACTGGGCTTGACTGAAAAGCAGCCTTCTACCACTCTCTGCTTTTCCCAAGGAGCCGAGCTTCTATCCATTCAATGATCTCTCCTTGGATTCCATGTGATTTATCCTTCCAGAACAGCCCCATAAGCAGAACCTTATCGAAGGCCTTGCTGAAATCTATGTGTATAGTTCTGCCTTCATCAGCCTTCTTGGTCACATCTTCAAAAGTGAGATATGTGAAACATGACCTCCCACTTGCAAAATCATGCTGACTCTCTGAATCACCACTTGTCCATCCAAGCATATGTATATAGTCTCCCTCAGAGCACTCCCTAGTAACATACCAACCACAGATGTTAGGCTCGTGCGTCTCGTCCCCAAGCTTTTTCCTTCAGCTCTTCTTGAATAGAGGCATTACATTTGCTGCCCTTCAGTCTTCCAACACCTCACCTGTACTTGACGATGACCGCATAAATTTCAGCCAGGGGACCTGCAATTTCCATTCTCACTTCCCATAGTGTCCACGGATATATCTGATCTGTTTACCTTCATACGCATCAGGACCATCAGCATCTCTTCAATCATTATACTGACTCTTCTCAAGACACTACTATTAACTGTTCTATGTTCCCTAGTCCTCATATCTTTCTCCACAGTAAAAGCAGAGAAGTCCTCATTGAGGTCCTTGCTCATCTCCTTTGGCTCCATGCAGAGTTAAACGGATTGATTCCTGAGGGATCCCATTTTTTCCTCTGGCTATATTTTTCACCTTTAAGTATTTCTAAAATTACAAGATGACAAAATACAGGAACAGAAGGAAGCCCATTGGCCCATCAAGTCTGCTCCACCATTCTATCATGAGCTGATCCATCCTCCCACTCAGCCCCATGCCCTGACTAATCAAATACCTGCCATTCTCCGCCTGAAATGCACCCAACAACTTCGGTTGCAGACTCACGACCCTCTGCCTAAAGAAACTTTCCATATATCTGTTTTAAATTGATGCCCTTTTATCCTGAAGTTGTGCCCTCCCATCGTAGAATCCCCTACCATGGGAAACAACTTTGCCACATCTTCTTCGTTCAGGCCTTTCAGCATTCAAAATGTCTCTATGAGGTCCTCCCTCATCCTTCTGTACCTTGAGTACAGTCCAAAAGCTGACAAATGTTCCTCATATGCCAGCCCCTTCATTCCTGGTAGCATTCTGGTAAATCTTCTCTGAATCCTCTCCAATGCCAGCTTGCCTTTTCTCAAATAAGGCTCTCAAAACTGTACCCAGTACTCCAAGTGAGGTCTCACCTGTGCCCAATGGAGTCTCGACATAGTATCCCTGCTCTTGTATGCTATCTCTCTAGAAATAAATGGCAACATTGCATTCACCTTCTTCACCACTGACTCAACCTGGAGGTTAACCTTTAGGTATCCTGCACAAGGACTCCCAAGTCCCTTTGCACCTGTGAATTTTGCATTTTCTCCACATCTAAATAATAGTCTGCCCATCTATTTCTTATAGTAAATTGCGTGACTGTACACTTTCCAACATTTTATTTCATCTGCCACCTTTTTGCCCATTCTCCTAATCTATCCAAGTCTCTCGGCAGCCTTTCTGTACCCTCAGCACCACCTGCCCTACCACCTATTTTGGTATCATCTTCAAATTAAGCCAAAAAAACATTTATGCTATAATCCAAATCATTTATATACAAAGTAAAAAGAAACAGTCCCAACATCAATCCCTGAAGAACACCACTAGTAACTGGTAGCCACTCAGAATAGGATCCCTTTATTCCCATATTCTGATTCCTACTGATCAGGCAATACTCTACCCATGTGAGTCTCCTTCCTGTAATTCTATGGGCTGTTGATCATTAGGTTTCTCATAACAGATATGGAGAAGCTTCAAATGAGGGCAATGGGATGTCATGTCCTTAAGATATTACAGACAGAAAAAAACTTTCAGTGGATACACATCATCCACTGCATCTCCCTGTCTCTCTCTTTGGATAACAACTCCTGTCCCCATTATATCTTCCTGATTTCCTTTTTTAACTTGCTCCTCAGTTCTCAAAGTTCCTCCAGGTAAACATTTGATCCAGCTGCTATAGCTGCCCTATCCCTCCTTTTTGCCCTTGACCAGAGCTTGAATTTTTCTTGTCATCTAAGTTTCCGTGCACTTATATGTCTTGCTTTTTTGATGTGTTGAATGGAAATTTTTTAAGTATGTTGAGATAACACATTTTCCCACCTCAGGCAGGTATGGTTAGTCCAGCAGTTTGTGCAATGCTGTCACAGCACCAGCAACTGGGACCGACTGGGGTTGCATGTTCTCCCTGTGTCTGCATGGGCTTCCTTCGGGTCTTCTGGCTTCGTCCCACCGCTCAAAAAAGTTACCGGGATTGTAGTTCAATTGGGTGTAGTTGGTTCGCATGGGATTGTGGGCCAAAAGAATCTGTTACTGTGCTGTATGTCTAATTTTTTTTTTTTAATTAATTTTTTTTTTTAATTACCTTCTCTGTACTTTAGGGGTAAAACACAGGATTCTGTTGACAGTGGTTAAGTGAAAAAACACAAATGAGTTTCTCCAGCATTTGTGTTTTTTCTCTGTACTTTACTTTCATAGTACATTTTATACTGAATTAAATACATGAACACACTTGCTCTTTTAAGCTTTGCACTGTGGGTGACGGATTGTAGGTGGGGTGAGATGCAACAAAATTTTTGGAGAAGGGGCAAAAAAGTGCATGGAAGGAAAAGGGTTGGCAGGAAATAAATCTGTTCCTCGGAGGAAGGTTAATCATTCAAACTTTTCAATGAGGCGGACAGTCTCCCAGACAATGGGTTTTCAGGCCATTGAAATATTGAGGTGAGGATTACTTCGCAAAAATGTGAGGGCTCTTACTGAAATATCTTGGGCCAGAAGGATCCAGTGTCATTCCTCCGAGGCTCCAAAACTTACACTATTCCCTTAGGTCAAACACCTCTGCATAAGATCTGTAATTCAACATTGGTGACCTCACCAGAACTGTGGTTAGAAATCTCAACCCAAATGCTCACCAAACTACCCTTTCCAATATTCCAATATCAATTGCAACCTGTGAGTCTCAAGTGTGGAATCTTCAAACTGGTTAGTTGGAAAGTCCCAGAGCGGTTTGCACAGGATCAAAGTTTTTCTGGAGAGAAGGCTTCAGGAGTCACATTATTATTATCTATTACTAAATTATTAAATCTATTACTTTTCTAGACTTTACCAGTGATAAGCAGTTATGTGTTAAGTAATGTTCATCCATCATTTTCAAAACTCAGACCAATGACCAGGACAGAGAAGATGTGAAGTTCACTTACAATTTGTATAAAGATCACACCATTTGTTCTTTTTGGCCACAGTTGCTTTTATTTGCAGTGACATTTTTCCTGCCATATTCCATTTTCAGTACTTCTACCAGAGATGTATTAAAGATAATAAGGGTATGTTACTGGGAATTGAATAAGGACAGTAATTGTGCCCAAGGCAATGTGTGTGAAGGATATCATCTCACGAGAAGGCGGAGAAGAAAGGTGTCCATGACTCCAATGTTGTTGGACCCAAATCATCTAAAGAGTTTTCAAGGAAGATCAAAGATGTGTATAGACTAAATGTTCAATCCTAAAACATAGAGCAATCGATAGTGTTAACTTTGGAGGCTACACCTTCCATTGTAGGAATTACATTTTTAGTTCTGTGTATTCTTCTAGCTCTAGAGGTTTTGTTCAACTTTTGAGCTGGGTAACTATTCTAGGGTAATGGAGGAACTGATGGAAATTCACATTAGGCAGAAAATGGTGTTGGGTAGACTGATGGGACTGAAGGCTGATATAGTGCCAGGGCCTGATCTGATTGAAACATACAAGATTATTAAGAGACTGGACACACTAGAGGCAGGAAACACATTCCCGGGGTTGGGGGAGTCCAATACCAGAGACGACAGTTTAAGAATAAGGGGTATGCCACTTAGAATGGAGTTGAGGAAAAACTTTTCCACCCTGAGAGCTGTGGACCTGTGGAATGCTCTGCCTCAGAAGGAAGTGGAGGCCAATTCTCTGGATGCTTTCAAGAAAGAGTGAGATAGAGTTCTTAAAGATAGCTGAGTCAAGGGATATGGGGAGAAGGCAGGAGTGGAGTACTGATTTTGGATGATCAGCCATGATCATAGTGAATGGCGGACCTGGCTCCAAAGGCTGAATGGCCTACTCCTGCACCTATTGTCCCCATATTCTTTTAGCATATTCTGTCTTTTTCTTATAGTCTCCACTTATATTAATGTAACAAAGAATATCCATTAGGTTTCTCATAACCGATATGGAGAAGCTTCAAATGAGGGCAATGGGATGTCATGTCCTTAGGATATTACAGACAGTCAGATAAAAACTTTGTGGTCAGTTAAATGAACAATTCAATCCAGCTTCAATTTCTAGGCTCACAGTTTTTTTTTGCTCAACCAAGTATGCTTCACATTTCTCATTCTACATTGCACTGGGAAATCAGCCATTCTCAACAAGGGCCTTATACAGGCCCCACTGGGGGCCACACCACAATTAAGGGGCCACAAATTGAAATCAACCATTTTTAAAATGTTTTTTACGTGGTCAGTAGATGAGAAGTATGGACAAAATCAACAAAACTTGACTGCTTCACAGGGAAGGAGGCCCATAAACCTTGAGCAGAGTCCTTACGAGGGCCATAGACAAAAAAGGTTGAAAATGGCTGCTAAAAATGAAATTTGGCAAAGTGTAGATTTTCTGTAGCATAATTCAGTACTACCCTCAAATGAAAATTAAAATGATAATTGTTGCTTCAGGTACCATACATTCCAGAGCAAAATCCAATGCAGATTCCATTATTTTGACCCTAGAAATACCAATAATTTAAAAGAATTTGGGGGGCCATTCTTTTCACCATATATATCCTGTGGAGAAAGTGGTCAAATGATACTGAAGCTTGCCAAGTACATAGGAATTAATATCAAGTGACTGATTTATGCCAACAAAATTCAATTATATGACTAATACATAATATTTAAGGAATTTTAATAGATTTTGCAGATTGAATTCCATAGTCTGCATTACAAATGGCAACTCAATGTTGCAGTTTATAGAAATACTGCCTCACAGCTCTATTGAGTGAATTCAATCATTATCTCCAATGCTATCTATATGGAGTTTGCATGTTCTCCCCATGACCATGTGGGTTTCCTCTGGGTTTGTATGTTTAAATTTAAATTTAAACATGTAGCATGGTAACAGGCCCTTCCGGCCCATGAGCCTTTGCTACCCAGTTACACCCAATTAACCTGCACCATCAGGACATTTTGAAGGGTGGGAGGAATCCAAAGTATCTTGAGGAAATCCACGCATACACGGGAAATAAGTACAAATTCCTTACACACAGCGCCGGATTCAAATGCTGATTGCTTGCGCTGTAACAGCTTTGCGCTAGCTGTTACGTAAACCACCCCGTCCCACATTCCTCCCACAATCTAAGTATGAGTGACTGGGTAAATTGGCTTACTATGCAGAACATGTGGAAAAAGTGAATGGAAATTGAGAGAAATGTGGGGAAAAACAAAAAGGATTAGTGCAAATGCATGATGGATGGCAGAGCCTTGGTGGGCAAAGCCCCGACATCCATGGTGTACATTTTCTTTTTGTTAGCCATAGATTCATATCTATTCAATCATTTAACAGTGTTTAATCTTTAGCCATTATTATTAGAGCACAGATTTGGAGATGGGTATCTGGAACACAGATATTGGGAAGATGACCAGGTTGGAGTTTTGATACATTTTCAAATTTTATCTACAGATTAGAAATTTCATACTTGATTTATTTGAAAATTATTTTAGAAACCAATTAAGCATGTGCTAATGACAACTTAGCACATTGAAGTTTTACACTGCCAGAAATATGCTAAAGCATTTTGTGAAATTTAGGATGTTACATATGCCTCAAATGTAGGAAAGGTATTTGGACAAAAGAGTCTCAGTAAAATACCATGTTCAAATTTAGGCTTCCATGGTTGTCTAAAAAAATAGTTAAGATCACATGAAAAGACCCAAGTAAATGATAACATTATTTATTTTATTAATTTTTGGCACTCCTCTTTGATAAAAATATTTAGAATTCTTCAACTTGCCATTAAGACCACATGCAAACTTGACAGCTATCACCTTTAAAGGAGTGGAAACTTTATTTATTCCCTCCAGGACTGGGGCTATGCCAAGAGTTAATGGTTAAGAACGTTGGTACTTAGCTTCTTTAACTACCGTCATGAGTATCGAAAAGGTATTTTGAATCCAGTTTTAGAACATAGTTCTAGAATGGCAGGATAGTGTGTGACTTGGAAGGAAAATTAGAGGTTGTGCTCTTCCCATGTATCTGCTTCTCTTGTATCTGCAGACTTCATCAAAATGGCCTGTCCAATCACACATCATGGACAATCACTATTTTCTCCAGCAAGACATTGAAAAGATTTAAATTATCATCTTAGAACTTTGCCAAACAATTTCCTACACTGAAAATGGCTGAAAAAAGATGAAGGAACAACACATTTCAGTGAGGTCAATTGAACAAAAAACTATCTGCATAAGTACAGTAATAATGTTTAGTGGGTTGCCTTGTAGCTGACATTAATGACACTCATTTTAAAGTGCCTGAAATGCAGCATTTCTCAGCTGAATGTTAAAAGCTGCATGAATCCATATTCACTGTGGAATATGGCACCTGCCTTTATGTCCTCACACTATTTCATATGATGCTGCCTGACAACAATTGTGAACAGCTGCCCGTGTTGGCTAATAGCCAGAAAGATGCCACAAACATATCAGCCACATCTGTTCTAAGGATATTTGTGGTTTACATGTACTGTAATAATTGAACATCCAGTGAAAATTAAGTTCTATTATTCTCAAATTATCTGCCTCAATATTCTTCCAGTTAGCACATACACACCTATAAAGCAATTAATATGAGGCTTATATACAATATGTATGATAAAAGGCATTTTTTCCATCAGTAAGATGTATATTACATTTGTGCATTATTGCTAAAATCCCTAAAGAAGTTCACTTTGCTTTCTGGCAACAATGAGATTGTTGTTCTCACTTCAACTAATAATATCTCCTGAAACATGGGAAAGAATTACTAGTTAATACTTCTTCACTTCATGCACATCATTCTTTAATACCATTAAAAATAGTTCATAGCGTTTATACATCTAAAAATAAACTAGCTCGCATCACTCTACTTGTGATAGATGCAACACTGAGGTGGCTTCATTGATTCATGTGTTTTGGTCATGTCCCCTGTTAAAAAAATTTTGGGAAGATATTTTTAAAACTCTATCAATGATACTGGTTATTCAATTACAACTTGATCCCTTAACTGCTCTTTTTGGAATTACAGATAGGTTGTTTACCTATTTCTGCATATCGAGTTATGGCTATTTCTACACTATTAGCTAGAAAAGCCATTTTACTTAAATGGAAAGACATTGATTATTTCAATGGCTTTCTCATGTTTTGTCTTTTTTAAATCTAGAAAAAAAAATCAGATGTCGTACTTCAGACTAAATTTGAAGAAACATGGAAACCATTTGTTGATTACTTTCATGGGATATAACTGGCGTTATTCTATGAATTAATTCTTCCTTTCCAGATGTAATATAATTCTTGCTGTTTTTGTTATCTATAGGTGTGGGCCAGAGCTATGGTTTAAACTATTTGACTGATCTTCAGGTTAGGCCACTCAGTTTTTTTTTGTTATATTGATTTTTTTTTGCAGATGAATTTTAAAAAAAAAATATTTCTTTATCTCGGTTTTCTTTGTTAGGAGAATTATTTCTAATATGTCACATTTTCCCTCTTTGGAATTTATATCTGATCCTTATTCTACGTAGACTTTGTAAATCCCATTTTAATTGTGCTATTCCTATTCTCCTTATGCTGTGTATATTATGAAATGTTAATAAAAAGATTGAAAAGAAAAAGATTGCTGTTCTCCAATTCAAGCCTAGCTTGGACAAAAAAATGTTTCATCTTCGCTGAGACTTTTGATGGAAAGGTACAAGGCTAAAAAGTGCAAGAAAACTACAACAGTTCTGAGATCTAATTGACATGTCAGGCCTGCAAAGCTGCTCCATTTGTGTTTGGGTTGGTGATCCCAAATTAGGTGGGTGTAACTATGGATGAACCTCAAACCAATTCCAAAATTTTGCTTCTTCCTTCTGTCCTGAATGTGCTTAAGGCAACATCTCACAATGGGAAAGTGAAAGGGTTCCATTGCGTGGATTTGCATTGAGTATGGGGGAAAAGGTAGAATACATTGGCATGAGCGTTTTGTACCACTGGTGATCAATAAATCATCAGATGCAAGTGGAAAACGAGAGCAAGGAAAATGATTGTTGAAAACCTAAGAGGAAAAAAGGAATTTATCTTTGAAAAAGATTTTGCCATTACCATCCTGGAGAAAATGTAATTGATCACTGCAGGGTAATGCATCATTAAGTAAATGCATGCTTCTTTCACTGTGTGTGTGTGTTTTCATACGGCTATCCTGATTAAATAAGAGAGTCATGTGGCCCAGCTGCTTCTCAATAATAAGTTTCTGACATTTCAACTGCAGCAACTGAATAAAGATACAAAAAGTAAAAAGTTTAAATGTAAAAGCTTTGGAAATAAATTTATTGTCACTTTTGCATGTAGAGTGCCCTCCATCATGTTAGGGAGAAAGATACCTTTTTCCTTTATTTGCCCCTGTGTGTCAGTTTTAAATTTGTAATCAAACAATTCACATGTAATTAAAGTGCACATTCCAGATTTTATTCAAGGTCATTTGAATACATTTTGGTTTGACCAAAAGAGATTGCAACACTTTTTATACATAGTCCCATCATTTCAAGGCACCATAATGTTTGCGACACTTGGTTTCACAGGTGTTTGTGAGTACTCGGGTTATGTTTAATTGCTTCATTAGTGCAGGAATAAGAGAGCTAGGATTGCATCTAGGTTTCTGATCACCTTTGGAGTCTGTATTTGCCATTTTTCAACAGTCCAGAGTTGTGCCAAAGTCAAAGAAGCCATTATAAGGCAGAAAAACAAGAATAAAACATAAGAGCATTGCCTAAACTTTAGGATTGCCAAAAATCAACAATTTGGAACATCATTAAAAAGAGTGTAGGGTGAGATCTCTCACACCTGCACCAATGAAGCAATTAAACATACCAGAGTCCTCACAAACACCTGTGAAGTCAAAAGTCCCAAACGTTATGGTGCCCTGAAATGAGGGGACAATGTATAAAAAGTGCTGGAACTTCTCCATAGTCAAACCAAAATGTATACAAATAATCTTGAATAAAACCTGGAATGTGGACTTTAATTATGTCTTTTTTAATTACAAATTCAAATCTGTGGAGCACAGGGGCAAATGAATATACTGTCATTGCCCCAAACATGAGGGAGGGCACTGTATATGGAAAATGCTTTAATATCTTCATAATGTAGTGGCCAGACAGGGATGAGGTATTTAAATAACATTTACTCTCTGGGTTACACATCCTCTACATTTAAGATCCTCTTACACATTCAAAGGAATGCAAGCAAATTTCCAGAAGCATGTTCTGCAGATCAGGAGTCAACATGTAAGCCACAAGCAGGTCACACAGCATCAACAATTCAGACCTGAAGAAGGGCTCAGCGCCAAATTATCAATTGCCTTTTACTTCTATGCGTGCTGCACGATTTGCTGAGTTTCTCCAGTGCTTTTATGACCTGTACTTTGACCCCACCATCTGGAGATTTTCTTGTCAGCTTTCAGAAAATAGGTTTTGGATTAAATTCCAACAAATGGGACAAAAAAAAACTTGGTGCAACCTAGTCATTATTTTTGCTCCATCGTCTTTTAGGCGAGACTTCATATTAATGTCCTGTCTGTGTGTTCAGGTAGACAACTACATTCTATTCAGAAAAAGTGATCTAATTAATGTTCATCCCTCTACTAATTTCACAAAATAATGATTTATCACACAATTGAGGGATATTTCTGCATAGAAGATGAGTGAGAAGCATTTTGACTCAATTGGAGATTAACATATGAAAGCTATCTCTGTCAGGATGGTGCAGATGGTTAGCACAATGCCTTCACAATGCCAGTGATACTAATTCTATATTGGATTCGACGTTGGATCTATGGATTTGACTGGATTCGACAATGGCTCCATGGGAGAAGCCAAAGAGTGGTATTGCTTCTCAGACTGGAAGCCTGTGACTAGAGGTGTGCCTCAGGAATCAGTGCGGGGACCATTGTCTTTATCAGGGGTGTCAAACTCAAATTCACGGAGGGCCAAAATTAAAAATTTGGACCAAGTCGAGGGCCAAACTAAATATTTATTGAAAATTTTCAACAACATCCGCATGTTTTCTCTTCTTTCAACATATGTAATGTTAAACTTTTTCTTATTAAAATAAATGTTTAATAGTTTTGGATAAACTCTTTCCAGAAGCATTAACAAATGAGAAATAAAATATTCAATAAATAATATTTCTCTATAGAGGATTTGTCAAATGTTGCTAGTGTGCTGTCGAATAGTAAAATCTGAAGGCTATTGAGAATGTGGGAGAATAACATGATTCCTGAAACAATCCAATGGGTGACTGATTGTGGGCATGAACTCTAGCAGGGTTATTTGCCATGCCCTTTTTCCATTGGTACAGATATCCTTTGATTTACACACTTTTCAAGTTTTATGTCTAATGAGCTTGTATCCAGGTGCAGGACCATTTTTAACCAGGAATATATTTATCACTGTGACATGAAACTATTGGAAGATCGTTTTATCCTGAGATTAAAGTTCATAATACTTACTCAGGCCTGTGTGCGGGAGGGCGGGGTTTGCGGGCGATCGGGTTGGACAACGACAGTGCGGGGGCATCGGCTCTCGCTGCAGGGCGGCATCTCGGCGGATCAGCGGCCCCGTCACCGTGAGTCGCGGGTCGGCCTGCGGCAGGGAGGGGGAGTGGGCAACGGTCCTGGCGAGGTCAGGCCCGAGGCCTCCGGTTGCGGGCGCTGGGAAGCGGCCTTGGCTTCCCCTGACACCGGCCAGGCCCCAAAACCAGAGTCCACGGTGAGACCCTGCAACGTAAACAGAGGAGGTGGGGGCGATTAGCAGGCTGACGCCAATGGATTCTGGGATTTGTTGTATTACTGTGCATGCGCTATACTGGTGCGGCGGCCAGCGGGCCACCTCTAATACATTTTTGAAATGATCTTGCAGGCCAAATATAATTATAATCGCAGGCTAAATTTGGCCCGCGGGCCAGAGTTTGACATGTGTGGTTTATATCAATGATCTGGATGATAATGTGGTAAATTGGATCACCAAGTTTGCAGATGACACTAAGATTGGAGGCATTGTGTACAGTGAAGAAGGTTTTCAAAGCTTGCAGATCTGGACCAGCTGAAAAAAGGGCTGAAAAATTGCAGATAGAATTTAATGTAGACAAGTGTGAGGTGTTTTTTGGAAGGATAAACCATGAAAGGACGTACATGGTAAATGGTAGGGCACTGAGGAGTGCAGCAGAACAGAGGAACCTGGGAATACTGATACATAATTCCCTGAAAGTGGCGACAACAGGTGAATAGGGTTGTTAAGTGAGCATATGGCACATCGGCCTTCATCAATCAAAGTACTGAGTAAAAGAGTTGGGATGTTATGGTAAAGTTAAAGACATTGGTGAGACCAAATTTGGAGTATTGGGTACAGTTTGATTACCCAGCTACAGGAAAGATATCAGTAAGATTGAAGAGTGCAAAGAAGATGTATGAGAATGTTGACCAGACTTCAGGAACTGAATTACAGGGAAAGCTATTCTCTGGAGTGCAGAAGAATGAGGGGAGATTTGGTAGAGATCTTTAAAATTATGAGGGGTATAGACAGAAGAAATGTAATAGGCCTTTTCCACTGAAGTTAGGTGAGATACAAATGAATAGACATAGGTTAAAGGTGAAAGGGGAAAAGTTTAGGGAAAACATAAGGGTGAACATCTTCACACATAGAGTGGTGGGTGTGTGCAACAAGCTTCTAGCTGAAGTGGTAAACATGGACTCAATTTTAACATTTAAGAAGAATTTGGACAGATACATGGATACGAGGCATATGGAAGGATATGGACTGGGTGCAGATCATTGGGACGAGGCAGAATAGCTCAGTACAGGCGTGCAGGGCCAAAGAGCCTGTTTCTGTCTTGTAATATTCTATGTTTCTAATTCACAATATTTTAAAACCAAATTTCCCAGCAAAGGTTCAAATTTTATTGGCATATTTTAAAAATAAACCATCTGCTCCTTTAACAGGCCATTTAAAGCCTGTACAGAGCTGTCGATAATCTGACTGTGTGGATGGACCCCATGGGAGAGCGCTGAGACTTCGCTGTTAAGGTTTCCATTTTATACATTGCTGATGAGATGACCCCTCATTTTGGGGTGGCGTTTTTAATGTTCAATGGCCATCTTATATGCTGGCGTATATGGCGATAGAGGGAAGTTAGAAATGTGGCTTCTTTACTGATGGCAGCGATGTAGGATCCAGGCTCCTAATTTATGGTTGTGCCACCATCATGTACTCCTATTATATCCCCTGTAACTCGCCTGGTGCTTCTTTCTCACTAACCACTTCCTCTTGGATGCCTATAGTTTGGTGAGACTTGGACACATTGGTGAGAGAGACACCGGGTGCAGTCTTGTTGTGGGCCACTGAATGCTAGCATACTACACTTCCAAGTCTACAATGACAGAAAAGGAAGAAACGTTAGAATGGTTCATGGGATGCCTTGAAACAGAGCTTGCATTGCAAGATACAAACACTGAAGTATTTATGAGGGCTCACTATTCGTGAGGAGAAGCAACACCTCAACACTAGAAATGAAGCAAGCCTGTTGTATCCACCCACTCATTCCAAGCCCTTTTAGGTGGAATTTCCAGCAAGAGTCAAGGTTTTGAATTTTTTTATTCATGTCTGTTGCATAGTAATAACAAATGTTTTACTTGCCACAGTGAAATAAGTTTCATGTGGTCTACAACATGTCCAGCCATTCTAAAGATGTGTTGTGTAATAATATTTACGTACAAAGCACTTTAAAGATGTAAGTAACTCAAGGTTTTCAAATGTAACTGCAACTTGAATATTTGCTCTGCTGGAAGATGGAGCATAGGCAATCAAATTTGTAGTGAATTTTGTCAGGGCTTGTCAGAAGTCAAACATGGGGTAAGTTTATATCAGGAACATTCCTTTTACTCGATCATTTCCAGACAACTTCCCTTAAGCAAACGTTCTTCTTTAATTGCTCCAAATTCCACCATTGGTGTTGGTTTCTTGGCTCTGGTCACCACCTGATCAGTGTGTTCTGATGTCCTCTGGGAAGATGCTTGTCAAATGGCGAAGAGATCAAACCACCTCACATCCATCCCAACCAGCAGGACGACCTACACTCTGACAACTGCTCAACCGGCAGTGCTCCAATATTTCCTAATATTTTGTTTTTGACATGACAGCCAATGTTCTTGTTCCAATGTACCAGTACTTGTGTTACAGTTGAAAAGCAATGTTTTCAATCAATACTTTTGAGACAATGCTTTTCTTTAATTTTGGAACATGTCCTGAATTTACATTGGATTCCTAAATATAAGGCAGAAAGCTTTTCAACTTTTACTCTAGTTGTAATACAGTATCTTTTTGTTAAACTAGACTGAGTGTAATACACACATGCTTATATTACAACTAGAGGACTGGTTGTCTTAAACAAAAAGTTCACGGCAAAAATTAAAGCTTTCTCAGAAAAATACAATAAAATCCTTGTTTTCCAGAATTCAAGCAGCTGGCAAATAAAAAATTGGAAAATAAATAGGTAAAAAATATGAAAGTTTAAAATTGGCATCCATAGTGATTAGTTCACCAATCATGCCACACAAAATCTCAAGTAATGGGAAACTTCACTCATCTAGCATCTAACAATCTCCATAGGTGCCAGATACCAGGGGTCTGTATCAAGAAACACTTGAAACATAGCCTGTTGCACAGATGGCAGAGTGCAGGTCCTGCTGTTTGGGATAGTTATGAGGTGATTTCACCTCTGTCATTCAACATCCGAGCATGCCATCAGCACGACACAAAGCCGTAAAACACCTGGACAGCAAAGTTGCATATATCAGGATGCTCTTTATCGACTACAGTTCGGCATTTAACACCATCCCCTCAAAACTGATCAACAAACTCCAAGACCTCTGTAATTGGATCCTTAATTTCCTCACCTAAAGAGGCAATGAGTCAGCATACAGGAGGGAGATCGAAAACTTGGCCAAATGGTGCACCAATAACAACCTTGCACCCAACGTCACCAAAACCAAGGAGCTAATTGTTGACTTCAGGAAAGGAAAACCTGATGTGTATGATCCAGTGATCATTAGGGGATCAGAGGTGGAGAGGGTGAGCAAATTTAAGTCCTTGTGAGTCACTATCTTGGAGGATCTTTTCTGGACCACACAATAATGGCATCGTGAAGAAAGCACATCAGCACCTCTACTTTCTCAGGAGTTTGTGGAGGTTTTATATGACATCGGAGACCCTGGCAAATTTCTACAGAAGTGTGGTGAAAAGTGTACTGACCAGCTGCATCATGGACTGGTATGGGGACACCAATACCTCTGAGCGTAAAGCCCTGCAAAAGGTAGTGGACACAGCCCAGGACATCACAGGCAAAATGCTTGTTACCATAGAGAACATCAATGGGAACGCTGACATCAGAGAGCAGCAGCAATCATCAAGGATCCACACCACCCAGTACACAATTTGTTCTCGCAGCTACAATCAGAAAAGGGATATAGGAGCCACAAAACTCCACCAGGTTCAGGAAAAGCTGCTCCCCCTCCACCATCAGACTCCTCAATGACAAACTCAATCAGGGACTCATTTAAGGACTCTTACTTTTGCACTTAATTACTTGTTTTATTTTCTCTTCTGTATTGCACAGCGAGTTGTTTACATGTGTACGTTGAGAAGTTTTTTTTTTTGCACCATCAGTAAGTGATAATTCTGCCTCACCTGCAGGAAAAGGAATCTCAGAGTTGTATGTGATGTCATGTACGTACTCTGACAACAAATCAGAATCACACTAAATATAAAATGATATCTATCTCTGACAGAGCTAACTTTTCACATCTCGACTGAGGTGAAATATTTATATTTCAAATATCCGCAATATTTTTAAAATCACAATTAATTTGAAAATTCCGAGACACCGAATACAAAGCCTACATTATTTCTTTGTCCACACATTTAAAATTAGTTTTAAGAAATGCATTTAGCGAAGTTAACACATTCCTACAAATCCCTTGTTTTCAATAATATTCTATTTTTCTCTGGAGTGAAATTATTATTTCCTGGTTATTTGGAATCATTCTGGAGACCCATCAAGGAACTTCCCAGGCCAAGTCACCTTCATGGCCCTTCCCAGGCCAAGTCACCTTCATGGCCCTTCCCAGGCCAAGTCACCTTCATGGCCCTTCCCAGGCCAAGTCACCTTCATGGCCCTTCCCAGGCCAAGTCACCTTCATGGCCCTTCCCAGGCCAAGTCACCTTCATGGCCCTTCCCAGGCCAAGTCACCTTCATGGCCCTTCCCAGGCCAAGTCACCTTCATGGCCCTTCCCAGGCCAAGTCACCTTCATGGCCCTTCCCAGGCCAAGTCACCTTCATGGCCCTTCCCAGGCCAAGTCACCTTCATGGCCCTTCCCAGGCCAAGTCACCTTCATGGCCCTTCCCAGGCCAAGTCACCTTCATGGCCCTTCCCAGGCCAAGTCACCTTCATGGCCCTTCCCAGGCCAAGTCACCTTCATGGCCCTTCCCAGGCCAAGTCACCTTCATGGCCCTTCCCAGGCCAAGTCACCTTCATGGCCCTTCCCAGGCCAAGTCACCTTCATGGCCCTTCCCAGGCCAAGTCACCTTCATGGCCCTTCCCAGGCCAAGTCACCTTCATGGCCCTTCCCAGGCCAAGTCACCTTCATGGCCCTTCCCAGGCCAAGTCACCTTCATGGCCCTTCCCAGGCCAAGTCACCTTCATGGCCCTTCCCAGGCCAAGTCACCTTCATGGCCCTTCCCAGGCCAAGTCACCTTCATGGCCCTTCCCAGGCCAAGTCACCTTCATGGCCCTTCCCAGGCCAAGTCACCTTCATGGCCCTTCCCAGGCCAAGTCACCTTCATGGCCCTTCCCAGGCCAAGTCACCTTCATGGCCCTTCCCAGGCCAAGTCACCTTCATGGCCCTTCCCAGGCCAAGTCACCTTCATGGCCCTTCCCTGGCCAAGTCACCTTCATGGCCCTTCCCAGGCCAAGTCACCTTCATGGCCCTTCCCAGGCCAAGTCACCTTCATGGCCCTTCCCAGGCCAAGTCACCTTCATGGCCCTTCCCAGGCCAAGTCACCTTCATGGCCCTTCCCAGGCCAAGTCACCTTCATGGCCCTTCCCAGGCCAAGTCACCTTCATGGCCCTTCCCAGGCCAAGTCACCTTCATGGCCCTTCCCAGGCCAAGTCACCTTCATGACCCTTCCCAGGCCAAGTCACCTTCATGGCCCTTCCCAGGCCAAGTCACCTTCATGGCCCTTCCCAGGCCAAGTCACCTTCATGGCCCTTCCCAGGCCAAGTCACCTTCATGACCCTTCCCAGGCCAAGTCACCTTCATGACCCTTCCCAGGCCAAGTCACCTTCATGACCCTTCCCAGGCCAAGTCACCTTCATGACCCTTCCCAGGTCAAGTCACCTTCATGACCCTTCCCAGGCCAAGTCATCTTCATGACCGTGATACAAATTTTGCATCAGAAGTGCAGAATGACTCTGTAATGTCAGTCTGGGGCATAAATCAGACAAGCTTTGCATTCATCTTCAACTGTTCGGCCATTCCTGCCCACACTGCAAAAACACCCAACATCTGCCAATTCCAGATCTCCATTTTTCCCTCAGCAACAATGCCACCACTTGATTCGTCAGCCAACACCACCCACTGCACACCCCTCCCACTTTATTTCAATGAAACATTAAGATGAAAACTGAACAATGGGATATCTTCAAGATAGCATCTGCTTCAATTTGATACTTTAACCAATACTGCCTGGTAGAATCACCTTATACAAGATGTTTTAACTCACAATCATCAGATTTAGAAGAAATATTGTTGTCAAGTCAGTCCAATATCTGGGCTGAAAATCTTCTATCAAAATAAAATGTCTTTTCACGTTCAACATAATTTTTCATCTTGAATGTTTTGACAACAGTATGTGTATCAAATAGCCCGAGCAACCTGGCTCTGGTCCCAGTTCATTTAAACAACATAATCCCACCAAGCCTATCTTCTCCAAGATAAATAATTCTTGAAGGTTAAACTCAGTACAGATGTTGAAGCAGGAAAGAGATCAATGCCTAGAAATTAGATTGTACTTTCTGTTGTGTTGAAATGTGGTTGGCACTTAGCACTATTAGTAAATTGGATCCTTTGCAAAAAGACTCACAAAATTGGTCAATTGAAACAATGCATGAAGTGATTTAGGTCCAGGAACAGCGCATCAGATCTGGACCTACATGATTCGTAATGGGATCTCAAAGCTCCTCAGAAAAACCTCTGGCAGTTCTCAATGAAATTGAGTAAGTTATTCCAGAATATTTATATATATTTATTTGGTTATAATTTTATCTCTGTGATTATTATGTGCTGTGAGTTATGTATTATGTACTCTACGGTGCAGAAAAATACTGTTATGTCTGGCTGTAAATGTTCAGTCAAATGAATTTGAAATTAAATATACTGCCATTTATCAGGAAAGTCATAGATGTTGCAGTAAGTAATTTACATTATTGGATCAAGGATTTATTCATTCATTATACTGGACAACAAAGGCTTTGCTTCCTGAATGATTTTAGGTGTATTTTATTGATTTTAAGCTGCTGATCATGAAAATCACCTCAAAACTTACCTTTCACATACCATTTTTTTTAAAGACATAACCCATTTTTGTGACTTCATGTCATATTTTAAGTCTTATTCAAGCATACAAAACCATGAAGTGAAACAGGTCACTGAAAATTCAATTGCTGCATTCGCACTTGGACTTCTTCCCGGCTGATTTTGGTGCAGTGACTAACATGGTGAAAGGTTTCACCAGAACATTGCGACCATGGAAAAGTGGTATCAGGACAACGAGAATCTATCAATGCCAGCTGACTATTGTCGGACACTTGCACAGGAGGCATCAGATGCTGAGTACAAATGAAACTCAGCAGCAAAACATTCTTAGGTCAGTTGAACCAACTCAAGGTGCGACAGTGATTAAATGTGCT
Source organism: Narcine bancroftii (assembly GCF_036971445.1). Taxonomy (NCBI): domain Eukaryota; kingdom Metazoa; phylum Chordata; class Chondrichthyes; order Torpediniformes; family Narcinidae; genus Narcine; species Narcine bancroftii. Next base: position 4,691,885 of record NC_091478.1, read on the forward strand.
AAATTCCATATAATTTAATGTTTATCTAACTTCCTATGTGATTCAACAAATCTGAAATTCTCATCATCTGCTTGAAGTTATCTATCATAATCCCCAATTTTTTCAGGAAGCAACCCTTTTGAAAATAAATTGTGTTATCAATGTCATTGATAAGGTGACTTGGCCTGGGAAGGGCCATGAAGGTGACTTGGCCTGGGAAGTTCCTTGATGGGTCTCCAGAATGATTCCAAATAACCAGGAAATAATAATTTCACTCCAGAGAAAAATAGAATATTATTGAAATAAATTGTATTATCAATGTCATTGTGCCTTCACAACAGAAGTGGAGGATTTTTAGGTATCATTTGGGCACGAATCTGATTATTGGTGTATTCTGTTGATCTCAAAAATTGGAATGCACAAAGCTTCACTAGGTTTGCTTAGAAAATATGATTTTGTAGACTCCATGCTGACAATGCTAGTCTCCTCTACTTAGAGGGTACAAGTTATGTGGCTATGGGTGTTAAACAGGAGCATGCCTCTGGAATCTTGTTTCTCCTGCTCCAGTTCCACCAGGCTTTGCCCCATTCCCCTCTGACTCCAGGTCTCCTTGCATGAGCTGTTGACCTTTTGGCAATTTTTTGCAACACTGTATAGCATACAGCACATAACAATGAAATCTCTGCATCCGGGATATTCACTCGACTGATTTCTGGAATATAATTTCAACTTAAATAGGCCAATTGTACCACTATCCTTACATGGTTATTGCTTTATCTGCTCTCCTCTCAGCTGCTACGTTCAAGTATGAACTGCTATTGAGAGCAATGCTAACCGTTGTCATGCGGAATCTATACTTCTGAGCAATAATGCACCCCCCTCTTGGGTGAATCACATGCCCTTTCAGTACTGACCAATATTGGGCCATTCGTTGCTGAAGATGCCAGAGTCAGGACTGAACCATTAGAATGATATTTTCACATCGAACTCTCCTGTTTAATCCTGTATCTCACTTAACCCCATCACAACCAATTTACTTTTCACTGTTCCCCAGCCTCTTACTCCATCTTTTGCTGGGTCCCTTTCTTCTTTCAGATATGTAAAGAAGAACCAGGGAGGGGTGGAAAAGAATGAATGCAGTGATGATGGCATGGTTAGCGGAACGCCGTTACAATGTCAGCAACCTAGGTTTGAATCTGCCGCTCTTTCAGGTGTTTATGTGTTTTCCTCATATTTGAGGCTGGAGATGCTCCCCAGATCCAGCAGTGTCCTTTATGTAGCAAGGTGGAATTAAATAACCAATGTTTTAGGCTTGAGCCCTTCATCAAAGCATGAGGGGATGCAGGCAGGTATCCAAATAAAAGGGTGGGGGGGGGGCGGGGAGGGGGGATGGCAAAGGAATGAGATAATAGATGAAGGGAGGGAGGGGACAGCAGCAGAGGGGGAAGATGGATAGCTGGGTGGGGAAGGGATGGGAGAACTGGAAAGACCGAAAAGAGGGAGGGGGAAGAATAGGCGAGAAATTAATGTTAATGCCATTTGGCTGGAGACGGAAAATAATGTGTTGTTCATCCAATCTGCGGGTGTCTGGGTGGGACAGTACACAAGACCATGGACAGGCATGTGATCTGGGACTGTGACTTGAATTGAAATGGTTGGCTACTAGGAGGTCGCTGTGGTTGCGGACAGAGAGGAGGTGCTCATCTCCCAATTTGCAAATGGTCTTTCTGACGTAGAAACCACTACAAAGGGAGCACAGGATGCAGTAAATGTGTCCTGGAGATACACAAGTGAAGTGTTGCTTTACTTGAAAGGCCCATTTTGGACTCCAGAACATGGTGAGGGAGGAGGTGTGTGCACAAATGTTGCACCATCCTGCCCTGAATGTTTAGGAAACAGAACCAACACTGTCACCAGGTTTTAAATTTCTCATCTTTGCCTTGCAATCATACCAAACTTTCATCTTATGCTGAGTGGCCTTTAAATTCTCCTTTGCCATTTCAAACTTCAATCAACTGATCCTTAAAGACATAATCCAACAAATTTAAATGCACATCATTACACTGTTCCTTTAATAACATTAAAGGGCCTCTCACCCCATGTCCAAAACCCAACTCGAATGGACTAAAACCAAGCAAGTCTTAGACAGCAAATAAACTTTTTCATCCCAATCCTTCTCATTCTCAAAACAATAAGTTCTCATCATGCTTTTCAGAGTCAAATGTAATCTCTCCAAGACCCCTTGACTCTCTGGAATGGTATGCAGAAGGTAAAATCTGCTTAACTCTCAATTTATAAACCACTTGAAATAAACCTGACAGAAAATTACTCCTTTGATCTGACTGAATTTGTCGAGGCAGGCCAACCAAGGTGAACAACTTTAACAAAGCCTTCACAATTCCCTTTGTTTTAATGTTTCTCAGAGGTATGTCCTCCAGAAAACATAATTGTTAACAAATACTGATTCCTAGATTTGGTTTTTGGCAATGAGCCAACACAGTCCACAATCACTTTTGAGAAAGGCTCACCGAAAGCAGAGATAGGTTGAAATGGTGCCACGGAGGGACCCTGATTAGGTTTAACCACCGCCTGACAAGTGTGACAAGCCTGGCAAAAGCTTACTACATCCTTACTTAAACTAGGCCAATTGTTTTATTCATAGTTTTCTTCATCCCAAGGTGACCATTAAAAGGTGTGCTAAGAGCAAAAGGTATAATTTCATCTCTATAGGCTTTATGGATCACAACCTGCCAAATCTTCACTAGTAGGAACATACCTCCTCGCCAATACCTCCTCGCCAATACCTCCTCGCCAATACCTCCTCGCCAATACCTCCTCGCCAATACCTCCTCGCCAATACCTCCTCGCCAATACCTCCTCGCCAATACCTCCTCGCCAATACCTCCTCGCCAATACCTCCTCGCCAATACCTCCTCGCCAATACCTCCTCGCCAATACCTCCTCGCCAATACCTCCTCGCCAATACCTCCTCGCCAATACCTCCTCGCCAATACCTCCTCGCCAATACCTCCTCGCCAATACCTCCTCGCCAATACCTCCTCGCCAATACCTCCTCGCCAATACCTCCTCGCCAATACCTCCTCGCCAATACCTCCTCGCCAATACCTCCTCGCCAATACCTCCTCGCCAATACCTCCTCGCCAATACCTCCTCGCCAATACCTCCTCGCCAATACCTCCTCGCCAATACCTCCTCGCCAATACCTCCTCGCCAATACCTCCTCGCCAATACCTCCTCGCCAATACCTCCTCGCCAATACCTCCTCGCCAATACCTCCTCGCCAATACCTCCTCGCCAATACCTCCTCGCCAATACCTCCTCGCCAATACCTCCTCGCCAATACCTCCTCGCCAATACCTCCTCGCCAATACCTCCTCGCCAATACCTCCTCGCCAATACCTCCTCGCCAATACCTCCTCGCCAATACCTCCTCGCCAATACCTCCTCGCCAATACCTCCTCGCCAATACCTCCTCGCCAATACCTCCTCGCCAATACCTCCTCGCCAATACCTCCTCGCCAATACCTCCTCGCCAATACCTCCTCGCCAATACCTCCTCGCCAATACCTCCTCGCCAATACCTCCTCGCCAATACCTCCTCGCCAATACCTCCTCGCCAATACCTCCTCGCCAATACCTCCTCGCCAATACCTCCTCGCCAATACCTCCTCGCCAATACCTCCTCGCCAATACCTCCTCGCCAATACCTCCTCGCCAATACCTCCTCGCCAATACCTCCTCGCCAATACCTCCTCGCCAATACCTCCTCGCCAATACCTCCTCGCCAATACCTCCTCGCCAATACCTCCTCGCCAATACCTCCTCGCCAATACCTCCTCGCCAATACCTCCTCGCCAATACCTCCTCGCCAATACCTCCTCGCCAATACCTCCTCGCCAATACCTCCTCGCCAATACCTCCTCGCCAATACCTCCTCGCCAATACCTCCTCGCCAATACCTCCTCGCCAATACCTCCTCGCCAATACCTCCTCGCCAATACCTCCTCGCCAATACCTCCTCGCCAATACCTCCTCGCCAATACCTCCTCGCCAATACCTCCTCGCCAATACCTCCTCGCCAATACCTCCTCGCCAATACCTCCTCGCCAATACCTCCTCGCCAATACCTCCTCGCCAATACCTCCTCGCCAATACCTCCTCGCCAATACCTCCTCGCCAATACCTCCTCGCCAATACCTCCTCGCCAATACCTCCTCGCCAATACCTCCTCGCCAATACCTCCTCGCCAATACCTCCTCGCCAATACCTCCTCGCCAATACCTCCTCGCCAATACCTCCTCGCCAATACCTCCTCGCCAATACCTCCTCGCCAATACCTCCTCGCCAATACCTCCTCGCCAATACCTCCTCGCCAATACCTCCTCGCCAATACCTCCTCGCCAATACCTCCTCGCCAATACCTCCTCGCCAATACCTCCTCGCCAATACCTCCTCGCCAATACCTCCTCGCCAATACCTCCTCGCCAATACCTCCTCGCCAATACCTCCTCGCCAATACCTCCTCGCCAATACCTCCTCGCCAATACCTCCTCGCCAATACCTCCTCGCCAATACCTCCTCGCCAATACCTCCTCGCCAATACCTCCTCGCCAATACCTCCTCGCCAATACCTCCTCGCCAATACCTCCTCGCCAATACCTCCTCGCCAATACCTCCTCGCCAATACCTCCTCGCCAATACCTCCTCGCCAATACCTCCTCGCCAATACCTCCTCGCCAATACCTCCTCGCCAATACCTCCTCGCCAATACCTCCTCGCCAATACCTCCTCGCCAATACCTCCTCGCCAATACCTCCTCGCCAATACCTCCTCGCCAATACCTCCTCGCCAATACCTCCTCGCCAATACCTCCTCGCCAATACCTCCTCGCCAATACCTCCTCGCCAATACCTCCTCGCCAATACCTCCTCGCCAATACCTCCTCGCCAATACCTCCTCGCCAATACCTCCTCGCCAATACCTCCTCGCCAATACCTCCTCGCCAATACCTCCTCCTTGACATAATAACCCATTGGCACTTTCTTAATCTCCTTTTTAAAGAGAGCCTTGTGCCTCACCTCAGCAAGATCAGGATCTTCATTTTGCCTTGCTATCAACTCCTGTCTGGATGACAGCAAATCTGTACCCTTAAATTTACTATCAGTGCTTGGGCCTAATAAAGAAAATTGCTCATCCTTCACCAGGTCATTTCCACCTGAATTCTGTTTTTGCCTATCACAGACTTTATTTTCCATTAAATCATTGACTTTTTTTTAAGATATTGCCCTTGTTATAGTACAGGCTGGGTAAATATCAGAGCCCCTCTCTGACTCATCAATGACTGGCTTAGCTGTCATTCATACTGTAAAAACAACCTTCCCCTCTGTGAAGTCATTGCCTAGCAACAGTGAGATTCCTTCCACTGGCAAATTCCACCCAACTCCTATAGGTCCATTAACCAAGGTTAATTTTAACACTATTCTGTCCAAAGGAATGGGCTCAGTATCACCTCCGACACCTCTAATCAAATTTAATTTGTCTGTGTCAGTTTCTTCACCAAATTCCAAAACACTGTCCAACACAAATGAGCAGCTCTAGTATCTTGCAAGATTTTCACTGGCACTTGTTTTAACTCTTCTTTAACTGAAACCAAACCTTCGGTCACAAAAGGTTGGAGCATATCCCTAATTTTATTAGTAACTTTGGATCCTTCTTGGATTTTCTTTCTTTGGCTTGGCTTCGCGGACGAAGATTTATGGAGGGGGTAAAAAGTCCACGTCAGCTGCAGGCTCGTTTGTGGCTGACAGGTCTGATGCGGGACAGGCAGACACGATTGCAGCGGTTGCAGGGGAAAATTGGTTGGTTGGGGTTGGGTGTTGGGTTTTTCCTCCTTTGCCTTTTGTCAGTGAGGTGGGCTCTGCGGTCTTCTTCAAAGGAGGTTGCTGCCCGCCAAACTGTGAGGTGCCAAGATGCACGGTTTGAGGCGTTATCAGCCCACTGGCGGTGGTCAATGTGGCAGGCACCAAGAGATTTCTTTAGGCAGTCCTTGTACCTTTTCTTTGGTGCACCTCTGTCACGGTGGCCAGTGGAGAGCTCGCCATATAACACGATCTTGGGAAGGTGATGGTCCTCCATTCTGGAGATGTGACCCACTCTGCGCTGCTGGATCTTCAGCAGCGTGGACTCGATGCTGTCGACCTCTGCCATCTCGAGTACTTCGACGTTAGGGATGAAAGCGCTCCAATGGATGTTGAGGATGGAGCGGAGACAACGCTGGTGGAAGCGTTCTAGGATTTTATACCTTGCTTTAAATACAAGCATTCGGTGCTACCTGTGTGTGTAGTACAGATTCTATCACCAATGTGTATATGTACAGATGGTAGTGTAGGATGACTGTGATTGGCTGAGAAGTGTAGCCACACCTACTGGCAGGCGTTAAAGGATTGCTCCTAGCCAGACCAGGTCATTCTGGACTGGTCGACCTAGTTGTGATATGCTCCAGTCTTTTAGTGAATAAAAGCCTTGGTTTGGATCAACAAGTCTTTGGTTCTTTTGACGCACTCTACACTGTGTTTCTCTCTCCTTTTTCAGTACATACATGACCAGCCTTTTTACAGTTGGGACAAAGGGATCCAAAGGTTTCTCCTTCACCAACTTCCATTCATCTTTACCCCTATTAGTACTTCCAAATTTACCACCACCTTACTTGGATTATCCAAGGTTCACTTTTGAAAAACTGCCCGATGTCCGCTTAGGTGTTAAAGCACATCCAGCTGCTAACTTAGTGGATTCCAGCCAAGTGTTCGCCTCCTTCTAATCCAAGTTTGATTTAATATCATCAGGAACATATCTTTTAATTTCCTCAATTATTATCAATTCTCTCAATTGATTATAATCATTATTTACAGTCTTCGATGTCCACCACCAATCAAAACACACAACCTTTTCAAAAGCAAAACCTGTATTAGATGGGGTAGTTAATGTTTTTTAGAATTTCTCTCTGTTAGCCTCTGTAACTTTGTAACATGAGAGACCATTGGTCTAGTGGCCAATTTAAATACACAGCCACTTTCTCAAAGTGCTATATCAGCTTCCTCAAATGGAGGAACTAACCTAACTTCTATTGACCATACACCCCTCACCATGACCAAGGATTTGATTTTGGGTCTTTTCTTCTGTCATTTTCTACTCCAATGTTTTCCAGCTCATGTATCCTAATTTTCTCCTCTGCCTCTAGTTCTATTTCTAATCTCTTCAGTTCCATTTCTATGTCCAATTCTTTTGTTTCTCGGCCACCTCCAGTTCTAATCTCTTTAATTCCAACTGTATTTTCTCAGAAGTTTTATTCTTGGGAAACTGCTTTAACACTTCTTGGTCAAACTTTCCTTCTTCTCTGGAGTATTCTGCTATTTTCCTCCTAATCTCTAACTTTTTCATTTATGGTAAAAGTCACCAACTCGCACTTTTTGGGCTTTTTCAAATTCTCAAGCAAGGCTAATGCTAAAAATCCCTCTTGGCTGCTGATTTGTTGGTGTTGATTTCACACACAACACTAGATTTAATCATCTTTACCAAAGGAATTTCCTGGACCAGACTAGAATTTCCTCAATCACCCAGCCCCAGCTTGATTCAGACTCAGACAAAATTGATCACCAATCAATCAACCTCTAAGCTCCCAAATTTGTTTAGATCCCTTGGACAACCCCCCACTTTGTTTAGATCCCTTGGACAACCCCCCACTTTGTTTAGATCCCTTGGACAACCCCCCACTTTGTTTAGATCCCTTGGACAACCCCCCACTTTGTTTAGATCCCTTGGACAACCCCCCACTTTGTTTAGATCCCTTGGACAACCCCCAAATTTGTTTAGATCCTTTGGACAATCCCCCACTTTGTTACGTCTCAATTCAAAAGGGTTGAATTTTAACTAAATTTATTAATAATAACATCTTAACCCAATTAACCCCACTATAAGTATCCTATAACAAATATACAGATATTGTATCTTCATAAACAGTGTGGATGTAAAAATAAAGCCAGACCATTATAGACTGTCCCCAATATTCAGAAAGAAAAAAATTCCCAAAAACCCCAAGTCAGTCAAATAATTCAGTCCAAAAAAACAGTCCAGAGAACACAATCTCAAAGCTCATTGTCCAAATTCAGTTCCCCCAACTGAATAACAAAAGGATGTTGTATTGAACGTTGGAGAGAGAAATGACTGATGTTGAGTTGTCGTAAGCTTATAAACTATTTTTCAAGAATTCCTTAGATGAATTCCCTCGAGTCTCAAATTGTCATTTTTAACCTTTCATTATCTTATGAGGCATGTATGGCCAGCACTTTTTGTGTCCTACCATCTATTTTCTCAAGCAGTGAAACGCAGAAGCTACATTTTGCAAGCAGAGCCCCACTTGTACTCAAAGAGAAGCCAAGGTCAACTAATTTTGAAAATAAATTTGAATACAGCAAATATATTGAAGATAGGAAATAGTAAAAGAGACCAAAATTGATTTCCTTAAGGGTTGGAGTCTTTCTTTTTCAGTTAATTCAGGTTCCCAATAAAACACAGACCCCTCAAGCAATACTGAAAACTAAATAGAAAGATACCAGTTATCATATTTTCATTCCCTGCATAAAATAAACATACGACAGATTCCAAACACCATTGGTGCTACAGCGATAAATCCAAAACAAAAGCAATATCAATAAATAACTGAATTGAAGGCTACAAGGTTAAGATTGTAACCGGAAGAGCAAATAATCAAATGGATGTGCAACAATTAGATAATTAAGGAAGATTTTAATTAAATCATTCACTGATTGCCAAATCACTAAATTAAATATTATCAGTTTTACATTGCATGTTTGCAAATTTTTACTTATCAATCTCCTCTCCAAGGATAGGTATTGAAATTAAAGCTATCCATAAGCATTCTCTTTGTACCTTGGTGGAAGAAAATGGTTCAGGTGACCTGGGAATAGCTTGTAGCTTGGAAAGATGTTCAACATGGAGGATGAAATGCAGTGGAAGCCTACTGGTAGGCCAGCCAATATTCTTTCTCTAAAATAGCACCAAAAGATGATATTTTAAACATTATTTAAATACAAGATTTTGTTACACAATGATTGTTAATGACATTGGCCAAATTACACCATTGCCTACATTTCTAAAAGATTTTTGAAATAATTTTGGGGATATCTTGAACTCATGTAGGTATTGAAGTGCCAAAAAAAACTGCATCGACTCTGCAATACAGAAGGAGATTATTTACTCCATCGATTTTCTACTGCTCTTTCAAGGAGCCATCCATTTAGCCCCTGGACATACAACACATTAAAATCCAGGCTATTCAGACTCGTCAGAATGAGATTGATATTAATTCCAGTTCTCTGCAGTCATAGAACAGGCCCACTATCTGAAGAGTGTGAGGTTCTCCCTCTTGCAGAATGGCTCAAAGTACACCTATAATACCCTCCCATTTCTATTCTCAATTATTGAATGTAGCATCAGGAGTAATCCAGAGTTTGGGCCTTTGAAGTTCTCCTTAACCTTATTAAATTCTGATTACCGACACTGAATCCACTTTCTCCTTATTTTGTTGGTTTTTAAACGAACCCCAACTTTTCACTATTCTCCTTCTTTCTGCACCCTCTTAATAACCTTACTCAGGAAGGCATTGCATCAGATACACTTCACCCTCCGAGTATCATGGCTGCTGTGAAGCCAATGACAGAAATGCAATTAGAAAACAATGGAACATGTTATCCAAAGTAAATTGATAGATGACTTCTTTGTGCCTGGTGAGTGATGAGGTACTTTTGAAATTTCAGATTTACAGTATCTACATTTATTTTTGTATATTTGTGGTGCCTGGTCAGGTAACAGGTTTTCTCATGTCGGATGAGCAGCTAGTCCCACAGGAAGAAACTTTCAAGAGCTCAGAAGACACATCCCTAACTGAAATGCTTTTGCAGTTGATTCTTCTAATGCTCAGAATTTCAACTTAGAGCACTTCTTCTTTGGCTTGGCTTCGCGGACGAAGATTTATGGAGGGGGTAAAAAGTCCACGTCAGCTGCAGGCTCGTTTGTGGCTGACAAGTCCGATGCGGGACAGGCAGACACGGTTGCAGCGGTTGCAGGGGAAAATTGGTTGGTTGGGGTTGGGTGTTGGGTTTTTCCTCCTTTGCCTTTTGTCAGTGAGGTGGGCTCTGCGGTCTTCTTCAAAGGAGGTTGCTGCCCGCCAAACTGTGAGGCGCCAAGATGCACGGTTTGAGGCGTTATCAGCCCACTGGCGGTGGTCAATGTGGCAAGCACCAAGAGATTTCTTTAGGCAGTCCTTGTACCTTTTCTTTGGTGCACCTCTGTCACGGTGGCCAGTGGAGAGCTCGCCATATAACACGATCTTGGGAAGGCGATGGTCCTCCATTCTGGAGACGTGACCTATCCAGCGCAGCTGGATCTTCAGCAGCGTGGACTCGATGCTGTCGACCTCTGCCATCTCGAGTACTTCGACGTTAGGGATGTAAGCGCTCCAATGGATGTTGAGGATGGAGCGGAGACAACGCTGGTGGAAGCGTTCTAGGAGCCGTAGGTGGTGCCGGTAGAGGACCCATGATTCGGAGCCGAACAGGAGTGTGGGTATGACAACGGATCTGTATACGCTTATACTTAGAGCACTTATGTATTTATGAAATCACTGATTCCAATTCCACACAAGATAAAATAGGAGAAATCAAATGGGACTTCAAAATAGAACAGTGGCCCAAATTTAACATTAAACACCTCAGAAGTCTCATGACAGTTTCAGAGAAATGCATTGGGTAACCAACACAAACTGACTTGATAAGGGGGAAAAAAAGGCTTGCTTTTTTACCTAATGCTGAAAATAGCAAGATTGAATGAAAATGAACCACAAACTGGTGAAAATGTCAGCAATTTAATTATTCTGATTATGTGTTTCATCAAAACTAAATTTGCGAAGGATTATTTTCATTTCTAATCTTCATCACACAGTTGGTGTCTGGAGTAATTATTCTGCCTGCATGGTGGCACTAACGAGAGGAACATTTTTATGATCATGTCTCATCCGAGTGGAAAGCTGTCAGCACTCAAAAAAAGTGATTGCACACTGCTTACCAATCAGGGAAAATGATGAAGGGGAGGCATAGATGTGAAATCCAGTAGTTCCTTGGAGCCAAGCTGTGAGTTTTTTTTTTAAACTTCAATGCAAAATCTAGCAAAGCTGCAGTTGAGTTTGGAATTTGGGGGCACAAGGCAAATGATACAATAGGTTTTGTGACTTAGGACTTAGTCAATCTATGGCCAGCACCTAGTAAAAGACTAGGCACATCACCCATATCTGTATTGCCTAAAAATTCCTGATGATCTCAAGACCAGTGAGGGACCCCAATTTAATGAATGCATTGAGGTTCCAAGCAACTTAAGGCTCACTCACAGAATGTACCAAGCATAGCTTGGAAAACCAAAGAATGGCTGGAATGTGTGGGTGACAGAAATAGATAAATGCAACAATATAATGTTTTAATATTTTACATAATATGTAAATTTAGATGAAAATAACATTTTAAAATTATATCCAGTATAGAAAATCATAACTGATAAAGATGGACAAAGATTCACCTACAAAGAATCTGAATATATTTGTACTTTGCTACTTGGTCCCAGAGAATTCAAAATGAATTTTAACGTGTATTAAAATTTACCAAATGCACAAGTAATAAAAAAGACTTTAAAAAGGCATGTTTTACTAAGGTGTATCAGTATATCTGAAAAATTAGTAGTTAATAAGGTGTACCACAATATTTTTGCATACTAATAGCTGTTCACAATTAAAGACTGCAAAACTCTGAAATATTTCTATAATCCTGATATCTAGCTGAATTTTGCAAAGTACATTATTAGAGCACGATTTTCAAACTAAGGTTGTGTAAAGACCAGGAATGACCACCCTCCATGCAAATCAATAACTCTGAGGTAGAACGGTAGAGAGCATCAAGTCCCTTGGACTCCACCTATTGTGGACACACATCTCCTCACTTGTCAGGAAGTCACTTCCTGATAAGACTGAAGTGGGCAAGGCTACGGGCCTTCATCATGTCAACCTTCTCCAGGAACTCGATCGAGAGCATCCTGGCCAGCTGCAGTGGTACAGTTGCTGCAGAGAAATGGATCGGAGGTCAATCCACAGGACCATTAGAATAGCAGAGAAGATCATGGGAATATCCACCCCCCACATTGATGTGATCCATCCAGAATAGTTGTCTGAAGAGGAAGCGCAAAATCATTGAGCACTCCTTACACCCTGCACACAGCATCTTTCAGCTACTCCCATCGAGGAAGAGATGCAGGAGTGTCAGAGGTGACACCACCAGGCTAAAAAACAGCTTCTTCCCAGAGGCAATGAGAATGCTGAACACCCAAAGGAACTGCTCACTAACCACCCAAGACTCTTATATTCACAAAACAATATTTATTTCCAGACATGAATACTTGTCCTGCATCTGTATTGTTTGTCTGTATGTGTGTCATGTCTGGTTGTGTGTCTGTATGTTTTACACTGAGGACCGGAGAACGCTGTTTCTTCGGGTTGTACTTGTACAATCAGCTGACAATAAATTTGACGTGTTATTTGTAAATGCAATATATTTAATTATGGTTAGTAATGCATATCGGCATCAACCAACAATGAATGATATTATCATTCTGAAAGATATTGTTCAGTTCTTTTTTAGGGAGATTGATAGCTAATTCCTGTTTTCATGAGGCTGGCTGAGGGGCAGCATAAATCATCCAACATTTTTTTTTTGTTTTATGCATTGACAGGCAGGAAGCACCATGAACTCAACATTAATTTTGTGACATTCTGGCTAATATCTATCCAGTGATAGAGACATTTATAGCAATGTTAAAGATAGCATACTAACAATATCAATCCACAAATTCGACTTCTATACATGACAAGTTGGGTTAATAAGATGAACATTGAAAAATTAATACCAAATTGATTAAGGTATAGAAAACAGAAAATGGTGACTGTTTCTATTACAATTCTGTGGTCCAAAGCTCAACATTAGGATCTCAATACTTTTGATTCCTGTATAATTGGAGTTCAGGGTGCAGCTTTGAAATCTACAGAAGAATGGAAATTTGGAAATGAACGAAAAGACAGATAAAATTCATATTAAAAATTACAGAGGTGGTCTGGAAGAATGATCAGGTACACAGTAGATGCAATAAGAAAAAAAGTTTGAGAAGCTTGCTTGAAATGTCACTCAGAATGGAATGTTTCAAATAATGAGGGGAGACTGGAGAGGCAAAGCTTTCCCTCACACCTCCCCCCCCCAAGAGTGGGGGAGGCTGAGACGTGATTGTGGTGCACAGAAATAGGAGAGCCACAGACAATGTAGAGAGCAAGAAACATTTCCATCTGGCAGAGATGGTCAATTCCAAAAGGCAAAGAGCCTGCAGATGGTGTAATTATAGTAAAAACACAACAAAATGCTGGAGGAACTCTGCCGATCATTTAAGCATCCATGAGAAGGGCCCGGTGATAAATCTTTGATTTTTGTGGATGCTTAGAAGACCAGCTGAGTTCCTCCAGCATATTGATGTGTTTTTACAATTACAGCGTCTGCAAACATTTGTGTTTCACTCACTTCATTTGATATACTGTGAAATCTCTTCAAGGGATGCTTATCCTGAAGTTCTCCTCCTCTCTTTGAAGGGACTTCTATGAGACTCTCTCACTGCTCCCCATCTGCACTCCCGTCTGCTCTCAAGCTCTACAACTACATTCTCACCCTGACTCGCTTCCACTTCCATGTCTTTCCTGATGCCAAGTGGATTCTAGCTCCAGTTCCAAGCCTTCCAGTTTGGCTCCCTCCAAGATTCAGGTATCTGCATAGACTCCTACTCTCTTGGCTTCTGCTGCATCCTATGGACTACCCTCAGCTCAACGCGCAGGAACCAGTGGACCATCAGTCTCTTGACTCCACAGCTCTGTACCTCACTCACCACGATCTGCAGCAAAGCTCTCCTACACTTCATTCTCTGCTGGATCCATGCATTCAACCACCAATTCTACATACATCTGGCATCTATCAAGGATGAGAAGATGACGTCCCTGCTCGGTGGCCTGCCCCTCTCCCTCCTCTGACTTTCCCAACCCTCCTTACTTCACCCCCTCCCCTCCCTGAGGGGAGACCATGGACTGAAATCATTAAAAAAAAAATCATTTAACCAGCTGGAGAGAAGGACAGAAGAAACCAACCAAACCCGACTGCTTCACAGAGAAGAGGGCCCATTATCTTTGAACAGAGTCCTAAGCAGACCATAGCCAAAATCACCAAATCAGGTCCTTGGAAAAACACTTTGCATTCATTTCCTACCGTGGTTTAAAAAAGGCTTTCTGATATGATTAAGCTCAGTGTCAGTGAGCATTACTTTGCACTGTGTACATTGACCTTGGCACAGAAGCCACTCCATAGCAAAGGAAAAACTTGCATTGTGGCCTCCAGGAGCTGCACAATAGGTAAGCGTGATTGCAAACACTCTGTGGGGAGTAAATATGAGGTACGTTCCAGATTGAGGGTAATCAAGCCCAAAGATAATGAGTAGGTATTGTCGACTTCCTGCATTGCTGTCACTGGCTCAAAGGGACAGCATAATTCTGCATTTTTTTTAAAATCATGACATCCAACTCAGTACCCATGATGTTGAAGTTGCTTCCAGGCACATTTTAAATGTTTTAATTTTTTTTGCATTTTAGACCTACAGCACGGTAACAGGCCCTTTTGACCCAAGAGCCTGTGCCACCCAATTTGCACCTAATTGACCTACACCACCAGTACATTTCAAACAGTGGGAGGAAACCACCGGGGAACACCCAGGCAGACATGGGGAGAATGTACGAATTCCTTACAGACAGCGCATTGTGCTGTAAAGGCATTGTGCTGTACGCCAACCGTGCACGCTGTCTGATATTAAAGTTCATGAAACATATTATCCAAATTTCATTCAGTTACACTCTGAGGGTATTAAATGCTAAAACTGATTAAATGATTTGATAGTAGTCTTGCAACAGTGAAATTAGAGTTCAGTTTTGGAAGCAATTATGTCCAATGAATTTCAATCAAAATGCTTCCAATGCACAACTTGGCTTTGCTTATTAAAATGCAAAGCAATTGTTCCTGAACTTGTGTCAACTCCATAAACATTTTCAACATTTAGCAGAGAAAAGGTAGCTTCTTACAACTCAGAGTAAATCGTCAACACTTCTGTGGTAATGGAAGAGCAAAACAATCATGGATCAAGTGAATGCTGCTCATTGATGTTATTCTCCCAGTTTAATAAGTAATTTTACTACACTATGACATTCAAAAGGAAAAGCACTCTGTCACATTCCATTAATGTTTAAATTGAATGCTGTCAGAACACAGATGCTCTACAGCTGAAAACAGGCTTCCTTTGCAAGCTTGATATTTATAATCAA
This sequence comes from Narcine bancroftii, assembly GCF_036971445.1. Taxonomy (NCBI): domain Eukaryota; kingdom Metazoa; phylum Chordata; class Chondrichthyes; order Torpediniformes; family Narcinidae; genus Narcine; species Narcine bancroftii. The sequence continues at coordinate 4,707,399 of NC_091478.1, forward strand.
GGGAATTCAATCACTAAATTGGAAAATATTAAAGTATAGGTTATTGAATGATCACTGCCACATTTTGGAGAAAAATTACGATGTGATTTAAATTACGAATGAGCACTGAGAAATGCAAGTCAGTAAAAATCTTAGTAAAACCAGCACTTTTGCATTTTGACAAAGAAAAAATAATTCAGGAGGAGTCTGCAGCATATTTAGAAGGAAATCATTCAGCTAGCATTATTTCTGATGGGTCTTAAGATATCCAAAAACATATTTGTCTTACAGAGTTGAATCCATAATTTGAGGAAACTTGTTTCTAGGATTCTTGCATACATGGAAGGAATAATGCAAGAGGTAATGCAGACTTGATCCAGTCAAATTAAAAGAGGTCAACTTATTGCAATACTACAGTAAAACTCCTTGTGTCTGGAATTCAAGCTACTGGCACCCTCAAACAAGCAGCAAAAAAGCTTGAGCAAAATAAATGAAAATTAAAATAAATAAGAATAAAATAATAGGTAAAGATATAAAAGTTTAAAATTGTAAAAGTAAAGTTCTCTGAAGTAACATATAAAACTTTGGTTAAGATGGAAGCCAACATTCAGCCAGTGGAGTGTCTTGGTTGGGCTTTGCGCAGAGAGGCTGCTTGAATAATGTTGTGTGAAACAGCAATGCTGTCATCCAGGATGAAGAGCTGGTTGATGTCGCTCATAGTCTGAAAGTGTCTCCTTATCCCTGCTTTGTAAGAGTTGCCCCAATCAGAGGCTTTATCTATAAATTTAGGGAAGGGTGGGTTTAATTATCTATAATATTATTGATCATCTTTTGGAGGGGGAGGAACCTGCAGATGCAGCAACAGTTAAATGTTTTCAAAGAATGTGACTGAAAATAAAGTAAAATACTTTAAGGTTTATATATTCTTGCCAGTGAATTTTGTCCAGTGTAAGTACAGTCTAGTATTTTTGTTTTTTTAAACTGCGTACAAGTTAATCATTGGAAGAACAAGTCTCAATCAACTGGAAAACACACTTATCCGGCATCCAGCTAATCCCAAGAGGTGCCGGATGCCAGGGGTTTTACTGTATTATATTGGTCACATTCATTTCTCCAGGTGCATCTTAAAATTCTTTCACATTCAAAATTTCTGAGGGCCAAGCAAAAAAGATGTTTTAATGACAGGTGCCAAGGTACAGAGGGACTCGCTGGTTAGCATCTCGAATTAAATTTATGATCATAAGATAGACGCTACTACTACAAGCTCCAAATCTTCAAAGCAGTGATTATTTCAGCAGTTGACCATGGAATGCACCTACATACCTGCTCCTTTCTACAGGGCCAAAATGTAGACAAATAACCTTGAATAAAATCTGGAATCTGCACTTTAGTTACGTGTGAATTGTTGATAACAAATTTAAAACTGTAGCATACAGGAGCAAATAAAGAAAAAAAAGTGTCTTGCCCCAAACATTTTACAGGGGACTGTATAATCCAAGCTGGAACATGTTTAATGAATTTCATGGCTGGCACGGATCCCCAAACCTTTTAACCCCGTTCATATATTTACTCAGAAATAGGTGTCAAATAAATATTTAAGATAACAACTCCATGATGTTCCCCCTATTAATTCGTCACCTTTATCTATGGTTCATACCATGCTCGCATGTTAAAAACAAGATAGCGTTTCTCCAGGATCATGGAACATATTTATATACATATGTTAGAAGTTAAACATATTGAAATATTAAAGCATATACATCAAGTCCACATTTGTTCTAGGAATTCAGGAGCCTGATGGCTTGGGGAGAAAAAAAAAACTTGCCAAATCTGGATGCAAGGGCCCCAAGTGCTATGGCCCCAAGTGCTATGTTAACACCTATTAAATGGCAGAAGGGAGAACAGTTTACATGAGGGGTGTGTGGAGTCCTTCCCAATGTTCAATGCCTTTCACCTGCATCGAGTGTTGTAGATGTCCTTCATGGTAGGAAGAGGAAAAGAAGGAATGAGGAAAAGAAGAGCAGTTGCAGATTTTTAAAGACATAGCAAAGCTGCATAAAGCCAAAGTAACAAACTCTTGGGATTCATCTACATCCCCTGGACAATTCCCATTTAAGAAGAATGAAGGTGAACCAATCTCCACTGAACATGAAGGGCTCATCAAAATCAGGACTGCTAGGATGGAAAATAGGCTGTGAGACTGATCAGCAGTGTCCTGTAAAAGAGCAAGACATCCCAAAATGTTTACATACATTTAAATTAAATCTATGTATACATGTGATTAATATGTGGGGTATGTGTGTGTTGTATATGTACAGAGAGATGATAATGAACTTTATGTAACTTTAACATGTTCAGCATGCCCACAGTTTTCCATGGACACATTTTCTTTCACAGTTTTCCATGGACACATTTTCTTTCACAGTTTTCCATGGACACATTTTCTTTCACAGTTTTCCATGGACACATTTTCTTTCACAGTTTTCCATGGACACATTTTCTTTCACATTTTCTTTCAAAATTCAGGTCATTGAGGCATCTTTATTTTAGTCAGAACAAAGCTCATTGTCTTTGACAGAAGGACATCAACTAAATCAGAGGAAAAATTGAAGAGTGCTGTGTTAAGTCCACCATGACCTCGTCATTCTAATTCAATTTCCAATCTATCTGATATAGTTTGGGAAAAATAAACACACTCTCTCCAAACAAAACTTGCTACATATCAACAACCAAAGACGGTTTATGTTGTCAAACTGAATGGGAAATACTAAAAAAACATTCAATTTCATGAGAAGCTAATGCTCACGGTATCTCAGGACAATTAAAGGTGAGGATAATTATTTGGTCCATTTTACATCATCACCCCAGGAAAATTTTAACATGCACATTCATTGTATATTTGAATTGGCATTTGACAATTCCACAGCGTATATCTGTGCATTCTATCTGACAGGAGTGATAAGAGGAGACCATTGGATTTCTATAATGGTATTCAACAGGATGTCTCAGAAAAGGTTGTTACTTAATCCTAAAACCCATAGGATTATAGATAATAAATATGTTGAGGAATAATGCATAAACAGCAAAGAATGACAAAAGAGGGATCCATTTAAAATGCAGTTTGCATCTTAAAGCTCAACTTGAGGACCTTTAAGTACATACAATCTTTATCAATAAATTAGTTGGGGACTTGTACTTTATCCAAATTTGCTAACAATTTAAGAGCAGAGAAAGCAGTGAGAGGGAAGCCAGAGGTTGGCGAGGGTTGGAAGTGGGACTAACCTATATAATAGGGAAAACACAGAGAGGATTGAACTTGGGATGCTGAAATTGAATTCAGAGAGAGGAATTCATCTCCTCAGTACAAAAACAGCAGGGAACACAAAAACATAGAATTTCCCCAAACTGCATCTTCAAATAAAGTTTATGAAGAAATGGACTGCATGAGTGGACTGGACTGTTTGACTATCCATGCTAGGACATACAGGAAGCACACACGACTTTCATTCTGTGGTCAGTACGTTTCCGTAAGCAGCATGCTAAACATTAATTTCTTATGGGAAAACCCCCAACCATTGTATCCATCAATCCACATTTATTTTCCAACTTTTGGTTGTGCTTTACAACCACAGCAATGAGGCCACAGGGAACATTATGTGACTGATAACAGGGTCTATAAAACAGAATTTTTCTACTGGAATTGGTCCGGAAGACACCAATACCTTACAGATGATTTCTGCTTCCTAGATAATCTATTAATGAGGCACAATTCTTGGTTGCTATTCAACAGCAGAAAGAGGAAAGAATGAGACAGCCATGTCAAAAAGAAGCGATCTCTGACATTTTACTATGCCAATGCTCATCCAGATTTTACAAGAACCCAAATTCAATGCATGCTTCATACCTTGTATCTATACTATCTCTAATTGTCCAGTCCCTTCCTACCTACATCCATGACACATTACATGGCTTCACCAGTAGTTACAACATCACCATCTTCACCTTTCTCTTCCCCCTTTTCCCCTGAGCACACCCTACCATTACCCTCTTCTGACCCCATACCTTACCCCAGTTCCATTCCTGTTGGGGCTTCATCATCTCACTTGCCTCCCACTTTCTGATGCTGAGTGGTCATGCCTCTGCCATCTCATCTGACCATCACCCCTTACTCACTCTCAATCCTGCCATCTGACTCGCAACCCTCTTCCACTTTCTACCTCCTTTAGCGTTCCGGATTTTACAACATTTTACTACATTTGTTTATTTAAAGTTTATTATTTTATCATAGAAATTCATTGATACATTGTAAGTTTCTTCTTATGCACAACTCTTATTTAAAAATAGAACATTCTGAAGAACTGTATGATGTAAAACATGAAGGATGGAGTACTTTTCATTCATTGCATTTTCCTTTTTGACACTTTTGCATTGCCCTTAATGAAAATTAGAGTCCCAATTTTCTTTTCGAGTTCTTCTCCAACACAGAAAATACTCTGCAGGGTTATCTCCATCTGCTTCAAGATCTTTTTGCAAATCACACAGCCAGTCAAAGGCTCAAAAGTAATTTGTAAAGTAGGCTGTAAGCAGATGGAGATGTGCATCAGTGTTGATATGCATCTCAAACGGAATAACGAGAACTAAGTAAAAGATAACCGGTCTAACTCAGAAGTTATGGGGATGGGGAAATCTAAAGGGGTTGAACATTTCTAATTCAGGCAACAAATTTTTGCCACAAGAAAAATTAACCCAGATTTGGTCATTTTCCATCATGATTTTCAATAATTACTGGTAATGCACAGCTGATGTTCTAATATTCTCAATGGGGGAGGCTCCATATCTGATGGAAATTTTGCAGATTGCTCCCCTTAATTCATTCACTTGTCAAAATGTTTTATTCTTAAATAGGTGGTCAACAAATAACTAGCCATCTCGAGAAACAAGAGACCATGCTGACTTTCTCTTCCTCAATGATGGATATATATTAAAAAAAAAATTCAGTACTAAGAATAATTCAGTGACTATGGCAGGGTATCAGATCACCATGTGCAATTTTCTAATTAAAAGCTTTGTCAGTTTTTTTCTGATTTTTGCAGACATCAAATGCCAGACTTACGCCAAGGGGACAATTCAAACAACCCAATCTCAGGTCCATTTTAACGTTGTAACAAGCTGCTAGAAGCACCAGAGAATCATCCAACATAGCTGCTCTCTAATTGTTACTGTGTTTCCCATTTGAAACAACAACCAACAGCACAACAGGGAACATACTTATAAACACAGAGAAACACAAATATGCATCCAATTCTCAGATGATGTTATGGGGCACCACTGATGTGGCTCAGTTGGGTTGTATTTACCCTTATTATACAAAGCATTCATAACAATGCACAGAATGATAACTGCGTACCAAGCTAATGAAAATACATCTTCAAAATCTAGTTTCAAAAGGAGCCAAGTATTAGGCTTAACCATTATGCAATCAATATTATTGATGCTAATGTTTTAAAACCAACATTTATTATGATGCATTCTAACTGCTGCACATGGCATAATGTTCAAGCATAATTTGCAAAAAAAAATTGCACTTGTTATTGATGATTTCAGGAAAATATTTTTAAATCCACTACAGAAAATTTAAGTTATTGACAAGAATTACTTAGAATGTATTACGGTATCAATAACTACTCTTAATTAAATATGATGTCATTGTTTAAAAAAAAGCACAAAATTTCAAAAGTGGCTTTGCTTTTACGATTGCCTGACGGTTTACTAGTTCTCAATATTAAAATATGGATGAGCATTCTCACAGTAAATGTAAACAAAAACATGCATAAAAAATTCCATCCAATCTGTCTGAAATTGGATTATTTGAAGCTTGGCCACAAAATACTGCAAACTGGCATATTCTTAGGAACAGGATGATGTACTGACAAAATTGCTGAAGTAGGTGCATGCACTGTAAAAATTTACCTGGAAAAAGGCCACAGTTTATAGTTTCCCATCCTTGCATTGTAAGCTGTTGGAATCTGCATTGATGTCCTATGAATTAATTACTCAAAAGGTTGAACAGAATGTTATCAGATTAACAATTTGGAATAATTATGATTTAGGATTCCATGGTTGCAATGAACATTATAGACATATGGAATGAGCTGCCAGATAAAGTGTTAGAAACAGTTACAATCATTACGTTTAAAAGATATTTATACAGATACGTAGATAGGAAAGATTTTGGGGATTATAGACCAAACACAGGAAAATGGGACGAGCAGAGGAAGCCCAGTTGGCCAGCATGGCCAAGTTGGGCCAAAGTTTATTCTTATTTATTTTAATGTTTTATTTATTTTACTTTATTTTTTTTTGCCAGTTGTTTGAATTCCAGATTCTAGGGGTTTAAAGTTTAGTAGTTAATAGACATTGGTTCTTGATCTTTTTAATATTACAAAGTGTCTATTACTCTATTAAAAAATATAATAAAAATAAAGAAAAATATTTGAAACCTAGCTCAAATTCAGTTTTCAACTGTCTAGGCTTATTGGGAAATTGTTTACTAGTTGGCATGCTAAAATTATCTGTTATAGGTTTCCCATCACATTCAATTGCAATTTGAACTAAATAACCAATCCAGCCAATGGGCCCAGTTATCCAAAATTATTAATCTAAGAATATGTTACATGAATAGGACTGTTTCTTATCAAAATGCAAAAATATAAGCCATCATCCCAGCCTCAAGACATGAGAAAGCTAAAATATTCTGAAGAGTCCTAAATTTTGAACTTAAAACCAAACATTCACATCTTTTAAATATGAAGCATACACTTTAAACCTGGATTCCAGGAGCTTGCGATCTGATTTCCTATTTTTATGCATCGTAGCAAGACAAATGATTCCCATCCGTCTTTTATCCAACCATTGTCACACCTGTGAGTATATACCTGCTGCCATCTGGATTCTGGATTTTTTTGTACCTCTTGCATCTGTTATTATTCAACACCATCTGGGTTGTTTTATTCTTTCCAATACATCATTTGTTTTGAAGAAGCAAAACAAGGTGGTCTAAAGTAACACGAATATAACATTCAAAAGTAGCGGCTGTGCAGAATATTAATTGCTGAAGCAACACAATTGTGCACGTACATACCGACCAAAAACAATCCCACACTTTATACATCTCATGTAGAATTGTTTTCAGTTTATTTCTTTTTCTTTCGCCTTTGATCAGATTTCCCTGACACTTCTGATTTATTAATTCTTCTCTGTCCCTCTTGGCATTCTGACAAGAAAAATCCTGATGTGTACAAGAAGAGATATTAAAAGCTATACAACTGAAATAGATGATGGAAATCCATAAGGACGTGATAGACCAAAAACAAATCTAAAATTATATTACGAAGCAAAAATGAAATTCAGAATAAAGCAACAAAATTAAAGTTGAAATAATAATAGAAGAAATTAATCTCCATTTACCAATATTAAACACATGCAAAGAGCATCACATTTTGATCATGTTCTGCTCCACACATTCATACAATCATAAAAATTTATAGTTTTCAACCCTTCGTGTCCACGCCAACCAAGTAGAAGTAATTATTCTCACTATTCTTCCTAGGGCATTGTTTTTATACTCCGGTGAACATGCACAGCTAATTCACAAATGTGTTCAGAGTTTCTGCCTCCACAACTTTTGAAGCAGCAAGTTCAAGAACTGCATTCTTGAACTCTCATTCTTTCTATTCCTTCTACCTTCGACCCTAAATCAAAGTCTCCAAGTCAATGACCTTACTGAAAAAGACCTTTCTGTTCACCCTTCTGTAAATCTCGTATAATTTTACGTAACACTATTAAACTTTCCTCACCCTCTTGCAGACAAAATAGCCAAGCAAATCATTTCCCATAATTACATTTCCTCAATCCCATCAACTTCATACATCCTCCTGAAATTGAGTTCCTATAAATAAATAAATAATTGTGGCCTAACTGTTTGTTCAGATCATTGAGCCGACTTGCAGACACTAACATACTGAGTTAGGACCCAGATGCACTTTTGCCTCTGAACCAATAATCATAACCCAGCTATAAAAATATTTTATATCGTGTTACACAGTACAGAAATAGGCCTGTTATCCCACTGCATTCATTCTGGCCATCTATTCTATGCAAACCCCATTCACTTCTGTTTGGTCAGTAGATGGAGGATGGCGGGGGGGTGTGTGGGGAGATGGTTCTCTGTACCTAGATAGGGTTAAGTGGACATGTAGATGGGCAGCAGGGATGCACGTTTGGCAACTGGCAAGATCCAGTATAATCTGACCAATTTTTAAAAAGGTCTTTCATGGTTTTCCTGCTCCTGGATTTGATTTAAAAGAAGAAAGAATAAACCCATTTTTAAATTGGGAAAAATCTTTCAAGAATAAGCAAAACACAAATAGGAACCTTTACTAGTTATTTTAATGTTATTGCACGTATTTCATTGCAAGCTTACGATCAACAGAGGTAAGCTTTTTACTAGAATTAACACACACCTGCCTTTTCCAAACAAGAATATCACTGTGTGAGTGGACAAAAAGCCATTCATAATGTGGGTTCATATTTCAGAATTATTTTGAATAATGTTTTCACTGTCACATTTTTGCCTCTCTTCCTCCACCCCACCCCCCAACCAAAATGTACAACTTTGTCAAAGAGTTGTTGGGCGATACAGCATGAAAAATGCCCTTCAACCGCTGACCAGATTTTAAATCAGAGTTGGACATGTATACCAGCACTGGCTCAAGCCCTCAAAACCATTCCTATCCAAACATTTCATAGTACACACGTGACATCATATAAATTCTTTTTCCTGCAGGCCAGGAATAATTTCTACTGATTGGTAGTACAAAAAAAAAACTGTACAAGATATGTATACTGTACAAAAGAGAAATGTAAAAAAGTAGTATAAACAAACTGTACAATAGTCCCTGATTGAGTTTGCTGTTGAGGAGTCTGATGGTGGAGGGGGAGCAGCTGTTCCTGAACCTGGTGGTGCGAGTCTTGTGACACCTAGACCTCTTTCCTGATGGCAGCAGTGAGAACACAGTGTGTGGTGGGTGGTGTGGATCCTATGGCAGCATTCCATGTAGATGTTCTCGATAATGGGGAGAGTTTTGGCTGTGATGTGCTGGGGTGTGTCCATTACCTTTTCACTCTGGTATTGGTGACCACATACCAGGCCAGAATGCAGCTCTCACCACATGTTTCACTACACATCTGCAGAAAAGGGTTTTGATGTCATATTAAACCTCTGAGGAAAGTAAAGGTGCTGACGTGCTTTCTTCACGATCACATTCATGTGTTGGGTCCAGGAACGGTCCTCTGAAATAGTGACTCCCAGGAATTTAAATTTGCTCACCCTCTCCACCCCTGATCCCCCCAATGATCTCTGGGATCATATTAGAGCACAATTAATGAATTTTGCCACTACATGGCAGTCTAAAAAGGAATGTGCAGAAATTTGGAGTCAATTCCTGCACGGTGATTTATCCTGCAGGACCCCTACAACCTTCTTGGAGGAAGCCTGCACTGTAAATCATACCAGAAAAATTCACTGACAGTCATCCACTCTACTGCACGTCCAACCACCAGGACTGTTAGGTACTTGCAGTCTAAAAAAAAGTGCCCAGTGTGAACAACCACACGAGCAGTGATTATATTAATTTTTTTTTGCTATTTTCCTGACATTGCAGTCAAAAAAACTATATTAGATAACTTTCTTCATTCTCAACTATACCTCAGCTTCAGTATTATCTGCAAACTTACTGATCATATCACCTACATTTTCATCCAAATCACTGATCTAAATGAACAACAATTGACCCAACATATTTCCCTGTGGCACACCAAAGGCATCTCATCTTAAAAGCAACACTCCACCAACACCCAGACTCCTCCCGCTAAGCCAATTTTGTATCTAATTGGTTAATTCACTCTGCATCCCGTGTAATCTGAAATGCGATCTTAATGTGATCCTATCTTAGAAAATAACTCTGAACCAAATAATTCCACAATCTGATTAAATTGGATTTTATGCTATCTAGTACCTTTAATTAAGTCTTAATTTGAAAAGATTGAAGAGACTGCCATCCGTGCGGTACCGGATGTAAACAGCGTCTTCATTGTTGGGGTCTTTCATGGCTTGGTTCAGCATCATGCTGAAGAAGATTGAAAAGAGGGTTGGTGCGAGAACACAGCCTTGCTTCACGCCATTGTTAATGGAGAAGGGTTCAGAGAGCTCATTGCTGTAACTGACCCGACCTTGTTGGTTTTCGTGCAGTTGGATAATCATGTTGAGGAACTTTGGGGGACATCCGATGCGCTCTAGTATTTGCCAAAGCCCTTTCCTGCTCACGGTGTCGAAGGCTTTGGTGAGGTCAACAAAGGTGATGTAGAGTCCTTTGTTTTGTTCTCTGCACTTTTTGCAGGCTCTGCGCCTGCAAGCTCACACCAAGACACAAGAGAAACTTGTCCGTGAACTACTCTTTGCAGATGATGCCGCTTTAGTTGCCCATTCAGAGCCAGCTCTTCAGCGCTTGACGTCCTGCTTTGCGGAAACTGCCAAAATGTTTGGCCTGGAAGTCAGCCTGAAGAAAACTGAGGTCCTCCATCAGCCAGCTCCCCACCATGACTACCAGCCCCCCCACATCTCCATCGGGCACACAAAACTCAAAACGGTCAACCAGTTTACCTATCTCGGCTGCACCATTTCATCAGATGCAAGGATCGACAATGAGATAGACAACAGACTCGCCAAGGCAAATAGCACCTTTGGAAGACTACACAAAAGAGTCTGGAAAAACAACCAACTGAAAAACCTCACAAAGATTAGCGTATACAGAGCCGTTGTCACACCCACACTCCTGTTCGGCTCCGAATCATGGGTCCTCTACCGGCACCACCTACGGCTCCTAGAACGCTTCCACCAGCGTTGTCTCCGCTCCATCCTCAACATCCATTGGAGCGCTCACACCCCTAACGTCGAGGTACTCGAGATGGCAGAGGTCGACAGCATCGAGTCCACGCTGCTGAAGATCCAGCTGCGCTGGATGGGTCACGTCTCCAGAATGGAGGACCATCGCCTTCCCAAGATCGTATTATATGGCGAGCTCTCCACTGGCCACCGTGACAGAGGTGCACCAAAGAAAAGGTACAAGGACTGCCTAAAGAAATCTCTTGGTGCCTGCCACATTGACCACCGCCAGTGGGCTGATAACGCCTCAAACCGTGCATCTTGGCGCCTCACAGTTTGGCGGGCAGCAGCCTCCTTTGAAGAAGACCGCAGAGCCCACCTCACTGACAAAAGGCAAAGGAGGAAAAACCCAACACCCAACCCCAACCAACCAATTTTCCCTTGCAACCGCTGCAATCGTGTCTGCCTGTCCCGCATCGGACTGGTCAGCCACAAACGAGCCTGCAGCTGACGTGGACTTTTTACCCCCTCCATAAATCTTCGTCCGCGAAGCCAAGCCAAAGAGAAGAAGAAGAATTTGAAAAGGTAATTTTTAAGCATGAATCGATGAGAAAATGCCTGGCATTAAAGTTTTAAACATCTGAATCCCTTTCCACCCACTAACTTTCAGGCTGAACAGAGGGAGAAAATGGAATTGGAATTCAGCCCTGATAGGATGCACTGATTTGCAGGGCTGCATGCGAATTATAGTTGGTTATAGTGATCAACATCGTCCTTCATTCAGCATCAATATAGCAAATTATCCAAACAGTATAACAATTCTCTATGTGGAAGCTTGCTATTATCAAATTTGCTGCAGTACTTGCCACAATAAAACAGTGGCAAAACTTCAAAAAGCCTTAAATGGCTATAAGGTCCATTGGGGCAACCAGAGATCATGAAAGGTGCTGCAGAATTCCAAGCAATGTTGTTTAAATATGAGGTTTGCAGCTCTGAGTTTAGCATGACTGCAGTGTTACCTAATTTTTCTGGCAATTTCTTCAGTTTACTAGTTAAATATATGGATATTCATCAATTTCTACAGTTTTCAAACTTGTTTGCAATACAACAAGAAGATAAATTTCAAACAATACATTTCTCTATCCACATTGTCATGTAACAGCAAAAGTGGGTATCTGTGGGCAAGGTGAGGGATTATTTGGAATCAATCCGAAAACCTCCATCGTCGTGCTTGAGGAAAACCAGAAAGCACGATGTTTTCTGAAGAACTATATAGTAATTTGGAGCACATTTCATTTATCTCAATGTTATTGGTTGATATCAAGTGCTCTTGGGGCTGTACTTTTCCAGATAAATGAAGAATATTCATGAAGAATATTCAAACTCCTGATTAAGGAGAGGGTGTTGGATGGGTACTTGCCTCAGACTACCCACCTGCTGCTTGAACTTCAGTCCGCAGTATTTATGTGGTTGATCTATTTTGCTTCCAGTAACTGGTAGCATATTGAAAATGAAGGAGTTAATGTTATTAGAGTATGGTTAAATAACATTCAGAGATAGTGGAGCATAAATGTTCCTTCTCACACAACACCCATTCTCTAAATGTTACCTAGATCTTGCTTGCATAAAAGCACAAATTTCTATCCGAGGTTGAAATTGGAAATAATCATAATGCAATCATTGAGCAACATTTCCATTCTGACCTTACGATGGTGCAAAGGTTATTAAAGATGAGCTGACGATAATTGTACCTGGGATACTACCCGAAGGAAATTCTGTAGCAACATTCTGCAGATTAGTGGTATCAAAGAACCATGACCTGGAATTAAATGTAATTATATGGAGAAGAAAGTTTTTTGCAACATCCATACAGATTGTGGAGGTGATGGGATAAGTGACTTCAAGTGCTGGAAGGTAGGCTTGGTGGTGAAATACAATCTGGTCTGAAGAAGTGGAGAAAAGCATATATGCCCAATATTGTTATCAGAGTTTTACTGCCAAGCAGCAGGACTTCTGCAATTTGGGGGTCACCACAGGAGCATGACATGTGTCACTTCCCTGCCAATTAAGGGAAACAAAATCCACAGATAATTCATCAGCTTCACCTGCACCTTAACTTACTAGTGAAGTGATAGTCAGAAATGCCAAGTGGAAGAAGCAATTAGAGGTGTGTTAAATGATCTATTTTATCAGAGACATTCAAATTCCAAATGGGTGGTGGACAACTGAAACTCTCTTGCTCTGATGAGGTCTCAACCGAAGACTGTTGCAATGATTCACGATCACTTGAGGAGCCAGTCAGAGCTGGTACTCAGAACAATAGGTCTGAATCTCATACCATTGGAGAAAAAACATGCAGGCATCGAAACAAAAATAATACCAGGTTTGGGGTGAAATTTTAAAAAGAGCCTTTTCACAATTCAAAAACGCAATAATTGAACTTATTTCTTGATCGCTTATTCTCACAATATTAAATTATAAAATCACACACCACCAGCTATCGAGCATAAATGTGCTACTGTACTGTCAATATTGCAACTGCATAAGAAATAAAGACTTGAATCAGGTTAGTACTATTCCATATAATCCTGTGGTGGTCCACATTTTCATTTATTTTGACAATGAAGCCTTTTGAAATGCCCCGAGGACATCAAATGGAACACAAAAAAGCCAGTCATTTCTTCTAAGTATATAAACCATGGGTGAATTTCTACGCAAATATTGTCATCTGTAATTCTGAAGTGGAGAAATGTGGTTTTAATGCAAATTTCTACCCATACTGTGCCATCAAGCAAACTGGCAATTCTTTTTAGAGTGTTAAATAACTGACAAAACAATAAAGCTTATTTGTCAGTTTTGAAAATAAAATACACACAAGATTCACAGAATAATGGCAAATTGAGTGTGGCAACAGACCCTTGTGTGCCAATTATTTTTTTTTATGGATGCCCTGCTTAATTCATTTCCTTCTTCCAAATTTTGTGTCATCTGGTTAAACTCATCTCTTTCTTCAAGGCCAAGGACAAAAAAAAACGACATTAAACTTCTGCATACATTTCTTCTGATCTAATCTACAATTACTAGAAACAAATAAAGCAATACTGATAAGTTCCACAAATAATTCCATGGGAGATAACTTACAACAAAATGAAGTGTTGAGAATCGGGCCAGCGGTAATTTACTGAAATGGGAGAAGGAAACACATTTAAATGTTGTCCCTATATAGTTTACGAAAATGACAACATTTTACTCAAAATTTAAAAATATAAACAACAGAATATTAGAGCAGGAACAGAAGTATAAGTTAGAAAAATTTGCTTGCTCCAGATCTCTAACAGAAGATTCAAATGTGATTGGTGTGAACAAGATCATAAATAAGGGAACTTAAAAGCAGGTCAGAGAATCAGAATCCAATGAAATAATAAACAAGGGATACAGTGTATTTTCTATCTGTGAACAAAAGATCAGAGATTGTTGAGAGTACAAACAGCTTGCAGACCACTGCACCTCCGAGCAGGAAATTGTCTGGAAGGAATAAGAAGTGGTTAAGCAAAATGTGGTATAATTGGGAATTCAAAAATGAAGGGAACAAAATGCATTGTTTTAAGCAGGATTATATGGAATAGAAGGAGAAAAGAAGGCTCAAGACATCATGGTCTGTGCTGAGATTAAAAAAAGGAGAGTTGATGAGATATTCTATCTGCAAAGTTATCGGATGCCAAGAGCCAAATTAAATAGAGCGTATAATCTCAAGCTTAGGATCAGACATTTAGGACCAAGAGGAAATCAAATTCCTTTACTTGGTAGTATGACTCATTAGAATTTTTATCCCAGAGAACTGTAGCCACTCCGTATTTGAGTAAATTCTTGATGAAAGTAAAAGATTTGTAAGCAAAGGGAATTGAAGGAAGTGGAGGTCAGGTGGAAAGCAGAATGGAGGTATAGAATTGCGGAGACTGCTTTGAATAATTAAGTGAAGTAACTCCTAATCCTGCATCTACACTTTTTTTTAATGGACTTTGGAAAGAAGTTTGCGGAACAGCAAGAGACAGGATTAGATAATGGCAAATGTTCAAAGGGACAGAATGTCACTTGGGGACATAGATTGGGGACATAGATTGGGGACATAGATTGGGGACATAGATTGGGGACATAGATTGGGGACATAGATTGGGGACATAGATTGGGGACATAGATTGGGGACATAGATTGGGGACATAGATTGGGGACATAGATTGGGGACATAGATTGGGGACATAGATTGGGGACATAGATTGGGGACATAGATTGGGGACATAGATTGGGGACATAGATTGGGGACATAGATTGGGGACATAGATTGGGGACATAGATTGGGGACATAGATTGGGGACATAGATTGGGGACATAGATTGGGGACATAGATTGGGGACATAGATTGGGGACATAGATTGGGGACATAGATTGGGGACATAGATTGGGGACATAGATTGGGGACATAGATTGGGGACATAGATTGGGGACATAGATTGGGGACATAGATTGGGGACATAGATTGGGGACATAGATTGGGGACATAGATTGGGGACATAGATTGGGGACATAGATTGGGGACATAGATTGGGGACATAGATTGGGGACATAGATTGGGGACATAGATTGGGGACATAGATTGGGGACATAGATTGGGGACATAGATTGGGGACATAGATTGGGGACATAGATTGGGGACATAGATTGGGGACATAGATTGGGGACATAGATTGGGGACATAGATTGGGGACATAGATTGGGGACATAGATTGGGGACATAGATTGGGGACATAGATTGGGGACATAGATTGGGGACATAGATTGGGGACATAGATTGGGGACATAGATTGGGGACATAGATTGGGGACATAGATTGGGGACATAGATTGGGGACATAGATTGGGGACATAGATTGGGGACATAGATTGGGGACATAGATTGGGGACATAGATTGGGGACATAGATTGGGGACATAGATTGGGGACATAGATTGGGGACATAGATTGGGGACATAGATTGGGGACATAGATTGGGGACATAGATTGGGGACATAGATTGGGGACATAGATTGGGGACATAGATTGGGGACATAGATTGGGGACATAGATTGGGGACATAGATTGGGGACATAGATTGGGGACATAGATTGGGGACATAGATTGGGGACATAGATTGGGGACATAGATTGGGGACATAGATTGGGGACATAGATTGGGGACATAGATTGGGGACATAGATTGGGGACATAGATTGGGGACATAGATTGGGGACATAGATTGGGGACATAGATTGGGGACATAGATTGGGGACATAGATTGGGGACATAGATTGGGGACATAGATTGGGGACATAGATTGGGGACATAGATTGGGGACATAGATTGGGGACATAGATTGGGGACATAGATTGGGGACATAGATTGGGGACATAGATTGGGGACATAGATTGGGGACATAGATTGGGGACATAGATTGGGGACATAGATTGGGGACATAGATTGGGGACATAGATTGGGGACATAGATTGGGGACATAGATTGGGGACATAGATTGGGGACATAGATTGGGGACATAGATTGGGGACATAGATTGGGGACATAGATTGGGGACATAGATTGGGGACATAGATTGGGGACATAGATTGGGGACATAGATTGGGGACATAGATTGGGGACATAGATTGGGGACATAGATTGGGGACATAGATTGGGGACATAGATTGGGGACATAGATTGGGGACATAGATTGGGGACATAGATTGGGGACATAGATTGGGGACATAGATTGGGGACATAGATTGGGGACATAGATTGGGGACATAGATTGGGGACATAGATTGGGGACATAGATTGGGGACATAGATTGGGGACATAGATTGGGGACATAGATTGGGGACATAGATTGGGGACATAGATTGGGGACATAGATTGGGGACATAGATTGGGGACATAGATTGGGGACATAGATTGGGGACATAGATTGGGGACATAGATTGGGGACATAGATTGGGGACATAGATTGGGGACATAGATTGGGGACATAGATTGGGGACATAGATTGGGGACATAGATTGGGGACATAGATTGGGGACATAGATTGGGGACATAGATTGGGGACATAGATTGGGGACATAGATTGGGGACATAGATTGGGGACATAGATTGGGGACATAGATTGGGGACATAGATTGGGGACATAGATTGGGGACATAGATTGGGGACATAGATTGGGGACATAGATTGGGGACATAGATTGGGGACATAGATTGGGGACATAGATTGGGGACATAGATTGGGGACATAGATTGGGGACATAGATTGGGGACATAGATTGGGGACATAGATTGGGGACATAGATTGGGGACATAGATTGGGGACATAGATTGGGGACATAGATTGGGGACATAGATTGGGGACATAGATTGGGGACATAGATTGGGGACATAGATTGGGGACATAGATTGGGGACATAGATTGGGGACATAGATTGGGGACATAGATTGGGGACATAGATTGGGGACATAGATTGGGGACATAGATTGGGGACATAGATTGGGGACATAGATTGGGGACATAGATTGGGGACATAGATTGGGGACATAGATTGGGGACATAGATTGGGGACATAGATTGGGGACATAGATTGGGGACATAGATTGGGGACATAGATTGGGGACATAGATTGGGGACATAGATTGGGGACATAGATTGGGGACATAGATTGGGGACATAGATTGGGGACATAGATTGGGGACATAGATTGGGGACATAGATTGGGGACATAGATTGGGGACATAGATTGGGGACATAGATTGGGGACATAGATTGGGGACATAGATTGGGGACATAGATTGGGGACATAGATTGGGGACATAGATTGGGGACATAGATTGGGGACATAGATTGGGGACATAGATTGGGGACATAGATTGGGGACATAGATTGGGGACATAGATTGGGGACATAGATTGGGGACATAGATTGGGGACATAGATTGGGGACATAGATTGGGGACATAGATTGGGGACATAGATTGGGGACATAGATTGGGGACATAGATTGGGGACATAGATTGGGGACATAGATTGGGGACATAGATTGGGGACATAGATTGGGGACATAGATTGGGGACATAGATTGGGGACATAGATTGGGGACATAGATTGGGGACATAGATTGGGGACATAGATTGGGGACATAGATTGGGGACATAGATTGGGGACATAGATTGGGGACATAGATTGGGGACATAGATTGGGGACATAGATTGGGGACATAGATTGGGGACATAGATTGGGGACATAGATTGGGGACATAGATTGGGGACATAGATTGGGGACATAGATTGGGGACATAGATTGGGGACATAGATTGGGGACATAGATTGGGGACATAGATTGGGGACATAGATTGGGGACATAGATTGGGGACATAGATTGGGGACATAGATTGGGGACATAGATTGGGGACATAGATTGGGGACATAGATTGGGGACATAGATTGGGGACATAGATTGGGGACATAGATTGGGGACATAGATTGGGGACATAGATTGGGGACATAGATTGGGGACATAGATTGGGGACATAGATTGGGGACATAGATTGGGGACATAGATTGGGGACATAGATTGGGGACATAGATTGGGGACATAGATTGGGGACATAGATTGGGGACATAGATTGGGGACATAGATTGGGGACATAGATTGGGGACATAGATTGGGGACATAGATTGGGGACATAGA